>NC_132783.1:143402431-144064090 GCF_048418805.1 Vulpes vulpes
ATATTAAAATTGTATCTGGAACGATGAGTTCAGTGAAATACTGTGGGAAGTATAAATGGATCTGCCCTTTTTTTTAGTGTTTTAAGTATCTCTCAATGACAGAGGAAAGTAAGCTAAGCACTCACTCTTTAAGAAAAAAAAAAAAGTTTGTTTCCTAAATCTAACAAATTTCAAATATAATATTAGGAATGTGTATGAAGGATGTTAGTAACCCACAGAAACTATCTCTATATGAAAATATACTGCTCTGAATAAGTGAAATATGAGGACTTACTGGCCTATGTCTACCAAAATGAATATATATATATATATATATAAAAGTAAAAGCTGCTATAGGATGCCTTAATTAATTTCACATTAGGTATCAACAGGTTCTTCTTTATATTTGTTGAATAATTGATGTATTGATTTATTTATTGATTGATTCACTGATGAAGCAAAGTCATACACCTATGATATAATGGATGAAAGCAAGAGTTTTATTCTCATATAGTTTCCAAATAAAAATGACCCGTATGCTCTGAATAAGGAATCATAAATAATTTAATTTTCGGATAGATTTTTTAGAAACAAACCGAGTTCATGCTGTTTGTACGGAGACCCTTGTTCATTCCATAATAATCCTTATTCAGATCTCATTGTGCTTGCAACACTTTGTCAGAAAAAAACAACACAGGAAAGAACTAACAAACAGAAAAGCAGCACTTAGCATTCGTGAACCTTCTCATCTAAATGGACTCAAGGTTTCCAAGGGAACAGACCTTCGTAAAAGATATTAAAGCAAGATATTTATCTATGAAGGCCTATCATTTGATACTCAGACGTAAAATGGTTTAAAAATGACTCCGCTTCATCCTCACAATAAAATTAGGATGTGGGTCATATCTGCATTTGGCTAAGAAAGGAAGTTCAGGGAAGGTGAGTCGGTGATGGAGTCACAGTGGTCTAGCTCCGTGAGCATCACATTCACTTGGTTTCCAAACCTGTGCTAATTCCCTCCCTGCGTAACACCGTCTCCACACATCTGCTAGATCTGTTTTAGACACAGACTAAATAAATGAATAAATGAAGGCCAGGAACTACATCTTGTAATGGAGAAGAAGAATACAGATGTTTCTCAGTGGCCTGAAGACGTAACGGTCTATAAGGTACCTGAAAATTGGGAATTTTGTTCTTGTTACAAAGGCCCCATACGCATTCTTCTTTCTTTTCTGTGTATCTTCAAGAGCCGGTGTAGTCGGCCTTGGAAGGTTCACCTCTAGTCATCGCTGCTGCAGAGTAGTTACATTTTCCCCCGGCTCACTGGGTGATGTGATTAAACCAATCTTCATTCCCCACCTACGGATATTTTATTTCACTGCAAGCTCTTGTCACCCAAGCGTAACACTGTGTGTTCGGGGCAGGAATGTTGACTGGGCATCAGGGCACGGGTGAAGGAAAGAACTTCTCTGTGTGTCCCCTGTACAAGCTACGACAGGAAGCTTCTCTGTCCTTTTTCTCTTGCTAACCTCGTAGCCGGTAGGGGAACAGTGGTCGGAAAAATGCCACTTATTTCTGCAACCAGATGTGAGATCTCTCTCCCTCTCTCATAAAATTACTAAATTTTCTCCTTCCTAGATGATGTATAACGCGCCTCTCTCTAATGCTTATACTTCCAGACTGATCGAAACCACTCCTGAAGTCTTGTTTCACTCAGAATTTTACTCTTGTCTCCTATTTTAAACTCTGAATATCGATCATGTTGGTTTGCCAATTCTTTTCTTTTCTGTCTGTTTCCCTAACTAAATCATATCCAATTCCCAGGTCTTATTATTTCCTCTTTTAAATATCCCTCATTTTTTTCCTTGTGTTCCTTCAAATAAATACATTAGAATGAATAGATAAAGCCTTAAATATTATCTATCATTTTTTTTAAAAAAGAGAGGTTATAAATATTACCGAATGGACCTAAATTGTATTTTAATCACTTGACCTACCTGGCTCTGTAATGTAAGATAAAATTCTTCATCTCTCTGTACCTCACTGTCCTCCTTTGTAAAAGGGGCTATTAATAGTACTTTTCCCATGCAGTTGATTTGAGTTTACATTATAAATATTAGTTCATTAACTAATTATATAGAAAACACTTAAAATATGGTACACCGTGAGTGCTCCATAAATGTGAGCTTTCTTTATCTCTTATGGTTTTTGTGAATAACTCATGTCTGAGTGGTCCCTCCCTGTATAGTCTTATACGAAGAGAGAAAGTAGAATTCAAGGAATAATATTTTTAAACATCTTGCCAATTTACATATACTCTTGTCTCAGTTTGCTCTGGTTTATTTTTTATAGCAATGGATAATAATTTCAAAAAAAATTCTCAGAACTCTATTTTCTCAGATGTTATCATTAATCCCAATTTAGAACTAACAGCATCCACACAAATGGATTACTTGACTTTATGCTTGTTAGATATCCCTAAAAATGTCAAATTAACATTAGCATTGTGAAAATTCTAAGTATTTATATATGAGTTCATAAAGTGTTAAGATGCTGTGTTGACCTTTTCGAAGGTTTTAAAAAGGAAACATATGGATTTTATTATGAAAATATTTTTTAAAATTACCTACTGAGAATATTTTCATCTATTTTTTATTTGTTTGATAAACAATTTTAGGGATCCATGCTATATCTTAATCTTAAATAATTAGCACTGGATAATTCTACATTTAAAACCCCAAATTAGTTTTAAGTAGTTTCTTTTCTCTTACATTTCCTGTTTGGTTTTTTGTTTTGTTTTGTTTTCCAATTTGTATTTGTATGGCTAGGCAGAAATCCAGGAATAGAGTAAAGCAGAACTATTTAGTTCTACTTGAGTTAAAATTCAATTGCAACTCCACGTTCAAGACTCTGCATCCAAGCATCCCCTAATATCTAGCCCTTACATTGTAGATTTCCCAAGAGAGTTAGGTCGCAGAGAAAGGAAAGAAGTAAATAACATGAAACTGAAGACACATACCTAGCATTATACCTACCACTTCAAAAAAATATTTGAACATCGTTTTTTTTTTTTTTTTTATACAAATAAAAAGTATTTTTACTCTAAATGTATTTAGGCATGGCTGCTAACATTTACATTAGAAAGTCTGTATGACGTGCCCAAAGGAGAACAGATTGCCCTGATATAAACACTGTGCATTTCTTAGTCCTAATTTAGCTGAGAAATAGAAGAATTCCAATATTTTTAAAGACTGTTTATTCAAGAGAGAGAGAAAGAGAGAGTACCCAAATGGGGGACGGGGGGGCAGAGGGAGCCGGACAAGCAGACTCCCCACTGAGTGCAGAGCCTGATGCAGGGCTCAATCCCAGGACGCTGCCATCAAGACTTGAGCTGAAATCAAGAGTCAGACACTGAGCTGCCCAGGCATCCCCCAAGTTTTTTTTTTCCAGACTGATGGTTTTGCAGTGATCAGATTTCTAAGATGGGGCCTGTCATCCTGTATTTCATAGGGCCGTGTTGAGAACGGTGTAATCTGAGCTTCACAGAAAGTCGATGTAGGAAATTTTGGAATTGAATGTGTTTTGACTTTAGATCTAACTTTCCAAATCAAAAGTCGTGGTTCTTAGGGTACCGAAAAGAATGGAAAGTATCTCTAAGACAGGTTAATGACAACTCACTTTAGAGGATGGAATAACCAGATTTCCAACTGATGACATTTTAAAGGAAGTAAGCATTTCTGTGTGACAAGACTTCTCATATCTTTGAAGCAATCCAGCCCTCATCTTCAGCATCAGGGCCTCCAGAAAAAGAATATTATGCGAAGGATCTTTTTGTGATGGGAACTCAAGTCAAAATCAGTTCACCCGATGCTTTGGGAAAGCCCAGGGACATTGGTCTGTCCCACTCGGATCTCCTGTCTTTTCTCTGAATCAGATTTGCTTTATACCTGTACCTCTTCCCATTTAAGTTCCTTCTTTATGTTGAACTTTCTTCAGTTGGCATGCAGTTATTTTTAGAACAATCTGTGCAAAATGGCCTATTTCTTGTTTTCATCACGCAGCTGTGAGGGTTATATTCTAGTTCTTTAAGGTGTTATTTTCATTAAATGGGATTTCTTAGGATGCTCTACAGTTTCGATCTGCATGATGCTATTAATATCTTCCGTCACGCGTGTGCATGTGTATCCACAGGGTGTTATAAGGTTTCACATCTGAGCACGGTGCCTACTTACTCTTTTAACACATTACACGTAGGAGAGGCATGGTATCGTACTTCAACTACATTTATACTCTGTTCCAGAAAGCATGATGAATTCCAAAATATTCCCATGAGCACAATCACCTATCCTTTATGATTCCCCAAATTCTGAGATTTTCCTCACGCCAAAAGGGAAGAAGTGTCTCTATTACTTTCAATGGGAACTCTTGGATTTGTTATCGGGAACCCAGTTCTCCTCACCTTCTCAGAAGTTTTACCTCTTTACGTATTTCACTCTTTCAAGAGGATCATTCCCTTCAGCAAAGACAGTGCTTACTATCCCCAATATAAGAAACAGATGATTTGTTGAACCACTTCTCTGATAATACCAGGCACCATTTTTCTGATATTTGTTCTCAGGTAAAGATATCCTATAAAGTGTCTCTTGGGCTTGGTATATTAACTTTCAATCTACTCTTGAATCCACCATTAAAAAAAAAAAAAAAAAAAAGAACAGTTTGTATTTTAATGAAACTAGTGTTTTCAAGGGAACTAATGATGTCCATCTTCCAGATCCGATCAACCCTTACTAACCTCACTCAACCGCTTCAGGATCCAGTGTATTGTTCACTTGAAATACTCTCCTGTGCCCTAACACTAACATTTTTCCTCCTTCCTTCCTTCCATCCATCACCCTTTGCGAGCACCTGCTCGTGTACAGATGGGAGATTGCTCTAGGCTCCAAAGGTTGGGCGCTATATCGCTCAATATTTCACTTTTCTCCTACGGTTCTCTCCCAGATGAAATCGGGCCACTCCCACCACCTTAAATTTGGGCTGATATCTCTCCAATGGATGTTTCCTGTCCAGAAAAAGCACTTGAACTCTGCACCCATATGCAGTTCTCTACTTTTAATTTCACGTGCTTATTGAGTTGGCTCCTAAGGCATAATGTGTTCAAAATCATTGAATTCTCTCAAATCCTTTCTCTCCCAAAGGGAATTGTTTGTTTGTTTCTTCTACCTCTATCCAGCTCAGTAAACAGGCTTAGCAATTACATGGTAGATCAAACACACATACACACGCAAAAAACAAACCAAAATGTTTTATTTTGTATTTCCTTTATAATTTCTCTCACTTACTAATGCCTCTCCAATAAAGAGTTCTACAGTCTGTATCCTATATATAGCATTATTTTATGCAGTTCTGTCCATTTTCTTCCTTTTTTTCCACCTATGTTCAATGTGACATCATTTCTTTTCTGAAATTCTTTAAACTGTCTGCAATCTAAGAAAGTAGCCATTGTGAGGTTGCCTGGGGGGCACAATTGATTAAGAGTCCAACTCTTGGTTTCAGCTCAGGTCATGATCTCAGGGTCCCGGGATCGAGCCCTCTGTCAGGCTCTGCACTCAATGTGGCATCTACTTGATATTCTCTCCCTTTCCCATGCCCCTACCCCTGCTCATGTTTGCTCTGTCTCTCTCATTCTCCCTTAAATGAATGAAGAATGAATGAATGAATAAAGTCTTCAAAGTAGCCACTGTGATTTTTCTGGAATAGAAATAGATATGTTAGTTCCTTTGTTAAAAAATTCCCCTATTGCTTTTTTAAAAAAAGGCAAGGACTCTTTAGCATGTGCTACGTGGATTGCTTGTCCTGCCCCCAGCCACATACCTCATCCTTTCCTGCCTTGCCACATTGAAACATACATTGTTTTTTAAAACAAATAGAGATCTGTCTTTAATTTGCATATTTCCACTTTGGTTTCCTGTATTTCAGATATTCTTCCCCTAGTACTTGTACCGAATTGATTCATTTTTGTTCTGCAGCGCTAGATGAAACGTTACTTAAGCTGAGATTAAGGAAGAGGAGAAGTATTAGAGATTAGGAAAGAGGGAAACGTTCTTCCTTAAATAGTTTTTAGAAAGTTTGAAAAATAGTTTTTAGAAAGTTTCCAGGGCATAGGATGATTGTTTGCTATATTTTTAATTCATATTTATGTTAGTAAACTGTTGCTGGATAATGTAATTTATAACCATAGCGTATGTGTCTGAGCTAGCTGAGGATCAGCTGAACGAGGCTGGTTTTTGTTTTCCAGCTCTGCTTAACTCCATGCATTCAATCATGCATCTGCTCACTTAGTAGGTAGCTCTACTCTGGGATGGGGCACTGAACTGGGACAACTTTGTCCTTGTGTCTCTCATCTTCTTTCTGAGACCAGTGGACTAGTCCCAGCACATTCTTTTTTTGTGTCAGTGGAAGGACATAAGAAGGAATAGGCAAAGTCTTATGAAACCTTGTCCCAGATAGAGAACAAGACACCATCCCTCTCAATAATGATGATCACTTTAGATCACTTTTCATCTCATTCTCTCTCTTTTTTTTTAAGTTTTTATTTAAACTCCAGTTAGCATACAGTGTAATATTAGCTTCAGGTGTACAATTTAGTGATTTGACACATAAAGACACCCGGTGCTCATCTATTTCCTCAAGTAGGCTAGAGGCAAAATCTAATATGAGAAAGCTCTGCAAATTTTTATGCATTGGAGAGGAAAGATGATGTGTGGCCAGAAATGCAACCTGCCTGTCATTCAGTTGTCTTTTCATTTTTTCATTCAACAATGGGGCTAGGTGATGGAGACACAATGTTAATTAATTGAAATGTTTTGGTTTTGATTTATATTTATCTTCAAATATCAGCTATAATGAAACTCCAGGATAAATTAATATCTGACATCTCCTATTATCCTAAAAATTTGTACCTGTAGCAATGAGAAGTTTAATTAAAGGTTTAGGTTTTTTTTTTTTTTCTTCCAATGTACTATAGACTTCCCAGAGGCAAATTTTGCCTTTCCCTTATTAAACCTTATGTTCCTACTACCTACTGTGCTATTTATGGAATTCAGAAAGGTGTTTTTTATTTGAATTATTAATGAAAATAAATATTAAGTATTGACAGATAAAAATAATTAATGTCCATCCGATGCAAAATATAAAGTTGCCAGGCAAATCCTAAAAGTCAACTATAGAAACTAAAAATATGTATTTAAATATTTGAATATATTTGATCTAATCCTGCCCAAGTTTTAGTTGCACTTTCCTCCTTCTATTATGAGGCAAAAAGAAGAGTTATCTGTTTTTTTCCTAGATACTTCATTGACTACAGTGCTGAAGATGACAGATGTTTCAACATTGATGCCAATACCGGAACCATTAGGACTACAAAGGTTCTTGATAGAGAAGAAACTCCGTGGTACAACATTACAGTTGCTGCTTCAGAAAATGGTAAACTACTTTATGTATCATAAAAAAAAATGTCACTTGTACATGAAGATTTATACAGAAATTCTCTCGGGAGCAGGGCTCTCACCATTTTTATTTGTGGTGCCAGCATCTAGCATCTAGCAGAGTATAGAGAACTTATTAGATGCAGTTACTCATTGTCAGATGCAGGAATAAATCACATACTTTTTCCCCCTTTAATCCCAGCATACTGGTGGAAAATTGACATCACTGAACACTTCATCCCATCCCTGAGTCAAAGTATCTGGTTTGCCTCCTAACTGTGAGGCCTGCTCCGTGGGTTGTTTCCACTGCTTGCCTATCATGAACAACACTGCTATGAGCATTAATATGAAAGTTATTTGTAGCCATGTTTTAATTTCTTCTGGGGTGTATAACCTGAAGTGAGATAGCTCAGTCACGTAGAAACTCTGTATTTAATTATTTGATGAACTGCCTATTTTCCAAAGGAGCTACGTTTACATACCCAAAGGCAGAAGGGGGTTCCAACTTCTGCATATGATTACCAGTATTTATGGTTATGTATCTTTTGATTATAACCATTCTAGTGGGTGTGGGCTGATGGATCCTCATGGTTTACGCACTTTCATGATGTCCTCTGTTACCAATCAATAATTAGACTGCTCCAGCCTTTTATATCCTGCTTGAATTTTTATGTTTTTACATCTGCAAAATTAGCTCAAGTGGCTTCCATTTAGATAATTTTTTCAACACAACATTCTCTTTGAAAATAAGCATTCACTAATTACTTTTAAATGAGTGTTATAAAGAATACATGAGTGGGTTCATTTATGATCATTCTGGTTAATTTTCATTTTCAAAATAACCAGACTAGGAGTAGAATTGCATGCTCTTTGTCACCTAATGACAATTAAATGACTGTTAAATGGTAAGAGCTCATTCAACATTAGTTGAAAAAATAAAGGATTAATGGATTAATATATCCAAGAAATGATAAGGACATTGAAAAGATTCAGAAAAGATTGTGCACTTTTGGGGAACAGGCTCTGTGTATAGAAGATGGAAGGAAAGAATCCCTGTTAGGAAAAACAAACAAACAAACAAACAAAACAAAACAAAACAAAACAAAAAACAAAACCATGAACTTACTTTAAAATAATTGCAAATTTAATCCAGTGGCATTTCATCAGAAACCATACATTAGATTCTAAATCTTGTCTCATCTCAGTCCAAATATTTGCATCAAGTAGAAACTAATTTGCAAATCAACATGAGTTTATATATACCATGAAAATTATATTATTTACAATGATCATTAAATGCTCATTTTTACTTAAGTAACATATTAAATATATACTTAATAAGTTCGTTTTTTATTCTATTTGTTAGTACTTTGTGTGACAAATTAGCTAATACATATATACTAAGTAAAGCAGTAGAGTAGATCATATACTGTATTGTAGCCTTAGGGACACCTCAAAAAAGCATTGCTAAAAATAATGTAATCCTAATTATAAATAGATATGTAGAAAGAAAGAACAATAGTTGATATTTTGAAGCCATCTTGGAGACTTGTTTAGGGAGTGCACAGTCGCACACTGATTGCTTGGCGTAAATGCCTTATTAAATATCACTGGGGGCTCTTCTACATACCGTTGTTTGTAAACATTAACCTCAAATGCAACCACATTACCAAAGCACTTACTATCATATCCTGTTCTGGGAATGTTCTTGCTGTTTTTCTTATCCAACTGGATTTTTTAAGGCTGTATTTTTTTTGTAGAGCAGTTTTAGGTCTACCACAAAATTAAGAGTAGGTGCAGAGATTTCCCAAACAGCCCCCACACCTACACATGAGTAACACCCTCCGTTATCAACATCCTCCACGAGAGTGGTAGACTTGTCACATCTGTGACACATCATAATCCTCCAAATTCTGAAGGTTAGTTTAAGTCTCATTCTTGGCATTCTGTGGGTTTAGACAAATGTACAGTAGTACATATTCATCATGATAGTATCACATACAGCATTTTCCCTGCACTGAAAGCCCCATGTGTACGCTTATTCATCTCCACACACTCTGATCTCTGGTATCCACTGATTTTTTTTTTTAACTGGCTCCATAGGTTTTTCCTTTTCCATATAATTTGGATTATACAGTTTGTTGCCTTTAAGATTGGCCTCTTCGGCTAGTAATCAGCATATTTAAAGATCTTCCATGGATTTTTATGGCTTGATAGCTCATTGCTTTTTAATACTCAATAGCGTTGCATTGTCCAGATTGTACCACAATTTATGTATCCATTCACCCACTGAGGGACATCTTGGTTGTTTCCCAAGTTTGGGCAATTCTGAATAAACGGCTATGATAAAAACATTCATGTGTAGGTTTTTGTCTGGGTGGAAGTTTTCAATTTCTTTGGGTAGATACCAAAGAGTGTAATGAGTGCATCATATGGTAAGGGTATATGCAGTTTTGTAAGAATCTCACAACTGTTTTCCAAAGTGGTTATCCTATTTTGCCTTCTCACCAGGAATGGATGAGAGTTCCTGTTGCTGCACAGCCTCATCAGCCTTTGCTGTTCTTAGCGGTCCCCAGATTTGGGTGACTCTGAGGTATAGAGTGGAATCTCACTGTTGCTTTGATGTGTGTTTCTCTGATGATGAACACATGGAGCATCTTTCCATACACCTATTTGCCATCTGTATGTCTTCTTTGATGGGGTGTCTGTTAAGGCCCTTGGCCCACTTTTGAATCAGATTTTGTTTTCTCATCAGTCAACTTTAAGAGTTCTTTGCATGTCTTAGAAAGTAGCCCACCAGGGATCCCTGGGTGGTGCAGCGATTTGGCACCTGCCTTTGGCCCAGGGCACAATCCTGGAGACCCGGGATCGAATCCCATGTCGGGCTCCCGGTGCATGGAGCCTGCTTCTCCCTCTGCCTATGTCTCTGCCTCTCCCTCTCTCTCTATGTGACTATCATAAATAAATTAAAAAAAATTAAAAAAAAAAGAAAGTAGCCCACCAGATGTGTATTTTACAAATATTTTATCCCAGTGTATGTCTTGTTTTCTCCTTCATTTGACATGGTCTTTTGGAGAATTGAAATCAGGTGTTTAAAAACCCTCTTAATGTAAGTTTCTGAGGAACTTGGTGTTCTATGGAACGACAGAAGTTAATATTTTAAAGAACTTTTTTTTTTTTACCCTACCTAGAGTGCTGTGCAAGTAAGAGAAAGGGGCCCCTTCTGCACAGATGAGCAAGGAAACAGGATTCAAGAGTAAATAAAGCAAACCAGTTCCAGGCACAGGAAAAGAAAGGAAGACAAAAAAAAAAAAAAAAAAAAAAAAACCACGAAAGGCCCTTCTTGCAGATGAACAGGCCACATGCTAATGAGAGTATGAGGTGTCATTTAAAAAAGTGTCTGGGCCTCTGAATGCAGCTCTTATTTGCATGGTATTCAATTCTGCTTTCTTTTATCCTTTGATTTTCAAAGTGACTCTACAGCTGCCCCGTCATGTGCTGAAGGCAGAAAACATGAGTCTGATCTATGATATACTTCCTGCTACTGCTAAATACACTTGATAGCAATCTTGCTTTTGTATGGTGTACTTGTGGAGACGTGCCGTCCTAATAAGATTCTCTGAAAGAGAGAGGACAAGTATGATTTTCATTTTATAGGTAAGGAAAATGAGACTCAAACAGAATATGAACCTGAATAGTCTGGCTCCTAGATCTATGCTCCTCCTAATATGGACCCTTAGGGAAGCTCCTACTCATTGAATACCAAGTTTGGGTCAGATATTTTAACTGATCAAAGTTTATTTTATTATTTATCTCTAAAATTCATCCTGTGGAAGATTATTTCTGTGATTTCAAAGAAGACACTGAGAATCAGATGAATTCCATGAGCTGCCTTCGATTAGAGAACTAGAAAGTACTGTATTCTCATCACATATCACAGTTCATTTTTATTTTATTTTTCTAAAATTTATTTATTTGTTTGCTTGTTTATTTGAGAGAAAGAGAGTGAGAGAGAGAGAGAGAGAGAGAAGCACAAGCTGGGGGAGCAGCAGAGGGAGAAGGAGATGCAGGCTCCCCACTCACTAAGCAGGTTGCCCCATGTGGGGCTCCATCCCAGGACCCTGAGATCATGACCCAAGGTGAAGGCAGATGCTTAATGACTGAGCCACCCAGGTGCCCCACATATCACAGTTCTTGAGGAATAGAGCTATCTAATAAAAAACCTGGAATATTTCTGTGCAGATAATAATGCCTTCCCTCCATGTAATCTACAATTCAGATAATTAGAAATTTCTATTACATTTCTGGGTTTCAGTAACAAATGGCCACATGATTTCCAACCTGGGGGCTCGAACTCACGACCTTGAGATCGAGAGTCACATGCTCTACCAACTGAGCCAGCCAAAGGCCCATTTAGTCTAGTAATTTAAATGTTATATTTTTTAAATTTTTTTAAAGTTTTTTTTAATTTTTATTTATTTATGATAGTCACACAGAGAGAAAGAGAGAGAGAGAGAGGCAGAGACATAGGCAGAGGGAGAAGCAGGCTCCATGCACTGGGAGCCCGATGTGGGATTCGATCCCGGGTCTCCAGGATCGCGCCCTGGGCCAAAGGCAGGCGCCAAACTGCTGCGTCACTCAGGGATCCCTTAAATGTTATTTTTATTTGAAAACACCCTCATAGAAACAAACAGAATAGTGTCTCTTATATTCTAAACCAAATATCTGGGCATACCATGAATTAGAAACTTGCTGTAGTCCAGTATCAAGGGTTTTATCAGGCTCCCTAGGTGATCTTCATGCACCCTGAAGTTTGAGAACCATTGGCTTATGTGATACAAAAGTAAATTATTAAGAAACATTGCTTCCAATCACAACTTGATTTATGCCATCGCTCCGTTTAGTACTCATCCCTAAGGCGTGGATACACACATATGTCCTGAGTGCGTACGAAATAAATTCTGCATAGAACAAAACAAAACAAAATTCTGCATAGAACATATGTGGCTTTTTGTTTTTGTTTTTGTTTTTTTTAAGTAAAACTTGCCCTTCTCTGTTCTGCTTAATTCTCAGAAAAAATATATATCATACTTTTAGTCACAGATCCTCAAACAGGCCACGTTCTTTCAATAATTGTATAATTGTATAATCCTTTCATCTCTCAATCCCCTCTGCTCATTTTGTTCTGGCTTTACAAACATCTATTTACTCTGAAAAGCTATTTCATATGTCACAACATCTGTGAGATCTTCTTCAATCTCTCAGGCAAATTTTACAGCTCCTCCTTCCGTCCTCTAACTTTATGCTTGCCTTAGATTGTGCGTTTATCACTTATTAGATTTAAATCCAGCCCATATCACTTTTTAATGTAATACCCTCCCCCCCCCCACTAGATTGTGAACATCTCAAATCTGAAAATCAGATCTAGTTGCCCTTTGTTGACCATCGTATTCACAAACACTAAGAACATTTCCTGCCATGTCAAATGGTGCTGGATACATGAATCCATTTGTCCTTTCTTTCTCTACCTACCTAAGCTGCCCAAGAACTGCACTACTTACTACACACAGCTCAGTGATCACTAAATTATATATATTTCCCCATTTTGCCTAAATATGTTGTTCTGTGCACTGTGAGAGCTTATCCTGATTAATACCCCAAAATGGGACCCCCATTGTTCACTGCTTGCCTGACAGTTGTATTGCCAAAGGAGCCAAAGTTGGAGAGCTGCTCCTGTAGTCATGCTCCTAATGAGTCTGAAAGACTCGGCTCTTACCAGAACTCACGAATTAAATCACAACACCGCTAGTTTCCGCATCGTTACCGTGTTCGCCTCGGCTCTCTGTCTCACTTCCCTTAAACAAATCATATGCATAACTCGGTCCAGGAACCTGTTAATTTGTTGTGCTCTTTATTTGTTGAACCTTTCTTGTTTTATTTTTTTTTCTCAATTCTCATGCAAACACATCCAAAGATTAGGATCCACAAATTTCAAATGTAATCTAATTGCAACTTTAGGTGATGGAAATTAAATTTAGATTTTATGAACTCATTCCTGGTTGCCTTTCAGTCTGAAATAAATCTTTGTTAGCGGCTGCATCTAACAATACAAAATGCCGCTACTGAAGAGTGGGTGTCGTTAAGTCCTTCTAGCTTCTACACATTACACATTTTGCTATTGTCAATGTGCTTATTTTGATATATGAAATTTGCTTTTCACAAGTGTGTTCGAATGAGTAATTTCCCTTAACATACAAAAGGATCCTATTTGACACCTTTTCCTTAGCAGACAAAGGGAAGAACACCCAAAGATGTTGGTGTTGCTTTAACCAAGGATTGAAAGTATAAAACAAAATACTTTTATGAAATCCTGGTTTATAATGTATACGTCTGTTTATGAGTTACCTGTTGCCACGTAACAGATAACTACAAAATATCTAAAAATAACTCCATTTGTTCTAAGATTTAAAATAAATTTATTGGCCCACATGCCTGTAAAGTTCACAGGTAAATTAGGTTTCAGGATTACTTGGATCAGGCCCCTCTATTTCTCCTTGTTTTTTTTTTTTTTTTTTTTTTCTTTTCTGCATCCCTTGTTATCTCATCCCTTGATTTAGTGTTGCTGTATTGTAGTAACAAGCAACAAGTACTATGCTAACTTGCCATATGTTGACCAGATGAATGCCACCTGCAGTTGGGGTGCACTCATCCTCATTCACACCCAGGCTGAGATCAATTGTCACTTCAGACATACATTACAAATACTGCTCCGGGGCGACGGGGTGGCCCAGTCCATTAAGTATCTGCCTTCGGCTCAGGTCATGATCCCGGGGTCCTGGGATAGAGCCCTACATCAGACCCCCTGCTCAGCGGGCAGTCTGCTTCTCCCTCTCCCTCTGCCCCTCCCTCCCACTCGTGCTCACTCTCTCTTGCTCTCTCTCTCAAAGAAATAAATAAAATCTATATATATGTTGCTCCAATTAGGCCTGAACTTCATTCATTCATTCACTGCTTTTAAATAATAGTATTTTTAAAAAATAAAAAAATAAAATAAAGAATAGTATTTAATACATAATATGTGCCCATAAGTAAGTAAATTATAGCAAAACATATGGGATTATTCACATTAGCTCAAGACCAACCATCAAGGACCATTTCTTATCTTTATTTGCAGGCTAATTCCATTCCAACCTCTCCTCTCCATGGGGAGAATTTTGGTGAGGCATTTATACACTAGAGCCTGTTTTTTGTTGTTTTTTGTCTAGTACATTGATACATTTGAGTTCTTACAAATTACCTTATCCCAATCTCAGTATCAAATTCTAGAAGCATTAGAACATTTTTTTTTATTCAAATGGAACTTAAATAACTGAAACAATGACACTGTCAATTAATTCCTCTCCTCTATCTTCATTTCCCCCCTCCATAATTCCTCTGTCCTCCAACTTAGGCTTTATTTTCTATCTGAAAATAAAGTTTACTCAAGCAAACAAAAACTGAGAACCGACCTTGATCTAACGTTTCCCTCCAGATACAATTTTGTTATCCCACTCCCTTTCCTGATAAACTCCTTGAAAGAGTTGCCTGTATTCACACCCCACACTATCTCCATGCTCTTTAAAATCCACTCTTAAAACACTTATCTTTACTACTTCACCAAAATTATACTTGTCTTCCCTGTTCCAAAATATGAAGTATAATCCTCTCCTCCATTTTCAGCAAAATGGCACCATTTGGCTCAACCGATAGCTCTTTCAAGAAATAGGCTCTCACTCTGGCTCAGACACAGCTCCTCTAGATGCTCTTCTTCCTTCCCTGGTCCTTCTATCTCATAGGCATTTTAGTTCCTCATCACCCCATTCATTGAATAGTGGGGCATCCTGATTTCCAAGAATCAGATCTACTTGGAGTCATTGCCCATGTAATCTCATTTAGTCTAATGGTTTCCTGTAACATCTACATGTAGATGACTCTCAAATTTACGTATGTATCCACTTTTTCCTTGAATTCCATTTTAGCTGCCCTAATATCTCTTCTCGGAGATCTCAAACTCAAAATGTTCCAAGTAAACAGTTTCCTCAAAAATACAATTTCTCTCTAAATCTACTCCTCCAGAGACATTATCCATCTCAATAATGATGGCTGTAGTCCAGATTGCTTGAGAAGATCACTCAGTGTTATATTTGGTTCCCCGTTTTCTCTCAGGCTACACGTCCAATTCATCAGAAACTTCTACTAGCTATACTTTGAAAAATATCCATAAATCAACCACTTCCTAACATTTCCTTCATTCCTATCCCTGTCCAAATAACCATCACCCCTCAGCTGGAGTCCTGCAGTAACTTCTGAAATAGTCTTTTGCACTTAACTGTAGCTTCTTTTAATCCATTATCCAGAGATGTACCAAAAGATTCTTTTTTAGGAATAAATAGTAACATGTAGCTCTCTTTTTCCAAGTTTTTTATTTAAAGTCTAGTTAGTTAACATACTGGGTAAATATTATTTTCAGGAGTAGAATGTAGTGATTTATCACGTACATACGACACCCAGTGCTCATCCAAGTGCTCTCCATAATACCCATCAACCACTTAGCCCACCCCCCACCCACCTCGCCTCTCATAGCCATCGGTGTCTTCTCTATACTTAGGAGTCTGTTTCTGGATTTGCCTCCCTCTCTTTTTCCCCATGTTCATCTGTTTTGTTTCTTAAATTCCACATATTCCTAAAATCATATGGTATTTGTCTTTCTCAGACTGATGTATTTCACTTAGCATAATATGCTCTAGCTCCATCCATGTTTTTGCAAATGGCAAGGTTTCATTTTTTTTGAGTAATATTCCATTATAAATATTTATAAATATATACCACATCTTCTTTATCCATATAGCAGTTGATTGACATTTGGGCCCTTTCCATAATTTGGCTATTGCTGATAATGCTGCTATAAATATCGGGGTGAATGTGTTCCTTCAAATCAGTACTTTTGTATCCTTTGGGTGAGTACATAGTAGTACAATTGCTGGGACGTAGGGTAGTTCTATGTCTAACCCTTTAAAGAACTTCCACACTGTTTTCCAGAATAGGTACACCAGTTTGCATTCCTAACCACAATGTAAGAGGGTGCCCCTTTCTACACATCCTCTCCAACATCTGTCGTTTTCTCTGTTGTTAAGATAAGATATTCCCAAATAAATTAGGATTCCAAAACATGACATTCCTAACGAATGACCCAAGATAGACACACATGTATATGCTGCCAAACAAAGAATAAAGGTAATACACTTATTACCTTTATTACGTTACCTTTATTTACATTATTACCAAAAATACTTCTGTTTTTACTCTAGTTCTGGGTAGAGGGAATGAGAAAATGTTGCCCATCAAAAGTTGTGTTTATGACACTTCTTACAAGTCATTTTAGATCACCTTGGCCTCAGTAAGTCTGTGACAACAGAAACATAAAATATGTGATACAGGAAAAACTTTCAAACAATTGAGAAAGTATATCGCTATTAAATAACTTATTAAAAAGAAAGAAAATTATCTCAAAAGGATGTTATAAATTTCAATAATGAATAATGACAAAGAAAGTTGTACATATGAAGACACCTTTCTTTGTAATAACAAAATGTCAAATTTGACGGATTAGCAAATCCACAGGTACCCTTAGCAGCAGCAGCCCCAGCATCACTTATAGGCATAAATTTGAGAAACTTGATCTAAACTAAAGCACTTAAAAGCTATTACCATATTTAGAAAGAGAGTAAAGATGTTTACTGCTCTTATATTTTCCAGAGATACCCAAGCATGTTAATATTTCTGAGTTAAGGAAACAAATTTAGTATACAGATTTAAAATTAGACATGACAAGAATAAAACTTTAAACAAAATACTGGAAAATAATATTAGAAGAGATAAAAATATTAAGACAAATTGGAAGCACACAATAAAGTGGTGAAAATATATATTAATGAGCCAAAGTGGTGTAATTGTAAGAAACTCTCCTGTTAAAAAAAAATTACCATACTGAAGTGAAGTAAGGAAAAATAAAATCATCTTATGTTACTTGTAATAGGCACATATGAGATCTAAAGATATAGAAAGTTTTAAATAAAAGAATACAATACTAGATAATTCCAACCAAAATAAATCAAGCAAAACTTAATATTAGACAAAGTAGGGCAGCCCGGGTGGCTCAGCAGTTTAGCGCCACATTCAGCCCAGGGTGTGATCCTGGCCTGGGATCGAGTCCCGCATCAGGCTCCATGCATGGAACCTGCTTCTCCCTCTGCCTGTGTCTCTGCCTCTCTCTCTCTCTCTCTGTGCCTCTCATGAACAAATAAATAGAATCTTTAAATATATATATATATATATATATATATATATATTAGACAAACTATACTTTAAAACAAAATGCTATTGTGAGGATGTGAAGGTCATGCCATATTGAGTTGTAGTGTATGTCACCAGAGTGATGTAATCATTTGAAACTTATAGGAGCCTAATAAAGTATCTTCAAAATGAACAAAACATAATTTCAGATTAAATTGCTAATACACCTCTCTCAGAAATGTTTTATTAAGCAGGCTAAAAATGTCAGTAATGATAAAAGTGTTTCATTAACCAATGAAATCACTTGATATTTGATTAACTGTCAAATACACAAATATGAAGGTTTTACTATATGTATTATATATGTAATATATAATGAAATAATGTAATGAACACCTATCATTTTCAAAGATTTTTTTCTATATATTTATTTTAGAGAGAGAGAGAGAGAGAGAGAGAGCAAGCAGGGGGAGGGGCAGAGGGAGAGGGAGACTCCTGCAGCAGACACCCCACTGAGCGTGGAGCCCAACGTAGGGCTCCAGGCCGAGACCCTTGAGATCATGACCTGAACCAAAATCAAGAGTCAGGTGCCCAAGTGACTAAGGCACCCAAGCATCCTTAAAGAATAAGCATCATCTTCAAGTACATGAAGCAAAATATATTGACATTAATGACACACTAAACGGCATAGCAGTTTAAAAAATGTGTTGATACAGGTGTATATTCTAAGAACCATAGGGTCAGATTGACACAGGGCAGAGTTGTTTGCAAGTCAGGAGGGAGGACCGATGGACACTTCGACCAACAGGTGAAGACAAAGCTGTGTTACCTGGCTCTGCAAAGGAAGTTAACTTACTGATCTACCTCACAGCCATGCGGAATAAGTAATTCCAGTGTATAGGAGGTGAAAATTAAACATTAAATGAAACGTAGGATAACATTACTATGACTCCAGAATAGAGGGAGTTTTATGAAAATATCAGTTGCACAACCCATAAAGGAAGACATTGATAAATAAAACTACGAAATTGTGCTTAGTTGGAAATTAGACCATAACATGATGTAATGAATGCAGATGTGTACACACGTGCATAGGTTATGTGTTCACACATATATCTCTTTTAATATTTGGGTAAAGTCATCGTACCAAATGTCTTCCAATTAGAATTAAAATATATCAAATGCATTAATATCTTAAGTATGTGGTCAGTTTAAATAATAAAATGAACACCAATTTAAGAGCCACTCTCCTCAGAGAAATAAGCTTTAAATGCACCTCACAAGGGATGCATGGGTAGCTCGGCTCGTTAGGCATCTGACTCTTGGTTTCCACTCAGGTCATGATGTCAGGGTCGTGAGCTCTAAGCCTGGAGTCAGCTAGAGAGGCTCTCTGTCCCCTTCTACTCCTTTCTGAGGCTCTCTCTCTCTCTCTCTCTCTCTCTCTCTCTCTCTCTCTCCTCTCTCTCTCTTCCTCCCTCCCTCCCTGAAATAAATAAGTAAATAAAATCTTAAAATAAATAAATGCATACACCTCACTATTCATCCTTCTTCATTCCCACTAGAGCTTGTAGATACTGAGTTTAGTATTATTTGTTCCTGTCTTTTCTTTATAATTTTACCAAATACATTTTGGACATCCATATATCTATATTTATGTATGTAACTACATCTTTGTCTCATGGATATTATATATGGAGAGCTTAATAGTATAAGCACTTTATGTAATTTTTTTTTTCTCAGTGCTCTGTTTTTAAGATTCATCCAGGGAAAGAAATACAGCTGAATTTTTTTTTTCATTTTCACTATAATGAGAAATCTATTTTAATTCATGCTTAAAAACTCCAGAGTAGGTCAATTGTTTTCAGTTTTTATAGCTTTATATATTAATATGAAGCAATTAATTAATATTGCTGATATAACATGTATATATTTCCTATTATAAATATGAAAAACTTTTCAATATGTGTAACTTGGGTATGCATACCACGAGCATATAATCTATTCTTAGAAGTATTCTCAAATGTTTCTCAAAGGGAGAACGTTTAACATGTTTTTGATAAATGCATAACTGTAATCGATGAATATATGAGTTAAAGCTCTCTTAGTACATTTCATTTTATGCAGTAAAATTCCGCTCTAAAGTTTGCTTGTATTCAGTTCCACAATTATATTAGCTGTCCAAAAGTCACAGCTTTTGTGTTACTTGCAATTGTAAGAATTTAAGGGTTCCAGAAAGGGTGTTTTAATATCTTATACATGAATCTGAACATATTTTAGGAAATTCTTTACTAAACACAAAGTAACAAAATATTTACTCCCTCTGTTCTTACATATTTAAATTTAAAGTTTTATGTTTTGGTCTATGGTTTACTTTGAGTCATATTTTACATATTATCATTAGGGCCAGGTTAATTTAATTCACATATAGGCATTTCCAATGGGTCCAGTATTTGTTATAAATGCTATTATTTCTCTATTTAATATTTATGGCAGCTTTGTCCATTAACACTTGACCATTTTTGTTTTGATTAATTTCTAGACTCTTTTGTATGTACCATTAATCCCATAAGCATATATTATATAATATTATACACACATAGATAGTCTTATGCTAATGCCATTGTCTTGATTATTGTGGCTACTTACTAATACTTTAAATAACAAAGTGAGTTCAACATCATTCTTTTTATCAAAATTCTTTGGGCTAATGTAAAACATGATCTTTTTCAGATAAGTTATAGAATCAGCTTGTCAGAGTCTTCAACAATATCAGCTAGAAGTTTTATTGGTAGTTCAATTAATCTATAGTTCAAGTTTGGAGGAATGGATGTTTCAGAAATATTGAGTCTTTTATCTATGAATATAATGTATGTTTCCAGTTATCTAGGTATTTTAAATTTATCTTAGTAATATTTGTAGGTTTCAGACATTGAACACATTTTAGTTAATTACAGTTTTTTTCATGTTACATGAATTTAATATTGATTTAAATGCTTCTTTAATTTTATTGTTTTAGAAATAAATGTTAATATAACCTTTTATTCTACAGTATGACTAACTCTCATTAGCAGTAGCAGCTTTTTGTAGATTATTTTGTCTTTTCTACATGAATGATCCCCTGTGAAGAAATATAGATTTATTCCTTACTTTGCAATTGACATAATATTTATTTCTCTTTCTGTCTAATTGTACTGACTCTAAGCTTTAATATGATTCCCAGGAGAATTGCTACAGGCTATGCCCTACCTTTTATTTTTTCCCCCTGATTCTTAGGTTAAAACATTCAATCTTTCACTTGTAAGTATGACAGTCGTGGGTTGTCTTTATACAATTATTCAGATTGAGGAAATCTCTTCCATTCTTACTTTACTGAGTGTTTTTTTTTTTCTTCATCAAATACAGGTGTTATGTTTTGTTTTATTTTTCTGGATCTATCAATATAATTGGGGCACCTGGGTGCCTCAGTCGGTTAAGCATCTGCCTTTGGCTCAGGTCATGATCTCAGGGTCCTGGGTTTGAGTCCCACATCGGGCTCTCTGCTCACCTGGGCATCGGCTTCTCCCTCTCACTCTTTCTCTGTTCTCTCTCTCTCTCTCTCTCTCTCTCTCAAATAAATAAAATCATTTTTTAAAAAAGAAAGAATTATGGGTGGGGTGAATTATATTTACAATGTTTAAATGTTAAACAACCAGCCTTTCCTTCCTGAAATATATCCTACAAGGTTATGATGAACATAATCAAGGCTGGAGGAAATCATTGCACTCGGCTTATGGATCTCTCCTCTCTCAAGGAGCACAGTTCTTCACTGTCTGTATGCCAAACTATAAGAAGAATATCTTCATATAATTTCAGTTTTATAGTCATATATAATAGCTGGTTAGTCTGGTATCAGTTGCTACTTCTGGCTAAAATCTGGTTTACTTTCTTAAATTCTATTTCAAAACTTGTTAATCTTATCTTTTAACCACTTAATTTATTTAAATACTACACCAAAGAATGTTGTAGATGTGCATAATAGAATCAGTTCAGGCTTAAATTTTCTTAAGATTTGATTTTAGCTAAAAAAAAAATAAAATGTTGCAGTTTAGGAGAAAAATATGACTATCGTAATATTTCAGGGAATTTCATTAAATTGCTTGTGTGCTTAAACGGTTTTGGACATAACTTCATGTTTCTCCTTCCCTTGGAATAAATTTGGGACCCATAGATGATGCAGTGAGTGTGATTTTTTTCAAGAATGGTGATGTTGAACTCTAAGCAACAGCAGATCCATTCTCGGAGATAAGGCCTTATCCCTACACCAGAATTGAGATTGGTGAATGATTAAACATTCGGATATTTTAATACAAATGTTTGAAATATATATGTATCATTTTCACTAACGATGTCCTATGTTAGCTGTTTTTCCACAATTAACAAAACCACTTTTGAATGCTGATTAGTATCGTTACATTGCTCACCCCCAAAAATGCAAAATGATGGTCCATTCTATTAGTGAACCTCTGGCAGCATAAACAATATGATTGCTAATGTAGTTCAAAGGACATCATAATAATCTATCACAAGCTGAATTTGTGGGGACTCAAGAAAGATGAAAACTTGATGATCACCACACTATAGATGAATAGACCATGATGGAAAACAAATGTAAAAATTCTGAATTATCACAAAAATTAGAAAATAAATCTGCTTTTGTTAGCTTCTTTCATGCAATTGAATGGGCCAATTTTAACAGATATTTAAAAAAAACTATTTTTCAATTTACTTTATAATCAATAACAAATATATCATCCCGATGTAATTAATTTCACTTAAAGGTGAATTACTTTAACTTTATGGTTCCAACCTAAAGAATAAAAGTGTTTATTCCTAAAATCAAAGACATAATTTAAACTTTTAAAGCTTAACACTTATGTAACACTTATGTGAGTCTCAGGCAAAAATACCAAGACATTTTGGGAATTTTTGGAGAATTTATGAGTTAGAAGAAAAAAAAAAATTTTAAGGTGTTATTGATTTAAGAGAGACACAAAGAGAGGCAGAGACCTAGGCAGAGGGAGATGCAGGCTCCCCCGTGGGGAGCCCTACATGGGACTCGATCCCAGGACTCTGGGATCACACCTTGAGCAAGAGGCAGATGCTCAACTGCTGAGCCACCCTGACGCCCCAAAAAAATGTCTTAAGAGAGTTGAGACTCCTTTTGGGTGATTCACTTCAATGTGACATCTTTATAATGACTGGGCCACTAATAATATTTTATACAGCAAACTGACAAAAAAAGTGTATAAATACATTGAATGAGTTTGAGGTGATATGTTTCTAAATGCTTAGTAATTTTTGAAAAAGCTTCTAGATGACTACCAGGTTTTTTGAACTTATGTAAAATAAGTTAGTGATCCAAAATGTATAGGGTCAATTCAATTTTTTATCTTATTAATGTCATAGAATGTTTTATTTTACACCTGTTTATCTGGCAACCAGAAAGAACTATTTAAGAATTAACCCATTAGATGCTAGATTTTAATTATAACTTATACATTATAACAGATTATTTGAATACAATACTTGGATTCTCAATAGTTAAACAAGATACAGCAGGGAAGGATGGAGAGAGAAAGAACATCTGTAGCACACCAGACTTGTACAAGGCATGGTGATAATTTTATCCATAAAATATTTTCTTAATAAATACTTTAGTAAGGAGTATATATTATTCATTAACTATTTTATCTTAGTTTTTTGCCTAAAAGTTGTACATGACTTCTATATACAAAATTTCAAAATACTAGTTAAAGAGAGCAGAACTCTCTCATTTCAAGACAAGTATGTCAAACAAGAATTTTCAGGGTCACCTGGGTGGCTCAGCTGGTTAAGTGGCCAACCTGTAGTTTCCGCTCAGGTCATGACCCTGGAATGGTGAGATGGAGCCCTACATCAGGCTCCATACTCAGCGGGGAGTCTGCCTCAGGATTCTCTCTTCCCATGCCCCCTCTTTCTAAAAAAAAAAAAAAAAAAAAAAACAAATAAATAAATAAATAAATAAATAAATAAATAAATAAAATTTTCAGTTTCATCTGAGCACTAGTTTGCAAACTTTATTGTATATATTTATTTTCACTTAAGGGAATGTTAATAATGTTATTTGTTAATAAACAGAATATTAGCATCTTAAAATAGTCTAGTCTCACTTCGCAGGAATGATTCACAAAAGTTCAGACTATTTGGTTTATAGATAGTTGCTTATAATGAAAACTTATAATAGAAATCAAATACAGACCAAAAATTAAAAAAAAAAAATTAAACACATTTGTAACCTACAGGTGGAAACACATGTTCGTAAGTGTGCACATTTATAAATCATAGATATAAATATAATTACTTAATTAAATGCATAATCACTGCAATTTACTGTTGTAGTAATATATAAGGTTTTTCATTGTGACTGAATTTTCATAAAGAAAAGAATGGAAGCACATTTTGAGCAAAATAATCTACATTTTATAGATAAGAAAATTGGCACTTGTCTAAGTTTATATATTTAAAAGTACTTAGTACACCTGGGTGGCTCAGCGGTTGAGCGTCTGCCTTGGGCCCAGGGCGTGATCCTGGAGTCCCGGAATCGAGTCCCACATCGGGCTCCCTGCATGGAGCCTGCTTCTCCCTCTGCCTGTGTCCTTGCCTCTCTCTGTGTCTCTCATGAATAAATAAAGTCTTGAAAAAAATAAATAAAAGTGTTTAATACTTACTTCCAAGTATGAATATTTAGAAATCTGTTGAATTCCGTAGTAAGCTGCACTACATATACTAATGGTCATGATTTAGAGTTTTAGGAAGGGAATATCTAAGTCATAATGATTTTGGGATACAGATAAATTGAACATTTACATCACAATTTTAGAGAAAACAAATTGAAAAAAATATTAGTATTTGTCTTCTTCATGCCTTATAGACAGTGGGGCATCTGGAGGAGTGGCATATTTCTCTGCTCTGGGTTCTCTAGAACCCATCATGGTGGCATGCACCTATTGGACTTTTCAAATGAGCTCACTTGGATTAAGTGGATTGTTCCTTGAGTTGTGGAAAATCCTCTAAAAAGCATAGTGTCAAACTTGAAATTGTGCTGACCTACCATGTGCCAATACTTCCATTGCATCACGATGTGTGTAGAGGGCACTCTGCTAATGTGACTTGCTTTTACATTGGTCTTGGGTAAAATGTGGATGATTTTCAAATAGTGTGGTTTCCGCTAGAAATCATGTGTCTAGGATTGGCGGCATGCGGTGTGTATTGTTTTTGCTTCTGTTTTGTTTTTCATCTTCAGAAAGGATTCAAATGTGCAGCCTGCTTATTCTCAGGGTATTTTAAAATTTACATAATTTCCTTAATGATTTCTCAAAAACACCATTTGACAAGTCAAAGGACTCAGTGAAGATTAAGTAGCATAGAAATAATACATGACTTTCCAAATGTCATGTTCCTAAAGAGTGCTAGAGAGGGGGTTCATTGACTCTGCCACCAAAAAGACTTAAAATCGAACAAAGACAGAAACAGGCTCATAAATATGAGAAAGAAAAAAAAAAACTGGTGGTTGCCAGAGAAGAAGAGGGTATGTAGGAAGACGGTGAGCAGGCAATACAGGGGAATGGATTAAGTACAAACTTCCAATTACAAAATAAATAAGTCACAAGGATGAGAAGTGCAGCCTTGGGAATATAATCAGTAACATTATACTAACCTTGTATGATGACAAATCGTGACCACACTTACCATAGTGAGTATTTTGTAATGTGTGTAATTGCCAAATCACCTTCTTATATTTGTACCTGAAACCAATATAATACGGCATGGCAATTATACATCTATTAAAAACAAACTGCTTGCTAGAATTAAAGCATGAAGATAAAAGTAACAATAGCAATAACTGAAGTGTTGCATTAATGACTTCAAGAACATTGTCTATTTTTTGCCAGAGAAAAATACTTCCAATGCACGTATGTTCACACTTTATAGGTAAATTCATTGTCATTCAAGGGGCCCCATCCTAACCCAATGGCTGTGGGAAATAAGAGAAACCCAAAGGAATGTGCCAGTTTGCTCACTTAGAAGTAGCTCATTTTCTCATTGAGCAGGAAAATACCAGAATTGACACAGGTAGACTGCAAGCGGCTATGAAGCCATAGTGGGTTTTCAGCCTCTAATTATCTGAAGTGAAAGGCAGTTTTTGTACTTCATGCTACTCTTAGTAAATAGGAGGTATTCAGTTTGTGCGGCTCATGACCGTGAGCTTACTCCAATATTCTGTTTTTCCTGACCCTTCGTCCAGATGTCCCGCAGTGGCCCCTGGCAGGGCAGGGCGGTCGCATCCTTAGTCACAAGTACACGAAGATTACATTCGGTTGAGCTTCCCCACAGGACATGTAACAGGAGTAGGTCCACAGATTATTGGCATTTGTCTGATGCTGAACGCTGTGCTTTTAGCAAGTAATGGAATAGGAATTATACATACATCGGAATAATAAAATAATGTCCCATCAACATCGAGTCCATTTCCATCGAGAAGAATTGAGCTTCCTGTACCCCCATGTGCAATGAGTGGGAGTCGACTCGAGTCCAGAAATCACATGAGCAAGAGGCAGTGGGGCCGGAGAGAAGGTGAATGTCGACAACCGTCAGATTCCTAG
This sequence comes from Vulpes vulpes, assembly GCF_048418805.1. Classification (NCBI taxonomy): domain Eukaryota; kingdom Metazoa; phylum Chordata; class Mammalia; order Carnivora; family Canidae; genus Vulpes; species Vulpes vulpes. Next base: position 143,428,908 of record NC_132783.1, read on the forward strand.
TTGTCCTTTTATTCTAGCCTTTCGGTAACATGTAGTCTTTCCAGCATCTTCTCCTACAAAATAGTTTCCTTCCTTCCTTCCTTCCTTCCTTCCTTCCTTCCTTCCTTCCTTCCTTCCTTCCTTCCTTCCTTCCTTCTTTCTTTCCTTCCTTCCTTCCTTCCTTCCTTCCTTCCTTCCTTCCTTCCTTCCTTCCTTCCTCCTTTCCTTTCCTTTCCTTTCCTTTCCTTTCCTTTCCTTTCCTTTCCTTTCCTTTCCTTTCTTTCTTTTTTCCTTTCTTTTTCTTCTTTCTTTCTTTCTTTCTTTCTTTCTTCTTTCTTTTTCTTTCTCTTTCTTTCTTTCTTTCTTTCTTTCTTTCTTTCTTTCTTTCTTTCTTTCTTCTTTCTTTCTTTCTCTCTCTTTCCTTCCTTCCTTCCTTCCTTCTTCCCTTCCCTTCCCTTTCCTTTCCTTTCCTTTCCTTTCCTTCCTTCCTTCCGTCTTTTTTTTCTTTCTTCCCCTAACTTCACTAAGGTTGCTTCAGAAAATGAGCAGAGATAATACAGGACTTAGTTTCTTTAGACCTTCTTCAATGAAGTCTAAATAAGCTGAACACTTCAATAAAGCCTTCTGCATGTAGGTCGTTCACATCCTTTGTTAGATTTATTTCTAGCGTCCTTATAGCTTTATTAACTCGAGTTAGTTTTTTACCATTAAGAGTAATGTGCGCTGTAGTTTTGTTGTTGTTTATTTAACGCACCCTTAATCAGCTGGAGAAGGTACATCTCTACTTCTAGTTCACTCAGAGTTTTTCTTTCTGTTATATGTTTGTTTGGTTTGGTTTCGTTGTGTTTATAATATGTGGATATTGCGTTCTATTTCTTGGTTCTTCTATACATGTTGAGATGATTATTCAGATTTTTGGTCCACCCTTTAATTTATTAACTTTGTGAATAATTTTTATGCTTTTTAAAATGTCCTTCCTCATGTCTTCTATCTTCCTTCCTCTCCTTGTTTCTTCCTTTCTTGAATGTTAAACTAAGCAAACATGGAATTAAACTGATAAAGATATATATTTTTACTATATTATATAGTAATTATATTTATAATTATATATTATATATAATTCACTATATAATTATAATTCACTATTATAATTATATAATTATATATATAATTACTATATATTACACCCTAGTGGAATGGGTTTGCCATCATTTTGTTTAGGCTGTTCACACCTAAAATCTCCCATGAGTGGGAACTTCTGGTATTGATATTGATGTGTCACAAGCCACAGAAAACAAGCTTTCAAGTATTTCCTCCTTCCTCTGTTTTATGGGAAAAGATGTATGAGACTGAAATTACCTGCTTCTTTAGCTTTGGGTAAAATAATCTAGACCTGACCTTTTTCTCTTTAGAGAAATTGTTTCAGATGAAATTTGATTTTTTTAATTACTCAGATTTTCTATTCCTTTTGGGACGACTTATGGTACTTTTTATTCCACCCATGTTCTTACTAGTTTTAGGGTTCTCTGTATATGTCTATGTCTGTCCATATCTCTTTTTTTTCTAATATGTCTTCTCATGTTCTACTTTGATAAATTAATAAATTTGTCTAGATTTTATGTCTTTTTCCAATAGTTTTTTTTTAAAATTAGTCTAAATTTAATTTTGGATTTTTTTAAGATGACAAACACAGCAATAAAAAATATATATTTAATTTTCTCATTATCAATTCTGCACTTAAAATGTAAAATAAAGCAAATATCTGCCTTTTCCTCACATCGCAGAATTAATGACTTACTGAAAAATGGGAAGACTGCATTTAGGACTTATTTTGAGGTATTGACTATAATATTTTGATATCTACCAGAGTTATATATTAATTCTATGATAAGTTCTGATTTAAATTATTATTTCTCCCCAATTATGACTTAACATCACACACTGAATACATTTTATCCAGAAGAAAATTATCTTTTGTGTAAAGAAGTTTTCTTTTATCTTCTTTTTATTTTCTCCAAGTGTATTTAAATTTGAAAACTAGAACTTTTGAAAGATTATGTAATTTTTTTTTTACCAACTGCTATGCTTTTTAGATTAATGATGAAACCAATTGTTCATCCCTTAGACTCTGACAGCATACAATGAATTCTGACAACTTTCTCCCACTCCAGTTCCTGAATAACATGTAATTTCCTTGATATGACAAAATATCATTTTAGCATTCATGTCATGCCTTGGTGTTCATTTTTCATTTTTCTGTAAGTTAATGAGTTCTAGCAAAGAGTGCCATCATAAAGTTGTCTTTTGCCAAAAGTCCTGTTGAAGCATATGGAGCTAGTGACAAGCTACAGTATTAAGGAGATTTGTTTTAAACCAAGCCTCTAAAGTGTGCATGGAAATACTAAATATATCCCTGTGTGTTTTGCAGACAATCCTGGTTTGCTGAGCCATGTCACAGTGGGTATTAGAGTTCTGGATGTCAATGACAATCCACCCGAACTTGCCAGGGAATATGATATTGTTGTCTGTGAAAATTCTAAGCCTGGCCAGGTAAGTTAATTGTTTCCTTCCTATCATTGGAATGGAAGAGAAACAGCAGCTCTATTTCTATTATTTTTAGGTATAATCCTCAAAATCCCTCAATGTTATTTTTGTGCTCAGTGAAAATAATTTTATAAAGCTTTATTTTAAGTACCAAACATTTTTTTTGAGAATCATTGAAAATAAATTCTCTTGATCCCAAATGTAAATCAAAGAGTGAACTCATTCATGCATACATCCACCATACCAATAAAATTATATTGAATGGTTTTTGCAAAGCCCTCTATTAAGAAAGGAGGAAACTGTGAATTTTCCACCTTAATAAAGATTTTAGGTGAGGTTACAGAGAAGGGACAGGTTGGTCTATTTTGGATGTCCCACAGGAGTGACATATGAGTGACCATTGAGTAATATTGGTACTAAAAGACAATTAGGTTTGAACAAAAGAGAGTGTGTGTTCTAAGAAAGTGGAGACAGTGGAAGAAGGAACAAAGAACTTGAAAAGGATCGTGAGTCGCATGTATGTAGCATGGCAGCTAGCTGAAGGAGCACGGCAATCCTGAAGGAAAACCGGTGTGGCTGTGGAACATAGAGCAAGTGGAAATCTGAAAGGGGACATACATTTGTTTTTTGTTTTTCTTTTTTTCTGCTGTATAACAAATTACACAAACCTAGCAGATTAAAACCAGACATATTTGAGGAAATCTTGACCCCGGATTTCCTGTAGGCCAGATGTCTGCTCATGGCTTAGCTGGATCTTTGCAGGGGTCTCACAGACAGTAATCAAGTTTTCAGCCGGGACCATCTTATCTGAAGCTTGAGATCTCTTCTAAGCACACCTGGTTATTGGCAGCATTAGGATACCTTCAGCTATAGACCTCAGAGCTTCAGGAGTTTCTTCAGCTCTTCCATGTTCCCTGGAGTTTTGACACGCTGTCCACAGTTTTTTGCTATATGTATAGGCTTCCCAATGTAGCCACTTACTTCATCAAACACAGAGGGAGAGATCTGTTAGTCTGTTCATGTCACCAGGTGAGTGATATATCAACACTTTTTGGCCATATTCTACTGGTCAGAAGCAAATCACAGGTCACATCCAGACTTAATGGAGAAGGCACTACATGGAGGCATGGATCCCATGAGGAGCATTTAAAGTCTGTCTGTCACAGGTGAATTTAGAGAGGGAGAAAAGGTCTAGGTCTGGCTGAGTCAGATGGTCGCTCTACTGTCTTTGTAAACCAGAATGACTGTATCATCCAAAACTACTTCATTTATGTATTTATTTAAAAAAAAAATGTAAGTTGGGAGGGGGAGAGAGAAAGCTCTATACCTGATGTGGAGCCCATCACAGGGTTCAATTTCACAACCCTGAGATCATGACCTGAGCCAAAATTGAGAGCCAGATTCTTTTTTTTTTTTTAATTTTTTTTAATTTTTTTTTATTTATTTATGATAGTCACAGAGAGGGAGAGAGAGGCAGAGACACAGGCAGAGGGAGAAGCAGGCTCCATGCACCGGGAGCCTGATGTGGGATTCGATCCCGGGTCTCCAGGATCGCGCCCTGGGCCAAAGGCAGGCGCCAAACCGCTGCGCCACCCAGGGATCCCTGAGAGCCAGATTCTTAACGAGCTGAGCCACCCAGGTACCCCCACTCCACACTATTTTAAATCATTTTAAAGCTTCTCCTAAAATTATAGTACTGAGAAGCATTGCCTGTGTATTTTTGTAGAAGGGACAACCAATACAATGCTAAGGCAAACATTGCTTATGTTTTAATACCCTCTGAAAGGTATTTATGTATACGTAAATGGACAACCTTTTTTTTTTTCATGAATTTTTTTCAAATTCATTGCCCATAAGAAAATTAGAAAGCATGATAAGGAAAAAGTGGATGAAAATTATATCTGAAAGTATTTAGTTTACGAATTATATTGTATTAATTATTTTATGTAATGGCATATAATTAATATATATTATGTAATATGTTAAGATAATCACTTCGGATGCTTAAGCATTTTTCTGTATCATCATTTCAAAAGCAGCAAGGAATTTTTCAGTATAGGTATATAATGATTTATTTACCAAAGCCTATTTCAGTCGTGTCAAAAATGGGTACACACATCCTAAAATTAGTTTCTTAACCTACATTATAAATGTATGAGAAATATAATTGATGAGAAAACTGTAAAACTTTCAAGTGGAAAAATTTAGATTTTTAAAAGATATAGTTACTGAATATAGATTCGAATTCTCAGTAATAGCACAAAGCAAGAGAAAATAAGTTAATTGGAAATAGGTCAGAATAAAGCATCCACATTGAAGCATACAAAGATAAAAAATAAAATCAGAATGAAACTCCTGAGAATTTTGCTGAATGGAAAACACACACACACACACACACACACACCTAAATGCCCAAAGTTTCATAATAGAAAATGTCAGAGGTTAAGGAGAGGGTGAGGGTGGCAGGGAAGTGTATGTGGCTATAAAGGGCAGACTGAAGGATTTTTATGAACAGAAATGTTCTGTATTGTGACTGCGTCCATGTCAACATCCTCGCTGTGATATTGTACTGTAGTTTTGGTAGATGTTCCCAGTGGGATAAACTGGGTACATAGCATCTCTGTATTTCTTATAACTGGATATGAATCCATACTCACCAAAAAAAAACACCTTAAAAAATTAATGAAAAGTAAATCATTTTAAGAGATACAATACTTTAAAAGAATACTACAAAGTTAATTTTTCATCAAGAAAGATAAACCCCACATAAGTGTCTCAGTCAGTTGAGCATCAGCTCTAGGTTTTAGCTAGGGTCGTGATCACAGGGTGGGGGATTGAGTCCCTAGATGGGATCTGCACTAAGTATGGAGTCTGCTTGGGATGCTTTCCCTCTTCCTCTCCCTCCCCTCTGTTCCTTGCCTTCCACCCCCCCCCGACTTGCCCATGTGGGAGTACACACACGTGTGTGTGCATGTGCACACTCGCACTCATTCTCTCAAATAAATAAATAAATAAAATCTTTTTGAAAAAATATAAGACCCAGAAAACAATGGAATGATAATTCCCAACAGTTGCAAGATAATAACTGACAGCCATGAATTTTTTTCTACCAAACATATCCCACAAAAACAAAGAACAGAAAAACTCAGAGTTAGGTCAACAAAATGTGAAAAGCTCTTACCATAAGATACACTCTAAAGCTTTTATTGGGTAAAAAAATAAATAAATAAAGGAAAATAACTATGCTGGCAATGGAATTCATGAGCAGCCTCAAGCTAAATGCAATCAATAAATATATTCACAAAAACTAAATTATTGATGAATATATAGAAATCTAAGGAACATCTTCCAGAGTTTCAACTATCCATTATATACATGGCAACAAGAGGTCATAAGTGGGAAAGACAAATGAAGTTAAAATATTCTAAACTCCTGAAATTCTGGATCCTCAAAATTTGAGTAATTGATTAACTACTAATATATATTTTATATGTCCAGAAAGCATGCTGTATCCTCTAGATCAATTAGTAAAAAAAGGTAAAAGAACATGTAACTAACAAGATAGTAGAAACTGTAATGAAAAAGATTTAATCTTGGTGGCTCATTTGGTTAGGTGTCTGTCTTCATCTCAGGTCATGATCCTAAGGTCCTGGGGTCAAGCTCTGAACAGGTCTCCCTACTCAGGAGGGAGTCTACTTCTCCTTCTCCCTCTGTCCTTCCCCATCACTTGTGTGCTCGTTGCTGTGCAGCTCTCTCTCAAACAAATAATATAAAGAAATCTTTAAAAAATAAATTAAAATACTGAATCCTAAAGAAATATTTACATTTCTATTTCTTGACCTTAACTCTCTTCATGAAAATGTTTGTTACTTTAAAATAATTCATATACTTGCAAACTTGTTGCATGCCATTTTGTTTCCAACAGGATTATGTTTTACAGTTCAAATATACAGGTAAAAAAGCTTTTCATATAGGAGTGACCTTCATGGATTCTAGAAGGACCATTTCACAACTAACATACAATCCTAATAAAATATGAAGCTTATAACCAATAGTAATTCCAAAATAATCCAGAAAATTCTGTGAAGTTTGTAAAGCCCAAACTTGAAATGAAAAACGCTCATATTTGCTGCTGATATATAGATTGTCACAAAATAGGAAAAATAAAAATAAAGCTATAGTACACAGAATTCTAATAGCTAGGTAGAGGTCATCTGATTTTAAAAATCAAAAAAATAAGACAAAAATAAATACAGAATAAGTGAAAAGTAGAAAGTAAATAAAAATAATGTAAACTTAAAGTGTACGTTATCACCTATGTTGAAATAAAGTCACCTAAACAGTCATATTAAAATATGTGTTTTGTCAAAATAGAAAAAAAAGCATTTAAATGTTTTTATAAGAGGTGCTAATATAGGGGCATCCGAGAAGCTTTGTCGGTTAAGCCTCTGCCTTCTGCTCAGGTCATGATCTCAGAGCCCAGCGATTGAGCGCACCCCTGGCAGGCTCCCGGCTCAATGGGGAGTCTGTTTCTCCCTCTCCTTCTGTCCCTCCCCCCACTGGTGTGTAGGTGCACTCTCTCTTTCTCTCTCAAATAAATAAGTAAAATCTTAAAAAAAAATTAAAAGTGTGAAATAAAAATAATAAAGGAAAAGAGTTTGAAAGAAAACATATATAAAAATATAACAAATAATTACTTGAATAATTGCTATATCTATACTTACCCAGCTACACACACACACACACACACACACACACACACACACACTTCATCAAAGGAACATTATTAGATATAAAGGGGCACATTCATTGTGATAAAGACAGTTTATACATCAGATAGAAATAAGAATTTTAAATTTATATATACGTATCAATGTTTCCTCAAAATGAACAAAGCAAAAAAGTATAGAAATATTAAAAATGAGACTAGCCCATTATTGTATTGGGAGTTTTGGTATCCTTTTACCAGTGGCTGATAGAATAAGGGCAAAAAAATTTTGGTAAGGATATTGAAAATTGAACACCACAATTAGCAAAATTTATGATCTGACAAATATAGAATAATACACTAAACAATATCAGATCATGCATTCTTCTGAAGCTTACAGAAAAAATTGACCAAAAATTTACTATATGTAGGGTCACTAAGCAAGTTTTAATAATTTGCAAAGGATCGGCCTCATTATCTTCTGTATGTAAAAAATAAATAAAGCTAGATATGAATTCAAAAGTATTGTTAGAAAAAAAAATCCATTGGAAACAAGGGCATGTCTAAACAAAGAATCAAAAAATAAAAATAAAATAAAATAAGCTAATAATCAGTTAAATAATAAAAATTAAAACTATTTCAATAGAATGATAGTGGAAATATGCTACATTAAAAAGTACAAAATGGGGGAATCTGTTTTCTACACTTTTTATAACGAAACATAACTTTAATATCAAAATCTGACAAGAATATAATCCCTCATAGAATCTTTTTCTTTAGTCCGTAGGTTATTCAAAGAATTCAGAATTGGGTCATTTGAAATGTGATATAAAGATTTAAAAATCCAAACATAAACTCATGATTGCATCAGCTGTTTTTAGATGTTTTCTTTTTAGGTGGTATTTTCTTTCTTTCTTTCTTTCTTTCTTTCTTTCTTTCTTTCTTTCTTTTGCAAATAATTTCAAAATTTGTAGGGAAAATTCATACTTGCTACTCCATAGCCACCTTTGCAGATGAAAGCATTGAAAATCTGGACAAATAATAGTCAGTCCTTGCTCTTGGATCAGTTGATTTTTCTCCTATGAATGGGAACGTGTGCTACCAAATCTAAAACACTAGTATTAGTTTTCCAGGTTGAACTCTTTTCATTTAGCCCGTGACTTGGACTTTTTCTATTGACCTCCCATATGCTCCACCTCTTGAACATGAGAAAGATCCTTCAGGCCCTCTCTCCAGGTCATGCTCTCCTGTCAGTGCCAGTGTGGGAGCATGGGTCCCTCTCTTTTACCCTCCACACTGACCACCCAAGCTTCATAGCATTTCTAAGAAATGATTTATGTGATTTGATAAGTGCTTTCTTCGTGTCTAAAATAAAGAAAATTATCAGAATTTCAGGGCCCTTCCAAGCCTGAAGTTCTGAATATACGACTAGATGAGTCTCTAGTGCCTTTAAATGTGGGTTACTGTATTCTCATCACAGGGAAAGCCATTCCATTTTTCAGAGAAGGCTAAATTTGTGACAAAATGTATCTTTATCTTCTGAGTCCCATTAACCATTTATATAGTATTTTTCTCTTCTTCAGAGAGCTGTTGCCGTTTTAGAAAGCAATCACTAGACTTAGCACCCCTAAGTTCTAATATCTATCAATTTATTTGTGTGATTATAGTTATTATCCTTTAAAAAAACAACATTCATAGTTAGCATCATTGTTGTCTTTACTACTGTATGATTTTAGATGTCACTTTAAGAGACTTGGGTTCTTTATATTGCCTAAGTATCTGCTTCTCTAAACATTTGTTTCACCAAAATGAATTAAAACTTTCTACTAAGGGACTGAAAAGTCATTTGAAAATATTGTTTATTGCACCCTTATTTAAACAAACCATTGTCAATCTGTGTGGTCAATTTGTATGATTAACCTATTACAAGGGAAATGGTCTGAATCTTTCTGTTGTTTAATTTTGCCATCTTTGGTTCATTTAATCTTATGTCTGTAGCATTTCTGGAGAAACTGTGTTTTGATGTGGAGTAGGAATAGGGAACTCTATTTAAATAATGATTTGTGAAATAGGTTTTCTGAAGCATATTTGTGTTGCCCAGCTGTACAATGGCTCCTCTTTCTATAACAATTGCTTTTAGAATTACAGACATTTTTATTATGGATGCTGTGCATCTAAATATAACAGCATGTGGCCATGGCAGAGAGACGTGTCTTTTGTGAAGCCGCACAAACGACATCTAACAACAGAGTTCATGTTGAATCAAGTATCAATACACCTGAACTGTAGCAATATATTTCTCTGAGTTAATATATTTCCCTGTTCTGGAAAAAAAAATATTTTAAGTACCTTGCATGAAAAAAATATTAAGAAGAAAATCATACATGCATGAAATTTGAAGTCAGTTCCCAAAGTAAAGTGAATTCATAATAAATGCAATGGGCCTACACATAGAAACTGAAACATAAATGATGGAATGATGGGGGTGCTTTCTATCTTATTTATATTGACTTTTTCCTCTGTGAGTATGTGTGTGTGTGTATGTTTTATTAAAAAGTAAACTTAGGAAACATAACATATATTTTTTAAAAAAATGTATTACCTAACACCAGCCTCCTCCCATTATGTCCAATTATTAACAATATAGCTTTCTAGGAGTAAAGTACTATCATCAGTAAAGATTGTACACCGAGATCTTACAAATATCAAGCTCACTGAACTAACAGAAGTTAGTATTATTATGAAATAAATTTATGATCTCATTTGAGATTATATTATAAAGCGATTTCATTGATTAATTTAAGGAAGATACAGTCTACTCCATAGAACATTCTTTTTAATATTTTAAAATAGTTTAAATATTTAGTTAGGACCAGCTCATTTATCTAACGGAAGACTACATTATTTGCATACATCTGTGATACTGACTAGTTTGATGCTTTCCCCCAATAAAGTACTCAAGACATAATAGACTATAGAAAACACATTCAAACAGGGTGATACATTTATTTGATAAAATAAATGCAAAATTGATTCTAATTAGTTTCTGCTAAAATGAATCCTTATTCATGGGCATTTCCAAAAACTATAGCTGGTAACTATTTATAAATACCAACTATCGATGCGAGTACCCTTCCCCTTTAGTAGAATAAATCTGTGACTGTATTTCTCTCAGATATTTCCAAATAATCAATCACTTTATGCACAAATTACAAAATATGCACATAATAGAAAACATCTAAGTTCAGTGAGAAAGAATGAGAGACAGAAAATAAATTGTTATGGACTGTACACCGCTAACAAATTGCACAAACAGACGGCACAGGTAGCCCAGTGTAGATAAATCACACCTGACAAGAGGGTAGAAAATACTCCTCTGGAATACATGGCACTTATTTAGATATCTGCCGGGGGCCTCAATATTTTAACAAGCACAAACATGTTCACTTCTGGGGTGATTTTCCTAATAAAAATCTAAGGAACCAACACATGGAAATCTATCTCCTAGTGAAAGAGAAAAGGTGATTAGTAACAGAAAAAAATAATGAACATTTTCCCACCAAGAGAATATCTTTGAGTTCTAGATAAAAGCAGAGCAACAAGATGCCTGGGTGGCTCAGTTGGTTAAGCATCAGACTTTGGCCCAGGTCATGATCCCAGAGTCCTGGGGTCAAGTCTCATTCGGGCTCCCTGCTCATGGGGAGTCTCCTTCTCTCTCTCCCACTCCCCCAATTGTGCTCTGTGTGTGTGTGTGTGTGTATGTGTCAAATAAATAAATAAAACCTTAATTTTAAAAAAAGCAGAGCAACAGTCAAGGCTTTTGGAAGCATTTTTCAGAAGTATTATGGAAGAATAAGTATAGATGCATGAACGACAATTCTGCAGGAATTTAAGACAAGTGGTTTACTCTTAAACAAAATGTGGCAATCAGTTCATCACTTGTTATGTACACAAGATCAAGAAATCTTTGAGAAAGACAAATTTGCCATGATTGGGCAAGTCAGATTTGAAATTACTTGTATAAAAATGGGAAGTATGCTGTACTAAAGATAACAGTAAAACAGTAACTGTATAAAATATGAATTATATCAGTGTTTGACAACTAGAATAAGCTTGTTTGTAAAAATTTAAAATAAGAAGAAAATAATTGTCCCAAAGAAGTAATAAGAGGAAATGTAAAATAATTTAGTTGGTTTAAATTAATTGTTCTGTGCCAATCTCTTCCAAAATCAAACTCTAGGATAATAAGTGAATTTTCAACTGTGTCAGTACATCACGAGGTATCGAGAACATAGGATTGTGTTTTGGAGAATGACAACGAGCAAGGATTAGGGGAGATAGGATGTTTATTTTCAAATAGAAAAACACATATTTATTTTATTTAACCCTGAAAACAATCTCGAAAAATTGATATTTTTATTTTGGTTTTATATTAAGTACCTGAGATACAGAGAATGTGGGTATGTTCCTCAGATTACACATACTCTGAACTCCACGAATCTAGAATGCACTGGAGAAAATTGTCAGATTGTTTCTGATTATTCATCGATTTATTCTATCAAGTCAAAAGCCAATAACAAGGGGCGGGGGGAGGATCTATTCAGAGACTTGCTGCAATTTAAACAAAAAAGAAAGCAAACAAGGAGATATGTAGACTTTTCAGCTCATTAACTAACAGTGTGAAGGGAGGTAAAGAGAAGAATGATAGAGACTTCTTGGGATGTGTGAGTGGAGGGGGAAGCTTTTACCTAACTTTCTTGCTGAGAAAGTCCATTTTGAGTAAAAGAGAGCCATATGCAGATAAAAATGGAATGGATCACGTCTGTAGCTCGAAGCACTTTCTTCGCTTCTACTTCATGGAGACATGTGCTTTTCTGGTCTTCCTGTCACTGATGACTCCTTCTTAGTACTTTTACACTCATCTTCCTCTCCCTGACCAACTAATGGGCTCAATGCATGCCCAGGAATTTAGGTTTTAATGCTTATACATATCGGTCTGTTATTTCACTTGAAAAAGATTGAAATGGGATGAAATTGAGTAAGCTGTTTTTAGAAATCATAACAATTTTTGTGGGTTTTTTTTTTTAAGATTTTATTTATTTACTCATGAGAGACACAGAGAGGGAGAGAGGCAGAGACACAGGCAGAGGGAGGTACAGGCTCCCTGCAGGGAGCCTGATGTTGGACTTGATCCCGGGTCTCCAGGATCATGCCCTGGGCCTAAGGCAGGTGCTAAACCACTCTGCCACCCAGGGATCCTCCAGAAATCATAACAAGTTTTGGAATGAACACACTATTTCACATGCAGGAAACACTTTTTTTTTTTTAAGATTTTATTTATTGAGAGAAAGACTGTGTGTGAGAGCATAAGTAGGGGAGGGGAGGGGAAAGAGGATGAGGAGGGGGGCAGAAGGAGAGGGAGAAGCAGACTCCCCACTGAGCAGGGAGCCAGAGAGGGCAGGGGATCATGACCTGAGCCAAAGGCAGACACCTAACCAACTGAACCACCCAGGCGCCCTAGGAAACACTCTTTTTATGGCTCCTTTTCCCTCTTTTTCTTTTAATTTCTTTAAGACAGGGTTAGAAAAAGGACACCTAAGCATTAGGATATTACTTTTTAAAAGAGGAAATATTGTCTTGCATATTAGTTTGGACATTTCCTTTCAAAGAGTGTAAAATGGCCACAGCTATTGGAATTTGTGTTCTGTTCTTAAGCCACCTGGAATCCTTCATTTCTATGTTCTAACTGTCTCTGCTCCATAATGTGCATAGCCTGAATTTTAGAACTGTTGTCTCCCAACCACTGCATATGAGAAGAATTCCATAAAACTCTGAGTGGTCTGGATTTGCTTCTACCACAATTTAACAGTTTGGGGGCACATCACAATCCTTTGGGGTCTCACATTCCTTATCCCAACTATGTCAAAATAGAGGGGCTGGATCATGCCCTCTAAGGTCCCCTGAAACAGTAAAAATAACATGACCCCTGTTTTTGCTTCTACTTTACTGAGAACAACCTACACTGCGAGGCTGTTCTACGTGAAACTAAGATGTGTCTATTTGTGCAAACAACACTTCGCGTTTCCTCAAACAGGTGTTCATACAAAATCTTGCCACTAATTGGCCCCATTGTACTGTGGGTGATGAAAAAAGAAATTAAATGTTGGTGCTATGCTAGAAAATAAACTGTGAATGATTATAAATTGTTCATACTGTGTTTGCTAAAATTTCATGCAAGAACCAGCCAGGTAGCTGATGCATGTATCATCTGTTTGAAAATACTCAAGATGGATAATGGGGTCTCTTAAAAATCCTTCTGTGATGACAATTAAAAATCTCATAGTATAATTAAAAATAAAAGAAAAAGTCAAATTAAATTTCCTATTTAGTCTTTGCTTTTTTCTCTTCAGGTCATTCATACCATCAGTGCCACTGATAGAGATGATTTTGCAAATGGACCAAGGTTTAACTTCTTTCTTGATGAACGCCTATCTGTAAACCCAAACTTCACTCTGAAGGACAATGAAGGTGAACATGAATTACATATACTTTTAAACCTATGCGATACCTGTTTTGACTGAATGTGGAATAGGCTCGAGCAGTTTTTGCTTTATTCGTACATACCCATGAACAGCTTGCAAATCAGCATTCAAAGTCAGTTTGATGTTAATGTGTTATGATCTCTGAATAAATAGCTTGTATTTAAAATTGAGCCATATGTACAAATAACTTTCATTGAGTTTACTCAGAAGCATCCCTTTAAACAAGAAATGTACATGTAATATGCTCTCGGGCAAATTTTAAGAGAAATCTTAGCTGACAAACATGTTTATGAGAGCTGCTTGCAATTGCTAGGAGGTAGAAAAATTTTAAATTAGGAAAAATGAAAAATATGTCCTAGGGACAGTTAGGAAAGGAAATGTAATGTTTGAGCTCATCTTGCATTAGCAAGGCTATCAAGATGTGGTGTACAAATTGTATTTCCTCTTGTTATTATGAATATTTTTCAAAATATGGGTAGAAAATATGCATAATTGCAGAATATTGTGGAAATTTTGAATTATATTTCTTTAAGCTTCTGTATTGTGTAGCGGAAAAAGAATACCGTAATTCAGTAACTAGAGGAGATTCTCATGTTTCAGATTCCCCATTTGGTAGATTTCTCAAGGTTGTGTAAAACTCCACCTTCTATATGTAAAGGATATGTTAAATCAGTCAATATGTGCAATGTTCTGATGTGTATCAACTTTCTTCTTCCCCCAAACTTTCTTTGATCATGTGTATCTGAAAATGTTATTATTTAAGATATAGCACTTGCCTCAGAATCCCATGAGAGAAACAATGGTGCATACGTTTAGGAATAAACATTTAATTCCCTCTCTGTACCCTTTAGGGAGAAGCATTTTCATATTTATATATATATATATATATATATGTATATATATATATTTATAAATATATATATAATCACCAAATGTCAACTCACTAAATCATTATGTCCATTATTCCTAAGCTTCTTTAAATTATCATAACAAGGATAGCAAATTGTACATGTGGCCATAGCAAGATTTATATGAAAATACAAAGATTGTTTGTCTCTCTCTATTGAACTACCCTATGGTCAGCTCTCCCTATGGAAATACATATTTGCGCATGTTTGTGTATGATGTATGATGAATTGTACTGATTCATTATATACATTTATGTACATATGAACATCCCATTCTACAATCCCAAATATATCTAATGTAATTAGCTATGTGAAATATGTAAAAAAAACCCTCTATTCATATTTCCCATATTTCAAATCAGTGCATAATTTGTGGAACAACTTTCTGCCTTAGATTAAAATCATATCTATATCCCTATACTTATATTTTATTTGTTCCTTTTGCCATTCTCATAAGGATTTAATTTTACATTTTTACATTTTTAACATAATTTTAATTTGATGATGTTATCATGAAAATTTGACTTGGATTTAAAGTGTGTCACATTCAAGTTATTTAACCTATGTAAGTATAACTCCAAAAGTATTTTTTAAAAAACAAGAGAACTTTACTGTTGTTGAGACCCACTCAGTTACTAAAGTCCTTTGTACAAAATTTTTATATCTGACATTTGTGAATTTAATTAATCAATATATTCAAAAGGGCTCTTAATTCAATGATTTGACATCACCAGTGGTGGGGGCTCATTTTAAGGAATTCTTCTCAAATGTGTGCACAATTTTAAAAGGGTTGATGATGATGATGTAAATTTTCTAACATTTCTTTTACCATATATATGGATGCTTAAACCAGCTATACCATGTCAAGTATGTGAGGCCTGTGGACAGTTGTGTAGAGATAAAGATGTTTTAATCTATTTGTAAGAATATTTTTAAAAATGTTGAGAATAGATAAAATTATAAATAGCATAAGAAAATTCCTTTTGGATAGGTAATAGCAATTTCCAGAAAAAAATCAAATGCATAGTTGAAAGCCTATGCTTATTCAAAGTGTACTTTATTATGCTATAGATAAGCCAAGCCACCTAAACTTCCCAAGCTTCATGTTTTTTTCCAAGCTTCATTTTTTACATTCATAAATTTTGGTTTAAAATACTCACTTTTGGGGATCCCTGGGTGGTGCAGCGGTTTGGCGCCTGCCTTTGGACCAGGGCGCGATCCTGGGGACCCGGGATCGAATCCCACGTCGGGCTCTCGGTGCATGGAGCCTGGTTCTCCCTCCGCCTGTGTCTCTGCCTCTCTCTCTCTCTCTGTGACTATCATAAATAAAAAAATTAAAAAAAAAAAAATACTCACTTTTGGAGCAGCTCAGTGGGTGGCTGGGTGGCTCAGTTGGTTAAGTGTCCAACTCTTGGTGTCAGATCAAGTCATGCTTTTGGAGTTATGAGATTGATCCCTCCATGGGTCTTGATGCTAGGCAAGTAGTCTTCTTGAGATTCTCTTTCTTCCTCTCCCTCTCCCCCTTACCCACTCTAAAAAGTAAATTAATTAAATAAAATACTTACTTTGGAACATTGTGAGAATTAATGATACCATCTATAACGATGGCCTTTTCTCTAAAAGGAAGACAGCAATGGATAATAATATGTAAAAAAATAGTATGTAAAGATGAAATTAAAAATTAAAAATGGAATAGTCATACTGAAAACCTCACACATATAAATTCATGAATGCATAAATAAATTCTCTGGACAACATTTCATAAAACATGAATAAATATTAACAATCTAGGCCTGCTGAAATCCTGGTCATTTGGGGTTTATATGCTCCCAGAACATAAACAATAAACCTAAAAGAAACAATTAAAAACAATTACAATTATTTTGTGTGTGTGTGTGTGTGTGTGTGTGTGTGTGTGTGTGTGCTTACTGCTTACATGAAAGTGCACCTTCAGGGAACAATAGAAGGAGGATAGAGCCCCTAAGCCAGGGTGAGTGATGAGGAAGCCACTGATTTAGTGGCATCTCCAAAACTGCTAAATGGTAAAGAATGAATAGAGAGAAAACGGGATTTCCAAATAAGAGAGAAAATGTATATATTATTGTTTACCCGAAGGCTACAAATCAGATTAAAAGATAGACAATAATCTAAAGAATGTGTCAGAAAATGAATTCACTTTGAATAATATAAAACACAAATAATCAGAAGAATAGTATAACTATATTTAGGACTCAAAATTTAAAAAAATAGCAATAATATTTTTACAAAAGAGATCAAGAAGTGATTAAGTGAAATTAGACAATGGAGGAAAGCAAATTTGTATGAAAATAATGTAAAATCCCTTATCAAATCCCCTAAAATAAAAATCCTTAGTTTTTGCATATATAGAAAGTATATAGAGATATATAGAAATATGTACTAAGTTTTATATGTACTCAGTTTTATATATATACCATATATAAAATTATATTCAAAAATTTAAATTTAAATTTAATTATATATGTATGTATATATAATGCATATCTGCACATTATATGCATAAAAAACTAAAGCCATTAAACACATAGAAAAATATAGACCTATATTTCTATATATAGAACTATATATATAGTTCTATATATAGAACTATGTAGATATTTAGTTATATATAGAACTATATATATATATAAATTTATATTTATAAGTTTAAAATGTAATTACATACACATATATGTGCATATTTATAATATAAATGCATATGTGTGTATAAATATACACACATAAACACAGATTATAGAGAGAACAATTTAAATTAATAGACAGCCTTACCTCTAGCCTGGACACAAAGAAATTTTAACAAGTCAAATGTAAAATTCAGTAGTTGAAGCAGATAAGCTCAAATAGATAAAAATGAGGAAACTTTGTAAAGCACCTGATAGATTGGAGCATAATGTTCCTAGAAGAATTAAGAAGAAATTATGGCCAAGAGCAGTATATATAGATAAAATTGCATGACAGCTCTATATTTGAAAATATATGGACCCTTATGATGAACATAAACACCAAAGCCAAGCACAAAATTAAATCTATCCTTGGATATGATAGTTTAAAACTTTTAAGCACCAAAGATAAAGAGAAAAAAAAAAACCTTACGCTATCAAAAAGGAAACGCTAAATAATAATAACTAGATTTTTTTGAAGATTTTATTTACTTATTCACAAGAGGCACAGAGAAAGGCAGAGACATAGGCAGAGAGAGAAGCAGGCTCCCTGCAGGGAGCCTGATGTGGGACTCGATCCCAGGACCCCAGGATCACAACCTGAGCAGAAGGCAGACATTCAACCACTTGAGCCACTCAGGTGCCCTGATAATTAGATTTTTTAATGGTTTGTTTTTAAGTATTTAATTTATTTATTTTAGAGAGAAGGAGAGTGGAGGAGAGAGGCAGAGGGAGAGGGAGAGAGAAAATCTTAAGTAGACTCCATGCTGAGCGTCTAGCCTGACAGGAGGCTCTACATGTGGACGTCATGACCTGAGCAGATACCAAGAGTCAGTCGCCTAACTGAAAGTGCCAGCCAGGCACCCCAATAATTAAATTTAAACTAAATTACTGTCTTAAAAAAACAGGTGGTAGAAGTTGATAAAAACCATCTTGTCAAAATGCTGATGGAAAATAATTTGCTATTACCAACCTTCTCTGGAACTAGTTAAGAAGGGTAGGCTCTCAGGACTCGAGGAGGACCCATTATTAAAGACTTTCCAATGTGTACAAATAAGTTTCTTACTTTTATTTACTTACATTTTGGTAAATATTGTATTAGTGTTTGCCTTTAGGATCTCTGCAGAATGTAATAGATAAGAAAGAATCTTGTAATTCATGTTTCATTCCATAGGTTAAAATTTGAAGTATAAATACTAAATTAGCAGAATAAAAATCTGTAATTTCCAAAGCAAGGAACAATTTCCAGAAAGTTAAATAATAAAACTTATGTTATCAATAGAACAGAAAGCCAGGAAGGAGAATGAAAAATGCAAAGTAAAAGCATAGAAAATGAAAGAAGTAGAAATTAGTTCAAACACCTCATAGCCATAATCAGATTAAATATCATTTTTAATCAAAGCTCTATGATATTTAAATATATATAAATATATATATGCTGCTCAGAAGAGATATACCAAAATTAAAATAAGATAGAAAGTTTAATATAAAAAGTTAGAAATATTTAGCCTGTTGCTTCAAAAGAAACAATTATTTCTGGAAAAAGAAAACAAATCCAAAACTTGGTGTCTTAAAATAAAAGACATTTATTTAGGTCACATTTCTAAGAATGAGCAATTTCTGAAAGGTTCATATAAGCAATTCTTCTGGTCCCAGGATACCTTCAGCCACTACAACTAATTAACATTGTACAGAATGTTCTTGATTCAAAAAGAAAAAAAAAATGAGAATAATAATTAGGAACAAAACACTCGATTTTCCTTCTTAATAGATGATGATATTGTCTAAATGGAAATTTAGGAGACTCTACATAAACACCAAAGTAATACTTTGCCAATTTTTGGAATACAAATAAATGCCTGAAGATGGACAGATTTCCTATATTTAAAATAAACATGAATAAATAGTAAATCAGGTACAATATCAAATGGGAAAATAAATAAATCAACCCAAAACACTTCTAAAATCATTAGGGGAAAAAAATAACAATATATAATGTTCAGGTTTACCCAATCTAAAGAACAAAGTTACTGAAAATATAAAACCATGCAAGAAAAATAATATATTTACCAACTTAGTGAATCAGAGACTCAGATTTTCATATTAATCTATAAATTATATATAATTTTAATGA
Source organism: Vulpes vulpes (assembly GCF_048418805.1). Taxonomy (NCBI): domain Eukaryota; kingdom Metazoa; phylum Chordata; class Mammalia; order Carnivora; family Canidae; genus Vulpes; species Vulpes vulpes. The sequence continues at coordinate 143,448,422 of NC_132783.1, forward strand.
CAAACTGAATTTAGTAATTGGTTAATAAAAATACAAATGGCAAAGGATTAAGAAAAGCAAGAATGTATTGAGAAAGAAGATGAACGAGATACATCGTCAGCAGAAAGAGAAGAAAAGCGGGCATATCCTAGGAGATGTTAAGACATTATAATGAAGAAAGTAATGAGTGAAACCCAGATACAGTTGGTTTTCCTTTTCTTTTCTTTCTTTCTTTGTAATGCATGTGCCTGTCTTACTCTTTGATTGCTAAGGCTCCCATTTCAAAGAGGCATCCACTTTGGGGAAGGTTAGCTGGAATAAGCACAATGCCAGCCACAGGACCAGATAAAGGTCCGGGCTGCCTTCCCCCGTCCCCTGAGACTCTTTGTTTTCGAGATCTTAATTGATCCTGATAACTGATCATTTGGCCTTCTCTCTCTCCCTCTTTCTCAAGCTCTTCTCTCTCTCTCTCTCTCTCTCTCCCTCTTTCTCAAGCTCTTCTCTCTCTCTCTCTCTCTCTCTCTCTCTCTCCCTCTTCTTGGTTTTTAAATTCCCACTCTTATGTTTTAAATTCATCAATAGAATGAGCCCCCAAATCCTTGGCACCCACCATCGACCCCAAAGCCCCCATCATTCTTTTTCTCTCTACCCTCCACCTCTCCCTGTGGCCCCACATGTGCTGTGTAATTTCCAAACATGTGAGTAATCAACCTTCTTTCCAGAATTTCTTGAGGGTTATTGCTGAAGAATGTCTTGCGATCGTCCTAAGGATAGCAAGGGTTCATCCAACCACAACATTGCTTATTGATAGGCTGAGTTCGGCACGAAACAATGAAGTACCCCTTCAATACAGTAGTACTGCAGAAATGGAGAGAGAGAAGGGAAGAACCAATTAAGGGGGCATAAATAAAATTGTTAGATATCTAAATCTATATATACACATAGGAACTTTACAGAAGACAAAGGCAGAATTGTTAACCGTTGTGGAGAGCGCAATCCAAAAAGTACATAGAAAGGGACCAACATATTTTATATAATTGGGGTAGAAGAGGGTTTCTATAAAAGAGTATGGATTAGTATCATGAATATATTCAAACATCCCACAAAATGAAATAAGCATCCCAAATAGGAAGCAAAATAATTAAGGATACAAGTAGATCATTAACAGAAGAGCAAATAAACCTATGAACATATGACCATGTGTTCAAGCTATTAATGGTCTTACACAAAAACGTAAGACAATAATAACATAAATATCACCTACATGCATCCCATTAGTCAAAAATAAAAACAAAATCTGGGAATGTCAATGGTTCAACACCCGAGTAGCTGCTGAAGATGTGTCATAAGAGCCTTCACATGTCGATGCTTAGATTATACTTTACCTCCGTGGTAAGCGGTGAGTCTTGACCCAATTTCGTGGGTTCTGGCACAAGGCTCCATACTCCCGGGTCAGGGGTAGATGCTCCATTTCCCATGGCACAGGGAGCAATAGGACCTTCATGTTTTCTCTGATTCCCTTAACCCCAAAGTCTCAAGAGAGGGACCTGGAGCGCTCCAGGTGCATGGTCTGCATGCAGTGGGTTTGCTTCACAGCAGAGAAATCTTAAACTGGGGAGTCCCAAAATTCTATAAAGGGCAGCAAGGAAGTTAGGTCGGATTTTGCCCCAGAGGTTGTCCTTATATTTAGCAAGTAAGATTATCTTCCTCTGTCTATGTCCTGGTGGGATTCTATTTGCCACTGGATCTGCTTACTAAATAATTAAATTTAAGACATTGTTCCATGTGTTCTCAGATCTTCACCATCTTCATTAGATCTTTTTTTGCCAAATGTTTTCTCCTTCATTAATTTGGCATTTTCTAATTTACCTGAACATTGGAGAACAAATGTATTTTTGGATGTCCCATCCCATTTATGTAAATGACTCTTTATTTGGGGCCTATTTTTCAGCATCCCCTGTAACATTGTGAGTATATTGGTAGAAAACACCAGCATGAAGCTCAAAGCATTTTCTGCTCAAAGAAACAGGAATCGTATCAAAGCAAATACATCCATGCAAGGAGTGTAGCTCAAATGCTGACTGCTTTGGCTGATAGCACTTTTTTTCCTTTTATACAGAGATAAATCTCTAGTGAAATTATCTGTCCTTTCTTTCTCTCTCTATTTTTTAAACATATTAATCTTAACAATTTTACAATCATTGTCAACTAACTCTAGTGTCTCAATAAGATGACAGGTTTTTGTTTTTCATCGGGGACATCGGAGAGACAGCACTGGGACACATGGTCTTGTTGCGTGATTTGTCTAGTAAGTTTTTTGTTAGATGTCACATTTGGCGTATAGACCTTGGAGAGTCTCTCACATGACAATGTGTTTCTTCAGGGAGTATTCACCATTTTCTGACACACATTGAGGGGGGTGCGTGATTATTTTAATCCAATGAGAGTTGAACTAAATCAAAGTCGATTTGTAATTTTGTTCAGATTCTATCTCTGTCCCATTCTGGAACATAGTCCTCCAGGACTTTCAACTGGGAGCTTGCTTGCATCCTGGGCCCACCACCTTGGTCTCTAACTTTAACTACTATCAGTTCAATACAAAGAGAAAGAAAAAAAAAAAAAAAAAGCTTTTCTTTATCTTCCAGGGCTTTTCCACTTAGAGTTTTAGATTTCTTCTCCACTTTCGATTTAACTTCCAATTTAAACTTTCAATTTAGCAAGTGTCTTTAGGGAAAATCAGCCATGTGTTCAAGCCTCCTCAATTTCCAATTTGACTGCAGGCCCAAGAGACTTCTAAAAGTTCTAGTTTCTCTGTCCCAGGTTGGAATTCCATCCTCTTATTAGTTTCTAGTACAAGCAAATGGATTGCAATCAGCAGCCCCCTGTTCATATACGTCCTCTCTGGAATCTTGTCCGTCTAGTCATCTTGCTCCAGGAGTTCTTGAACACCATTAAACAGATATTTTCTTGGAACGTACAGGCTTTTCTCTGTATTATCCCTAAGAGTATTTGGTCAGTCAAAAACCATTTTACCTTAGACCTCCATTCTATAAGACAAGAACTGTTTGGCACCAGTTTTGTTAAATAGTTGGGATATAAACTGGGCTCAGAAGAAAGGATGCTGTTCAGAAATAACCTAATTATCATAGAGATGCTGGTTCCTTGGATATTCACCAAAATGCTGAGGATATTAGTTCCTTAGAATTTAATTAAAATTGGCTCAGAACACCATCCTATATACTGAGCAAAACCAAGATCCTTTGCAAAACTTCTGAAAGTTGGATTGGGTGCAACATTGTCACTCCCTGCCAGGTAGCACCTCAACTGATGTTTCATATTTCTCAGGCTTTGATTTGCCCTCTTCCTCTCCCTTGCCAGCTATAGGCCTTCTTCCAAAATACTATGTGCTCAAAGCTCACACTTATTTCAAAAGTATGGATGAACAGGGTATGATGCAAAAACAGCCCAGTTTAGCAGATAACTGGAAGGAATAACAGATGAAAGACATTGTAGCCTAAAATTAGATTTCAGAGTCATTCTTCTAAATATTTGCTGGGCTAACTATGTGCAGCTAAATAAATTCAGCCTGAGGATAGATCCTGAAAGTCACCCCTAGAGCAGAGTGGTGTTGAGGTTCATAAGAAGATATTTAAACACTGGCTCACATCTACTCACTACTCCCTCAGGATGTTGGAGAAATCGCTGGGGATGAGAGCTCAAAGAACTTCCCTAAGTGGAAGAGCAGAGGGTATTGCCAGGGCAGGTTGAAAGACAGAGCTGTTAGTGTGCATTGGAAAGCACTTACTATTAGAAAGTGAAAACCATTCTTAAATATCTAAAAAAAAGACTTTTTGAGTGGACACATGAAAATACTGCCGCTTTAAAATTTCTGGTAAGATAAGAAAACTCAAAAGGACACCTCTGAAAACTGAATTAATATGAAAGATGGAAGAAGAAGCAATACTGCCCAAGAGAACAGTGCTTGCCCCACACTCAAGGACGTAGAGAGGTGGGATCCGAGTCCTCGGGCACCTCCTGCTGTTTTGAGTCCCGTGGCACTTTGCTTCCCCTCTCCTGGTTTCTATCACCTACCGAGTCTCAATGCCTTCCCTCTTTACACCAAATTCTTGGGAACCCTGATTCCATCCATCCTCTGAACCATGACTAGAAAAAGTTAATGCCCTTAAGAGCAAATTGGTCAGCACCTCAGCCACCCCACACCCAGTACCCAACAGTCATCAGCGAGACTGGATCCTTTTTTTTTTCTTAATGACAGATGATTGTAGGATAACCAGCACCTCTCGAATCACAGCACTTGTCACACTGTGGGCTCTTTGTGCTTTGAAACTCTACAATCCAAGAACACAAGGACTTTTATCTGATTTACTGACCTGCTGTATTCCCAATCCCACTGTGATGTCTGACACAGAGGACCATATTAAGTAAATATCTGTTAAGAAAAATAAGAGGGGGAAGTGGCGCAGAAGAGTGTTTTAGAGGTAGATCTGGAGATAGGTTGCCTCTATTTAAAACGTGGTTTCTCTGCTGATTGTGTGTGAGACGACCACCAAGTCCTTATTCTCAGTGTATCTCGGTTTCCTCTTTCGTAAAGTGGAGACATGGAGACAGTTATTACTGTTTCATGCTCATGAAGAGAGATCAAAATATAAAGAATTTGAAATCACATATGAAGGACTACAAGACATAAAGGGCACATAAAAGGTAACTAAAAATAAATATAGATGGAAAAAATAATATGAAATATCCAAATCACTCTGCGTAAAGAAATATTTAAGATTTAAAGTTTACATACATATATTTTATTATGTATTTATTATAATTTTATAATGTATTATATGTAAGTTATATATAATAAAATCCCCAAGAAATTCTTGAACTTGATGGAAAGGAAATAATTTTACCAACTAAAATCCCCAAGAAATCCCCAAGAAATTCTCGAACTTGGTGGATAAGGAAATAATTTTACCAATTTCCAGACAATGAATTTAAAATATAAAGAGAATACATAGTCCCAAAGTACTCATTTGCAAAATTGCAAGCTGATAGTCAGTGGGTCTTCTTTAGTGACATTTGAAGAAAAGACCTACAATAAAATATCCCTCTTCCTATGAGGATATCACTCATGTGGACAATTAGGGAAGAGTACTTTAAGATGCTGAATGCATCAGAAAATATAAAAACTATCAATTATAGTAAAATTCCATGGATACAATATTTGGAGCTACAGCAGCCAAATGAAAATAAGATAAGAATCAATATCTGAAAAGGTAAAGACTATAAAATGAACAGTAATAATTAAGCATCAAGTAGATATAATGATTCAGGTGTAGAGTTTGATCACATGTATGAGCAATAATGATAATATAGCAAGCTTGCTTCATAAATGTTTATGAAATGGATTTCAGATATTTTCAATAAGAATATACTCATTTATTGTATTTAATTTAAAAAATGATAAAAAGCACCTGAAATATGCAGAAACACACACAAATGCACACACACAGAGCTTTATTTCATTGCTTGGCATTTACACTGGCTGTCCAGGGTTCTACAGGAGACTCACACCATGTTACTACTCACGACCATTCTAACCGTCTCATCCTAGAAAGGCTTTTTTTTTTTTTTTCTCTAAAAGAAATTCTGCAGTCAGCTCTTGTTGATACTGTGTTCCTCCTCCCACCTAACCTGGGAGGTGGCACACATTGTCTGGGGGGTGTCAGGCAGTGAGTGATCTAAGCTGTCCAGAATGTTAGCAGTTAAAACACAAAGCTCCTGCTCTCAGGGGACTTGCCATCTAGTTGGGGAAACAAAGGTATTAGGAAATGTAACCTGCACCTGAAGGCAGCGACACTTGAGTTAACTTTAAAGACATCACTAAAAGTCGTGTTGTTAAAAGAAGTGGGACATGATTTGACTTTGAAGGATGGAATCCGTCCCGCTGGGTAGAGTGGATCTGAGAATGTGTTCCAATCCGATGGGGGACTGAGACAGCATAGATGACGACGTCCGAAGAGTCTAACCAGGGAAAAGGGGCAAAGCAGAGACACAGGCACGTTGTATTCACTACTGAGAACATACTAAGTATTAAACACTGTGCTATATTCTGTTTAAATATATATATATATATATATATTCTGACATTAATCATTTAGTTGTTCTAGTACCAAATTGTGGTGGATAGAAAATTTTGGACTCAACCAAAATCCTCAATATTCATCTTGAAAATCATGGCCCTTACCTATTAAATACTTTGATTTGGAAAATAACCAAGTGAAGGATGTCTATTTTTTTTTTCTTTTTACAACATAGACGGTGAAATATATATTGTTTGTTGACCTTACTTATCATTAGCATATCGATAAGATTTATTTAAAATTAAAACGAGTTCAGAAGATAATTGTAAGTCACAACATTTAAAAATTATATCACTCTCAAACAAGGGGAAAAGGGATGAACTACTTCCTGACGAAAATGAATTTTTTTCCTCTGACCACCTAATCTTTTACAAAAATTTACGTATTTATTTTAGAGAGAGAGTGTGGTGGGGAGGAGGAGCAGAAGGGGAGAAAGAGAGAGAGAATCTCAAGTAGACTCCCCGCCAAGGGCAGAGCCTGACACGGATCTCGATCTCAGGACTGGGATCATGATCTGACCCAAAATCAAGAGTGGGACACTTCACCAACTGAGCCACCGGGTTGCCCCCAGCCAACCTAATCTTTAAACTGTAGTAGATAAACTTAATTTTAGCCTCACAAACTCCATCGTTTAATTCTAACTTCTTAACCGATATAGATATTTTGGTTACCTGTATCGATAGCAAACGAGCTGTAGCCATAATGTCACAAAGTCCTTGAGTACAAGCGTACACCAGGGTTCTGTGCACACAATAACTTTGTTCATTCATTTTGTAATATAAAAGTGTAATCTAATCCCCCAATATAAAATTATCATTAGCCTTCCAGGTAAATCTGTTCTGCTTCATGGTCTTTATGCTGCCTCTTGAGGGACTAGGTTTTATCTGATGCACAGAGATTTGCCAGCCTAATTCCTAGGCTTAATTCTAATTGTCAAGTGCATTTGTAAATCTTGCAGATTTTACTAGGGGAAGAGATCATTTATAACTATCTGTATACTTGTATTTCTGTTTGTTTGCAGGGCTCTAAATCACACTTAATATGCCTTTCAAATTTGAAAATCCTTATAATGTTGTCGATAATTTGCTTTCAAACATCTCCTACTCGTGTCTGTCTCTCAGATTTCTTCTTTAGATACGCATCTCATTATGTTATTCTATATGTTGGCAAATTGAACACCAATAAAAAATAAATTTAAAAAAATATATGCATTTCCCACTTTTGCAGATAATCCCATTCTTTAAAAATGAATGTGTCCGAATACCACGTTTTTAAATGCAGGAACTTCACTGAAAATTATCATTTTAATCAGTTAAACAAAAGAATCTGTAGACTATCCTATTCACCTTTTTGCAGCTTATTGAAGATTTTGTTTTTTCTTTATTATATTTATAAATATAATATATTTATATATTTAATTTACTACCTCATACTATTTCTTTGTAATATTCATTCATGCTTCTAAAAATGAAGGTCGTATTATTTGTAAGTGGTTTTATGATTTTTAGCAAAATACTTAAAAGGCAATGCTGGAAAATACTGTTTTTCCTTGTGGCTATTTGCGTTTGGTGAAAGGACATCTAAGTTTACAGTGAGTTTAAGATAAGGAGTATTTTTAAATTTGACTGTGTTTAAAAGTCGTTAAAAAGGTGTCTTTGGGGAGACTTTTCTTTCAGGTATCATAGTCCATTGGTAGTGAAATTCAGTTACTTAGTTGATGATCTCGAAACCACTAGAGATTGTCTGTATATTTTGTAGTTCTTTGGCATTATCAGATTTGTAGTAGTCAATATTCCCAGAGTTTATTTTTGTCCTTCAAATGAGAACTCACAGCTGGTGTGGTAATGCGCTTAATTTCTCTGCAGAGTATAACCATTTAGAATTCTGTTTTTATCCACAGGGCTTCAAGAGACCATTTAGCAGTTTCTCCCATTCCTAAATAAAATAACACACACACACAGTCTGAACTGAGACTATAGTTACAAATGACCCCTCAAAGGGGCTCAGTCAATTAAGTAGCTGCCTTGGGCTCAGGTCATGATCTCTGGGTCCTGGGATTGAGTCCCATGAGCACCACGAGTTTCTCCCTCTCGCTCTCCACCTCCCCTCGCACCCACATGCTCTCTGTCTCGAATGAATAAATAAAATCTTTAAAATATAATAAAAACCAAAGCAAAAGAAACAAATAAAAAATCAGGTGACTCCTCAAACATCCTTTCCTGGATGTGGGAGCAGCTGTGCCCTGCTCGGTCACTCCCCTGCAGTCTGGTGAGGCTGAGACTCGCTGTTTGGTTCTCCTCGGCATCTCTTTTCCCTCCCAGTCAAATCTCTGTCCTCCTTCCTAACATGTGGGCTGTCACACCTGATAGACTCACACTGCCCTTTAGGAGAAGAGCGAGACTCAAAACATGACTAGTGAGAAGGCAAATATTTCACCTACCATCTTGACCCTAAAATGGGGACGTGTGACTTGCAAGTGTAGTGACTTGGTTTAGTGGCCCTTTTGCTCTAGATAAGAAAATATTCTTTTGTTTTCTTCATATCTCTGTTGATTTTTTTTTCTTTTTTACTCCTATATATTTTTCCTGATGTATCTGTGGACCTCATGGCCTTTTCCTTTTCTGTACTCCTACTCACGGTGACAACGAAAGGTCAGCTCACTCATATTCCTTAAGCAGAAACATAAAAGTAGAAAGAATAAAAATATGACTAATTGTACCAATCCATGTGTTTTTACTTTGGTTTCTGTTTGTGAAAATGTGAATTATTCTCTGCCTTAATGTTTCAAAGGATGTAATGACTCCAGTAGGAGTCACATACTCCACACTCTGCCCTCAGACGGGAAATGTTAAGCAACTTCATAAATAGGATTATGTGTTCACTTTTTAAAGTCAAGGATTTATCCTTACAATTTCCTTCAGCATTTATAAATTTAGTGATTCCAAATATAATATCTTCCAATTTGAGTCATCCATTCCCTACTAAAAATGGTATTATTTGTAAAAGGTATGTGATAAATAATGGATAGAGGGTTTCTCTTATAGGTCACACAGTATTAAAAAAAATTGTAAATTTACTCTTATCCCTACCTCTACATTATTATTTTGAATTTTAGGTTGGATTTCTATTTTAAAAGCTCCTTTTTTTTTTTCATCACCTCCGCTGTTATTAGCACTTATGCAAATTCATATGTGTTATTCATGAGCAGATTTGCTGATATTCTCCAAGATTCATATTTTTGCCTGAGATGTATTTATATTCATTTTTAAGTCTCTGATACATAGTCTTGTATATTCAGAGAGACATAATTAATGGCAAAGAGGAATTGAGCAGTTTCAAACGTGCTTTCAAAATGTTGATAATAGATGGTAGCTTCTTTTTGGGAAAGATGCTTTCCTACTGTGAGTGGAAGATGAGGACTCAAAAGAAAATGGCAAAAGAAATTCAGAATAGCTACTGCCTGGCATCTGATAAAGAATGGATATTAATAGATTGATTACTCATCTCCTTTGAGAGCACAGTCTAAGTTTCTCTACATACTTGGTGGAGCCAATTGAGGTGGTTATAACTATTTTACACATATATATATGTATATTTAGTTTTTTTTTTTAATGAATCTGAAGGCAGAAACCTTAAACATTGGTTGGTTGTGTTTATCTGGGATTTAAAGATTATCAAGATGGAGTGTGGCAGATGGTCAAAGGGATGACATTCCAGGGTGCAAACTCAGAACATAATGACATGTTGGATCATTCATTTGTAATTTGGCAGAAATGCAAGCGAGGCCAGGAGGCTGTTTATAAACTTAAATAAACAGAATCAGAGTCTGAAAATTGATATTAGGGCATTTCGAAGATAAAAGAAGGAGAAGTCAAGAAGCAAGAGAGAAGGAATGAATGGTTAGTAGAGAGCATGAGGAGATAATGCCGCTCAGGTGTTACAGGTTATAAAGGTTCATTTTCACTTTAATATTTTAATACATGTCAACATAATAAGAAAAAATGTAACAGAAGACAAGTTCCTGCTGAGCATAGTTCAAATCATTATTTATCAGGTGCCTATTATGTGAGAGGAGCTTTACAGGGGAGCAAAAGAGCATTGTTTCATGCATGGGCTCCAATAATAGTTAAATTATGAGTAGATCTTATTGCTGCTGGAAGAGCAGAAAATAAATGAAAACAATATGAACCCATGCATATTTATCTGTCTAGTGAAATTAAGTTTCTCTTTCCAGGCTTTCTCTTCAGAAAAATTAAAAAAAAAAAGTTTAGTTCAATTAGAAATCCACATCTGGGGATCTCAAATACTTGTGGTGTTGTGATGGATTTGGAAATATTATTTTAATAGTCTGTTGGCCATGCTGGAGATAAAGCATATCTTTATACCTACATCATCAAACAAAGAACCCTATGAAATGTCAGGGAGTGTTTAGGTGTCTAATGATTTAGGAGTTTTGAAAAACACAGTTTTAATGTTTACCAAGGTACAGGCAATTTTGGACTTTAATATAGGATTTGTTTCTGCCCCAGGGAGTATTTTAAAAACATCCCTTATTTTAACCTAAATTGTATACAAGGATACAAGTAGCACAGAGATTAGAATCTTTCAAGGTCTCTCAAAATATTAAGCGAAAAAGAGTACACCACATATTTTTTTTTAAAAGAGAACACCTGTGGGGTTCAGTCGATTAAGTGTGACTCTCGATTTTGGCTCAGGTCATGATCTCAAGCCCTGGATCTGGCTCCAAAAGCAATGCAGAGTCCCCCTCCCTCTGCCCCTTTCCAGGCTGTCTCTCTAAATAAATAAATAATGCATTAGAAAATATATTTGTTTTAGAAAATATTAAAAAAATAAGACACGTACTGTAGTTTCATAATTAGTGTGCAACTCTCATTGGACTATCATATTCTATAGCCTTCTGTCCCTGTAGAAGCGTGGAGGTTACAAGTGCACCTATCTCTTCAACAATATCTTTTACTGTAAATAGTTTTATGAATTATTAATCAGCTATAAATCCTTAGAGTTCTCACAGCTCCAAAATGAATTTATTCATATTATAATTGCTTTTCAAAGGACTCCAAATCTCACTTCTTTCACTATTTTAAACGTGTCCACATGAGTCAGAACTTACATATCTGCACAGCAGTCTCCCTACCTCCTCCTGTATGTGCTCATACCTTTTAAGAAAAAGAAAAAGAACACTTTGCCATCTGTTTTGAAAGATTAAACTATATTCAAGGCTATTTCCAAATTATGCTGAAGACATGGTTGCTGGAAATATTACGAATATATTGATTATATTGATTATATTCAGAAAGTTAAGAATTACTAAGAGGGTTTCCCAATTTTTCTGGCCATTTTCTGAGACCCTTTGGTTCCCTGAATCCATATGGGACATGTAGAATTTTCACACTGTTGCTTCAAAGACTATTCATGTGACATATTTTTCTAAAGTTTTTCTCACCCCTAAGTCTTCTAAAACACCCCATTGGGGTAAAATAGCACTTTCAAGGTACTAGACCCAAAAGTATACACAGTATTCAAGTGCAGTCTTCTCAATAAAGAGGTTCATAGACACTCCATACCTCTACTGAATGATTCCAAGACTCTTTTACATTTTGTTGTTGTTGCTGTTGTTGTTTAGTTTTGTTTTATTTTTACCTACATATGACCTTATTCCTGCATTCAGAGATACTTATTGCAAAATAATCGCTGTTACTCAAGATCTCTCCTAGATGATATTTTTACCATCCCATATGCATCTGTGCGTCACATCATTTTAGTTTAAGGTCTTTGTGCTAACCGCTCAATATCTTTTTGAATCCTAACAAAATATACTTTCTTGGCTTCCAAGAGTTCTATGAGTTTCTGTCTCCATCCAAACTATTGAGAATTAGAATTAAGAACCAAACCTGAGTACACATTATTAGAGACTATCCTTTATTTGGTGTTGCTGATTTAGCACTTTTCATTCACAGATATTCCATCCTACAATAGCTGCCCTTTATTCAGCTCATATTAATTTTTTATCCACTTGGAAGTCAAGATTTTTTTATAATACTTGGTTTATACTTTTTTAATTATACTTCAAGTTTAGAGATTTGTTGTTTCTCTTGACACCCAATTTCGTAGTTTCAACAAGACAAATTCTGTTCTCTTTTATAAGTAAATTTGTATGTGCAGACATACACATATATATGTATATGTATGTATATAAATATATCTTCTTGCCTCTTTCATTTTAATTCAAAGTTTTCTTGTTCAAGTTCAGTGAGCATTCAGTCAAGTACATTTTTTGCAGTTCCGGTTAGGTACACAATATCCCTTTTCAGGAACTCATTATTCTGCTCTGCTAAATCTTTCTAGGTAGGAAGCTCTTTACTTTTTGAATCTTCTTTTCAAAAGTCAAAACTTCAACTGGAAAGAAAAAGAAAGAATATTTTTATGTTTCTGTGTCTGAGAGCTTCCTATTTAAGAACTTACGGTGTACTAGAAACATTTTCTGGCTTTCTCCTTGTTTCTGATTATGTTTCTGATTGCATTTCCAATAATAATTCTGAAAGAGAGTTTGCCTCCACATTAAGAATGCAAAGTGTACATGAGGTCAGAACCACAAAAGGGAGTCCACACCTACCATTGCATGTTATGTCATTCTACAAATTATTAATCACGTTTATCAAAATCAAGGACAAGTGTCTTATGTCTCTTCTTCAAAGGCCAGCAGTGAGATTCTCAAACGTGTTTGGCCTGTGAACACTTAGGTCATACCTTTTCCTGAGACTAGAGAGTTGAGCATGTAGGCAAGTTTACATTAATCATGATGTGACAACTTAGAGCCAAGAGATGTACTTCCTCAAAGTGCAGGTTTCTGGGAGAGTGCTTGTGACTGTTGTAGGTTTACAAACACATAATGGAATTTCTGCTCTTTTTCTTTCTCTATTCTCAACTTGCTTCAGAATAGAGAATTAAAAAAAAAAAGAATAGACAATTGATACCTTTTTTTTCTTTTATACCAGGTAAGAAAACCTTCTGTAATTTCTCTTTAGGTTATTTATGCTCTGTAACAACCCTTCAATTATATGTATAGGAGTACCTATATAAACCTATGTGTATGTGTGCATATGATTATAAATACATATATGCAATCCATGTGTTTTATTACCTATATTACATTGACTATTTGAAAATTTTATTACCTTTCTGTTGCATTAATTTGGCAATGTAAAATCAAGAAAGCATAGCTGTAGAGTATTGTATCATGGGTATCTTAAACATACTCATATGTAATAGAATTCCAATTTTCAGAAGAAAAATATTGATGTGGTAAAAGAATTCCTAAATGTAATTGTTTGATGAATCACTTTTTAGTGAAAAGTAATTAACTCATAGGTGTAGGTGCAGGTTAAGCTCTGGAAGCAGACTCTGAACTGGAGTTTAGAGGGCAGGTTGTTTACTGAAAAGTGTGCTTGGGACCAACACCTGCGGGGCAGTGGGAGGAAGAAGGTTGAGCAGTGAGAAATTGAGCTGTTATGCAAATGTCATGCCTCACGGCTGACCCAGTAGTAAAGCTCTGGAATTAAACCTCCCATTCACTGTGTCTACATTCAGGAGAAATGGCTCCACCTTTATAACCTTGGAGCAATGAGTCATTGATGATGTGCTGCTCCAGAAGGATGCAACACAGGGCCAGGTGATAATCTACAGCGAGGGCAACTAGTTATTCCATGCAGGGAATCTGCATAGCACATCTAAGTGTAAACCAGGAGGGTCTTTTGACCAATATACTTGCTGGGAATGAGGAATAATGATGCTAAGATAACCATATACTGTGTGTACTTGAAAACATTAGTATAATTGGAGATGAATAGGTAAAAAGGCCGCACAACACTGTAGTTTTGAGCAGGGTTTTAGAATGGATTGAGGTTGTATATTATTCACTAGCTCTGTGACTTTGGGCAACTTATACTCTGGGTCTCAGGTTATTTTTTAATTATTATTTATAGTAAAAATGATTTTTCCTAAAAAAATAGAAATTTAATGTATTTGCCCTTATACGGTTGTGTGGTTGGATCGAAATCTGTAGCCCACACATTGATCATGCAGGCAATTAATGTAATATACGGCATTTTAAAAGTACATAAAGAATAGAATTAACTATTTTTTTCATCATTAACTTTTCATGGTGTGCCTACTATAACAAGAACACTTCAAATCACAACAAAGTCTGAAAAAAATTATCAGTTGATCTGGTTTCTCCATAAATTTGTCATCTCTACCAGTGGCCCTTGAGCTTTTTTGTACATTAACGTCACCTGAATAGTTTGCTAATAATACAGATGTCTGTTCCTATTGCTTACCTTGAGGCACCAGGTTTGGGGTGGGGACCCCTATAAAGTTTGGGACCTATTCATTGGCTTGAAGCCATCTGTATTCTTTTAAATCTTTTCACGATTACGTCCAGGTCCAAAGTGTTGACTGCTTCTTCGCTCTTCTGTTTTCCACTCTCCCCCTTCTCTTCTAGTTTGGGCTCAATTAATTTTTCCAAGTCAGTATCTCGATTTTCGGAACATATGTTCGTCACTCTTTAATGATCACCCCTTCATGTTCCTGTGTCCATTTCATAAACTAGAAATTAAAAAAAAATCACACATACCCATTTTATCCATTAAAGGAAATGTGCATCTTGAATGGCGGCCTTACTAAGTACATTTTGTTTTGCTTATGTCTGTCATAGATAACACAGCCAGCATTCTGACAAGGCGGAGGAGATTTAGTCGAACTATTCAGGATGTGTATTATCTCCCCATTATGATCTCTGATGGTGGAATCCCCTCTCTCAGCAGCAGCAGCACCCTCACCGTCAGGGTTTGTGCATGCGAGAGAGATGGGCGTGTGCGGACCTGCCATGCAGAAGCGTTCCTGTCCTCGGCTGGCTTGAGTACAGGGGCCTTAATCGCTATTCTGCTGTGTGTTGTCATTCTCCTAGGTAAGTTGTCCTAATGTCGTATGATGGTGATTCTGAACGCACCCTCCGAGGGCCATCAGTGCAATGGGAAGAGAGAGAGCAAGAAAGTCGTGTTGGCTTAAAAATCAGGCATGCAAAATTTGGACCACAAAACATAGCTGCACAGACTTCCTTTTAAGTAGCTTTCTCAATAGCACAGCTATCTAGAAATAACTTGATTCAACTGAGAGCAAGAGTTGAAACATCAGAAGGAAAGATATGGCTATGAGAGAAATCTTTTGGCAAAAGCTCTGTTTCAGAAAGAATTGATATTCAAAATTCTAAATACCATATTAAAGGGGCTCTTATCATTTATTTCAAAGAACATGAGAGATATCATTCTAAAATAAATCTAAACACCAAATAAGAATTGATTTCTTGCAGAAATTTCTCCTCTTGACAATATTATTTAATCATCAATGCTAGCTGAATTTTAAAGTACTAAATCTAAATTTTGGCCTTAGACGTGTTAAACTTTATTGAGTTTCATAAAATGTTTTACTTGAGATTTGCACTATATTTCATTTTAATAAGAAATAAGATACTTTCTCCGATTATTTATTAGCATTTTCATAGTCTAAGTCTCATCATGACCACATTTGAAACTATGACTATAAACTCTTAGAACTACTATTTCAACAAGATCACAAATCCAGATTTTTCTCTAACAAGAGAAGTAGATGTAAGGAATCTTTTCTGTTTCATTGATCAAAGTAGGTACATATTTATTTTCTAGCATGTCCCCTCCCCTCTTCCCTTCTCTTAGCATCCTTCTCTTTTGCTCATTTCTCAGTACTTTTCACACATGGGGGAAAAAGACAAACGAAGCAAACAAACAAACAAAAGCTATATGCTTTGTTGAGAAAGACTACTTTGCAAGAAATGTTGCTTGTTTTGTTCCTGAGGTAACAGACAAATCACCGGTACAGAGGAGTGGAGAGCAAGGCAGAATGAGGCTCAGAAGTGGGATGGTTATTTAGGCAGCAGTGAGACAGTTTGGGGCTTCATTGTGCATGGTAGATGGTTCTAGGATATAAAGAGATGCTTAAGGCAAGAAAGTCCCATCATAAAATTTGTATTTTGAAAAAAATATGACTATAAATGAAGCAGAGAACTAGTCTCATGATGGAGAGAGAGCCCATAAGCCATGCAAGGAGGGCAGCAGTTCAGTTGTCTTGCTCAGCACAGTTTGTACTAGCGTAGTTAGAGCAGAGGTGACGAAGAGTAGATAATATCAAGATGTCTTCGAGGAAATAAAAAGTGATCTTGGATAATATGATGCAGATCCCTGGATGAAAGCTTTTTCATCAAAATTTTAACACACTGTTTATAGGAAGTCCCTGAGATTCCATTTGAAAGCTACAACATTGATAATTTCATGTCAGTGAACAAATATCCAGTGTTGATGATGTGCTGTTTCTTTCTTAGAACAAGTTTCCAAGGGCTAAAAATAAAACAGCTGGAAAAAAAATCATGGATAAGTTAGGTATTGTTTGAGTTAGCACAATTTCAAAGAGGATTTTTCATCTCTTGCTGAATGTGGGCCCTGATCCTCACTGAGCTGGAGGCACCATGATGCCCTTTGTTGAGATCACTACAGCAGGGAAATATGAAGAGAGGGATCATAAATGAGGCTGAAGTGTGATGAGTTTCAGCTTGGTCACGGTGTCAAGAAGGATGCCAAGCAGGACAGAGCAAAGGGGAAATCAGAGAAGGAGGGTTGAGGAAAGTATAAGGTCATCAAAGTCAAAGGAAGAAAAGTACATCAAAGAGGACAGAGCATTCAACAGTGTCAAAAGTGCTCTGAGGTTAAATAGATTGTGTGTCTAAATGTACCAGTGTCGCCAGGTCACTCAGGGGTTAAGCATCTACCTTCAGCTCAGGTCGTGATCCCAGGATCCTGGGACTGATCTCCCCCTTCGGCTCCCTGCTCAGCTGGGAGTCTGCTTCTCCCTCGCTCTCTGCCCCTCCCCCCACTCATGGGTTCTCTCTCTCTCTCAAATAAATGATCTTTTTAAAAAATTTTAAAAAATAAGTGTACCACTTACATCTAGCAAAGTGGAGCATGGAGGTCCAGTGCCCCACCACTGAAAGTATTTCACTGTGGTAGAGTCATATAGTACATGTGAGGTGAAGGAAACCAGGAAAATTAAATAAAATCTCTAGATTTTACTTATTGATATATTGATTGTTTACAACTGTTATTTGCTTAAGACATTTATGAATTATGTCTTTTTGTGTTTGAAAATGAAAACAAAAAACTCACAGACAAAACAAAAATGCTAAATAATACAAGTACAAACATTGATCCCTCCAGGGTTCCTAACCTAAACTGCAAAGAATAGATCCCTGTGACATTGTATAAGTTCTTCCAAAATCCTGACTTTGAAAGATAGTTTATTTGGAGGAGTCACTCATCTCTGGCTTTTGTTTTCATCTATCACCATAAAACCATTATTGTATATTAAGGTAAAGGCTTAAAAAGTCAATTGAAAAATGTTAAGATACAGGTACATTTAAGATATATCATGCCAAGTCACATTTTATTATTTCATGAAACAATACTTCCCTTTAATTGATTTTATCAAAATGTCATTTCTCCTTTAGGGTAAATGAGGGAGCACTCTAAATTTTATCCTCTCCCTTAGATAATGAAGCAAAGGTGCTATTTAATATGTTTACTCCTTCAATTTTTATTGAAACTCAAATAAGTTTTTACAGATTTATCCAAAGGCTGCAGAATCATTCCATAAGTTTGGGTTTAAACAATCATTCTTTATAATGTAATTTTTATTTATTGTGTCATTGTAAGAATTTTTATTGTTTTATTGTTATTCAGAATTTATTGTTATACCTAGCCAGCAGACTCAGAATATAGTCATGTGTGGTTTTCTTTTTAATTTTTTTTTTTACTTATTTATGATAGTCACACAGAGAAAGAGAGAGAGAGGCAGAGACACAGGCAGAGGGAGAAGCAGGCTCCATGCACCGGGAGCCCGACGTGGGATTCGATCCCGGGTCTCCAGGATTGCACCCTGGGCCAAAGGCAGGCGCCAAACTGCTGCGCCACCCAGGGATCCCGTCATATGTGATTTTTAAGATAGTATATTAATGTGCAAGCTCATAATTTTCAAGGAAAATAACACCAGAGGTAGCAAAACTTTATTTTAGAAACTTTTCATAATTCTGAAGTAACATTAAAAACCAACGGCTAAAGAAATTGTGAAAGCAATACTTTATTTATTTTTTTTTATGAAAGCAATACTTTAATATTGAAAAATGTTCTAATTATCAGTTGTTTGTGGAAATGACTTGTATAAACCCAGCCCTACTTTTACGGCTAATTAACTGTATGATCTCAGGCCACTTGCACAGTCCCTTGTTTCTAATTACCAATATATAAATAAAGTATCAACTAGAGAAGAACCTTAGAGTCACCTGTAAAATTTTGTGGTGCTTATCTATGTTTTATTATAGGTTATATATATATATATATATATATATATATATATATATAATTTCAATATTTTACAGTATGGTCAGACTCCATCTGTTATCTTCTGTTATCAGAAATTGGTGCTCGAAAACCACTGTGCCCCACTTTGAATGGTACAGGTGCACATTGTGAGTCTGGTTATGATTTATCAGGATTTCCTTTTTAAGATCCCTTTTTGATAGGATGAATGGGAGAGAATTTTGGGTGAACCTTCACCATGCAATCAGAATTTCATTCTGGAGGAGGGACAACTGGAGTTCTCTTTCCCTTCCAGGATCTGACATTTCTTTCCTAACTTCATCCCATCACTTATGAGAGGGCCCAGAGCAGTCGGCAAACAAACCTCAATCACGTTTAGCACAATAAACCATTGAGTCAGGCTCTGACTCAGACCTGTCCCCTGTGCTTCAGTCCACACATCACATATAAACAGGTGACTTGGATGGGTCCACCATCCTGCTCTTGCATATCATTCCTGATAAATGATGATTGGGGTGGATTTGATGTGAGGAGAGTGAAGGACTAGGAGCAAAGGTGGAATCAATGAGGAGATGAGTACCAACCTGTTTGTCAGCTGAGCTACCTGATGGGGCATCCTTTGGTTTGAAAAAATATGTTTCAACAAGAAGTATCATTAACTGGTAGAAACAAAAGCACTACAGGAGCTAAAAAAAGTAATCTCCCTGACGGGGCCACCTCATTTCTGCCAAACTTAGTACCAACATATGATGGCATAAAAAAAGAATAAAGTGATATTTTTGAATAAAAGTATATCTGCTATGAAATGTATTTTGGGGAAATATGTTGAGAGTCAGTATATGATGTATTTGAATGCAAGCTATATGACAGTTCAAGTTCTGAAAACTCAAAACCCCTTAGAGCTCCAAGTGCTTTGGAATTGTGGATGGATAAATGAATAAATGAATGAGTGAATGATATGAAAAAGGAAACATAAAAATGTTTCCCCAAATTTGAATTCTTTCATGAAGAAAATAAATGGGTAGCACTCAATAAATTCATTTTAAGTTTCTTAAATAAAACGAATAAAATGGATTTAAAATCCTAACCAAACTCAAAGAGAAGAGAGAGAAATATACTAACCAAGAATAAAATAGTCATTAGAATAAAATCCTCCCCAATTGTTACAGTTTAATATTTGAATCCAGATTATATAAAATTTCAAAATACTGAAAATCTTGTATAATTTTGAACAAAGGGATAAGCACCATATCTCATTTACTTTGCAATGCCACGACTCTGTCAAATTACCTCTTCCCAGGTGACCCACTTTAAGAACACGTACCTTGTTTCACGTGTATGGGTTGGTAGACTGGGGTGGGGGAAAGGGAGTCATTTGAATATATTCATTTGGCTGCTATTTTTTAAAAAATTTAATTCTAAAATCTATGTGTGTAATTGTTATCTTCATTCTCTAAAATATATTTGATTTGGGGATTTTTTTGGCAAACATTTAGCTTGGTTTTCAAACATTAAAAATGTTATCAAGCAAAATTAGACGTTTGGTACTATTAATGACCATAAGCTGACTTAAAACTATATATTTTTTTTAATTTAAAACTATATTTAAATATTATTTTTCTAGTGTGGCTATGCCACATCCTCACTTTTACAGAGATTATTCTTTTGTCATAATGCATAAGAATTGTTTACCGAGTATCTACCGTGTGCCATCTGCTCCAGAAACATCTATTGAACAAACATGAATGTAAAGTAATTCACTGGAAACGCACCTTATTATCTGTGTTTCCACATTCTTCTGAGTTTTTTTTTTAATTACCTTTGACTAGAGGGACCATATGTTCATATTTGCCCTGATATTCTGCAGTAATTGTAAATAAAATCCCCTTTCACTCTTAAAAGTTTCTCAGATTATATGGTTAATTATATGTTGATTCTTATATTAAATAGATATAGAATAAATCTAGAAATCATTGGTCACTAGCAAATGACTCTCTATGCCTAGGCAAGAGAGAGATGTAAAACCTCCAGGTTTAAACTTTATTAGTATCTATATTTTGAATTGAAATACATCAGGATTTTTTTTAATTTGGAAAAAATAAGCAAATATAAGCTATCTTAATAGTAAAACCCAGCTTTATCCCCTATATTTCATTAGACAAATATAGCACTGATATTGGTGAAGAACGCAAATCACCTCCTTATTCTAATAGTATTGAACACATTCTCCCTATTAGGCATGCACAGAAATTCCCTTGAGATCAACAACCAGCCATTTTAACATGAAAAATGACTTGATTTATTGGCCAAAGTAAGACATTTTATCAGTAAGTATATTATCAGTAAGGTTGCCAGACAAAATACAGTATACAGAAATAAATAGATAAGATAAAATATAGAAATATGAATTTCAGGTAAAAATACATGTCTATAGGTATATATCTGTGTGTATATAGGGCATAAGTATGCCACATGCTATCTGTATAAAATCTGTTTCTAGGGCAACCCGGGTGGCTCAGCGGTTTAGTGCCACCTTCACCCAGGGCATGATCCTGGAGACCCGAGATCGAGTCCCATGTTGGGCTCCCTGCATGGAGCCTGCTTCTCCCTCTGCCTGTGTCTCTGCCCCTCTCTCTCTCTCTCTGTCTCTCATGAATAAATTAATAAAAAATCTTTAAAAAAATCTGTTTCTATATATGTATATTTATGTATGTTTTACATATGTATACTTTATATGCACACCTTATATAGATGCCATTTGAATGTACTTCTTTGATTATATTATAAAGAATGTTTAAAATAGCAATGCACCTGAGAACTGCTGTCATAAAACCTGGAATATCAGCCGACCAAGAACATTCTGTAGAGCTGAAGTAAAGGATATTGGGTCTAATAGCACAAAGTAGAAGTGATGTAATTCTTTCTATTTAGTAATGGCTTAGTATCATCAAATAGAAAGATTTGAAAATACTGAGAAACAGACAAACCAAAGTGCCCAAGATCCATTAACATCATTTCATCTAATGGTTGTGACATTACCGGTAATAATCCACATGCCCAACTCAGTTCCTTGTTCCACATTTTTTAAATAACAAAATGGAATATGATAATGGAGCTAGGTCACCTCTGGTGTGAGAAGTCAGAGATGACAGTCTAAGGTCTTCCATCTGCCAATTGTGTGATCTTAGACTTGGATCTTAGTTATTCATCTAACCTCCTCTGAGCCTCAGTTTCCTTGGGAAAACCCTGTACATTGTTGTGAGGATTAAATCAGGAATTTATGTAATTGGTAGCCTAAAAAATTCCTATGGAACATAGGTACAAAAAAAAATAACATCTTGTGCAGCGTGATAGTTATATGCAATTATTAATGCCTGCTAATATTATTCTAAATGATAATGGGCGCAAGAGACCAACCGTGCAAAATACTCCTGCTTTGTTTTCCTACAAAGCATCAAAAGTCAAGTGTTTAAGGGAGGGGCTCCTCCTTCCTATTTCACAGAAACTTAAAATACCCGCCCCCTAGTGTGTCCATCTAGGATCCACACAGAGAACAACACACCATTATTCTTCCAGACCAAATTGGCTACTGAGGTCCCATCATTGCTTCCTTTGGTGTGAGGACTGGATGATTGACCTCGGTGAGCCAGGAATCCTGAATGCATGAGCCTGACCAATGAGAATATTCTGTTTTTCTAGAGAAGATCAGTGATTCCCAAGGCCTTGTAGAGGTCACCCTTTTTTCACATTCTTTGAGATTAAAAATAGTAATAATGATAATAATCCTCCACTGTTATCCAGAGGGTGCAGAGCTCAGGCTTGAGTGAGGATGCGAGGCCCAGTGGAACCTAGCGGCTGATGTCAAGTCTCCAAGAACCTCCTTCCTTGTTTCTAACTCTCCATCCTCTTTCCATTTCCCTTCAGCGATTGTCGTGCTTTTTATCACCCTGAGACGCAGCAAAAAAGAGCCCCTGATCATTTCTGAAGAGGATGTGCGGGAGAATGTGGTCACCTACGATGACGAGGGGGGTGGCGAGGAGGACACCGAGGCCTTCGACATCACGGCCTTGAGGAATCCGTCTGCAGCTGAGGAGCTCAAGTATAGGAGAGATATCAGACCCGAGGTGAAACTCACCCCCAGACACCAGACACTGTCCACCCTGGAAAGTATAGATGTCCAGGAATTTATTAAGCAGAAACTGGTGGAAGCTGACCTGGACCCCAGCGTCCCCCCTTATGACTCTCTTCAGACTTATGCCTATGAGGGCCAGAGATCTGAGGCCGGGTCCATCAGCTCGCTGGACTCGGCCACCACGCAATCAGACCAGGATTATCACTACCTTGGAGACTGGGGACCCGAATTTAAAAAGTTAGCTGAACTCTATGGAGAAATAGAATCCGAAAGAACAACTTAGGGGGTTAGTTCATGCGACCTTCTAGAATTGGCTTCCTGAGCAAGTGGAGCTCTGGAAACCTCAGCAATGGCAAGGAAGGAGCGTGGACACACAGTGCTTGGAACTGAGCAAGCTGTACACAGCTACTGTGGAAACAAGTGCCCTTTTCATGATGGAAACTGGGTGATTTAATGGGAAGACAGTCAAATTAAAAAAAAAAAAAAAGAAAAAGAAAAATACAGAGAAAAAGCTATTGTTCCTTGTGTATATTTTCAGTTGCTCAATAAAGTCTGTGGTACTGTTCAATTAAGAATACCTGAATTAAGCCAAACGATGATACGTGTTTCAATAGTTTGTGATTTCTTTTCCAAAGCAAAGCCAAACCGAAAGATTCTAAATTGCTTACGACTAGGGGCAGTACACTGCGACAGGAAACTTGTGCGGGTGATTGGGACCTCTTTTTTCCACTTCTTGGTGTGGACCCTTAAGACCCACAGTCTGTTATCGTGACAGATCTTATTAGCGTTGTCTTGTGTTCAAATGACATGGGGTATCTCCAGGATACCGGGTCAGGCCATCATGGACTTGTACGTATCATTTTCCTTTGCCCTCCCCACTTCTTTTCTCCATACAAAACTGATGGAGCATGGGGATTTGCTGCTTGCACTATAATGTATGCAATTTCTGTGCACCACATGTGCACTGCTCTGAAGCACGGAGACTACCATCTCTGTCCTGCCTGCCCTCCTTTATTTTAACAAAAGAAACCTCCCCCCGCTCCAGCCCCAACCCTTTTTTAATGGATAGAATGAATGGTTTAAGTAAGATATACTCAGATAATCAGATATGTCAGGGAAAGATTTAATTAAAAAAAAAAATAGTCACAAACCTTACACTGTATAAAATGTGGGACTACTCAATGATCTGTTCCATTCCATTCATGGTGGTCCATGGACATCAGCAGTTTTCATCATCCCAGGACCTAAGATGAGTTTTCGGAGATTTTGCTGGTTGGTTTATACCTCGGTCTAACTTGCTTGTTTATAAAATACGAATAGTCATCGAAAATATGTACCTCACGTGAGAACAACATCATCTGAGAAGATTAGACTCCAGTTTACATAAATCTTGTAGACTTTCGATTGTTTTACCTTTAGTCCTTACCGAGGTTCAGGTGGTCCCTATCTCACTGACTGCTTGGCCCCTATCTGTTCGGGATCTGTAGGAAAATGTATAAAACTGAAGCCAAAAAAAAAAAAACAAAAACAAAAACAAAAAAAGAAAAAAGAAAACAGAGATTCACATTTAGTATCCTCGGAAATGTGCCTGAAACTCTCTGAGCTTCTGGGCCCCAAATCACAAAATAGAGATGGTGAGACTTCCCGCCCATCTCATAGGGTTGTGTGAGGATCAAGAAGCATCTGTAAAAATGCTTTGCCAACTGCAAAGTGCTCTGTTATGTAAAGGCTTGCAGACACTATCTAATTTTCTAATTCTGTTAGCTTACAAATAATAAAGTTACATACATTTTGAATAAAACATATTATCATGAGAGAATTTCATAAAATCTTCAACAGTGTAGCAACTGCTAACTAAACATAATACACAAGTTTAATTACTTTGATATTTTCCCAAATAAACCAAGTTTCTTCAAATTTCTTGGATTTTTTCCCCTAAAATGTTTAGATAACATTTCTACTGTTACCGCTATTAGTCTTAAAATAAGTATAATGGTCTTATTCTCCAAAAATTACCATATTTATGTATTTCAGATAGATTGGAATTTTGAAACCCATAAATGAAGAATCATCTCAAGGAGGAACGTTTCCTTTGTTCTTCGAATTTATCATAATCAAGAGTCCTCAAAAATTACATTGCATTTTTCTGTCTGATTCTACCTATGTGCAAAATTTGAAATTTTGCCTTTGTTTGCAACTGCCCTGTGCTATCATGTTTCAGTTTTGAGGTATGGGAAGTAAGGAAGCTTAACTTGAATAATTCTCAATGTGTGTTCTAAGCCTGAGGAATAAAATTTAATTTACGTTTTTTACAACATTTTAGCTTTCCTGATGCTGCTTTATCATTTTTTAAATCATAATGGTGTGCATTGCCGTATAAAGCTGTATCAGAAGAAACACTCAGGGGCCCTGGGGAATAACCCCTGGAGACACATACTCTGATTATACTAATGTTGGACCACATTCACCCTGAAAGAAAGGTACTTTAAGCCTTTGGAGAACCAACACGGGTTCTGGTGTTACGACTCTCCTATACAAAGAAGAATGGGAAGGTCAGGTTTGGGAACTCCATGACATCAGCCTTTGGATTTAGATTTTCAATAAACTATTCACAGCCTTTATTTTATTTTGCTTTGTTCTGTTTTGTTTGGTTTGTGTTCTTAATATTCACCTGCTAACTTTACAGATGAGGATTTGAAAGCTAAAAATGTATGTGTACATTTAACCATTGACATAAAAGCCAAAGTCCTCTGCATGGTTTTGAGTACCAAAATATTTCCCTGATTATGTGACAAAAGCACCTCAGATCCATCTAATTTTAATGACATATTATGATGATAATGGATTGCTTTTAAACCCCTAATGTTAAATATAATATGGAGGCAAAATGGAGCTTCTGTAGTCTTGAAATATTATGTTTCTGTGTTGATTTATCCTAGAATTTTGTTAATGGAAGCTTTCCAAGTGTTATATTTTATATGAACTCTGAAATGAGGCAATTATATCATTATTATAAATATGGATTAAATCTCTCTCTCTTTTTTAATTCTGCTGCTTTGAGTCAAGAAAAAAAATGATTTATAAATGTTCCGAAATAGACTTGAGTCATCTTAACACTTAATATCTTGCTTTAAAAACTCCAGTTTGTCAGTGTCAGAAGAAAATTCTCAGACTTTAGTGGGCAAAGAGTTTGCTTATCAACTCTGAGTATTCAGTAGCCACAGATAATTAGCTGTGGAATCATGTGATTCCATATAGAATCAGCTATGGAAATCACTCATGTCTCAAACAGCACATTTTTGTAAGCCTTAGCTGATGTTTATAGATCTAAATAAAATATAACCCTGAAATCAACTTACTTATTTCTAATAAAATAATTTCCTACAGACAGACCCTATACAAAATGGTGGCTACTAATTAGAGGAAATATGAAAAATTATGATAATTTTTTATCCAATGTTTTTTTTTATGAGAATTTATAAATTCCAAGAATTCTTTGTGAAAACACTGGGAAATTAGTAGATCTTGCAGGAATCATTCAAGATGTATCATCAGAAAATCTTTCTATGACCAATATGTACAAACATAGAGTTGAAGTGGACATTGAAGACAAAATCATCCTTAAAATAAAGCTCTTTAGAAAGTTAACTTATGACTTTCCTATAACCTGGTACAAGAAGAATATTCTGAGGGAAATTGCATTCATATAACCACACACATACATAGACACACATAGAAACATTTACGTCTTCTTGAAAATATGGAGAATAAAAGAACATTCAAAACAGTGACTTGGATGTTGATATGATCCAAATATGTGGTGTACACAAAATTTTAATACCCAACATGTGAACAATTCACCTGGAAGTTAAAGAACAGTTTTTAGCCTTTATTTTGTTCTAGCCTCGGGCTAACCATCAGTACTGTCAATGATTAGAGCTAATTTACAAGTGTGCTTACACCAAACAGAAAATGATCAGCAAATAATATTGCAAATATAAAATTTGCAAATGAGGATTTAATAGACACTGTGCAGCTATTAAATACTAACAAGTGCTTTGACTTAGATACGTTGTATATCACAGTATAATCAGAGATGTGGGTAGAAGGAGGGAGGTGTATTGAGTCCACCATTTTTAGCAATGTAGAAGCTTAAATACACAGTCAGTTTAACTTATTCTTACCGATCTGCACGAGAGATTTGATTTGTCGTCCCCATTTTGGTTTAGATGAATATATAAGGAAAACAAACTGAAGTTCAGGTAGACTCATTCATTTCAACATCCATCAAGAAGTGCCAGTAACTGAGTATGGTAAAAGGTATCGTGAAACATCCATATATCCAATACTTTTGGGTAAGTCTTCTTTGCTTTTTAGTACGGACAGTGCTTGATTAGCTATTCCACAAATTAGAAGTCTAAAGCTGATTATTCTGGAAAGAGGAAAGAGTCCCATATTTCAAACTCAAATTGTACTTAGCTTCAAGGTATGATAACATTCAATTAATTCACTTGGCTTTCAATTTGAGAATAGAAGAAATCTCGGAATAGTTCTTGGGAGATATGTGACTCGAATTCAAATGTTCTCTCTCTCTTTTTTATCCTTTAGGATTAAAGGAAAATTAAATATTATCTTAAGGAAACAAACCATTTCAACTTCTCTTTTGTACCTCAGCTGCAGAAGGTAAATCTTTTTACAATATAAAATTAGAAATCTCATAAACCCTACAGCCAAAGAGTAGCTCCCAACCATTTGAAAGTAAACCTAGCATAGAGCCCACTTTCTTTTTCAAAGATTCCAAATACATCATTTTAAAGTGAAAATATGAATGGGAACAGTCTTACACATGTCAAGAGGTATATTCTTAACTTGATTAGTGTCGATGAAAAATGCAATCCTGTTGTTGTTTTTAAATAAGGAAGAGATTAGAGGAAAACAGTACACTCGTGGCAGCATTGCTACAGAAAAAAAAAAAGTGCTCTTAGGCAAGTAGGAATGATCACATTTATGCATTTTGCTGAGTCTACAGAAATGAAGGATCTTTGCCTTTCAACATGTGAAGACATCAAACCTAATTTAGTAATGATTTGTTTTTAACGTCTTAGGCAAAAGTGGATAAAATAGGCATTTGAGGACTCTCAAAATTATGTCTTGTGAGGAATGTATGTGTCATTTATAGATTAAAGTGGGTTCCCAAATGGCTTAATCTTACTGCCCAGAAATATTAGCTTCAGAAGTAAGAAAATGGACCATAATAGTTAGTGTCACTCGAATCATTTCATCAAGGCAATTTTTCATATGTCAAAGGCATCAAATTCTTCCTCGAAATCATCAACTCTTTTCAACGCACTTTTTCAGATCCTTAGTTTCAAATAGAAATTCACTCTAAAGTGTGTTAATTGAGTAAGCTCTTCTCATCGTGCACTTATGCATAAGATACTCTTCCAGGCACCGAAAGGAACATAAAAAATAAGATAACTTGGTGGTAGATGTTATCATCACTGAAATTAGGGTCTCACTTCAGAGGTAAGGCTTACATATAAAACGCTATAGATGATATCATATGAAGCAAAAAGTGGCAAGTGTTCCAAAACAGGTTTGTATACAATATTAGGAAAGGTGATGGAATCCTAAACTGTGTCAACGCTGTGTCACTACTGTACAACGCTGGAGATGCTCTCCAGGACCGGCAAACAACACAGAGGAGGGGGAAGTAGGAGCAGAGGGGACAGTGTAGACATGTCCAAAGGTAGATTATTCTGTATGGAATAGAGGATTCATGAAGGGGAATAATGATGATGCAAGATGGTAAAAAAAAAAAAATGGATTTGGGTTTCAGGTGATTGAATGAAACTTGTTCTCTAACCGATGTCATTGAGTTTATTTTTCCCCAAAACAGAAGAGCGATGGTGGCCAGACTTCCCTTTTAGGTATCTGAGTCTTTTATTAGTGTCTGTCATTTAGTGAAGATATCGTAAAGAAAAGATTCTAGAGTTATGCATACAGAAGAAATATTAGACTACTTTAATCATTTCCAAAGGATAATTACTTATTTTAGGAATATATTTTGAGAAAAAAAGTCATAGATGATGTAAGTTTCATATTTGATGTTGGAGTTATTTTCAAATTATTCATCATCATAATAATAAATTAAAATGAGAGCAAGAAATATACTTTTGAGAATAATATTTATTCATATGAATTTATTCTTAACTGCATAACATGTGTTTATCTTCTATAATCTTTGTTTAAGGTATAAAAATATTTTGAAGTAGAAAAAATATCCAAATACCAAAGACTGAACTGAGGCCTTACTAAGACTATATCAGTTATTTTTAATAATTATTTGTAATACTTAACACAAAAGATGTCACAAATTCTGGAGTTTAATTATATAAAAATTTACCTTTAGATTTATTTTCAAAAAGTGGTTACCATACAACATAAGATTCAATAATTTGTTAATATCACAAGGAGACTTAGCCTGAAATCCCTACTTTTATATCATCTATTTCTCACTTTTTCTTCTTTCACACTTACTTGCCTTTTTAAAAAAATCCTTGAATAGCTATGTTTGAGCAATTTCGATATTTCATGTATTTTTCAGAACAAATTCAAGAAAATGTTTTTCAGAAATAGAAAGTAGTTATCATGTTATTTTCAGGGTTTTGATTTTCAACGCATTTTCTCCCCCTCTGTCACTAATCATGCTCTTCCTCACCAAAAAGTAATAAAAGAAAATTGCATTCAGAAAAATACTCTGTGAAAGTCACTTTTTGAGCTTGAGATTTCCTTCCATGATGTGATTTGGCTTTGTAGTTCTTAAAACACTGTGCATTTCTAGGCTCTTGGAATTCATCTACCTTCATTCTTTCAAAGACGGGGCAGGGGAGTTCATTTTTGTTCATGTGAAATCTATTTCAAATATATTTCAAAAACTTTGAACATATGTTCTAAAACATTGAAAGTATAATTTAAATTAAAATAGTGTTTTATTCTTTGCAAAGCATTTTCAATATCATGCTTTAAACACGAAAAGTATAATTATCAAATTCTCAAAAAAAAAACAAAACCATAATTCGATTGATACTCTTTCCTCCATTTAAAAGAAAACATAGATAATTGGTTTCCCAGAAGAACTAACTTTGAGTAAACCATCCAAATTTCATCACCTATATTTTCTGTTTCCAGTTGCTCACATTTCACACTGATCACAAAATCATATGATAATTAGTTTATCAATAAAATATCATATTAAAAATTACTTTTAATTGTATCTAATAGATTAGGCTGAGGTATGGTGCTTAGCCTTTTCTAAATTTGTATTTCACTAAATTCTCCTCAGAATAGGACTTTTGAGGCATGCAAATGTATACCTCCTTCCCCAGCCTCCTGCCAACCCTTGTCACTTTCTTTCATCAGGCCAGTCCTAAATTAGTCACCTGTCTCACCTGTCTTCAGCTGTCTCAGTTTTGGTTTGAAAAAAAAAAACAAAACACAATGATACAGGAAAGTGAAATTCTTTACCTGGACAAACTGTCTTGAAAAAAACTCATCACCAACTCAACATTCTTGATTCTTACTCAGTGTCTTGAGTTAAAACTTGAAACTGGACAATATGAGAGGGAGAAGAAACCGTTAGGTCTAAGAATCTAGGATTCAGAACACATAGAAATTTTGACCTCAAGTTCTTGCATAAGTTTAAATGTCAAGCATCGTTTACATTCTCCTACAATTTAGATTAGAAATAATAATATCATTATATTTATCTTGCAAAACTGTTAGGGATACCAGATAGGATTTTTGTGTATAAAACACAGAAACAAGGAGCACTCAGTCAGTTGAGTGTCCAACTCTTGGTTTCTGCTAAGGTTGGGATCTCATGGGTCATGGGATCAGCTGGAGGTGGCTCCATGCTCAGGTGGGAATCAGCTTGAGATTTTCTCCCTCTCCATCTGTCTTTCCCCCATGTAATCTCAGAGAGAGAGAGAGAGAGAGAGAGAGAGAGAGAGAGCAGGAGCGTGGGTGTGGGAGGAGCAGAGAGACAGGGAAAAGCAGAGAGAGAGGTAGAAGCAGACTCCCTACTGAACAGGGAGCTGGACCCAAAGTTTGATCCCAGGTTCCTGGGATCAGGACCTGAGCTCAAGGCAGGCATTTAACCAAGACTGAGCCACATTTAAAGTTAATTTAAAAAATAAAATAAAATTAAAAAAAGTAAAAATAAAACTGAAAGGAGTACAATTCTTAGCAAATTAAGTAACATTATTATTATGGTTTATTTTTTGCCCTCTCAGTCTTCCAGTCTCTGGCCGCAGAAAATAATGATTTGGATTATATATTATAAGAATAAAGGCTTTGCATATGTCTTATCACAGGCTAGGAAGAGATGCATTCTCCATCTGAGGAGGAAAAAAAAATAAAGGAGCCATTCTAATATAAACCCATTGGGTTCTTTTTTTTCACCGTGCAGAAGACAAGGAAATTATGATCACTATTGAACTGTATGGATTAGGTTTCCCTTGATACCTTTAGTTCATATAAATCTACATATAAGATTAGACTAATTAAAATTCTGTTATGAATTATACATACTCTTTATTGACTTCTCTGTTTCAGAATATTTTTATAAACACCAATTCCTCTTGTTACATAATTATTAAAAATGTGACAATTAATTCTTGGCATTTTTGGAAAAACAATAAAAATGTTTAGTGCGAGGATATTTGGCAGTTTATAAAAACCTTTAAAATTCAAGGGAAACAAAACTCATTAGCATAGTCATGGAATATGTTTGGCATGATCAAAGAAACACACTTCTATGATGTCTGGGACCTCTTTGAGAATAATTAACAGAGACTCTATCATGTATAATAACACTATATTATTATAGAATAATTAATAAACACTCCAGTCCAGTGTCACCCAATGCTTGTAAATTCTTAAATAGAATAGATATGATGCAGAATATAGAAGCATACCTGGCATCTTCTTTGAATTCTATTTTCCTCTACATTTGACCCACAACCCAGGAAAAACTGATTGCCGATTGCTATTTATATATTATTAAATTGTGATATTGTTGTATCTCCAATAGAGAATAGAGTCTATCCTCCAGTCTATCCTCCAATTTTAATCAAAAAAGAATGCTCCTATTTAAGGAAGCATTAAATAAAATTAAAAATAATTTATTAAAGGCTGCTTTACTGCCAGACAATAAAAACTTCATATTCTACATATAGGAAGAGAAACATTTGTTTTTGTAAAATATAGCTTCCTTTTGAGGAAGTTAGTAGCAGCACATTTCATTAGCACACAGTAAGTTAAGAATATTAGCACACCTAAGACCAATTTTACCGTATATGTTGGCTAACTAGAATTTAAATAAAACCTTGAAATTAAAAAAAAAAATACTCATGCAGATCTTACTGGAAACAACAGTATATTTTGAGGAAATTTCAGCTTTCCTTTATATCCCAATGATATCCAGCCCCTCTCTGTTAAATGATGGCCTTATCTTATTATTCACAGAAAGGTAGAAGTCACTAGTTCAGTAAAATAACAGAAGTCCACAGCTTTCTCTTTATCTTTCCCAAATCTTATTTTGTTTCAACAGACAAATTTGACATCTAGGACATTTCATACCGACTCTCTCTGAAGTCTTCTTCAATTGTGACTTATTTTTCTTTCAATTAAACAATCGTTCTCTCAAATTTCCATCCTGTCTTTACTCCAAGAAAATTATTCAGGAAATTAAAGAAAAAAGCAAATGAAAAAAATCAAAATGTTGGTGAATTAATATAGTTTCCTGAGAATGTTAAACCCTGGCACATTTAATCACTGATTTTTGCCAGTGCTGTCTTAAAAAGGACTAACCAGTCTAACCAAGGTACACTTCATATTTTGTAGAAAACATTAAATCTAAGGGAACTGAATTTTTAATCACCCAAATAGAAGTTATGACAATATTACAATAGAACAGAATTTGACTATAGGGAAATGGAAGTAAACAAGGAATTGTGTTTGTTTTTTGGGTATTTTGGGGAGTACAGAGGACACACAGTGTTACATTAGCTTCAGATGTACGACATAATGATTCAGTAGGTCTATGTATTACCCTGTGCTCACACGTGTAGCCACCAACAGTCACCAGTCAACACTATTACAATATATTGACTATGTTCCTTATGCTGTGCCTTTTATTCCTATGACTTATTGTTTTATAAACTACTAGTGACCATGCCAAGAAGATTAAAGCCAGAGGTGGGTAGAAAGAGGTTAGAACATTTGCAGTCAGAGATGTTTTCATATTGCACTGGGGGAACTGAGCATCCTTAGGCAGCATTGTGGAACGTAAAGATGGGGATTTCACCCTGTTCGTCATACTTTTAAATAAAAACATGTTCCTCCCAATATGCACAGGAGTTGACAAAAGCCAGTTGGGAAAATAAAATGAAAACAAAGAGAACAAAAACAACAACAACAACAACCCTCAAATCTTGGAAGAATGAAAATGCCTCCTATTATCCAAATTATTACAACACAAGACTAGCAAATTAGGGCAGATAGCTAATGGCAGTCGTCTGACCTTTAGAAAACACATTTCTGTTAATGTGAAAAAAACTTAGTGTGGGTCTCTCCTTAGGAAGGCCCCCAGTGGTTGAATTTTCAGACAGAAATTGGAAGAAGAAATAAACCTGAGGAGCAACTCTGTAAAATAATCTGTGCCTACACAGGGGAGGTGAGAGTGGGAAATTGTGAGATTCTTGGTTCTTGGCTCAATTGTTTTATGTTCATAAGAAATATTCAGGTTTTCTGATTCTTTTTGAGTCAATTTGGGTAAAACTATACCACTCTAGACATTGATCTTCTTAAAATGCTTTCAAATTTTTAGCAAAAGATATTCATATATTCTATCTTTTTAATATCTAGTGTGTCTGTATCTATCTCCTTTTTATCATAAAATATTTTTCTGCCTTTCCTCTTTTTAACAAATTTGAAAGAATTTTGTCAATTTTATCACTTTTTAATGATGGCATTCAATTTTTATATTTTTTCTATTATATATATATTTTTTTTCCTAATTTCTGCTCTAGGCTTAATGCTTTCTTAAAATCATTCAGTTTTATTCGGCTTTATCATTGGTCTTTATCAAACACTTGAAGTTTGAAACCTACCTCGCTGAAATTAAGATTCCCTTATTTTCTAATATTAGCCTTCCAAAATACAAATCTCTCCTCCAACTATTGCTTTAACAGACAAAAGTCCAAATCCCAGTGTCTTATCGGAAGTATATTTCATGATCTAGCAAATTCAGTGTTCCCCATTTATAGCTGGATCTCCCCCAAGCAATGATTCATGCAACCAGTCACTTTCCATGTTATATTACTGATACCCCCTAGGTCTTAGCACCAAACACAGGACCTTCTGCATCCAATTGCCTTAATGGAAAAAAACAGGCCAGTCCCCTCATATCCTGTTTGGTGAGATCTGGTCTATGGCCTTCCTTAGATGCAAGAAAATATATGAAATGTTACTGCATACAGCTAATTTGGGGACTGGTCATGTCTGGATCCTCTGCCTACACACGTTAAAATTCCAGACTCCCAGAAGTAAAAGAACATGCTTATCAGTTAGGAATAGTGAGATGTCTTCCAAAATCTAAGTCCTTAGATGTTATCCAAGGGTCAAATTGCAAGCAGATCTTTGTAAGGAAACCACTGAGGTTTACAATGTGAATTATTTCCTGAAAACTTGCTTTGGTGTTTTTTGGGAGAAAGTGTCCAATTTCTCAACATTTAACTCTGCTAGATTTAGATTGTTGTTTTTTTTTAATGTTATTAACTTATTATTAACTTAAGGAAACTCCCAATTATTTCTTGTTTGCTGAGGGTTTTTATCATCAATGTATTTGTCAGGGTTTTCTAGAGAAAAAACTAATAGGGTGTATGTGTGTGCGTGATTTATTATTAGAAATTGACTAAGCTATTATTAGAGTCTAGTGAGTCCAAAATCTGCAATGAAGGCAGCAGGCTGGAAACTCAGGAGGACCAGTGAGGTAGAGATGAAGTCCAAAGGCATCCTGCTGGAGAATTACCTTTTCCTCTAGGAAGCTGGTCTTGGTATTCTCTTCAGGCTCCAAGCTCATTGGATGGAGCCACGTCATTGTGAAAGGAAATCTGCTTACTCAGAGTTCACAAATTCAAACGTTAATCTCATCCAAAACACCCTCCAAGGTGACACACAGCGGGTAGCAGATTTCATCAAATGCTTTTCCTGCATCGAGTGATATGGGTACATGACTTGTGTGTGTTTATCCTGTTGATAAGGAGGATTCCATTGTGATCTCTAAATGTTGAAACAGTTCTTGGAAATCAGAAATAACTTCACCGTCATGGCATGCAATTTCTTTATACTGTTGTATGATAAAAATGTTGTCTCATCTTTGGGTTCCTGAGATAGACTTTCTAAAGCTTTGGAATCTTCTGAGAGACAGGAGGTCTTTGTTATTCCTAGGGGGCCCCTGGGATCATGCCTTAGTGAATGCTAATAAAGGAATTTATGGTGGACCTCCAAATAGTTTCAGCAGAAGTAAAGGATAGGAGCTGACCCTCCAGTAAGGCCAACCACGTGATTAAATGATTGGATCTCTGAGCCAGGTGATGT
Source organism: Vulpes vulpes (assembly GCF_048418805.1). Lineage (NCBI taxonomy): Eukaryota > Metazoa > Chordata > Mammalia > Carnivora > Canidae > Vulpes > Vulpes vulpes. The sequence continues at coordinate 143,483,830 of NC_132783.1, forward strand.
CAGCTCAAACCCTGGGGAGTGTAGAAGGACTGGGCATTATATACAGTCTCTTAGACAATTACTCCATCACACCTATATAATGAGGTCCCAGTAAAAGTTTTGGACACTAAAACTCAGTTGACCTTTGTGGTTGGTGATGGAATTAATGAGTCAGGAGGAGGATAAATCCTGATTCAACAGGATGAGAACTTGATAGTTCCACATTAAGGATCCTCCTAAACTTCTCCTGGAGGTCTCCTCCTTTATCGGGTCCTAATCTGAATCCTGGATAATAAAATGCCAGTTGAAATCATGGCATTTTTTTCTGAGTTCTGTACAATATTCTACTGAATTATAAAATCTGACAGGGTTGTGGGACTCCTAGAAAGTGAAGCTATTTAGTCAGGGGCGCAAGTGGAATGGGGAACTGGTGGCTGGTGAATGATCCGAGAGCAGTGTAGTGGGGGACTGTGCCCTTTACCTGTAGAGTCTGGGCGTAGCTGGTAGCCTGTGTAAGAACTTTATTTTGATATTGCATCACGTACCATGTTGCATTCAATTTGCTAATGCTTTGTTGAAGATTTTTCCATCTACGTTCATGAGATGTATCACTCTGCAGTTTTCCTTTCTTGCAATATCTGGTTTTGGTATTAAGATAATGCAGAATTCATAAAATAAGTTCTGAAGTGTTCCCTCTGCTTCTGTTTTCTGGAACAGATGTCCGAGTATTACTATAATGATTCCCCACGTGTTCAGCAGAATTCACCAGCGAAATCAATTAGTTCTGGTTCTTTCCTTTCTGGAGGATTGTTAATTATTGATGAAAAATTTCTAATAGATGTGCCCATTGAAATTGACTTTCTCCTTGTGCCGATTTTAGCAGTTTATGTATTTCTAAGAAATTGCTTCATTACACATAGATTCTTAAGAGATATTTATAATATTCCTTATAATCTTTATAATACCCATGGGACGATCTCAACTGATATTGCCCTTCCTTTCTTTCATGTTTTCTACTTTTCTCATTAGTGCCCTTAACCTATTATCCATAATTCTTTTATATTCCCAAATCTTTGTCATATCTGGGTTTGATCCTGATGCTTCTTTGGTCTGTTCAGATTGTGTATTTGTTTGCCTTTCAATATGTCTGGTAACTTTTGATCAAAAGCCAGACATGACTAATCGAGTATCAAAAAATCAGGTAAATAGGCATTTAGTGTGAAGTTTTAAGTTAACTGGGCCAAGGGTCAGATTCCCTTGAGTAATTGTGTTACCTGCTCATGCCAGAGCATTCAAAATCCTCTAGTGTCCTTGTTTTTATTTTTCCTGTTCTCTTGAACTCCTCCTTCAACAGCATCTGTGACTTGCAACTCCTTGAGCTGTCAACCACTATGATTACATGGTAACCCTGTCGATGTGGTGGTAAGACATAGGGAAGGACAAGTGTCCTCTAATCTCATGATTTAGTCTATTCATTTTAGTCATCGTGTCCTTGGGCTGTGATTTTTTCACAAATTCTTCTTAGATTACCAACTTCCTTAGCCCTAGAGACAAATTGAATCAGGTAAATGCTCTTCCCATAGGTGGAGTAATGCACTGAAAGAGCCTTTTCTTTGCTTCCTTTGTTTGCAAAGAATAGTTTGTGGTTGTTTCTTAACAGTTGATTTTTCCTTCACTTTGCTGGAGCCAGGAAGATATCTTTATTGGCTGTTTGGTGATGTAAGAACTGATAAATTTCCCATGAAGGAAACTCACAAAGTTGTGGTCCCCTTGAGACCAAGCCCCCTGGAGTTTCTCGTGGTCATTATGGTTACAATCAACCTCTAGCAATTTGTCAAAATTACCAGCTGCTTGTCCCTACCAGTTCATACTCCAAAGGCTTCTGATCCAAACAAGCAAATCTTGGCTGTTATTCTGTGTGTTTGCATGTCTCTTTCTACATTCCTGGGTGGCAGTTTGTCCAGAGACCTCAATCCTCTGCTAGATAGAAGAAAAGTTATGGAAGTTTATTCAGGCTTTTTTGTTTGTTTTTCTTATAAGGATAGGAGTGATGACTTCAAAAATTTGTACATGCCACAGCTAAAACCAAGAGTGACTGGTCACTTTTAGTACACTACTTTTTCCACCATACATTTAAAATGTCCTCTTATTCATTTAAATATATTAATTGCATCTATTTTCATTAATTGATTTTAAAAAAATTAACTTATTTCTAAAATCCTTAGTCTTCCAGTCTAAGGAGTCAGCAGATTATGAGGGGACTCTGCTGATGTCTGAGGAGCAGAGACAGGCTGTCCCCCAAAATTCTACCCAAATGTGTATTTGTGAGCAAAATAAATGATTGTTGTTATTGTGAGCCACTGAGTGTAAAGTGATCCACTATGAATTAATAAAAAAACTAGAATGCATAGAATAAGGGAAAATTGTTGCTGCTCTTGTCTTATACAGTCCTAGAGTTACTAGCAACCAGGAACCATCCCAAACTAAATAATCTTTGATGACAGTTGCATTTTATGTGCTTTTCCAACTCATTGACAATTTACTGTTCCTGATCCTACATCTATGAGATTCATTAAAAGGTTTCTAACAGGAATTTTCAACTTGCATTAACCCTTAACCTTTTGTTGTTACTTTTGTTTTTCTTTTATCTTCTTGTCACTCTTTAAAACAATTTCTAGGCCATCAGTAAGGGACAGAAGCCATGGGACCACTGCTAGCTAGAGGGTTTGTTTACCTTTATGGATTCATGCTTTTTCACTGTTTGGATCCAGTTAGGATTTCCTTTACATAATTGTCTGCTCAGCAATGCCTTTAAAAAATATGTCATGATATATTGTCAAATATTTGAAGTGTTTTGTGCAAAGAGTTTTTTTTTTTTTTTTTAAGCTACCATATTCCCTCATTGCTAGAAAGACTATTAGTTTTCATTTCTGCTCTCTTATTTTAAAACTCTTATTTCAGGACAATTCTCTAAAGGCTAGTGACCGATCATGCCAGCTACATCTCAAAAGAAAACTACTTGTTATAATTCTATCAAACCTCAAATTAAAAGAAAATAAATGAAAAGGGAATGGTGAATCATATCCAACAAGATCTAGCTTGAAAATATATTCTTTGCTGTCACTTCTTTCCTTTTTTTTTTGAACATTCAGCTGGAGATGGCAAATAACTCACCTTTACTGAGGATTCGGAGGGGTCATAAAGCAATTTGCTTTCACAGTAGTTGATTACAATCACTTCATAGGAGAAATTCTCATCACAGCTCATGGTTATGTTGGGAGCATTCTCCATTTAAAAATGTGCTTCTACAAAAAAAAAGTATCAAAAGCACCCTCTTATCTCATTCACTCAGCTTTTCATCTGCTGAATATATATGTGTATAAACACACACACACACAATTAGTATTCTTTATAATATTTAGTCACAAATCCTTGCTAAACCATGTAAATAAATGCATTACTATATTCACCCATTAAAATAATTAATAACATTTTCTTCCACATATTTTTAAAATTCTAATTATTTAATATTTTAGTTCACATTTTCATTATATCCCTAAGTTCATTGTATTATGGTCTGGGAATGTGACAATATTTAATTTTTGAATATTTAAAAAGATTGTAGCCAATGGCCTGGTAAATATTATTTTAAATATTATTTTAAATAGTCCATAGATATATGACAAAATGCATTCTAAGTTCAACAGATGTGATGCTTTAACAATGGAAAGTGTCTGGTTATATAAGATGCATACTTCTTGTCCCCCCCATTAGCAAAATTAGTTAAATTTAATTTTGATAACGTATTTTATTTATTTAATAGATAAAAGATATCAACTATCAACCTTACATAGTATTTTGCTCAAGTCCAGGTTTTAGTATTTTTGGTGAGTATTCTGATGTGAAACAGTATTTTTTTTTTCCTAATTTATTATATCTAAATGGCAGCTTGTCAGATTTTCTTGAATTCAAGATGTTTTTTGGAGACTACCTGAATTTGCATTGTTTTTCACTATTTCAGTTTTTCACTCTGAGAGCATGCATTTCTGCCTCTCGTGAGTGGATATCATCTTTTATTATTTATTTTTCTCTTTTATCTGCTCCTTTTCATATCACAACAGTATTTTATTAACACGTATTACTGAGACTGTATTCCTTCATACTTTTTCTCTATTTTTTCTTTCAGTTGTTAGATATTTCTTCAATTTGGTATCAAAGATCAGCAATTTAGGTATTGATGGTGATTAACCACTCTCCTTTTATTGTTGTGGATTTTGTTGTTGATTTTAAGCTCTAGAAAGTCTCTGTGTGATTCCTCTTAAGTCTTTTTAAAATACACCAACACCATTGATAGGCAAATGTTGTCTCCTTCAATAATTGTCTTGGTTTAGACATCATATTGAGTTCTTCTATCAGTCTTTATACTTGTTCCATCCAATAGAAATATAATGTGAAATGGAGTGGCAAAGTAATATACAAATATGAGCATATCATACATTTACAAGAATGTAAAAGATGTAATTTTATGTATTTTTAGTTTCTATACTGAAAACAAGTTATAAGAAAAAGTTAAATTTAATTTTGATAACATATTTTATTTATTCAATAGATAAAAGATATCTATATCAAAGTATCACTTTAATATGCAGTCAATATAAGTATGAACACAAGACTTTAATTTTGTTATATGTTTAAATAAAATTTATTTATTTATTTATTTATTTATTTATTTATTTATTTATGGCATGGGAGCAAGGACGAGGGAGGGTTAGGGGAGAGGGAGAGAGAGAGAGAGAGAATCTCAGACTCCCTACTGAGGGTGGAACCAGAGAATGGGCTTGAGATAGAAAGCAATTCCTTGTCAACCAATGCTAGTTTCATTTAAATATGGCACCCTTTATTGATAGCTCATGGTACATAAGCATTCATAGAATGGAATTCAAGAAACTTAAATAACAACAGAGTAAGAAACATGGCTCTCTGCCCAATCTCAGACCCCCTACTGAGGGTGGAACCAGAAGATGAACCTGAGATATTAGCTGGAATCAAGAGTTGATTGCTCAATGAACTGAGCCACCCAGGTGCCCTATAATTTTCCATATTTTTTAAAATGACTGTATGTTTTATACTTAAAGCACTTCTCAATTTAGGTATCAAATTTTCACCATTTAAAGTGAAATGCAGTCTTCAATTGTGCTAGTCACATTTCAAGTGGTTAATGGGCATATGTATCTAGTGACTACTATATTGAACAATTCAATTTTAGCACTTGACCACTCTAATATGTTGTTATGTGACTATTTGTTCCTTGTATTCAGTTCTGGTTTTAAATTTGCAAGGAGAGAGTTTGCACTCCATCTTTGTGTTACCTACCAGTATTAGGACAAGGGAAAAATATCAGCTGACATATCTTCTTTCTTTTCAGCTTTTTCAAGGCCAGAGACAATAGGAATTTTGAGGCAAGACCAATATCTTAGGTCTCATAGGGCCAAGCTATGGAGAGATACACATAGATACACAGGCATGATAATTTCAAAAACACAAAAGGATAAAGAGAATTAATTAAATGAACTTCAACAGTCTTTCCTGATCAAAACTTTTAGGAAACCAAGAACAGAGGAGATGAATTTTAATGAAAACTCATTACTGAAAATAAAGGTAGATATGATTATTTTTGTTGTGAAATCTATTATAAGTAAGAATAGAATGCTATTTAATATAGGCAGCTCTATCGAAAGAAGCAAAGAAAGACACAAAGAACAAAAGGAAAAGAGAAGAAAAGAATAGCATTTTAACAACAAGAATTGCAGGGGGAAAAAAAAACTGCCTTTATTTGAGATCGGTTGACTGTCCAAGTAGAACATCTGACAAAATCTAGAAACAACTTATTAATAGTAACAAAAAAAAATGAGTAATTCTGTTAGACAAGTGTATGGGGGGATAAATGAGCATGTTTTTAAAGAAGCAAACAGTTTTTAGGTGCAGTACAAATGAAAGCAATTATTCATTCTAATAAAAATAAGAATTCTCAGGGCTTGTTTTTATTACTGAAATCTGGATCAGTTCCCTTGCAAATAATTCTTGGATTCTACATAAATGTGACCTTCAGCAACTAATTACAGCACGTGATGTTCATGATCAGACATTTCCACATTATAATATATAGAAAGATGACTTTGGGGGCATTGTATGCATGAAGACAGCACGTCACCAACTGTCAGATTTTTGATGTGTCTTCTAAATGGTTTTTCACAAAATGTATGTAATGTCTTATCCCTTAGCAATATCCTCATTCTCATTGGGCTTTTGCTAACAATTTATGGACATTGCCCTGGTGGAAAGATGAACTCTATGTCTGACACTTCTGTAGTTGGTGGTTCAATTAATATGTTTCTCTGTCTAATCAATAATCTCGGGATCCCAGGGTGGCGCAGCGGTTTGGCGACTGCCTTTGGCCCAGGGCGCGATCCTGGAGACCCAGGATCGAATCCCACGTCGGGCTCCCGGTGCATGGAGCCTGCTCCTCCCTCTGCCTGTGTCTCTGCCTCTCTCTCTCTCTCTCTCTCTCTGTATGACTATCATAAATTAAAAAAAATAAATAAATAAAAAAATTAATCAATAATCTCAGATGTTCTATTGACGATGTATCAGAGTAACCAGAAATTGTGATAATTTATCTCTGTATGCTATGTCATGATGTTCTTCAATATAGTATTCACTCACCAATAAAGGAAATTTCTTTGCTTTTCAGTATGGTAGCCACAAGCCCCCTATGACTACTGAGTAACTGAAAAACTGAATTTTTAATTTTATTTACATTTAATTGTCTTAACTTTGCATTGTCATGTTCATAGCATATGGCTACTATATTAAATAGCACAGCTATAGATCACATGGCCATTAGAAAAAAGAATCATCGAGTTGTGCATTCCATATTTAAACACTAACATACCCTTTTAAAATGTATCCTGGTTGGAAATAATTTCACCTTTCATAGATCAAAATCAAGAATCATTTTCTTTCTGACCCAGAATATATTGAACTTGACAATAGTACCATCTAAGTATACTTATACAGCTCAATAAATAAATGAGCCAAGAAATTCTTTAAGGACAAAAATAAATATTTACTGGGAAAGAAGAACTTATTTGTTCTCACTTAAGGTATACACAGATTGTCTTGCTACTGTGTTAATCCCTGTTTAACAACCCATGACATAGACCTGGTTAATCTCCCAAGCCTAAAAATTAGGAAAAATGGGTAAGTAAAGACCCGTTCCTTCCCTTTCTTCATAATCAGCATAAATAATGTGATGCCAAGTGTGCCACTTTTTTAGTCATACTAGTTAATCTTGTTTAAGTTTATATCTTCAAATATTCTACAAATTAAAGGTGTTATTTAGGTTTAAGCAAAATAAATTACACTAAAAAAATTTCCCTGAGCAGTAAATGCCATGAGAATTTAAATTCACTTGGTTCCGAATAGCTATAGAATTTTTTTTAAGTTTACAAATTTATTGAGGCATAATCGACATAAAATAAATTCACTTGTTTAAAATGTTCATTTTGATAAGTTTGACATATACATAATCTTTTAGCAGAAAATTTGGTATTTTGTTTATGGGGGTGGTTTAAAATTCAACTGCATGTGTAACAGAAAAATAAACTAAAATAAAAATGATTTTCCAAGTTTTACAAATTTGTACAAACATTATGACTTCTTTAAATTTTATAATAATTTTACAAATTTTAACAATTTTATATTCTGCAAGGAATAAGATATTGAGTATCTCTACTACAACTGATGGAAAATAATGTCCATAAATACTATCTTCAATTGTCATCTCTAATAGCCAACTTGTAGAATAAATATTATGTAACCACAGCATGCTGAGAAGATAGAAAGCAACCCCTTGTCAACTAATGCTAGTTTCATTTAGATATGGCACCCATTATCACTAGCTCCTGCTACATAAGTATTCATAGAATGGAATTCAAGGAACTTCAATAACGACAGAATAAGAAATGTGCCCAAGAAGTCAAGCTTACAAGACATGTCATTTATGTGTCCCTGAGGAACATATTAATCCACATGTGTTGAGAAATGACCATTCTGAAGAACATCAGACTTTATTTTAGGAAATGAGAGTGGAAGTATGCAAGAAAAAATATTAAGTCTTTCGAAATTTTCTGTGGACTCATATATAAATGAATTCATTAGACTTTTCATTAAATAGACGTTGATGTATGTATACATTTGTGTGTGTGTGTGTGTGCGCGTACGCGTATTAGAGATTATTTTCAATACTCTATGATTCGCTTGCCTTTCCTGGATTCCAGTTACTTCTATCCATTATTTTATAATAAGTTAGGGGACATCTAGTCCTCTGGAACATCATCACATAATCATCATAGTAAAAATCGTTATAGTCAAGGGATAACATTTGTCTAGCCTTTTGCAACTTAAAAAAATATCTTCATTAGTTTTTAAGGTAGGCAGAAAACTATTTTTTTTTATTTTTAATGTGTTTTTAAAAATTTTATTAGAGAGGAAACTGCAAGTAAGGAATGAAAGAGAAAATTTACAAGGTATGTAACAGTGACAAGCCAAAGAAAATTCTCTTTCCTTCTAATACCATGGACTCTGTTTTCTGAATCACTAATTCGATTTAACTTTAATTTGGTTTCCAAATATAAGTATCAGCCATAGGATGTAAATCACCAAATGCCTGATGATTGATAGTACCTCAGCAGTCAATCATATGAAAATGGCACGATGCAATGGAAATAATGTCACACTCTAAACAAGAAATGAGACTTCAGGCCTATTTCCCTGATAACAAGCCACAGGCTGTAACGTGACTATTAATACGACTGGGTGTAAGTCTTCTCCACTTCAAAGAGGATGGTTGTGGCCTGTGATCTCTGTGTTTGTTCACACCCCAGAAAATTTACTCTTTTAAAAAAAATTTTCCTTATCTGATTTCACTCAATTTACAGTATTTTATTTTAAACATTTAATCATCAGGATCACAGAAGAGAAATGGATATTTGTAAGGATGCACGCCTACAAACTTTAGTTCTTTCATTAACATGTTCACTTCCAGATTTCCTGATACTTAGTTTCCCAGAAACAGTCTTGGAAATTCAGGGATTGCACTATATAGGCAGATGTGAGTATTTTATCTATGATCCTTATACATGCTAAAACATATGAATCTGTTCTGAAATGTTTACTTCATATTTCCCGTAAGTGGCTTGTGATTTTTCAGTAGCTGTGATTACTTTTTAGGTTAGGAAAATATGATTAATTACTGATTGCCATCTGTGCAATCCAATGTCAAGTGTAATTCCTCCAAGTAATAAGTGATACTTACCAATGTCCCAAATTCAGCATCTTGAATGGATTATGAGAGCATTCAGAAACTAAATCTTACGTGCCGGTGGGAATATCACATATCAGTTTTCTCAGAACCCCTTAATTCCAAAGAGTCTTTCACAAACTTTGCATGACAGAGTCAGGTGAACACATCAGAAGAATTTAAAGTGCATAAAAAAGAGACTGTGTGAACATGAGGAAAATTAAAATACTGACAAATTCTTCCATGATAACGTCAGACAAAACCATTTATTAAAATGGAATACATGAATTTTAATAAAGAAAAATCAGCAACAAAAAAAGCTGAGCAGAATCTTCCCATGACTCAACCTCAATTATACTAATGAAGGATTTAGTTTCTTTCCGTTTGGGGTTTGTTGCTTTTGTTTTTAGTACAGTGAGAAGTAAACTCCAGTTTTTCACAAATATACCAAAACTTGAGCAGTTTTCAGGTAGGGACAAGTAAGTCGGTTTTTGGATACACGATTGCATGCTCTTTGTTCCTACCTGTGGTTCACAACTGAATTCCATTCTCAGGTTTTGGAAACCTTTAATTTAAAAATCCACAGACTGTATTTTAGATAACTTAGACTTAGTCCCAGATGGACGTCACTAATGTAGGTGACAGTGACAGTTTCTTACGTCTAATAGTTAAACCTGGTATATTTTATGTCTTGGGCATTTTGACATTGATTTTATTAAATTTTCTGAGTGGATTAATTGACTATTTCTCAAACTTGGTAACACTGCAGTGCTGAGAATGTAGCCACAGACCCCAGTTGAAGGTGCCAATCTCCATGGCTTGTAACTATGGTACTTCAGACGTAGCAGGGCTTTGCACTGGCTCCTGTGTTTGAAGACAGCCACAGTCTTTGAGGGTTTTAAATAGAGCAAAATGCACATGCCAAAAAGTCAATAGTCTGAGCATTTTATATCAAAATTTAGATGTAAATAATATGGCTCAGAGGGGACAAAGTATTCTTAAAGCTAATTAAGTACTAGGCAATGTAGATTGTTTCACTTAATCTTCATAATGAGTTTGATGAGTTAGGTATTAATACTTTCTATAGGGATTTAGGCAAGTACAAAACACTACCTAAGATCCTACAGCTTTTGCTTGGCAATGTTGAGATTTGAAACCTGGATTTCTGACTCTGCCAGGCTATGATGACATATGCTCAGCCTTTATCTTAGAAAGAAAGTAAAAAAATAATTGATGTTCACCAACCTGGAATCAAAATATGAGTTAAAAATCAGTCCGTAATTCTAGGCAATCTTTCTTCAAAGAAGACTGTTTCTGTATTAGGGATTTCTGTATTAGGGATTATAACATGAGTTTCAGGATCCCATTAAAACACAAAACTAACCAATTTAGAAATTTAGATCACATCTTTTACCATTAGTATGTATTCCCTTTGTCCATACACAGCAGATTAGTGAATATATTTCATCGAATACTTTTAACTGTGGTCTAATATTTGACAGAAATTATTCCCAGAACTTGACATTTTAAAAACGCAGGTAATTATGTTCTGTAATGAGGAACTTTTCAACTGCTGTAACAGACCTCAGAATGGAAATTACCAAACACATTGACTCTTAAATTAGTACCCTGACTTTAGAATATGGATAATTTTTAAGGTTCCTTCATTATTAAATTTAACCATAAGCAAAATATATATTTGTTCCTCAATGTTCTCAGAAAGATGAAAATATATATATATACACCATCATTATCAGATAGTATCCAACAGAAGAAAAATAAATCCTAAAAATAGAGTACTGGCACCAAAAATTAAATTTGAACGTGTCATAAAAATAATCTTCATAGTATGCAGTTTGGAAGCAATTAGTCACAGATTTCTCTCAGTTACCCTCACACTCAGATATTAGTCATTATCATGATGACATTTTCCTTTTGAAGGTGGCAATATATAGTTATGGTTAAAGATTCAATCTAACAATACATATACAAATGCATATTTACGTGCAAACACAAACTCTGATGTATATTCCTAGATCACACATGTCATGGTGGCCTGGTAAAGAACATCATCAGTAAAGAAACACCATCAAAGCACTTATGAATTAACCTCTAATTCCTCAGGAAAGAATTCCGTTGCTTCTCTAATAATCTGTGATTTTAAGTGGAAGAGCTTGTACATAAAGACGATTGTTCTGGTGAAGATTATCCCATTTTTATTTATTTATTTGCTTTCCCAGAAAATATATCACAATCCCTAGCCATTTGTAACCATGAAACCATGATACTCTACTTCTTTTGCTACCTTGAGGACCTTTGTTCTTCGCCCTTTGTTCAGTCTTTATATGGGACCTAAGACCAAGACTCTTTGAGCGCTATTCTAACTGTGGTTGGAAAACAGGCCAAAGAGCCAAACTATCAGAAGGGGGGTAACAACTGATAAATGGTGGACACTACAGCTGTGCCATAAAGAAACCGTGGTGTCGCAGCACATTGTATCCAAATGATGACTTGACCATTAGACACAAAAGTATATTTTTCAAGATATTATTGGAGGAAAGTGAATTTTTTTAAATGTATAAATCGTAGAGCATGAGACTTTGCCAAAACGTGACTTGCACCCACGTTAAGTGCTCAGGTACATCATAGACAAGGAAACAGAAGAGATACAGAAAGGTCTCTAAGGTAGAAATAAGTAAGACGTTCATTATATTATCGTGCCATGATTTCATATAGATTGGGTTCATTTTGACATTTTATGATAAATTTTTACTGCCGAATCACTGATGTGCGATCTCCATATACAATGACCACTTAAAGTGACGTTTTTGTGGAAGAAAATCTAGGTTTTAATATAGAGAAAAAAAATCTAAGAACAATGGTGTTGAGAATCAAAGTGTGTGAAATATGGGTGTGGTGGATATTAGAAAAACATGTATAGAAACTCTATAGGAATTAACTGCATCATCTTTGGTTCTTTTCTGTACACCTAAGTTATTTCATATTGATTTTTTTATTAATGCATTTTGAAGTGTAGCCCAAAGCAGAATATACCCAAGTTCCTCCTTAAAAGATGAATTGCTCTTCTGACATTTCTAACTCTGGGTTAAGGTTTGCCTGGTATATCCTAGAAACTGGGTACCATCTTACTCTCGGCCAAACCCCTATTTATACTAACCCCAGAAGACATTCCTATTTCTAGAGGGCTGCTGGTCATCAGTGGAGAGACAACCTTCCCCTTGACCACAACATTGTCTGAATTTAACCTTGTTAAGGAAAGGAGGAAGAGTTTGCTTTCACATCTCAAATCTCTTAAAACGTCCTCTCAATGTAATTCTCTTTTCTGTAAGTTGTGTGATGATTCAGTCATTTTCAAAAGAAACAAACAAATAGAAAAAGATCAACCAAGTAGCAAATGAAGACCTCAAGTACTCAAAATACTATTTTCCACCAAAAGGAAATGAGGCTGCTTGGAAATCTTTTCTTGGAAAGAAAACTATAAAATAATCTACTAGAGATCTGTACAATAAGCATAGGGTCCAATCTGACAAAGCCAAATAACCAAATAATAACTTTTGAGATAACATTTCTATAAAATCTTTCAGCCTAAAGAGAGACCAAAAAAAAAAAAAAAAAGATGTAAGAAAGAGTTATGCAACCTTGAATCAATTCAATAGATCTATCATTGATCATGAACAGTCGCTAACTTCACCAAAACCAAGGCATCCAGCCATCAGGTCCCCGCTGTTTGAAACAAAATGTCATCTTTGAAAGAAGACTTGCCAAGAAAATAAATAATGACAAAATCTGATCAAGCCTCCAAGATACAATGTCCAGGAAAAAGAGAAGAGAGATAATTGTTATTTTGCATTGTGTGATCATGATATTTTGAGGAATATACTTTTATATTTCTAAGTCTGTATCTATCTAAATCTGTATCTATGTATCTACCTATCTAATATGTATTTCCCCCCCTTTTTTTAAATCTGTCTGGCAACCAGCAAACGGGGTTAGACTCCTAGACTTCTAATGCACTCATCAGTCACCTCATTATTTTTTCTGCTTGCATTAGTAGTATTTTCTTTGAAAAATCATACTTAATAGACTTACATCCTTAATGTCAATGGATTTACAGAGATCACAATAGTCATTAAGACATTGACATCCTTCGTCACACAGACACATGCACACACACATGTGCCACTATCTTCGTGTAATCACTGTACTTATAAATTCTGAACGTATTACTATTTCCGAGATAGATAATGGCTCCTAAAATACTGATGGCATGTACATTTAGCGTGTTACAAAAAATAACCTTGCATAAAAATATATTTTATTTTTCTACTTATATTTATTTTCAGGATGAGGATATTATATAAGACAATATATTGTCATATATATGTATATATTTCAGGATGAGGATATTATATAAGACAATAATCTTATGAACTGACTAGTATCTAATGAAGAAATACAATTGTATTATTATTGTTTTTAATTCAAAATGTCCCATGAAAGAGACACTACAGGTTAAATATGAATTTTCTCTGTACTCAATACAAAGTACTTTTACTCAGAATTTTAGAGGCCAGAAGTAGTAAGAAATCTGCAGAATAACAAATTATTCATAGGTAAAGAAAATTTCAACATGGAATGTCTTATATAGCTTATGACGCATCTATAAAGGGGATCTATCTATCTATCTATCTATCTATCTATCATCTATCTATCAATCTACCTATCCAAGCTGAGAATGAGAAAAAATGATAGGTATGTATGTGCATGCTCCCTTCTACTATCATAAATATATATTTATATATATATATTTATATTTTATATAATATTTATATATACTTATATTTTATATATATTTATATATATTTATGGTAGTAAATATTTTAAATATATTAATTTCTACTATATTTCTACTTTAAATATAGTAAATATTTACTACAATAAATATGTAAATTGTGTGCAGATTATATTTATAAAGTATAAATATATTATATTTACAAAAATATAAATTGTGTGCAGGTTAGTGGAAAGACATGGGTTATTGGATTCTTATTCATCTGCTTTTGAATGCTATTTCTGCATCCTGGGAAGTTGGAGATATTTATAATGATGAGCATATTAATGTTCTTATTAATAGTAAAAAATGTTAACATCCTACATTTTATATAGTTATTCTTGCCATACGTAATGCATAGTGTGGTTCAAGTCCATGTTCATGCTGCAGTGTGGAATTTTTTAAATTTCTAATATCACTGGGAGGCTTTATTTCAACTTGTTTGAAGTCACTCTTATCCAGTATTTTATGTTCTGTTCTTGCATGTGCTAGGCTGCTAGAACAATTCGAAATGAAATCCTCATTTTCTTGAATCGTTCCCTCTCTTAAAGAAATATAATAATCTCTTGCAATTCCTCAGTTGATATGGCAAATGTTTTCCTGTTGCTCATGACTTTGAAATGTTTTGCTCTAGACATGGGTAAACATGGGATGAATCTGCAGTGTACCCATTGTGAATGACTTCGCTGGGTCCCAGTGGGCCTGGCCACCGAGCTCTCAGTCCATCAGAATTACCAAAGAGCTATGCGGGTTAATAAAAGCTGCAAGACTTCTTCCAGTGAAAAAGCAAATTTAAATTGAGCAAAACCTGAAAAAGCCATCTCTTTGTATTCTTCACAAATATCCCTCTGGTTCCAGCCACTGGGGATCTTTTGGTTCACCACTTTTTTCCCCACCACATGTAGGCAACAGCAGTTCCACAATGATAAAGAGTCTCAAATTATCTTTTTATTGACTGTAATTACCTCAATTATAGTAAAGCCTACGGACAACTGGAGATATATAATTACAACACATTTGTACTTAAAAATGGAGTCCCAATACTTAAAGATCAGTATTTAATGGGAACTACTCTGAAATAAACTGCCACAAGTGGATTTATGCTAAATTATCCACAGAACTACCAGATGGTTAAAGATGTTTCAATTTTATTTTACAGAATATCAAGTGTAAAAGTCCAAATGGCACAGCCAAATTTAGAAAGAAACAAAATACACGTTCAAGACTCTCAAAGTAATGCTCGGTCGGTTTTATAAGGTTTTATAATACCTCAAGATGGATGTTATTTAACCGCATGGGTTTTATGTGAAAAAGACCCAATCAGTTGCAGAAATAGTTCATATAAATAATGTTGAATTCCAAGCTGGTTGTTTCACCAAGAACCAAATGAATTAACTAAATTTTCCAATAGACTTATTTGGGATCCTAGAGATGCTGTCTGCAGGGTGCATTTACTTCACGATTACTTCCATTCTATTAATCAAATAATAATGATAATAATAATAATTAATAATAATAATAATAATAATAATAATAAAAGTCAGGCATGGATTATAGCAGCCTAGTTTAAAAGCAAAAGACAGAGACACCTGGGTGGCTCAGTTGAGCATCTGCCTTTAGCTCCATGCGGCTCCCCGCAGGGAGCCTGCTTCTCCCTCTGCCTGTGTTTCTGCCTCTCTCTGTGTGTCTCATGAGTAAATAAATAAAATCTTCAAAAAAATAAAAATAAAGTAAAATTTATTTAAAAAATCAAAAGCAAAAGATGCAATTTTTTTAAAATAAAGAATTTATTCATTTGTTCATGAGAGACACAGAGAGAGGCAGAGACACAGGCAGAGGGAGAAGCAGGCTCCATGCAGGGAGCCCGATGCGGGACTCAATCCCGGGACTCCAGGATCACGCCCTGGGCTGAAGGCAGATGCTCAACCACTGAGCCACCCAGATGCTCCCAATATGGTTTTGTCATTTCAAGGTGAACAAGTCAGGATTTCTAGTTCCTAGGTGACCAGAAATACAACTGGCCCTTGAACCACAGGAGTCTGAACTGTGCAGGTGCACTTACACGTGGATTTTTCTCCGTATATACAGTACAGGACTGTAAATGTATTTTCTCTTCCTTTAAATTTTCTCAATAACAGCTTATTTTCTCGCCCTTACTTTATTCTAAGAATACAGTGTTAGTACACATACAAAATATGTGTTAATCCACTGTTGATGTTATCAATAAAGCTTTTTGGCCAACATAGGCTATTAAGTTTTTGAGGAGTCAAAATTTATATGCAGATGTTTTTATTGTTCAGGGGGTCAATGCCCCTAACCCCTGCATTGGTCAAGGGTCACCTGCACTCCCAAGGGAATCAAAGGGTGGCTTTCACACAGATCCATCACCTGCGTTATTTCACTTAGGATCATACCAAGTTTCTTTGCATTTTTTATTATTATTTTTTTTAATGTGGGGCTTGAATGCACAACCCTGACCCAGTTGAAGAGTCAGGCAGTTACACAACTGAGCCACCCAGGGACCTCCCTCCACCACATTTCTGTGAATTAGGCAGAAACGATTGTGCCTGGACGGTGGCAAATTGCTTCTACTAGATATTTTAGTTCTTGGGTTAAATAGTTTCTCTTCTGTCAGATTCAGTTGATAAGGCAACTGGTAATGGTCAGTCACTTTCATACTTTGACCTGCCGTAGCTCACATGCAGAGAGCAACATGGAAAAGAAGGATGCACATGAAAGGGCAGGATCCAAGAGTTTGCTGGGCTCACCCACACCCCCGATAACGGGTGCCTCCCCTCCTCTGCACTCCCACACCGCCCTACCACCCATAGCTTGACCCCAACAAGTTTTGCCTTCTGTTTCCACTCTACCCATTGGCATGAGTCTTTTCCCACAGTGTGATTCCTTAGCGTTCTCTCTTCTGAGTTCGGTGTCCTTTTAACTGCAACTGGACTGCTTCTGGCTTAGACCTCAGGAACTTGTTCTTCATTTCTCCTCCCTTCTAATGAGTCACATGTTTGTCTTAACCACTCTGTACAGCACCAGAAACACTATGCAAGTTTACACCCAGCTGCTTTCAATGTTGCACAAAATGGGGGTAAAAAAATGTCAAGCTACACGGTTGGGACTATAATACATTTTTTCTTCCTCAGTTTGAAACCACAGAGCTAGTTAAGCAGTGTTTTTTTTTTTTTTTTTTTTTTCTTTTTCTTCCAGGATGCTTGTGGCAATGTCCTGCTTCTATTTGGGATTTTTTAGTATTGAGAAAAAAAAAAAAAGTTGAAGGCATTAGAATCATCTTATTAAAATGACTACACAGCATTCTTTGCCAAGCATTTATTTAGGGATTTAAGATGCATTAAGGGGTCGCTCATGGATTTTACTATGTGCCTACTTCTGGAATTTAGTTAAGTTCTTGAGCAACTACATTGAGAGAAAATCCTCCTACCATCTTTTAAAATGGTTTTATACTATAAATATACTCTGCACTAGGACAGAAATAAGATGTTTTTAGGCAACAACTTCTTAAGGACATGGCTTAGGTTCTTTTCCTTTTCTGGGCATTATTAGAATCTTAACAATGATGATGAATTAGGGGTTATTTGCTACAGAACTTAAGCAATAGTTCTGGCTCCCAAGTAGATAATAAACATTGAATAAGTATTTGCAGAGCAGATAAATTAAAGAGTTTTGTAATGCAAAGAAATAACTACTGAAACGATATAAAATGAGAATTGTATAGATGCTGTTTACGTAAAAGAAGCAGTAATTACACACTGGCTATATACAAAGTGGGTTTAATTTGGGGAACTGCTGGTGCAGTTGGTTAAGCATCTGACTTTTGGTTTCAGATCAGGTCGTGATCTCAGGGTTGTGAGACTGAGCTCCATCTCGGGCTTCATGCCTCAGGGGATCGGCTTGAGTTTTTCTCTCCCTCTCCCTCTGTACCTTCGACTCCTGCTCTCAATTTCTCTGTGTCTCTCAAAAATAAATAAGTAATTCTTTTAAAAAAAAAATAAGTGGGTTTAATTTTTAACTACCAAACCCCTAGACAGAGAGTTAGCATTAATCATATAAACGGGGGTGTATACTGATTAAGCATGTGTGTTTTTTCTTCTTTCTGGTCATTTTGTACAGTATTAATCACCCCTGGTGCATCTTCTAATGTTCCAGTCCAGTGGCGATCTCCATCAGAATGGCCACTGGATGACACTGAATTTAGCATTAGGGTCTTAGACTTCAGCCACCAAAATGTTTAAATTCCTACTTGCTTCAGCAGTGAATTTTTATTACCATTTTCTATAACACACACCATACGGGCATTTAATAACTGCATTCTATGAAACGCATGGGGCTTCTGTGTGTGTGTGTGTGTGTGTGTGTGTGTGTGTGCGGAAATTACTTCTTCTGTTCTCTTCTCCAGAGCTTCTCTCTCACTTTCCTCAATATCATCAAACTGTCCCAAATTGAGGTATAATTTAATTCTTTCTTTGGTAGGAAAAGATACATTGCATGGATGAGCGTGACCTGGTTTAAAAATTAAAAGAAAAAGAAGAAAGAACTTACCTTCAGCACTTTCTCCGCTCCAGATCCCAAGTAATGACCCATACCTACCCTGCAATTCCCAATTTTCATCTTGAAACCTATCAGTCATTTCTCGAACTACGTTACCACTTCAACAGTATGTGTGTTTAATTAGTTGTGTAAATAGTTACATGTCCACCTGGATGGCCTTATATATGTAAATATATCTCTATTTATACATACATAAATATATCAAATATATATTTATACATATAAAACTCTCTCTATTTATAGTTACTAAGAAATAAGAATAACAGCAGGCCTAATAAAAGTGATTATTCATTCTCGATTATGAATTTGCTGCAATGTATTAAAGTTGTTTTTGTAGCTTGGTAAGGTTTGGAGTTTTGATAGCAAGTGCATTGACATTTGAAGCCTTTTGATATGTTCCCAGCCTCCTCGCCTCAAATCTGTATCATCCATAAAAGACTCTTACTGAAAAAGCATGGTAGGAATAGGAAACTACATCCAAGCACCCATGACGTGCTCCCTGATTGAATCCTCTCCCAAGAATGGCTTTGCTCCAGTTTTGAACTCGTTGAGCCTTCCTTGAAAAAAAGAACTAAAGGAGCAGAAAACGTAGTTTTTCTTGCCATATTTTTCCTCAAGCAATTCTTCCAGCTGGACGCACAGTTCCACAGACCCTCTCATATTTTGCAATGACTGGTTTCAAGCAGCTTTTTACATTTTATTTGATGTTGTACCACATATCGCTACTTGCCTTTAGTTGCAGTATTTTCCCAAACTTCCAACTCTTCAGAAAGCTACTGATCTCACTGGGTAACATGAAAGTCTTCTCATCAAATGTTGTCTATGTTCTGCAGGAAGAATGGAAAGTTAATAACTGTTTGAGACCTTATTATCTGACATTGTGGAAATCAATGTTTATTTTAAATGATGCCCCTTTGCAAACAGTGAGTGCTGCTTTAAATAGCTGGTATTCTATTCACCTGCATGACACAGGTCTAGTTTTTAAATAATTCTGAATTTCAGTTTTCTCACCTGGAAAATGGAGTGACAGGTCAATTGCAAATTGTGTAAATATTTGAGGGTATTCCCTGGATGGGTCTTCAAGAGTAGGGAACATACACCTAATGCTACCTGAAAACGTCTACTGAGTTCTTACCTTCTCTAACTAATTCCAGATGGAGCCCAGGATGGGGGAGATAGGAAACACAGGATGTGCAATGGTTCTGCCTATATTTTCTCCTCTTATTTCTTCTTAATGTTGTTGTGGTTTTGTATTGTGTTGTCATTTTTCTGGGTAAGGTTTCGTTAGCTTTTCCAGCTTTCTTGAGTGCACTGAGTTTATTTTATTTCTGTTTTCTTATCCAGGTCACCTCTTTTCTCCTGTGCAGGCTATCCCTTCCCTTAGAGAGTCTCTCTGGTTAATTTTGCTCGTTCAGCAGAAATGCTCTTCCATAAATATGCCATCTGTGATATTTTATTTATCTTAAATAAGAAGGACAAAGAAAGATACTTCAAATATGGAAGAACTAAGAATCAACTTATTGGGGGAGGAAAATAATTGAGAGAGTGAAATAAAGGCCTAGTCAGTATAACAGTAAATCAGAAAATATCTTAAAAGGGAGAATAAAAACAGAATGCAAAAAAAAAAAAAGTGAACAAAACCTGTATTCTTTGCAATTAAGCCTAAAGAAATAATAATTTCAGCTGAAATCTAGGAATTACAAAAAAGAATACAAGTTAAAAACATGATTTACAAATGTAATCACAAATTATTCTAACTAAACACATGAAAGTATGTGACTTGGAGACTGGGAAGGAGAATTCAGTAAAGGTCTTTTCTTGATGGGCATGATTAGTGTTTAATTTGGCATTTTGATAACAAAGATATAAAAACCTACCACATATTAGAAATGGAGGATGTATAGACATTTTATAATTATTTGTTAGATCAAGAATAAAATAGGTGCGGGTTCCTAGGTGGCTCAGTGGCTGAGTGTCTGTCTTTGGCTCAGTGTGTGATCCTGGGGTCCCGGGATTCAGTCCCACATCGGGCTCCCTGTATGGAGCCTGCTTCTCCTTCTGTCTATGTCTCTGCCTCCCTCTCCATGTCTCACATGAATACATAAATAAAGTCTTTTAAAAAAATGAAATAGGGGAAAGAGAATAGTAACAATAAGGAAAGCATATTAAGTAGTGAACATACATTGAACATTTAGTAAGAATTGGGTTAGAGAGAATAGATCAATCATAGCCATAAATAAGTAAGTTTTGCTTTTGATTAAGTAACAATAAAAAACCTAAAAAAACCAAAAATAAGATAAATATTGTATGAAACAAATCTATCTTAAGCAAAAGGATAGTGAAAACACACAACAGATGAAAAGAAAGTAGTAGTTGTACATAAATATTTTAAAATTGAATAATCACAAGAAACCATACAGCTACCAGGAAAGGCAATTAGTAGTTTTGCACTATTGGTATTTTGAAAAAAATACATATATATAGTCCTTCACACATACAGACATTCATATAAACTTTCAAATACCGCGGCATATACAGTAAAAATGCAAGAAATAAAAAAAATTGATATTGATATATCCTAATCTACTTGCAGCAATATAAGAAAGAAGATAAGAGGGAGCACCATTTCTGCTCTAGACACAACTGTATCCTCATTTTTACAATGAGTGTGCAGGTATATGCTACTTTCACATTTTCAAAAGTTAATTTTAAAAAAAATTAATTAATTAATTTAAACAAAAGAGATATTTGGGGAATTTGTAAGTGTTTGAATGTATTGTTTAGATTATGGGTTTATCTAATAATGCATATTAGTATGACTTTAGTATCATTCCAGTTTGATTTGATATAATTTAAAATTATATGCAGAACAAAAGTAGAAGCTCCCTGTTATCTACTGTGTCCTTCTTGGTACTTGCTAGTTTTGAGGAATAATCTGTCATGATGTACATAAACACTTCTGAATTATGTAGGTAGATGCCTATAAAGCCTTTGAGTAGTAGAGGCATTCATCTCATTGGTCTCAAATGATATAAGTGACATAGAAGCTGTTGGACGAATGACTCCTTGGATGTGCTAGAGGTACTTCCCAATACTTTTCTGATATTCCATTGATATATATATATATATATATATATATATACATATATATATATACACTTATATATAAATATACATAGCAAAACTACTATATATATATAGTTTTGCTATGTATATTGTATTGAATAAGACTCATTTGGATTAAATGGAAATAACAGTAAACAAAACCATTAAAAAACTTTGAACAGAAGTTGAATACTTTAACCATGAGTGAAAACACACTTAAAATAGAAAAGAAAAAAACTTAGAATAAAAAGGGCTATGAAAATTTTGAAAATGCATCCAATTTACAAACAGAAAATAAGTTTATGCTCATATGTTTACTGAATGAAAACATGACATGTTGCTCATATAATGTAGGTTCAATTATGATTTTTTCAGAATAAAAATCATATTATTTACAAACTCGTTTTTTTTTCTAAAAAGATTTAAAGCATTATCCAAAGTTCATACACTAGATCAAGACAAAAAAAAAAGTTGAATGAATAAAGATCAATGAAAGGAGACAAAAATAGAGTAGAGATCTCTAATGAATGAGATCTCTAATGAATGTTGTAGGTCGATCCTCACAGCTGCATCAGCAGACACCACTGTATAATTATAACTCACTCATAAACTCCTTGCAGTAAATATGACAAGGATGTATGTTTTTTTTTTTATCAAAAATCCCCTCCATGTGGAATAATGCCATAAAGTCAAAACACATTCTACGAAAAGTTGTATTTTATGGCTGGAATGGAAGAGGTGGAGGATGCCAACTTGGCATAGACTGTGTTTCAAGTACACAAGCTTGTGGTTTGACTCAGTCTTTATTTAGACATTCTTCTATAAACATTACCATGAGTTGAATGTGTTCCTCAAAACTCATCTGTTGAATTTTTAAACATCAGTATCTCAGAATATGAACTTATTTTGAAATAGGGCCATGTCAGATACAGTCAAGTTAAAATGGTATCATTGGGGTGGGCCCTAATCCAATGTGACTGGTATCCTGAAGTGGGGATATCTGGACACAGAGAAGATACACATAGAGGGAAGACAACTGTGCAGAGACAGAGAGTGAATACCATGGGATGATGAAGGCAGATGAGATGTTTCTACAAACCAAGAAAGCAGTGTTGCTAACACCTTGATCTTGTACTTTTAGCCTTCAGAACTGAGGCAAACAGTTCTGTTGCATAAACCACCCAGTTTGTAGTGGTTACAGCAGCCCTAGTCAGTGAATACAACCATTTTTCTCTACCATGATTTGATAAATATTTATTGCTGTGTTTTTGAGGATACAAGCTTTGAGAAATACCTGGAGATGAGTGGTCTCTGTTGCAAGATAATTGTCAGTGTTTTGTTTTAACTTTATGCAACCCTACTGATGTGCTTCACAAGGGCAAGCATTTTTGTCTTTTTATTTACTGATACAATCCAAGAGACCTGAACGGTATGTTTGGCATATGGTCGACACTCAATAGATATTTGTTGCATGAGTGATTGAATCCTCTTATGAGAGTTGAAGGGTCTAACTATTATTTCTTCCTGAGTAGACTGTTATTCAACCATATTACGGAAGCAGACCAAGGGAATACTTATCAGTACAGCCAAAGATTTCGTTAGCAAATAATAATGGGTCAGCCCCATATGGAAAAATATCTAATTGAGCCTCTAAATTCCCATATTAGAGAGAGCACCAGAATGCTGTTTCCAATCTTGTGTTTCTAAATACTCATTTTTGAATCCTGTTGTAAGAAGGAATATTGAGAAATGAGAGCCAAATGGAATATAAGCCTGGAAATTTCTGCAAAAGTAACTTTGTTTAATTATTTAGAAGATGACTTTGGACAGACTTTTACTCATTTGTCTATCCATAAGTTATAAAAATAATTGGACTTATGCATAGTCTAGCAAATCATCAAGAGGTAGGTGTAAAATCAACTGTTGTTACCTCATTGAAAAACAAAAGTTGGAATGCACCTGACTTTGGCATAATTGCTAAACAGAAAACAGAAAACACAATCCAAACACTCAGCTTCTACAGTTGTACTGCTGCAATAGAATGGGGGGATTGAGTGTATAAGTGGTCCTTGACTTATAATGATTGGACATAGTGATCTTTCAACTTTCCAGGGGTGCAAAAGTGATACTTATCTAGTGGAGACCGTGCTTCACATTCTAAATTTGGATGTTTTCCAAGGCTATGGAGTCCAGGCCTTTCTCAGGCAGCAACAGGTCAGCCTCATGATCAAGAAGGTAAACAACTGGTACACTTGCAACCATCTGTACCATAAAACCATTCTGTCTTTCACTTTTAGTACATTATGAAGTAAATAACATGAGATAGTCAACACTTTTTTGTAAAATAAGATTTGAGTTAGATTATTTTGCCCAACTGTAGGCTAATGGAAGTATACTGAGCATGTTCCAGTTGGACTAGGCTAAGCAGTGATGTTTGGCAGGTGTATCGATTGCATTTTGCATTTAGGATACTCATAGATTCTCCAAGATCCTCTTGGATCTTGAAATCACGGAGAATGCTGATAACTCAAAGTTTTAACTGTAATTCTGCCCAACTTGAGAATATGTCCAATGGGAAGAAAGCCCATCCCTTTTTTTTACTTGTTATCATCTAATTTTCTGATTTATTGAGACTATTCCTGATAATCTTGATTCATAATTTTCTTGACAGAAACTTCTGTAAAGAATCTATGCTGAATTTGTACAACTTAGTTCCTGTTCCTAGAGATAAGATCAAAAAAGATCAATAGATACTGAAAGCAATATTATATTATTTTTAATTGAAGCAATATTATATTATTTTTAATGTGATTCTTAGGTCATAATAAAAAAATTGGAGTTGTCCTAGGTGGATTCGAAATGCTTAACGCTCATCTATTTCTCAATTAAAATAGTATAGTCATGATATTAGAAATGTATTTGATTTGATTCTGAGAAAAAGCTCCTAATGCTTTCAAAAGAGTTTAGAACCAGAAATAGTTTACTGACAATGAAAGTCATCATTCAGAATAGTTTTTGTATAATTTGAAAAGTATTTTCTATTTTATAGGACAACTGTCCGTAATTACATGTTTTTCATATGAAAACACTGTGAAAAATACCCAAACATACCTAAAAAATAATAAACATATGTAAAAACAACTGAGTGTGCCATCTTTAAAAAGAAAATGTATGTGATTGTATATGGTTTGTGAGTGAAAATAAGAAAAAAATATTAATGAGGACATATATATGTGTAACAATAAGTGAGCATGAGATTAAAAATCAAGCAGATCTAAGTCAAATATTAAATCTACTTACAAGTAATTTAGAGTATACATATTATTTCACTTCTTGGAACCTCAGATTTCTTATATGTACAAGGGAGGCAAATAATGGTTTAATACAGTTTTTCTTGTGAGTATTAGGGACTATTTGCAATGCTCAGTGTCTTAAGGTCTGGCTTTTTAACAAGTAGGAGCTCTGCATATTAATTAATTATATTAATAACCACGGTCAAGCCCAAGAGAGTTGGATTTACTAATCTAAGTGTGTTCAACTTGGAATAAGGTCCTTGTAACTCAATATCTGAGCAAGCTAGATTAGCTATTCTATAGAAAAATAAAAGTGATATCAATATAGAGGTGGACCAAGCAAAATCTTAATTCTTAAAGAAGGCACATGCTTAAAATGAGTAAAATTACCAGATATAAAGAGCAAAGCTTGTGTGTTAATGCTATCCCTAATATACAAATATATACAGGCTGAGAATTGGAAAGATCCAAGGGGAATGGAAAACTGAGACAGGCAGCCTTAGTGCGGATTTCAGAAACAAAATAACAGGAAGCTTATGGCTTACGAAGAAAAACCCAGTCACCATGAGCTGTGTAAAATAATCA
This sequence comes from Vulpes vulpes, assembly GCF_048418805.1. Taxonomy (NCBI): domain Eukaryota; kingdom Metazoa; phylum Chordata; class Mammalia; order Carnivora; family Canidae; genus Vulpes; species Vulpes vulpes. The sequence goes on from NC_132783.1 coordinate 143,509,580, forward strand.
AATGAAAAACACCCTAAAATGGAATATCAGGAATTGTCAGTAAATGTAGGGAGAAACACTTCCTGGTTTATAGTCGAGGAGGAAAGGGTAATTCATTTTTGAGTTCCATTAGACTCATGGGAGGTCAGTACTAAGTTACGAGAGAAATGTAATGCTATAAAACACTACACTTACACCTAGGGTAAGTGTGAATCCTACCGCCAACATTTCTATTACTGTTGGGCCCTAAAGTTTGGATGTGAGAGAAAGAACTTTAATTTGAATGTATGTTTCAGGACCAACCCTAGCGTCACTACGGTTCTGTCTCTAGAATTTCCACTGTGTTCCTCCTATTAAGATAAGAAAGAGAAGAACTTAAAACACTACATTTGTGGAACCGTTTTGTGAGTCCAGACTCCTTGTGCAATCATCTCTCACCTGGAAGGACGAGCAGAGAATCTTCCCAGTAGACACATTCCCAAATGAGTCGGGTACACTCCCTGACATTATTCTGATGTTCTTCTTGCTAATGTGTCCTCAGGAGAAGTGAGAAGTATGAAGTACGAAGCAGAGTTTAGAATTTGTGCTCAAAGTGGATAGCCGCGATTTGCAGCATCCCTTCCATTCTAACTTCTTCCCCTTTGTCTTACCTTGAATGTGATCACTAGTCATTCATCAACAAACATCTGGAGATTATGAGACAAAAATCATACTGGAATCATCAAATGAGCGAGCAAGGCTTTTCTTCTTTTATATAAATTAGAATAATTCTATAGAATTGGGGCAATGGAGAGGACCCCAGCTGAATGCTAGCCACACAATGGGGTTGGATCACAGCTGAGGAACCCCGTGTTCTGGAAACCCCTCATTTAGAAGAGGGCTATACTCAAACTTGCCCAATATTTCCCAGGAGATAGGCGTTATTTTTATTGTCCTCATCAGGAAAGAAGTCTATGCTCTCTGTTCCAGAAGGAGGTACTATATCCATGTTCCAAGGTTACTGCTATACAGACATCCTTGAAATAAATAATGTGGAACACAGACTCTCAATGCTGCTTCACAATATTTTCAGAAATACAAGAGATCCATTGACAACTGTCTCTCAACGGGAGTATTCAGCACACATGTGTGCCCATTAATAACACGGATCATTGTTCTTGAAAATCTTATTCGTAATTTTCCTAGAAAGCATAAAGATGAATACAGATTCTATAAGGAATATTTTGGGAACTAAGATTTTTGACATTTATTTCTGTTTACTAGTAAGTATGACAATCTTGGATACGAACTAAGTCACTGGAAAGTCAAGAAATGATCGCATGATTCATAACAAACGATGACATTTATTTCGTGATTTCTAAATGAACTGACATTCACCGTTTCCCCAGCACTACCTTTTCATCTTGGAACAAGATCGCATCATCTATGACATTTCATCTCGCAGAGATGGAATGAAAACAAACTAAATGAATGTCTGCTTCTTGTAAAATCTGATAGCAAGCACCAGATAATATGAATTACACGTTTTCCAAAAAGAGTTGATGGTTTAATAAGAGTGTTTTGGACATACTTAATACATAAATGATTAACCCACGTTAAAATATAAATCACTGACAAAAGCTTGTCACCAGTCAGCAGAATATTGCTAATTGCCCATTTCAAGGAATTACCCAAGTGCAAGACTTTCCCTGACATTTTCCTCAGGCAAAGCAATTGAGAGAAATCTACTTAATCTCTTTGCAATTTCCCTTTTATGTAAAAGAACTTCATTTACAGCCTCTTTATGTAGTAATCCCACTGATCCTCGAGCTGGCTTCCTTCCTTTAATATGCTGTTAGAAGTTCATAATTTCACTTTCAAGACCACTATCTAAGGATTCTCTGTTTATTTTTATCTGGCTTGACTTCCACTTTTGTTTCCATATGAACAAAGAGATCCGAAGAGAGTTACCTGAAGAAAGAAACTCTGAAAGGCTTGCAGAGTACAGCTCAAGATAGGATCCAAGCTCCACCTTGTGTGATGTCAAGGGCTTTCACTACAAATAAATTAAGTTGCTGGGAAATTCAAACCTGAATGGGTTGTAGACTCAAGTTATTAGGAAGGGGGGTTCATTTTGGATTAAAAGTCTCTGAAAGGTCCCATGAAATACAGATCACCCGAGAACTGAAGCCATAATTATTTGAATGATGGTATTAATGGCTGAACGCTTTGAGAGATGTATCATGGGCAGATTAACATAATCTCAGATAATCTAATTTTGATGTGAATTGCAGTGATATTATTTATGAGGGGTATATGCAATTTTTTTTTTTTTTTTTTTTTTTTACAAACTGCCATGTTCAAGAACACCGTAAGTTATCTCAGTAGTGATTTATGTAAAACAGACCTGGGACATTTACTTGACAGGAATAATATGAGCCAACAATGTACTGAGAAACACAGCATTTCTAATTAAAACTTACACATAGCTCTTAAGAGCATAATGGGATAATTTAAAAAAAAAGGATAATATCTGATAAATCTCTAAATTGCCAACTCTGAAAATCAATATTGCTCTCAGTTCCCAAGATTCCAATTTTTCTTGAAGAAAAAGTATGCAAATATTACCTTAGAGTATCTCAGGCCCAGAGTAAAGAAAAGAAACTAGACTTAGTCTGAATTACCCTCCTGAGAAAAATAAGGAAGTTGTACAGAAGCAGTTTACAACTAAAAATTAAAAACACGATTCTAATGGTGAGAAATCTAAACATCATAACGACGGGACGGATTGCTTACTGAGAAGCTACTCTCAGCAGAGTCCTCTAACACACGCTACGTCACTGCTCCCCAACATCTCATGCCCATGCCCTGCCAGAAATGGCCTGAGGAAATTTCTTTCCAACACTAATACTCTGCATTTCTGTGACAGTTGATATGTAGATTCTAAAAATTTCCTTCTTGTTATTTTTTTTTTTTTCATGTCGGCAGGAACAATATAAAGCAGTGTTTTTCAAAGGAAAGCTGAAGATAATGGTAAATATAAGAGGAGGATTCTAAGATCAGAAATATGGTTCAAACAAGGGTTAGTAATTCACTTTTTGCACTTGGATTGATATTTTTGTATGACACTAAGTCTGCATTTAAATAGTCAAATTTCAGTTTTTAAAGAAGATTTTATTTACTCATGAGAGACCCAGAGAGAGAGAGAGAGAGGCAGAGACACAGGCAGAGGGAGAAGCAGGCCCCATGCAGGGAGCCTGATGCGGGACTCGATCCCAGGACCCTGGGGTCACGACCTGGGCCTAAGGCAGCCGCTCAACCGCTGGGCCACCCAGGGATCCCTCAGTCAGTTTTTTTTTTTTTTTAATCAATGAGAGAGAAAAATAAGTTTATGGAGGATAAAATGTTTTAACAATGAGTTTTACATTTTTGTGGGTAATATTATTTAGGACTAACGATATCTGTAAAAGCCTGGGTTTGCAAGGATAAGCAAGGAGGCATGTGATGCTTCTTGCATGGCCAGGTCTGCTCTGGGGCAGGGCCGCCTGCCACACTCTTCTTCCAGGAGACCACGTCTCCACCTGTCTTACAGAGGTTGACGTCCTGCTTGTTTCTGCACCACTGCTTTCCCCTCTGCCACCCGGGCTGGTGCACCAGGAACGTATCCGTGTCAATGGACGGTGGTGTTAGTTAGCCCCTGCGGCATCAAAGGAACGAGCTCACTCACCATTTACCCTCTAAGAAAGCAAACATTTGCTGTCCCACCGGTTCAGAGGGTCAGAATCCAGGTGTCGCTTACTGGGTTCCCTCTGGCTCAAGGTCTGTCGTGGTTTTAGAGTTACTCTGCAGGCAGGGCCCACCCGGTGACCCGGGAGCTAGTGGCCTGCAGCAGGTCAGCTGGCCTCCACCAGCAAGAGAGAAGAGACGATCCAAGGGAGACTCAGAGAGAGGAACCAAGATGGAAACCTGAATAGTAGAGGCCCCGGGGGGCTCAGTGGGTTAAGCATGTGCCTTCAGCTCAGCTCATGATCCCAGGGCCCTGGGGTCGAGCCTCCGTTGGGCTCCCTGCTCCCTGGGAGTCTGCTTCTCCCTCTCCCTCTTCCTCTACCCCTCCCTCCCTGCTTGTGCTCTCTCTCTCTCTCTCTCTCAAATAAATAAATAAATAAATAAATAAATAAATAAATAAATAAAATATTATTTTTTAAAAAAGGAAGCCTGATATCAGCAGGATTACTGGTAGCCATGTGAGTATCCGCTTACCCGGTTCTCTACTAATCTTGTGATCTCTGGATTCCTCCTCAAAGTAGGCAGGGTCTGCATCCAGGAACAACCAGCTCTCAGCGGAATCTTTGTTTTATCAGCAACCGGTGAGTCAGTTTTCCTTGAGTTCTTGCTCAAGGAGGGCATGACCCTGCTACACTGCTGGTGTTCGTCCTAACAAATAGGTCCGAGCATCTCTGATTAAGGCCGCCCTGTGTTGTCATTCTCTGGGATTGTGCAACAGAACACCAACATTTGCATTTGATTTTAATATATTAAAAAATTAATATATTTTTTAAAATTTCATTTATTTATTCATGAGAGACATGGAGAGAGGCAGAGACACAGGCAGAGGGAGAAGCAGGCTCCATGCAGGGAGCCTGATGCGGGACTTGATCTCAGGACTCCAGGATCACATTCTGAGCCGAAGGCAGACGCTCAACAACTGAGCCACCCAGGGGCCCCTATTTTTAATATTAAGAATATATTATCTTTTTAAAAAAAAGAATATATTATCTTAATCTATTTTCTTGAGTATCTATTTCTTCCTATTTTCTATTTTCACACAGCTGAAACACAGTTATGTCCCACTGCTATTATTAAGTTTACTCTTCTTTTAGGTACATTGGGAAATTTAACACTTATCAGGAGGGCAGCTCTTCAAATGTTCAATTTTGGTCTAATTCTCTTTGGTTCCTGATTCTAACGATTTTGTCTCTTCATACCTTGTACTTCCCTGTACCCTACGTTCAGTATGTGCTAACTTGGTTTGCTGCATATTTTGCATTCCAAGTCTCTGACCAGGTCTGTTACCTGCTATTAATTGTTCAACTATGATTGAACTAAATTCTGATATTTTGCTTTAGAAACAGACATGTCTTACTTATGATACATTCACCTTGGGAAACAGAATGTTGCTGCATGTTTAATATTGCTATTAACAATATCTGTAAACACTCATAATTTGCAAGGCTTTATTTAACACTTGAGTAATAATTATAATCATATCGACAATTACATATTATTGTTTTATGATAAGTGAGTTGACACTTGAGGTTAAGTGACATGTGTATTGTAGATTTATTTCAATAGTAAGGTGAGCACTTAAACCCAGATCTTTGCCTACTGCATACTTTATGTCTATGTAAGTAAATGGCTACTTTGCATAAGGTAAGAATAAGGAGAATTATAAAACAGTAAATGCAAGTCACTTTTAAATGTTTTTTTTTTCTTCTTCTTTTAATAAGTTAGGAACACCTAGGAGAAATTTGTTTCAGAGGAAATTTGGTTTAAATAGAGTATCCAAAAATACGCTCGTATTAGTTTCGGTAAGCCTAGTTCTTACATTCTGTCCTGCCAAATGCAAGGAACATGGTGTTGGGGATAACCTGCTGATTTTTGGAATGTGGGATCTCCCCAAGTGTTGGTAGCACGGCTTCTCGTCACACCCTGTGCCAGGGCTCTCAGCATGATACCTACTTGTGATCTTGCTAGCAAGAACAAGGCCTGAGGCAGGCATCCTAGGACAAACATGAAGAAAATGCACCGGCCTAGTGAGCAGGAGACAATTTAAGTTGCTCTAATCATTCAATGGTCCCTTGAACTGAATAAGGAACCATCAGAGAGGAAGACAAACCATTAGAGACTCTTAACACTGGGGAAAAAACTGAGGGTTGCTGAAGGGGAGGTGGTGGGGGAAAGGGGTAAGCGGGTGATGGGCATCAAGGAGCGCACGTGATGGGATGAGCACTGGGTGTTCTACGCACCTAATGGATTATTGAACTCTGCATCTGAAATGAATGATGTACTATATGTTAGCAAATTCAATTTAAAAAGCATTAAATAAATAAACAAACACATAAATAAATTTCTCTCATCATTTCAATAACATGGGTATCAGACTGTGGCATTTAAGCAATAAATACTTTTTAAATGGTATATTCTATACATTTCTTAAATGGAACTTCTTGGATACAGAAAGATGATTCTGGTTTATTTTATTCAGAAAAGAAAAAAATACGTACCACCATTTTCATTTGATGATTTTATCCCTGAAGCTTCTATATACAAAAATCGCATTGCCAAAATTTCAAGATGCTGATTTTGTTTCTTTGATTGCATTGCATTAGGGTATTACACCTGGGGGAACATTGCAGAGGGAAATACGGGATTCATTTACTATCTAATATCCTCCCTTTCTCTCTCTCCTCTATGTTATTATTTTCAATAATAAAATATTAGAACCAGATAGAATTTCTGAAAAAAAGGAAAAATTTAGCCCAATTTATTTCTATAAAGAAATGAGAAGATTAACCTTTATTTGGGATCCACTCTTTGCCAAGAGTCCTACATGAGTTATTCTGCATTTTTTTTTTTATTTTTTACAATCGCCTTGCCAAGTAGATATATTATAGGTTAAAAAAGTGTGAAGTACTTAAATAATTTATTTATAACAAAGGTAATGATGAGTATAGCTGGGAGTTTAATACCTTCCCTTAATTCTTCCTCCCAGTTTATAAGAGAATACCATATGAGGTGGTGACGGTTGCCTTCAAGGGGCGTCTATTGCTTACGGTTTGTGGGAATTTGTTTGCTTTCTCCTCGTGAATGATTCATTCTTAAATTATCAATTTAGCTATAGACTGTGCCACACCAAAAGAACATGAATTATAACAAATCAAGCAAAATGCTGAGAATGGAAAATTTGAGTTTAAAATTGAAAATGACATTATTTACTGCCTTAAAATCTACTTATATGGCTGCTTATGGCTGCTCATGGCTAATGAGATAAAGACATTGAGTAAGGCATAAAATAGTTGTATATTATTTATATTTGAATAATACTCTGAATTTATACTGTGGTTCATCTCATATGTGATGTTGTATTCAATCCGCCCTAGTCTCAAATGACTGTTCGCTTCGGTACACTGCCTCCTCCCACCCTTCCTTGGTACCTCTTGCTAATGTGTCAAATCCTTGCTTTTTCAAATCTGAAACCTTTAATGCTCCTTTGGAGATGGCTTCTGCTCCTTGACTTCCATCTGTCACTTCACGGATAACAGTTATCTTCTCCTCACTACCCCTCCAAGAAGAAACCCCTACATCCTTCAACATCAGCCTTGCCTACTTCTGTGTTTATGGAAGTAGTCCTATCTTGGATTTAGGCTAATCCCTTTATCCCATGTTCTCTTTGTCCTTACGGCTCACCACCACTCCCCCCGCCCCCCATCTCTTTGAATTCCATCATTCTGGCTTTCTTCTGTTTTATCAAAACTGGAAAAGAATAATTAACCTTTATTTGATTCTAAAGCATCTCACTATGATCCCACATTCTCTTTTCTCCCTTATTGCCAAGTCTTTAAAAGGGTAGGAGGTCCTCACCACTTGTTCATTCTTTAGATTACTCCAATCTGAAGATTGTCTCCACTACTGCATGAAGGATTCTAACCTAGATGACTAATAACTTCCTCAATTGCTTAATCTTAATGTACTTTTATTTCTCATATTAATGGCAGTCTTTGCAAATTTGACTTTTTTTTTTTTACACTATTCTTTCTCCTTGGTTTTTGTGATTTCATACCATACTTGATTTGATTTTTGGCTTCTGTAGTATTTTTTCTCAATGTTTCTGCTTTTGTGGGATTGCGATCTCCCCTCTTTGCCACCATCTGAGTTCAAATGATATGACACCTACTATTTAGTTTAAGGAGCTTAAAATTGCAAATGTCTATTTTTTTCTTTATAGTATTTGCAATGTTATTTATATTTTTCTCCTTATCTTATATGTCCCTAATACATTATTTCTTTTAATTTAGGCAGCCAATTACTTTCATAGACTTAAAATAAGTAAATATATGTTCTATGTTTATCTTTTATTTTTGTACTATTCTTAGGACTATGAACTTCAGCATAATTCATATTTCCATTTGGTACTGTAATATTTTTTTGTAGTTTAGAGCAGGTCTCGTGGTAATGGCTTCTCTTAAACTTCCGAACTTTCTTTCATCTGAGAAGGTGTTTAATGTTCTTTTTAAACTACCATTATTGAGGCATAACTGGCATATATTTATTATATGTTTTAAGTTTAAAGTTTAAAATTACATTTTTTTACATATGTTTGAGTTTAAAATGTAATCACTTGACATATTATTGCCAATGAAATTATCATCACAAAAAACAAGCATATTCATCACCCTCATTTAATCAAGCAACCATGTTCTTTTCAAGTTACTATAGTTTCTTTAAGTTAATAAAGTCCTACAAAGATTTTCATGTAAATGCATAAACATACATATATAGTAAAATATATATGGAAATATACATATAATAATCTTTTCCATATATTGTATATAAACTTTCCTATAAATATAATCTTTACATTTATGTATGTATATATGATCTTAGGCTTTACATTTAGATCTATGGCCAATTTTAAGCCAATATTTATATGGCATAATATCTGGATCAAAGTTTTCTTTTTCTGTTTTATTTATTTATTTGAGGGAAAAGGAGAGAGCATGAGCAAGGGGTGGGCAGAGGGAGAAGAAGACTCCCTACTGAAAAGAGAGCTTGATGCAGGGCTTGATCCCAGGACCCCGAGATCATGACTAGAGCTGAAGGCAGATGCTTAGCCAACTGAGCCACCCAGGTGCCCCTGGATCAAAATTTCCAATATGATATATGCATAGATCATTATTCCATCACTATTTGTTGAAATAATTATTCTTTCCCCACATAATTATCCCTTGCCTTGGCACATTTATCAAAAATCAGTTGTCTATATATGACGGACTTATTTGGGGGTTCTCCATTCTGTTTCCTTATTCTGTTTGTTTATTTTTGTACCAATACTACATTTTAAAAATAAGCCTAGATTTTAATAAGTCAGAAAATGTTGGTCCTCCAACTTTATATTTTTCTTCAAAGTTGTTTTAACTATTATAAGTCCTTTATAACCCATATGGATTCAAAAAATGGTTGTCTATTATCCCCCCAAAATCGATAAAGATATTTATTTTTGTATTGCATTGAGTTGAATTTAAAGATTAATTAGGGGAGAATTAGCATCTTATCAATGTTGAATCTCAATATCTCACTCTTTTTTTTTTTTTAGGTCACTGATTTCTTTGCTCAATAATATATAATTTCAACATCCACTTTTCTCCCATATCTCAGAATTTCTCCAAATACTTAAAAGTGTTGTTGCTATTTTAAATCATGTTGTCTAAAATTCAACTTTTGTTTCTTATTGCTATTTATAATATAGTTGATTTTTGCACTTTGATATATTACCCAACAACCTTGCTACATTTACTTATTACTTGTAATAACTTTTTTTGTGAATACTATTGGGTTTCCTACAACATGCTTATGTTATCTGTGAGTGAAGACAGTTTTGCTACTTTATTTCCATTATGGTTGCCTTTTATATATTTTGCTTGTCTTATTGCATTGGCGGGAATCTAATCTAATCTAATTAGAAGTGGAAAATAGACCTTCCTGTCTTATCCCTCAGGATGGGGACGAGGGCGCCTTCACTTCTTCACCATTAAATATGATATTGTCTGTAGGTTATTTTTTTTATTCTTTTCATCAGGATGAGTAAGTTTCCTGTTGAATATTTTTCAAATGGCCTTCTACACCTGCAATTAAATAACCATATAGGTTTTAGAAAAGTTGTTTAAAGTGGCCAATTGCAGTGATTAGTTTTTAGGTATTGTATCAACCTTGTATTCTCATAATAAACTGCATTCACTTGTGACATTTTTTTTTGAGAGAAATCTCTTTTTTTTTTTTTTAAGATTTTATTTATTCATGAGAGACACACAGAGGCAGAGACACAGGTGGAGGGAGAAGCAGGTTCCATGCAGGGAGCCTGACGTGGGACTCGATCCTTGGACCCTGGGGTCACGCCCTGGGCCTAAGGCAGATGCCCAACTGCTGAGCCACCCAGGCATCCCAATATATTATCATTTTTATATGTTATTAGATCTGATTAGATACATTTGTCGAAGTATCTTTCATTTTTGTTTTCATGAGGTTTCCATGGGTGGAATTATGTAATATATTTATCTTCAGAATTAGGCTAAAACAAATATATCCTTGAATTGATAGAATAGAATATTTACTGTATATATTAACTCAGTAGAAATTATGCTATTAATACAAATATATGAGAAAGAAAATTAATGTGCATTTATTGATGGATCTGTAATAGCTTAGGATCAAATATTATTTTTCCTGGAAAAACAAATAATCATCAAAATATTAAATATTGTAAAGGCAAAAATTATGATAGTGTAGTTGAAGGAAACACTTATTCTTTACTAATATCAGGGAACTAATATAGGGAGCTTAATCCTAATGAATAAAAGTGTTTTATAAAGACAGATTGTAAAGTTAGCAACTAGAAAACATGTCACAAACTGAAAATTAAAAAAATATATTAAGAAAACAGCACAAAATTTAAAGTAAATTACAATAAAATATATTGTAATATCAATAAATTTAAAGGTGTTTAATCCACCTATTAAATTTCTGTTCAGGAGGCACCTGGTTGGCTCAGTTGATTAATTATCTGATTCTTGATTTCCGCTCAAGTCATGATCTCAGTGTCATGGAATCAAAGCCCATGTCAGGCTTTGGAATCTGCTTGTCTTCCCTCTGCTGTTCCTCCTCTTCCTCCTCCCCTTCTTCCTCATCCTCTCTCTCTCTCTCTCTCTCTCTCTCTCTCTCTCTGTGTCAAATAAAGACAAAAGATCTTTAAAAACATTATATTCATACTGAATAACATGACAAATCTGAAATCTAAGTCTTATGTAAGGGATACACCTAAAACAAATTAATTCAGAAAATTTAAAACTTAAAGCACGAGAAATGATCTGTTAAGTATAGACAATGTTATATTGGAAAAGACGTTTTAAAAAAGGAGGAATAGCAATTTTCGTATCAGCCAGGTGAATGCAAACTACAGAACATAAATTAAAACAAAGACTTGTAACACTGACATTTTGCTTATGTAAAAAAACAAACTACAATGAACTAAAAAGAATAAGGAAGCCTTCCATGAAAGGTTTTTTGAAATAGTTCCAATAAATAATTTTAAATGGAAAATATTTGAAAAACTGTATAAATAGCAGGCTGCCTTTGGTAAAATTTAGTAAATTCACCACCATACTCTATGTCATATATTAAATATGTCAAAATTAGAAGTGAGCTTAAATTTATGAGTCATAAATTCCCTCTACAAATAAATACAATATTGTATTCTGATCTTGCAAAAAAACAAGAGTTTTCATTTTGCTTTGAAATACCCGTTAAAAAAAATACCCATTCACTGTTATAAAAGACAATATTCTTTCATATTTAGTTCTTTTTATAGACATGGTGATTGTTTTTACTCAGTGGCTCCCAGCTGGCAGTTTAGTATATGTAGCATATTAAGCCTTTATTCCACATTACCAACTTTAGTTTTTTATGCTGAAATATCTTCTTAAATTAAAAACAAAATTTATTTTTTAATGTCTTTAGAATAGCACTAAAGCAAAATATATATTTGGTATCATCAAATGGTTTGATGCTTAGTATCATGTATATATATGTGTGTGTATATATATATTTCTTCAAGTAATTATGCATTCAGTATACCTTACTTATGTTATCATTTTATTATCCAGTGTGTAGTATTTATATTATTTATGTCACAATGGCCAGAAGCAGAAGATATTAACAGGTGTATTTGTAAGTTAAAGAAAAAAAGTAAAAAAGTGGAGGTCAAATGATTATAGAATCCAAGAATTGTACAGGACTTTTAATATTTAACCTACACCCTTTATTTGATTTCCTTTGCATTCATTACTTACATTTATGTGAGGGTGAAAATTGAGGTGACCTTTCTCTAATTTCACTTCTTTTGAAACTTGTGTGAATGTGACTGAATCTAGAAGGATTAAATTGTTTGTAAAATCCAATTTACCACTCTGTAGCAGGCTCCCAGAAACACCAGTCCTGAGACTTTAAAATCATTTAAGAGGCTTTGTGATTTAGATCGAACCACAGTTGAATAACTTTAAAGAAATTAGTAAAATATCTTGAAAATATATAGATATGTGTGTGTGTGTGTGTGTGTGTGTGTGTGGTATATTGTGTATATGAAGAGAGAAACAAAGAAGGAGAAAGATTTGAGAATGACGTTATTTACTCTGATATTCTTTTTGCAATATATGATATAAAAAGTAAAAAGCAATTTTACAAAACCTTTATCTCCAACTAAAAGTAAGTTACTTGGAGCAAAGTTAACATTTTGTTTACATTAAAGGAAATGAATAGATATGAGTTGTTTTAAAAAGCACGATGCTACTGATTTCGAGAAGTATTTCCAATGTTTCTGCTTTACTTTTTGAGGACTCTAAAAAACAGGTTGAAGATGTAATCATACCCCATACCTGTTTTTCAATATAAATTATGATTTGGTTAGATTGTGATCGAGATCAGACAATTGTGCATGTAAAATATGGTATTTTCTATGAGTGCTAAAATAAATATACAATTATAAGTAAAAAAAAAATTTTATTAACCTACAATTGTAACCTAAAACCACAAATAAAAGTGGTTAAGCTTGAATTATTCAGCATATGTTAGGTTATTTTACTATCTAATCAATAAACTCTGCATCTCACTGGATTAAAAAATATCCATTTTTTTTCTTGCTCACACACTTCCACCAAGATTAGCTTGGGCATCTGGGGAGGCGGGCGGTGGATTGGAAGGGAGAACATCGCTCTACCTCTGTCTTCCTGAAGGACCTGAAGGACTGAGTCTCAGGGTGCCTACCACTCCATGCACCCATGATTTCCTAGGCAGGAAAATTAATTTAATGGTAACTCGACAGTGGCTTCTCAAGATTCCATTAGGGAAATACACCAATCATTTCTGCTGACCTTTCATTTCTCAGGTCAAATCATGTGGCCACCCCAAACTTCGACAGTGAAGGGAAGTACAATTTGACTGTGCACATGGAAGATGGAAAGCCAGAATCATATCTGAAGAACAGAAATGACCATCAGAGCAATGATGTAGTTGCAGGCCTCAGGGTTTCAGAAACTCAAGGTGTGAGCAAGGCACACGGTGATACCAGTTGATGTGGAATTCAGCTGAAAAGAGTTCAGTAGGACGACACAAGCGCTGAAAAATCCCCACGTATCCTGACTGCATTAATAGATTTTTGTCAAAATGACAAATCCTATCTCATAGTCTCACCACCCTTTCCGAGCTCTATCAGGTCTGGGCCAGAGAAGCCTGCCGTGTGGATAGAAATTGATAACCTCAGACTCATGAGTGGATGGCATTCTTTGGGCTTAATCTTGCATCTTAAAACATGCGTTTTTGGTGTCAGTACTCACCACATGTGTCTTTATGAAGGAGCCTCTGCTGTGATTTTTCTGTTTGCATGAAGCAGAATCATTCCTAAATTCCAGTCTAGACTAATGAATTCTGCATCTCATAAACATTTGATACGTTTCTTTTTTCCCAAAACATTATCCTGGCACCTAAACCTTAATAACAGACATGGGTATTACTTCAAATTGCACCCACACCTGAAAATGTCCCCATCTTTCCCAAGATTTGAGCATCAAGAAAATATCTTATAATTGCCACAACCTGGGATTTGTCCTGTTTCTATACTGATAACGTCCAATGCTTTAACTTGGTATTATTTTAGTTAACTAAAATTGTGTTGGCTGTCTTCAATGGGGCCCGTTCCTGTAGGCTTGCTGTATCTCTGAGTCAAAGCTATTTCCAATTATTTCCTGAATTTGTTTTTTGCGGCTGCTGTAGCCAATTAATGCAAATTTTCTGGTTTAGAAGGACGGAAATTTATTTTCTCACATGTATGGAGTATCACTAAGCAGAAATCAAGGTGTTGACAGAGTTTGGGCATGCTTTCCAGGGCCTAGAGAGGAGATCCAGTCCTCATAGATGACCACTTTATTTGCCTATGTCAACTTTTAGTCTTTACCATGTACTCATTTATTTTTATATATCTACAATGCTTTCATAAAGTTATTGCATATTTAACAATTTTTTAGACACCATAATCATGTGATAATCTATTATTCTATGGTCTCTTTTTTCCGTCCTTATCTTTGATACTCTCCACTCATGCCATTGCAGTTTTAGTAAATGGTGTGAAGACTTCTCTCTTTTATATATATATATATATATGAATTTAGGACTAAACCTGATATCATTCTATATTCTCTCATTTTATCTTTCTCACTTTACAAAATATCATGAAAATGCCTCCAAGCCTACTGTTGTGTATATATCTGTCATGTATACAAAATCAGTTATTTATATATATATACACACAATATGTATTTGAATATAAATAGTATAAATAAAAATATATACAATTTTAAAAGACATACTATATTTATACATATATCTAATAATATAAATTCAAATATATATTTACATATATATGACTTATTTGTAATAGCTGCATAATATTCTCCATTAAAATGTACCATTTCTTACTTAACCATTTCCTGTTGATGGATATTCCAGAAGTTCCCAGATTTCTTCTATTACAAAAGATGCCAAAATAACCACTGCATAATTTCATATAGTGATGGTTCCATTTCTATAGATTTCTCGTATAAAGTGGAATTTTTTTGACTGATGTATGTTTATTTATTTTGATTACTATTATCAGATTGCTTCTAACAAGTACATTACAGATGCACATTCTTGAGAGCAACATGCAAGAATCCTATATTTCTTATATTCCTGTGAGCACAGGTTTTATTATTTATTTTTCCTAATGATAAATCTATTTCATTGTTATTTTTATTCAATTTTTTTGACAACCTCTATGATTGAGCACCTTTCCTTCAGTCTATCGGCAGCTTTGGGATTCTCTTTGGATATCCTCTTTCATGAATTCAAATTCTTTGCCAACTATTTTTTTTTTATCTCACTCTATCTCTTTCTTAATTAGTAGCAGGTATTTGAACAATATAACTATCAAAACTTTATTTCTGTTAAACATTTGTCAGTTGCTTTATTTTGAAGTTGTAGGTTGGAATAATTTTAAATTTAAAAGTATAATACTTTGTATAATCAGTATTATATATATATTTTTACTTCTGAGTTTCTTCTCTTATTTCTATATCTCCCTTTATGTATGCATTTATCCTACTAACATTTCTTCTATATTCTAATTCTTTTAAAATATTTTATCTTCCATGCAATTTATATTAATCTTCTTATATTATGAAGCAAAATTACAACTGTATTTGTCCAGAGGCATAGCCTATTTTTTTTTCAGCAAAAGAAATGATATGCCATCCTGTCATATATTAAATTTCTGTACATACTAGAATCTAATTTTGGAAACTTCATTCTGTTTCTGTAAACTATTTTCTATTATTATTAAAATGTTATATTGTCTTTGTTAAAATTGCTTAAAGATATGGTTTAATGTTTGATGACAAAAGCATTGTCTAACTATTCCACCTTCTCAGTACTTTTTAAAATATCTTCATCATTTATCTTTTACCACAAGACCATAATTTTTTTTATCTAATTAAAAAGATTCATTAAATTTCCAGAGATATATACTCAAAATGCACATGCTTATCCCAACTTTACCATCAGCCTACAAATATTTTCTAGAGGAAGTAAACAAAGATATTTTTTTAAATTATTTTTTAAAGATTTGCTTGTTTATTCATGAGAGACACAGAGAGAGAGGCAGAGACACAGGCAGAGGGAGAAGCAAGCTCCATGCAGGGAGCTCCTTGCAGGACTCGATTCTGGACCCAGGGTCACGACCTGAGCCAAATGCAGGCGCCCAACCACTGAGCCACCCAGGGGCCCCCAAAGATATTTTTAAATGGCTACTATAATCCATATATACTATAACCTTGGTTTTCCTCTTTAAATATTGGATTAATTTTGTGTGAATTCTTTGAGTGGACCAATATAATTTTTAACCATTACAAACCAACAATGTTTACCATTCTAATACATTGTAAGAACTCAGAAATCATTTATAAAACAATCCATTCCAATAATTTGCTACTCTCCTGTCACTCATCACATCAATCATTGTGACCTAGTTTTGCCATTTTCTGTTTTGTGCTGCTTTTTCTATTCTCAGTGTTAATTCAGAAATCATCAATTTGTTCTTCCAGCTTACAATTTCTATTGTATCTCTCAGACTTTGGAGTGCCTACTATTTTTCTGGAACAGACCATACTTAGGTACCTTTGACTATATTGGAATTGATATGAAGACACCAAGAGATAGAAAGCAAACAACGGGCTTTACAAACTTATTATTCTCTTCCTACTGTAATACTTAGTAATAGCCAGATCTGTTCCTGCATTGCTTCATTCTTTTGCCAAATGATGAAAAATTTAACTTTCTTTTCTTAATTTGTTGAAAGTCCTTGAAGCTCCGAGCTATCCTTTAACAATGACCAAGATGATAGTAGGAAAGAAGATAAGAGAAGTAACTCTCAAGCCTATAACTAAATGCCTTTAGGGAAGACTGGGTAACAATTCTCAAAATTTAAGAGAATTTCAGACCATGTTATGGCTTATACTGTGGCATCAGTTTGAAGTTTGTAAGACGGACATTTACAAAATCCTTTTGAGAAGCAAAAATGTAGTAATTCTTTATGAATTCCCAAATATGAGAGTGAGCAAAAGCTTTTCCTAAAAAACAAACTTAAAAAAGAAAAATCTCCAGATATGATTCCCCAGAAGAGATATGGAAAGAGCAGTGTGCTTGGCATACCTTATTCAAAAACAATTATGATTGAGGTAAAAACATTGATAATAAAATGTAAGAATTTTATTTGACTTCAGGAAGTATGTTAATAGATTATAAACAAGTAGACTTTAGGATCTCAAAGAAATTACTTGCCTTTATTTTTTTTGTTTTTCTTTTTTTTTAATAATAAATTTGTTTTTTATTGGTGTTCAATTTGCCAACATACAGAATAACACCCAATGCTCATGCCATCAAGTGCCCCCCTCAGTGCCCGTCACCCATTCACCCCCACCCCCCGCCCTCCTCCCCTTCCACCACCCCTAGTTCGTTGCCTTTAAACATCAGAAATATTAACTAACATATAGAGCATCTTGCTATCAGCAAACTTTGGCACCAGCATCGAGTGTGTTTCATAGCTTCAGCTGCAAAAACAAAATATGGTTCTTCTTTTGTGGAAGAAAATTTGCTAGCGTTAAGTTTAACAATGCCCTACAAGGTTTCTTAGTAAACCCGAACACTCATTGCAGTATGGTGATATGTTGATATTATAAATTAAATTGGCAATAATTACTAAAATGGCCTCTTGAAATAAGAACTGAAAAGGAACCCCTGTGGAGCTCTGAGAGCTGGTACTTATGAAATAACTGTTATTTTAGCATTTCACTGTTCTAATCATTTCACCTTTATTGACGCCAGGGAGAAAGGGGGCTGCTGAGAGCAGAGGAGCAGGAGACAATTATCAGTAGTCATGATTTACTAGTTCCATTTGCTCTGTGAAAAGGGTAAAATGGTACAGTGTCAGTACGGATCTCAGGTCCCATGGATTTTCTACAGAAATTACCTCGAGGTGGGAAGGATGTTTTACAGATGGAAGATGAGGACATTTGCCAAGAAAGATCATAAGTTCACCAACTGTATTAGCTAGAAAGCTTATTCACAGGTGCTCCCTGTTCACCAATACCCACCCACACTCAACTATTCCAATCATTCCAAGAGAAGCACACCACACAGAGTCTCCCACACAAACCTACAGGACACTGCCGTAACGGTGATTTTGTCATCTATGTGGCATTTCTTCCTTTATACATAGAATTCAAGTTTTTTGAACTTACTGATTTAAAATATGGAGATACAAATTAGAGTTTGGTAATTTTGATGTGAGAAAAGAAGGCAAAAGAAAAATTAAATTTCCTGACTACCTACAGCCCACTGACAAGTCCTTGAAATAGAGTTACCTGCCTCTAGGGACTCAGTAGCCTCCCTGTTGACCCTTCACTAAGGGCAAGGGGCAATCTTAGCCCGATCCCCCAGGCTCCTGTGCGTCTACTTTAACATAAAGAAAATTCCTTTGGAAACTCCTTTACCTCTACCCCTTCAAGATAAATGTTGGCAATCATGCCCCAAATGTATGCCCCACTGATACACATCAGAAGGGTTTCATGGCTAGAGTTGTATTAGTTGGTAATTAATGACCTTTCCCTGACAATAGCTGGCCCCCTCAAGGTCCTGGAAACCTTGCTTCCAAATCCCTTAGAGGCTGAGGGTCTCTCTAACCCCCTCCCACTTAAAAGTCTACAATGTGCCACTCCTCATGACCCCAAGGCAGCTCTTTCTGCCTTTAGGTCCTGACCCCATGCTTCAATAAAACCACCTTTTTGCATGGAAGACGTCTCAAGAATTCTTCCTTGGTGTCATCTCCAAACCCTGACATCTTTCCTACATCAGTTTCATCTCCTGTCAGCTCTATATTTATCATATTATATATTCCATTATGTGTTTTTTTTTTATCTTCATAAGAAAGACCAATCCTTTGCTTATTTTCACATACATGGTACTGTTTAGACATGCTCTCATTATTTCTGGTTTCTCTGTGTGGACGGAATAGCAAAAAAAAAGAAAAAAGAAAAAAAAAAGAAAAGAAAAAAAGAAAAAGAAAAGAAAAGAAAAATTTTCTTAAAGAGAGGTTTTCAAATGTTTCCTCATCAGTTTTAACCATGGATCAATCAATCAGTGTATCAATCTATAATTTTTTTTAATTTTTTTTAAATTTTTTTATTTATTTATGAGAGAGAGAGAGAGAGAGAGGCAGAGACATAGGCATAGGGAGAAGCAGGTTCCATGCACCGAGAGCCCAGTGTGGGATTCGATCCCAGGTCTCCAGGATTGCATCCTGGGCCAAAGGCAGGCGCCAAACCGCTGCGCCACCCAGGGATCCCAGTGTATCAATCTATAGATAGATATTCAACTAGATTTAAATTCAACTTAGTGAATATATAGGGGATTATTAGTTTCAGGGGTAGAATTTAGTGATTCATCAGTTGCATGTAACACCCAGTGCTCATTACATCACATGTCTTTCTTAAAGCCCATCACCTAGTTACCCCCTCCCCCCACCCACCCCTCCAGTGACCTTTAGTTTCCTAGAGTTGAGAGTCTCTTATGGTTTGCCTCCTTCTCTGTTTTTATCTTACCTTATTTTTCCTTCCATTTCCCTATGTCCATCAGTCTTGTGTCTTAAATTTAACAATATACTTGGCAAAAGACCCGTGTTCCCATGTCAAATGCATTGCCAAATTGCTTGGTCACAAGAGAAATGGGGAAGATTTGCCCCAGGCTACTTGCAGTGAGACAAATCACCCCCCTTAGAACTCCTTCTAGTTCTAAGCCTTTCACTGTACCCTCTGAGGCTCCTCATTAAGGGGATTTTACATTCAATACTCTTGTGACTTTTTCTCTCTCCCTTCCCTTTAACAGTTGCTCTAAGGGAACTGAAATGAAAAAGAAGAGATAATTCATTTTCAGTGCAAGCATTTGCAGAAGAGCAGCATTTCATAGAATTCAGAGGCTAGAGGTGCAGGTTAAAACACAGATTTGAAGCTGAACATTCTCTGAGGGAGTTAAAAATAAAGTTTTCCTCTCCTCAATGAAAGGGAATGAAGGAATTTTTTTTTCTAAATTATATGAAAATCTCAGAATAAAGATTTTTGACATTAATTTTCTCTTCTTTGAGTTTTGCATTTTAAATGGAAACAATCTCTTTATAATATACGATGGGCCCACTTTCAGTACCTTTTTAGTTGGTAGTTTCTTTGATTTGCCAAGTATAAAATATCTTAATTATCCTCATAATGATCCAGATTATGTTGCATTCACTTACTTTGGAACAAGTAAATAAAGCAGAAAAAAATAACAAATATGCACTAGCTCTAAATCATGAGCTCCAAGAAGATTTCTGTACTGAGTCACAGCCCTTGTCTGCACATTTCCACCTGCAGCGCCCTGTGGGTATTTCAAATGTAACATTTCTAAAACGGCTTCCACTAGTCATTTTCCTTCACCTCTTTTTTCTTTCCTTTCTTCATCTCTAAAGCTCATTCAGAGGCCAGCATTGTCAGGCTAATTTTATTTTCTTATTTCATGAAAAATTGTTATGGATCCTTCATAAAGGATCATCAGTTTTTATTTTTAAGATTTTATTTATTTATCCATGAGAGACACACACAGAGAGAGAGAAAGAGACACAGGCAGAGGGAGAAGCAGGCCCCAGGCAGGGAGCCTGATGTGAGACTCAATCCCAGGACTCCAGGAAGGTGTCACTAAACCTCCAAGCCACCAGGGATCCCCAGGATCATCAGTTTCTTGTGACCATTACATCTATTCAGTAGGATTAACACTCCTTTAAAGAATGGGAAGCTTAAGCAAATATACCCCACAAATGGATACAAAAGAAGGGAGGTGATTGAGAAAGACAAGGCCAACTGGCCTCACACAGGCCTTTCTCAATTGATGCTTCTCATTTAGATGTGATTCTTGGACAACAAGCATTTTGAGTGTTTTGAAATATGAGAGTTGATCATCAGCCTCGGTCAAATTAAGTTTTAAAGAGTTGTGTCCAATGATAATCTTAGATTTGTACAATGTTTGAAGTCTAGAACTATCCTATGAGGTTTACAAGGTAGGCCTATTAATATGTATTTTGACGCAAGATCATTTTATGAGAAGTTACAGAGAAGAGACCACACTGTCTCTGTCAGAGCATTTATGTACCTATAAATATTCCTGCAAATGTCCCCTTGAAAGTTCATTCGGTGGAGGCGGTAGTAACTTGTTTACAAAAATCTTGCATACATCGTGATAAACAGACTCTGTGGATGAACCAAATGGGGATCAAATCCTCCTAGAAAGTATTAAATTACAGTGAAGAACTTTTATTACAGTACATCTAATCTCTGTTTTGAAGATTGTCATTTTTTTTTAAAGCATAGCCGTAAACTAAATTAACTCAAACTGAGGCTCCAGATGAGAAGCTGTGTGCGTGTGCTCATGCCTAATAATGCCTTTAGCTCTGGGTGAAAACGCCCACCTGGGCTCACTCATTTCCACCTCTGCCTCCTTGTGGAAGTTAATTATGTGACGAGGGTAAAACCTTGCAAGTGATCTCAGAATGTTTACATAAGTCAACACTGCATCTTATAAATTCCTACAGTCTTCTAATTTCCCATCATTTATGTGCCAATGCAAATCTGCAAATCTTGCTACTCAGGTCCTGCAGTATAGCGTGATATTTTTTTTTAAAAAACTGCATACAACTGCTCTTTGATGCATTAGGCAGAATTTGGAGCCCACATTGTTTTCTGCTTCAAGACACCTTTGTAGTTATTTGAACTGTAAAATTGCGGCCATCTTATTATGAAATTAGTAAATTCAGAATCTTACTAGGAATAAAATGCAAAACTCCTTCCTATCGATTGAAGAAATCCAGTTGTGAACTTTTCCCGTGATGTTCTCGTTAATACGGCCTACCCCCTTCTTTCCCTTGCTGCCTTCTTCCTTCACACTCTCTCCTCTCCCCCCTTCCCTGTCTCTCCCTCTCTTTCTCCCCCTTTGTCTCTCTCTTACTGTCTTTCATTTCTCCTCATCTTCTATATCTTTCTCTCACAATCTGTTTCTTTGTTGGACATTCTTTAATTTTCTATCTCAGAGTCATTTTGATGTAGGAATGAGTTAGGGGCAGACAGGGCTAGGCAGGGAAAGTTGAGGGAAAGGCCCAGAGTCAAGCTCCTACCTATCCCAAGAAAACAGAGGAAAGATAGTAAAATCAGAAAAAATAAATAAATAAACCTGGCTCCCTAGCTCCAAAATGTTAGGGAGTGTCCTCCTTTTAATGGCTACTAAGGAATCATAGAAACCCACCAGATCACAAAGAAATAGGTCATTAAGGTGTTACCAATAGTCTCTGCTCAAACCAAGATGGCACAAGAATCTCAAGGCCGTGGGTTACCCAACTAGGCTCACAGAAATCCCAGATGTAGAGAAATGTTATGGAAGAGATATTAGCCTGAGAGAAGGGAGCCCCTTGTTTGGGCTCATGAGATTTACAAAAAGTCATCCCCTTTGTTATTATGAGGGTTACAAGTTCACCATGTTTGTTCTAAATATCCACCCTGACAGTGACAGGAAATGGACCAAGGTCCCAGTCAGTTTCCTATAAAAAACAGACCCTACAAGCCCCCAGTGGCAACGCTGTGGGGACCCCTCTCACTCCTGAGAGCTTTCTCTGCATCTCTGCTTAATAAACATCCACGGCTTTGCTCACTCTCCGTTGTCCACGAGATTCATTCTCCACTCCATGAGACAAGAACCCAGCTCTCCCATAGTATCAATTTGCTAGTGCTCTTTCTGACCACACACACGCGCACAATTGGTTATCTGTTGTATTGAAGAACTGTAGTTGCCTTCATAAGAACCCCTAATATTTATTATTTAGGTTATATCTAGGTTTTATTTACAGTTGCTGCTTTTAAGGAGATGTTTCTACCCAATATGTCTTCTGTGTTTTCCGATACACACGAACATGAATGGATCTAATATGGTAACTGCTCATAGTTCTTATTTCTGTGTTATGCTCCTTACAGTGAGTAGACTTAACAAAAGAAAACTAAGTGTGGTGACAGTAAGCGAGTTCATTGGTTCACAGATTCAAAGGTAATGTTGCCAGCAGCATCACCACACTGAGGAATATTTGTTGTTTGTGTGGGGCAATTATGAGAATTGAAGAAAGTAGCTTCTGTTATTAATAGGTTGATTTGTTCACTTTTTTTTTTACAGATGTGGATTTGGGATTTTCTTTTTGATGTATTTCAGCATTAATAACTGGAAATTTGTTTTAGCTGGGTGATAAACATGTTTTCCTAATTCTAGTAAAAATATCATCTGGATATGGGTTAAAATTATTTTAGAAGTTTCTGTGAAACCAATTATTACCTTATATAGGATTTTGCATATGTATTCCAAAGTTTTATTTTTATTTCTTTTTTTATTTGTCAAAATTTGTAGTGCCCTATTTCTATTCTAAACTATGGATTTAAAATACAAGAGAATTATTCAGTAGAATACCATTTGAGTTGGTATTCCTATAAATGTTTAAGTCACTGTGAGATAATCTGTCTAAATTAGGCAAATTGAACACACACACACACACACACACACACACAGCTAAGGTATAATATATTTAAAATAGGTATTGAATGTGTTGTGTTGATTGACATGTTTGCAATTATTTCTACCTTTAATTTTGCTTCTACCAATGTTGGTTTTTTCTCCTTCCCTGGCTTTTTTAGTTTGATCCAATTTTCTTTGTTTCTGTTTTCCTTTTCAAAATTAGACATTGTTTTTCTCTTCCCAAAAACTGTAAGACATTAAATGAAATTTCATTAAAATGTGTCTAGATATGGAGGTATTTCCCATTCCTACCCAAGATTCATTTCTGCATTAAAATCTGGGAAGTTGTCCAGCATTTATGTCTTTGAATGTTCCCTCTTGCCTATTCTCTGTTCTCTTTTTCCATATAAATGAGAGTTCCCAAGATGAAAGCTGATCTGTTTTTTTTTTTTTTTGACCTGATTTCAGAAATGTTAACCCATCATTTCATGGTGTTCTATTATTTAAAAGTCTGTCACATAAGTCCAACCCCACACTCAAGGGGTGCTTATTACACAAGGACATGGATCCAGGAATAGAGATCATTGGGGATTGTCGGAAAAACTGCCCACAGTAACCAAAGTATTTAACAATATGAATTTATCTCTGATATAAATCGCCTATTCCCATTTTTCAAACCTAATAAAGTTAATCATTTATAGCTTTATCTGATCAAAATTTGCAATGATGTTATAAAAGAAAACATAAATTTTAAGTATTTTTTGATTTACAAGGTTTTATAGGTGGCAAGTAAACACTAGAGTATAAATCATTCCTATCATGTCTTTGTCTTTTAACAAATCTGATCTCTCAAAGGCTGAGGGAATTTTATTATTCTTGGTAAATATCAGATATTCACCAAGGTATACTTGTATTACTCAAAGTGTTTGATTTACTTAATATGATAGAATGCATTTCACTTGTAATTTATTTAGATTTTAGTGTTTTTTTGTTTTGTTTTGTTTTGTTTTTTTAACCAACTCTCCCGCCAAACCCTCTCCTGCTCCTTTGCTCAGGAGAAAAATAAAAAAGAAGAAAGAAAAGAAAGAGAGAAAGAAAGAAAGAAAGAAAGAAAGAAAGAAAGAAAGAAAGAAGCACAATGCAAAGCTACTTGACAATAGCTTCTAGTTTTCAATTAAAAAGCACAAATTAAAACTGTTGAGGGAAGGAATTTAGGTGAGTTTACCTAGTGCTGTCTTTCCAGCACAAAGAACAGACATGATAAGATTTGTTGGAATATCGAGTCAAATGCAATACTTGATGAAACAAATGGATGGAAAAGGTATAGAAAACCCAGGGGGCAAAGGGAAAGGGTGACATGACCATAGACGGTATGGCTCCATCTTGGATCTGGAGTGTGGACCTTGGGATTCTGACCAACAATCATATCAGCAATAATGTGGTTTGTTTCAGTTAAAATTTCCAACATTTTACATAAAATCGGGAATAGAAATAAAACCCTCACAATGACTGAGATTAAATTTTACATAAGACTATTGGGATACAGCATCAGCTGATGAAGTTTGGTATATTTGTATGTTTTATTATTTTTGTTTGTTTGTTTGTTTTTGTTTTATTATTTTTTTGCCACAACTTTTTAGCACTCTTGACTTTCTAGTCCAAGCAATACATACATTACATGCATAGAGTTTTATCCGAAATCGCTGTGATTCCAAAGAATTCTAGGCAGATTATCCAATCTGTCATATGACGTTGCTATATTTGGAGACAAGATCATGGCTGTCATTGACATTCAAAAAAAAGCACCATTGTGAATAAATGTGTAGAGTACTAAGTATGTCCCTTTGCATGTGTTTTAGCCTATCTTTTGCTTATTCTTAAATGTGAATGTAATAAACACAAGATTAAGATGGATATCATAATACGAGTGTCTTAGGACCGTAAAAACATGGGTGATTAGTTCCCTATTACTGTTGTAACAAGTGAACACCAATTCAGTAGCACCCTATAGTTCTGTGGGTTGGAAATCTCACTGGGCTAAAATCCAGTGTCAATACGACTTTGTTCATTTTTGGAGGCTCTCAGGAAGAAGCCTTTTTCCTTATCACTTCCAGCTTTTATTTTTTATTTTTTTTAAGATTTCATTTATTTATTCATGAGAGACACAGAGAGAGAGAGGCAGAGACACAGGCAGAGGGACAAGCAGGCTCCATGCAGGGAGCCCAATGTGGGACACCATCCCGGGTCTCCAGGATCACCCTGGACTGAAGGTGGCGGTAAACCACTGAACAACCCAGGGATCCCCATCTTCAACTTTTAGAGACAGCCTCCATTCCAGCCGGTGGCTCTCTTCCATCTTAAAGGCAACAAGGAAGTTTAGAGTCCTCATCCCATGGCATCACTGTGACCCCTGCTTCTGTCTTCATGTCTTTTCTGCCTCCCCCCTCCATGACTAAGGACCTCAGGGGCTACATTGGGCCCACCTGAATAATCCATGATAATCTCCCTATTTCATTTTTTTAACCAAATACAGAGTTTATTAGGCCAATGTGACAAAATAGCATAAAACACTAAGCCATTTGCCAGGGTGTCCTTTTCAAGAGTGAGTGCCAGCATACAGTGAGGGAGCTTCCCCACTAACCCTTATTAACCATAATTATTTAATTGAATCCTAAAGATTGAGTAAAACATTCTTTCTACAACATGCTGAACGCTCACTTTCCTTTCTTAGAGAAGGTCTTCTAAGTGCACCATTCATCTCCCCCTTCTGGCAGGAGGGACATTTCATCTGAAAACCTACAAATGGGGTCTTGTGCTGATCTGATGGTCAGTACCCCCAAACATAAGTCCCATGGTCATGGCCCCAGATTCACTGACCAGACAGGGACAGACCAACACCATACCTGCCAGACAGTGCTTTCCTAGAAAGGCTCTGGACTCAAGACAAGCCCCTATGTTACCAGGGGAGGAGGAGTGTCCCAAATGGTGGAGATGCCGAAAGAAATTGAAACTAAACTTTTCGTCAGGAGTGTCCAGGATGGCTTTGACTCCTCCTTATAGTTGAGGCCTGCAGATCCTTTGCTCTTCTTTTTGGCGTCCTCACCTACTAGCTGCCCTCGGGCTGAGCTGGGTCCAGTGGGGTGGGGAAGTCACAGTGTCAGAACTGAGTAATTTAACATTAGCCATGCCTATACCACACTAACCCCTTTATATAAATTAACCGATTGCTTGCTCAAAATTATAAGGTAGGTGTAGTCGTTACCCCTGATTTAGAATTACAGAGAGATTCAGTAATTTGTCAAAGGTGTCAAGGCTACTAAGCAGTAAATCCAGGATTTGAATCCAGATCATTTGGATCCAGGAGTCACACTCAAACATCTATGGGATCAAATCAAGTTTCATGACAAGCAGAAAAAGCCAAGGCACAGACAGGGTTTCTCCCACCCAGAAGCAGAGCCAGAACAGGACCAACTATTGCTCCAATTTGGGCCCACATTCCAAGTTCTAGAAAGGCTCCAGCTTCTGTTGCCCCTGGTCACTGGCTTCCTTGAGCCAATCCCCCGCCCTCACAAGCCTTTGCTCTGGGCTGCTTTGCACTTCCAAAGCTTGTCTACCCTACCCCTTGAGTTGAATCAGCCATCGTCCAGTCCCTTGCCGTCTCTGAGAGCCATCTGAGTCCTGTTGTCCCCAGACAAGGAGCACATCAGCTGCCTCTCATGGGGCAACAGGTTCATTCAGGGTACAAGGTTCAGATAAAGTATTAGCAACCTTCTCTATCCTCACCTCCTCTCGCCCTACTGCAAAAGGCAGCACTACTGTCCTCTGGCACCTGCAGGCCATATCATTGTCACCATCTGCCTCCTCACCTAATCCCTACCAAAGGGCCTGTCACTCCCTTTGGGGTTTTCCCATCTTGAGTGTCACTCAGCTCATTTCTCCACTCACCAGGCTAGTTCCTGGACCAGCTGCTCTTGCCTGTGATGGATTAGAAAGAGTGGCCGAGAGAGGGACCCCAACACCCTTGTACCACTCTCTTCTTTCCTTGCCTCCTCAAATCCAAGACCATCTAATCTCCCCATTTTAAGTCGGCTGAGTAGCCATCTTCCCCTTCGTCATGCAACTTGACATATTCATAGGTGCTGGGTATTAGAACATGGACATGGGGGGGGGGTGCATTCTTCTGCCTATCATAATGGCTTTAAGATAACTTTAGGTTGGGAGGCGTTCATCAAATACTCCCATTTAATGAAAATACACATTTATCAACATTTAATTTATATTATTTAAAATACAGATCTTATCGTAATAATGTGACTTGAGCTAAATGGGAAGCAGTCTTTTAAGAAATGCTCCTTAAGAAAAGATGGGACTGAGAAAATGTTACAAAGACTTTATTAGACTATTATGAAAAAAGAACAATGCATTTGCGTTTCGAATACGTGTGCGTGTTTGTGAGTATGTGAGACAGCATACAGGGAAAGAAGAAGAGAAAATAAGAGCAAAAGAAAAAGAGGATATGATATTTGACAAAAAAACCCCCCAACTTTTCATGAAATAATTTTCTGTTTAAGATAATACTTGTTCCATTGAAATCTCTCTGAGATTTCTTCGGGGAAGATTTGTTTAGACATGCAATCATTTACACCGTTCTTTAACGGCCAATTTCCTTTTACTTAAAAGCCACCCTTGCAAATTTCTAACTAAAGATAATGAGTGTGATGAAATTATATAGCTCCCTTCTTTCGTGTTGCATTTTCTCTTTCCTGGCTGTGACACTGTCACACCATCGCGCTGCAACCAATAATTTGCCGAAGTGTTTTCTTTCAAGAAAAAAAATCAACAGGAATTCTTCCATAGACTTACTTACCTATTCAAATTGGTTTACTGTATCCCCTTTTCATCTGCATGTGTGCCTGTGTGAGTGTGTGTGTTTTAATATAATGCACTGCCACTGCACTTCTAACACTTTTTTTTTTTTTTTTACAGAATGCCAATTCGAAACAAACACAATACTCCAAGGCACCATCATAGCATCCTTTCCTATTCATAACTCATAGTTTAAATTGCTTTTAAAAAAATTCATGATGCTGACCTAATGGAAGAGATTCTATCCATGTTTGTTCGTAATGCCTTGACTTTTACTCCTTCGACATTTGTTCCTTTCCTCAAGTTTTCGGAAGGCTGGTCAATTATTCATAGTCTTTTTTGAGCTATAACTAGTGGCAATATTTCTCTGAACTTAGCCTGACAAGACAGGTTTAATCATCTCTTGCCCTTCGTGTATACATACCCTCTACTTATCATGCCAAGGGAGCTGTGTATGTCCTAAAATCCCTACATTATTAATAAAGTCCCAAGGACACTATTAATCAATGTCACTTTGACTCAACTTCCTAATACACAGTCTATGAACCCCTATTTACTATTTTCACCCCAATTTTCTACTACAAAACCTTCTACAGTTCATCAGTTAGCTCTGACCCATTGTGTTGCCTCTTGTATTTCATACAGTACTTAACACATTTATAATTTTATTTTAAAATTATTTTTATTAGTATCTTCCCTTCTGCTGAGACTGTGGACTCATGAAAGACAGTCTCTTTTATCCAACCATGTCTTCTAGGTTGTAGCCTAGTGGCTGGAATAGAGAAAAGCTCAAAACATTTTGAAGGTTGAATGAATGCAAGATGGTTCCTAGCTCCCTTTGCCTGCTTAACCAGGATTTGAACAGGGGTTATGGGAGTGAAGCTGAATAACCCTTTTCACTTAGTCATTATTATGTACTTCCTAGATTCTGTTAACCAGTATTTTCCAAAAATATGTGGAGAATGCATGTATAAAATCTAGTCCCATAAATCCAACTTAATTCTCTGCCACAGGAAGATAATAGAGCTTTGGAAATAACACGAGTTTTGAACTCCGTGACACCCGAGTTACAATCCTCTCAGCTCCCTCTAGTCATATGGTGCTGAATATTGCACTGAACATTTAGTAGCTCAATATCAGTATCTGATGTATAAAAGAACTGAGTTTTGTTTGGATACAAAATTATATATCCCATATGTTGAATTTCTTTTTAGGGAAAATATTTCTTCCAATATTTGACTTTCTTGTGTATCTACTTCTTGATTCACATCTGCCTATATTGTCAAACTTGCTGTTCTTATTGATGGAAACTAATTATTTCTTCATATACTCCACAGTAAACTTGCTTAAGTCTTTATCAACATGCCCTACACTTCTTTTCTCATTGAATAATTTATCTTAATTGTTGATTTCAGGGGCTATTTCTTCTCTTCTGTTTTAAAAAAATGTAAATGACTAGATCTTTGGAGTGGGAGGTTCTCTTTTATTTATTTTTTTCCTTCCTTTTCTATCTTACAGTTGCCTCCAATAAATCCCATTTTGTTTTTTGTTTTGTTTTGTTTTGTTTTCGAATCCCATTTTGAACCAAATTTTTTTATTGGGAGATCTTGCCTACCTTTCCCAAGAACACGGCTGCTTGGCTGGGTTCCCATGGGCAACCCTACAGCCACCATAGGTAAGTGGGCAGCTTTGTAGTTATCACCTGTAGCTATGGGAGTGGTCTTAGTCTCGGTCTGCCCCTCTTCCAAGAATGGACTACCACCCAGGGCTGCCTTACTATATAAGTTTCCTATTATTCCATTGCAACTCACATCTTCCTCCAGAATCTAAATTCCTGGCCATACGGATAGATTAGTTTCTGGATTCAACAGCCGAAGGGATATAGTGCTGCTCACCACCCAATAATTTCATTCTATTTAACCTCTGTAAGATGTTCATTTTTAAATATACTTCTCCCTGTTATTCTTCTGTGTTTGTAGTGGTAGTAGTGATGCCATTAGTGGTGGGAGGACACAGTATAATTATCTGAACAAAGAATATTAATATTATTTATTGAAATCCTCTTTTCTCATCAAGTATCACACAGAAATGTCAAACTCATATTTGCACAAATATGAAAGCAGTGCATTTCCCCCTAACTTGTGCCATTCTTAGCCCCCTTCATATATTGCTGCCTAGCATTACCATACTGAGTTATGGAGACTAGAACCCTGAACTTGCCCTGAATGCCTCTTTTTCCTTCTGCAATGTAATAATACAGTGACCAAGTACAGATGAGAAATCTGTTACTTGTTCTAATAATTTTTAAAGATATATTTATTTATTTGAGAGAGAGTGTGAGAACATGCATGTGAGTGGGGGAAGGGGAGCGGGAGAGAGAATCTTAAGCAGACTCCACACTGGGGTGGGGGGGCATCGTGAGACTCTATCCCTAGACCTTGAGATCATGACCTGAGTTGAAATCAAGAGTGGGATGTTCAACCAACTGAGCCAGCCAGGTGTCCCTGTTACTCATTTTATATCAAAATGTGTCTTAATTGTCTATTGCTGCTGTCTAATTCAGGTTCCCTTCATGTCTGACATTATGGTGCAGGTGTTATTTACAAGGTAAGGCAATTATAACCTCCATGCCAGTATTTTAAAATAGATAATGTGGACACACTGAATTTTTTTGAGCAAGAAAATAATAGCTAAATATCATAGTTTTAGAATAGTATAAAAGATAAGCTTATTCTTGCCTCTACTTATAACTGCCTCCAATGTCTACTTTCTTTAATGTAGCTACACGTTGTTTACATATATTAGCAGATAAACTTGCAATCCAAGAATGTGTCTTGACAAGCCCTCTAACAGTTTGGAACGGAGTAGGTGATAAATCATAACTGATTTTCCTCCTACTTATCATTAAAAAGATGGCAGACATAGTTATTCTTGTGGACATGGGACACGATAGATTTTATAAATGTTACAGACTGCAAAGAGTGGAAAAAGACTGAAGATTTTCAAATTGTTGTAAGTTGCATTCATCCTAGTAAGCAATAGAGAAGTCACAGGGTTTTTTTTTTTTTTTTTTTTTTTTTTTTTTTTTTTTTTAGCTATCTGCTGAAGATATACAAATAATGGTTTGAAGATCATATACATTTTCTCCATAATAAATCTGTATTCAATATTTAAACTATGACATCTATAGCATTTTTTGCTGTTACATTTTGTCCATCAAAAATGCCACAATTTACAGCAATGCTCTTTAAAATGTCATATATCTGTATTTATATCTATTCACTTATATCTGTATCCATACATGTGTGTTGTGTGTGTGTGGATCTTAATTTTCATAGCCTTTGCTAAGGACAAAAACAAATAGATGAAGAGGTTCCTAGAGATGAAGAAACTGAAGTAGAGAAGCCACTTCCCACAGAAAGCCATGAGAAAATGGATTGTTGTTTCCCTAAAATAGCAGCACCAGGATTTAAATTTTGACTGACAAGATACACATAAACACACTCACACACAGGATTGTTAATATGATTTGGTTTGAGGTAAATTAGGTCTAGACTTTTAGTGGTTAAGCAGCTGACCTTCAGGAAAAATGGGCAATGGGCAACAGTCATTTCTTAACATATCGCTTGTTATACAACTCAAAAATCTGCTTTAAAATTTTCATGGTGGTTTAGGCCATTCCTTAAGATTAAAAATTGTCCTTTCTAAAATTTCCCAAATAATGTAAAGTTTCTGGGTGTATATGTAATAAACCTGTAGAAAAAAATTCGACTTGTGATATATAGTAGGACATAAATAATACTTAATAATAATCAGAGATGCTTGGGTGGCTCAGCGGCTGAGCATCTGTTTTGGCTCAGGTCATGATCCCAGAATTACAGGATCAAGTTTCACATCGGGATCCCTGCATGGAGCCTGCTTCTCCCTCTGCCTCTCTCTGTGTGTCTCTCATGAATAAATAAGTAAAATCTTTTTGTTTTTAAAGTAATAATCAAATACTAGTGGCTATTGTCAATTTTTCTACTATTAAGCCTGTAGTATCCAAGCAGATGGAGCCCACTGTTTTTCATAATTTATGTGCCATTAATTCTATAAGGCCTCATAATTTACTTTTGAGTAGATTTATACCAAACTGTTGTAAAATTGGGACAATTCAGTTGAATACATAATGGCTTCCTCCAAAATGAGTCATAAAGTGATTAAGTCTGTTGTAAAGCCTACAAGATGGAATTGTGGAAGGAGGTGCTATTGAATTTTATGTGTGTATGTGTGTATATATTGCATCCATATAGATTATATATGTACAGATATATGTACATTACATACAGATATATATATAGATGTAACATATGTGTATGTGTATTGAATTTTATAGTTTTAATATACATCCGTCTTCACATGTATATATAATCTCTACACTGCTTTTTGTGTATATGAGTTCAAGAAGAAGGGGTTTTGATATTCCTTTCACCTGAAGTATCTATGTTCTGAGAAACCAAATAAGGATAGTCATCATGACACACGATTTCAATATAAAGACCTTTAAAAAACAGAGATATTTGGGCCACTCAATTCATCTTGGGTGGTAATTTTTAAGTGACTTAAGTTAAATTATGGTCTAAGGTAAAGTATGGTTACAATTTTTCATATTGGATTATTTTGGTGAAAATGCACTTATTTCTAGCTAATGGGATGAGACATATAGAGGGAATAGTTGTAATTCTGTGTCATGAGTCATATTTCTGAATAGGCTCAAGTCTCTAAATTTGAAGACATTATTTTTGTTGAGGTTTCTGTACACAGCTACTTCAAGCGAAGACTACATGTTTGAAGAAGTAGAACCAATGACCTTGCCCCTACTAATACTTAACTCTGATTTTGTTTTGTGCCAAAAGGATCAGCAGTATCTATTTAAAATGACATCTTTACAGTGTTATCCAATTAGTTAACGCTCATGTACTAGAAACCTAATGATATCTGCATGTTGATTTTTTATCTGTCTCAACCCACTCTTAGAAATCCATAGTATTGGAGAACAGATGCAGAAGCTTCAGTGTTTACTCTCTGACAACTCCTGTGGGTGTCCAGAAACCCAACTCATGTGGAGGCAGATGCTTGAAATGTCCTGTGGCATTTTCTAAGAGATATTTCAATGGCAGTCCTTTTACAAATAAATACAGAAGGTAATTTTTCTTGAAAGATTACTGAGAATTAAAGAGGCAACAATGAGTGTCACCTGAGTGGTTCAGTGGGGGAAGCATCCACCTTTGGCTCAGGTCATGATTCTAGAGGGTCCTGGGATCGAGCCCCAGGTCGGGCTCCCTATTTAGGGGGGTGGTTGTTTCTCTTTCCTCCTCTGCCCCTCCCAGGCATTCTTGCCCTGTCTCTCTCTCTCAAATAAATAAATAAAATGTTAAATGAATAAACAAAGAGGCAACAATGAAATGTCATTGTCAAGAAGAGCTGCACATCTTTTTGGGGTGTGTGGGTGTTCACGTGTTCACAGAAGTGAAAATGAGTGGATGCACAGTGCTGCTTCTATTTCCCACTGCTAGAAGATAACCTCCAGATAGTAGTCTGTCAATTCAGACTCTATGTCTTTCCAACATGCTCTTCTGGTACCTACCATCTTAATTCTTTCACATTCTTCTCCAATGTAATCAAACATCTCCCATCCCCTTCACTGTCTTCAGCAGATACCTCTTATTGAGCCTTAGTGAGGGTGGGGAAATACAGAGTTTTATTCTTTGCTTACCCTTCACTTTTTCTAGTTTTATCATTAGGATATAGTCCCTTTTTCTGGCATCTCAAGGACTTTCACTTTATCTAGATTCGATTTTGCCAATCATAGACTCTCTTTTTAGATCCTCATAATTAATATTTTAATTATTCTAGAGACTATATTTGTGCCCTTCAATGGTTAAGAGAAGATTATCACTAAGAGATGAAAAGAGGAAAATCCAAAGACTGATATTCCTGGCTCTATTACTAACAAAGTATGTGTAAATACTACGTAGATTTTTCAGAAAACAATCACACTCCATACAAATGATGACATTATTCAAGAGTGTACCTGAAGGAAAATATCTTACATGGGTCAAAATTTTAATTATGAGATCACTTACTTAAGTGCTTCCTGGCTTACCTATGTATTACTTTATGTAATTAATATTTATTAAGGACTTAATATATGCTAAATCTTGTGGATACAGTAATAAAAAGACAATAAAGGAGTCTGTTCCCTTGGTGCTTACCTTTGATTAAAGGAGACTTAAAAATAGCTAAACAAAGATTATAAGTAGCTTCTTTAGAGATAAGCATAATGGAGAAACTAAAAGAAAGTGGGTGACAAGAGGACGGATCATTTGGATTATGTAGTCAAAGAATTATGGCTAAGGCAACACTAGAGCTAGAATTTGAATGCAAGGGCAAGTGGGAAAATTATTCTCTAGGAAGTGGAAATAGTAACCAAAAAGGCTTCAAGGAAAAATCAGTTTAGTTTGTGTATTAGTTAGCTATGACTGCTGTAGTAAGGTACCACACACTGGCGGGCTGAAATAATAGAAATGTCGTGTCTAGCAGTCAGGATGCTAAGAAGCCTGAGAACAGTGTTGGTTGGGCTGCTTCCTCCTAAGAGCTCCAAAGAAGAATCCATTCCAAAACTTTCCTAACTTCCGGTAATCTGTTAGCAATCACTTGTGTTCCTTCACTTGTAGAAGCATCACTCATCTCTGCCTCCACCTTCACATCGCATTCTCCCTGTGTGCATGTCAATGTTCACATTTTCCCCTTCATATAAGAACACCAGTCATATTGGATTGGGAACACACCTTATTCCACCATGATTTCATCCTACTTAAGTATATATATCTGCAACAATTCTGTTTCCAAATAAGTTAATATTCTGAGGTTCTAGGAATTGGGGTTTCAAGATATGAATTTTATGGGGACTCAAACCCACTAAAGATTGTAAAGTAAGCTTTTGCTGTAAAACAAAACATCCCAAAACATAGTGGCATTAAACAACCACCATTTGTTTTACCTATAATTGTATTTGTTGGCAATTAGATCCAGAATCAGTTTGGTGGCTTAACTAGGGTCTTTCATGTGTTTGCGTTCAGCTGATGGCTAAATGGAGCTGCTCCACTTCTAGAAGTTGAATGGTTGTCAGTTGATGTGGCAGGTACAACTAGGCTAAGTATCTTTTATCATCCACAGGGTAGCCCAGAGTTATCCATGTGTTGGCATCAGGTCCCAAGAACAACAAAAGAGAATGCCCAGTGTGCAAGTGCTTTCCAAACCTCTACTTGTTTTACATTTACTCGTGTTTCATTGGCCAAAGCAAGTCGTGCCCAGGATCAATGGGTTGGGAATTGGATTCCAACTTTTGGAAAGAGAATCTGCAATATGATATGACAAAAGTCAGGATGCAAGGGTATGACAAATTTGTCACCATCTTTATAATTGATCACATCTTATCTAAAGACCAGAAATAAAATTTGTACAAGTACCTACACGTTTCAATGGAATCATTTTTTAAATTGGTAATATAAAAAGAAATTTAATATTTTCTTCATGTATTTAAAAAAAAGAAAACAGAAATGATAACAAAAGCCAAAAATTAATTTCTCCACCTTGTTTCCGTAACTCCTTCTCCTTCTGTCCATGGCAGATGATTTTCATGATTTGGGTATTTTTCTCCATGTAATGCACATAATTTATAATATGTGTGAGATCAAACATTTTTCTAAGCCAAAGAAGAGTCAAAAGTCTAAAATTCTAACTCTCAGTACCATGACAGAGTTATAGATGCGATCAGTACAGTGGCTTTCAGCCTTACTAGCTCACATTTGAACAGGTTTTAGATATTTATCTTTATCCTCTTGTAACATCGGTTAATTACCCTGTGTATACACTTCCTTCTTTAAAAGTATTACATTAAGAGTTGAGACCTACATATTTAACTGGCTTAATTCTTAGTCTCAAAAAGAAGATTCAAGCTATTTTTCCATGGAATGAAACTTTTCTGTTTATCAATGGCCCAATATCTACCCATCCCCTCCTATTTCTAAAAATAGCCTGACCTCCTTCTAGAGAATTATATTTTCCCTTTTGAGGAGAGTTTGAATGCCCTTACATAAATAAGGGGTGAGAGTTAAATCAGATCAATCTGACTCATTGCCCTGGGATTTTCAATCTTGAGATAAATTATTTAATGATGAAGCAAATAAAACAGAAGTTCTTTGTTTATGGAAGCTCCCTAGTGGAATTATTGAGTAATTTGCATAGCCCTCAGAGCTGCCTAATGTTGGCTTTCACTAATCCTGGTTCTCCAGTCTTTTTGAATCTGCAAAATATCTGATGTTTCTTCCAACCAATTGTTTTTCCACTCTAGTTAACCAGGGTAAATTTCCATTGCTTTAAGGAATATATTCTTAGAAGCTAAATTACTAGTGTTTACTTATTAGGAAAACTTAGTGTTTATGAAAATTCTCCTGTCATGTTGAATCATATAAAATTATATTTAAATAATAATTAATTTAGAGTGAAAGAATACTCATTACAGGAGATTTAAACTTCATTTGGTCTTGTTGTTACTTCCAGTCCCATGAAAAACTTACAGATTTGCTTTAAAATTTTAGCTATCGTGATTTAGAAACTTCCATAAGAATGTAAAAATCTAATTTACAACTCCTTATTTCTATTCCCTGTCACACTGTCTACATTGCATAGTCTTTACACTGAATAATGTAATTGTGTTGAATATTTGAGCAACTAATGGGAATGATTTGAGAATGAGTATGCTACATGCAGAGGGAACTGATGCAAATAAAAAAGTCATATTAGAAATGAAAATGCCTGGATTAGGAAATAGGGGGGAGGTTTTTATTATAAAGAGATATACAGAGAAATAATTTTGATTAAAAAGAAAAAGATGACTAGACTTTATTATAAATCATAAAAATATCTCTAAGGCATTTTAAAGACTTCAAAATATGTGGTTTTTTGCCATTTAATTAATATTGACCAAGAAATCAAGCATATGATAATAGATAATTAAGTCTATCAAATGCCTTCAAATAAATAGTTGTAAAAAAGAACTCAACATAAAGATAATTTTAAGATAGCAATATAGGAAAAATCTGCAGATAAATTTAATTGTTCAGGTATATTATTTTTATCTGCATTTAACTTCTTTTCTCTATCTCTATTTTCTTTTCTTTCTTTTTTCTTTTCTTTTTTTTTTTTTTTTAGGGTGACTGCTTACATACGTGATTGGTGGCTGGTGGGGTGGAGAGTTGCAGAGGATGTGAAGAGACAAATTTAAGTAGGTTCCATGCCCAGGATGGAACTTCCTGTGGGGCTTGATCTCAAAGTCCTGAGGTCATGACCTGGAATGAAATCAAGAGTTGGACACTTCACCAACTGAGCCATTCAGGTGCCTCTTGGTGGATTTCTAAAATGTTGTATGTGTAACAAATAGTTACATGAGGTTTATCCAGCACAAGCTGTGTGCAGCCAGCACTGAGGAGGTACTGCTCAGGTGTCAGTTACTGGTTCTTAGCTTGTATGTCATTGCACTGACTTCCATTGCTAGAAAGTGCATTTCTTTGCTGAAGGCTTCATTTGGTGGGAGAAATCTGCTTCTCCTATGTATGCAAGTCAGAAATGCCAGAAAAAAAAATGAGCATGCCTTAACTTATAATCAGTGGAGAAATATCCTTACTTTTCTCACCCACTGGATGGAGGAACTCTAAGGCACATATTCTGGTTTTCTGGCAGGATTAAGCCCATCATTTGCGGTGCTAATTTGCTTGTTACCACATTGTTGTTAACTACCTGTACATCCCTTTCACCTCACATGTTCCCTGCATTTGAAGGTTTCTTGGAATGCCTTCCAAAGTAAACTAATGGCACTTGAATCTTTGTCTCAAGATCTGCTTTTGGGCAAAGCTACACTAAGATGAAAGGGAAATATTTTATAACATTTGATTTGATCTTTCCAATAATTGTCATGCATAATGGAAACATGAAACATTTATTTAGAATATTGTAATTTATACAGAACATTCCTTATGCTGTGACATTGTTCCTCTCTTCACAATGCATGTACTCATAGAACTAATTTTGCTTGTAAATTTCCAGAATTGCACTTTCAGTCTCCTATATTTTTACTCATGTGGTTCACTGTAACATGAACATTTGTCTCTGTTCTGTTTGGCACTAAACTTCACTTCCTCCTTTAAGACATTATTCATGCAGAAGTGGATTACTAAACCAGTTTTTCAGTAATCATTGGGTGTATGAATCTACTAAATATCTTGTAGATGAGTTAATTCAAGTTAAATGAAAGGTATAATTTATATTTCTTTATTACATCTGGCGTATTTTAGGTCATTAATCAATAATTTCAAGTAAGCCAAGCTTCAGTTCCTGAGTTCATTTTTAGAATTTTGTTTTGTAAGCTTTATCTCTAATACCTTTAATGTATTTAATTTTTGCTGTACATTCCCATAGGATTTTCACACCTATTTCAGCACTGATCAGACACTACTGTGAACACTGTTTAGGTACATTGCATTCTCAGTAGGTTAAGGTTTCTAAAGAACAAAAACCTCAAAAAATGTAAAAAACAGAAAGTGAGAACTTTGTTGCTTACATGCTTGACTCTAGAAATCTGGTACAATAAAAATTCTCAAAGAAGTAAGGGATATTGAGAAAGATTTGAAATATGTAGCTTGGGAACTTGGAGTAAAATTTAAAATGTTGGTCCTGATTTTCATATAATTTAGGAAGAGTTGCCCAAATATCCTTAGTATGGAATGCCAGACTTTAATGTCAGACTTAGTGACTACAGATCTTTCATTGACCTCCAGGCTACTCACCATTTTATATATAGTCAGAAAATATGTATAACAAACTTAAAAGCCTGATATTAATGCACAATTCAGGCAACTCTAAATAACTAAAGATATTTTCAATTAACTTAATATAAGTATATTTTAGAGCTATATGTATAAGGTCCAATAATTCAAAGTTGAAAGAATGCTCTTTCCAAGACATTTTCTGAAGTGGCCAGTCTTATTTTTATTGGCAGTGTTACCTGATTTCCTTAGCAGTTGCAATAGCTGTCTGCTGAGCAGTGGTAGAAACAATGAAATTGTCTTTTTAAAAATCAAAATAATTAGAAAACTGGATCACTTGTTCATGTGGTTCAATGCACCTTTGTGCCTGGCCAAGGTGCTGAATTAATTAGGGGTAAATTCCAATCCAAGCTTGGCCCTTGTTTGGGCCATATCAGAAAGGGATACTCTTCATTTGTCCAACTTTGCTCCCCATTCTTCCCATAATAATAATATATATATATATATATTTTTTTTTTAATTTGCAAGAAGGTATAATAAATAACATGGAAGCAGGGATACCTTCAGGAGATATTTAAGAACTAATCAACATTCTGTAAGGAAATCTAAAAATAAAGCTAAAGAGAATTTCTGCTTAATATCATGGTAGGGAAATATGTGGATTTACAATGTCAGACGTGGGCAAGGCAGAGAATCCAAGTCTTCAGTTGTGAATAGAACACTTACATTATCTAAAATCTCTAGCAGACGAATATAAGACACTTTAAAAAATTACATCAGTTCTTGAAATTAAAGATAGGAAAAACTACAATATAAGAAAATGAAAACATTTTCTACCTAGGTCTAAGTTCCTCATCTTAAGGCCAAGCAAAAAGAAATGAGTGCAATGAAGTGAGACTCAGATGGAAAGTCAGGTTATTACTTCTTCCAAAGCTTCGAGTTATTTATAATCAAAAAAACCCCATCTACTTGGAGATAAAATAGAAAAAACAGCCAGTCAACCATGTACTCTGAAAGATAGAGCACTACTGTTCTATTTAAGATATCTTAATGATGTGGAAAACTGATATAAAAGTTTTCTGATTTGTGTGTATTATTAATTTCTTCTAATATGTTCTTTTTTGGTAACCTATAGATCAGTTTATTTTATGTTTAGCTTTCCCACAACACACTGTTCACATGTTTATTTGTGAACTATTTAATTTTAACTTCGCCAAAAGACAGTAATATTTTAAAATATAAATATACATTTTATATACTATATATAGTAGAGTATATATAGCATAAATATATATACACATATATATTTATATACTATAAAGTATAAAATACCTTAAGACATTGTTCAACCCACATCTCTGCGTTCTAAGTATCCACTTTCAGGATACTAACTTGTTTCTCCTTAGAACTAAAAGGTATTTTGCAATCACTTCTCATTTAAATTATTATTAAATATATGCTAACACTTATGGAATTTTGTATTTTATACTGAGTTGAAAATTAATAAATGGTGACTTTGGTTGAAGCTATAATTCTTGATTAAAAAGCAAATCTGTGTACGTATGAAGGCTACTTAAACTTAGTTTTCTAACTACATGAGAATTACACATTTAAACAGGAAAAAAAAAAGAACTAGAGATGTGCATTTATGATCAACCATTTTTGGTTACCTTTAATATTTAGATATATTGTATCCTTAATAAATCCTTTCTAAATTTCCTGCACTGGAAATTAGAGTGAATTATGTTTTATCTTATAATTGATCATAATTCACAGTTAGAAAGAAATTAAATATTTAATTAAAAGAAAGTGGAAAAGATATTAAAATCTCTTATAGCAACTCTGTATCAAAAATATTACTTTTCCAGTGTTAAAAACAAAACAGCAGACCTAAAAAGGAGTCACTTATGCTAAGCCTCATTATCAAACAATCTTAAAACAAATTAAGTATGGTTTCTATTTCCCAGAAATGCAATCTTAAACCAGTCGATCGAGAAGGACCTGGACAGAACTAGTTAAGTCATTTGCCTCATAGACTATTGCCAGTCTCTAAAGAAAAATTACTTTTTAACAACCAACCTGCTTTTTTGCTTGGTATAATTTCCCTGCTCTACTTTTTTTGGCTTGTAAATGTCTTTCATATTGTACAGCTCCTCAGAGCTCCGGTCCATCTGCTAGATGGGATGCTGACCCATTTGAACTGATTTCTGCTCAAATAAATTCTTATATTTTTAATATGCCCCAGCTTACCTTTGAACACAAAATGAAATTGACCTAGTGAACAATATTTTTCCATTATTTATGTGAAGCATTATAAAATCAGTAAACCATGAGTTGAAATTTGATCAACATGGAACTATACGTGGGGCACCTGTGTGGCTCAGTCAGTTAAGTATCTGTGTTCGGCTCAAGTCATGATTCCAGAGCCCTGGGGTAGAGCCCTGCTTTAGGCTCCTTGCTCAGCCAGGAGTCTGCTTCTCCCTCTGTCCCTTCTCCTCATTTGTGCATGTACTCTCTATCTCAAATAAATGAATAAAATATTTAAAAAAAAAGCCATGGAGCTATATTGTCTTCACACTTACCTGTGGAGGTAATACAAAATATTACTACACAAGGCAAAGTGGGGATGTATTGCCTACATGTTAAATCACCACCAGCAACAACAAAATATCTGAAAATGAAACTTTTGAGATACAATTTTAAATGTTGGAAAAATGTTTAATAAAGGGAAAATAAGACATTGAGAATAGAAACACAAGAGGTAGAAATAAATGACCATATGTTACAAAAGCTGGAAAAGACCATGCACTTTGTGTTTCAGTAGTTGACATAATCAAAAAAAAAAAAAAATCATGAAGAAATTTCATGAAGAAATTGAGATTTGTCTTAAAGAATGGATAACAAGAAAAGATAGAAAAATAAAACTAGTGGGGTC
Organism: Vulpes vulpes; assembly: GCF_048418805.1. Lineage (NCBI taxonomy): Eukaryota > Metazoa > Chordata > Mammalia > Carnivora > Canidae > Vulpes > Vulpes vulpes. The sequence continues at coordinate 143,551,688 of NC_132783.1, forward strand.
CTTGGGTGGCTCAGCAGTTGAGGATCTACCTTTGGTCAGAATGTCATCCCGGGGTCCTGGGATCCATTCTTACATCAGGTCCCCTGCGGGAGCCTGCTTCTCCCTCTGCCTATGTCTCTCTGCCTCTTTCTGTGTGTCTCTCATGAAAAAATAAAATCTGAAAGAAATAAGGAAGGAAGAAAGAAAGAAAGAAAGAAAGAAAGAAAGAAAGAAAGAAAGAAAGAAAGAAAATAAAACAAGATTGAAAGAGGGTCTGTGAATTATGAGTCCTGGAATTAGTGTGATTGGGTATTTTCTTTCAGAGTGATGAGGATCCGCCACAAGCGGAAGGTGAATTATTTACCTTCCCTCCCTAAAGAAGTCAATGAAGAAAGCACCCACAGTCAAATCTAGCCACACAGAAGGCTAGAAGCTACTAGCAAATAAAAACAAAAAAGAGAGAAATGTCCAATTAATAGTAACTAAAGAGTTTAATAAGACCAATGCCAAAAAATAAGTATTTCACACTAAATTCAGGGGAACTGTGACACCTCATAAAAGATAGAAAAAGAAATGAAAAAAAGTAATTTAAATTAAATATAATATCTTGAAAAAGTTAAAAATAACTCTACATAGATACATGGAACTAGGTATTTGAAAACTCTATACTTTTTAAAACAAAACAAATAAAAGTATGATGGAACACATTGGTTTAAAAAAGAAGCACCTCTAAATAATAAATTTCCTGGCAAAAGATTATGTACAGGATTCTACAGGAGGGAATACAAAATTTTAGGAAACAATTTGCCCAAAGCTAGTGAAACTAAAGATACCCATTGCACACAGATATTGGGTATTAGAATATTCATAGCATCTTTATTTATAAAAACAAAGCACTTGAACAAAAACATTGTCCCTTGTCATTTCAAAAGATAAATAAATTATGGATATTCATAAAATACTGTGTGTAATAGCACAAAAACATGTTAAGTGGAATATACAAGTAATTAAGGAGACGTGCAAACTTATCAATGTGAATTTTTACAACACTCAAAATTATATGATATAAAGCTTAAGCATTGATACATATTTGGTAAAAGAGAGAAAGACCTGATTAATAGAGAACAAAGTGGTTATTACTGAGGGTGAGAAAATGGAATCAGATAGTGGCAAACGAGATATTTCAAAATTACTAGTAGTGCTTCTTTCCTTATTCTGAGTTATGGATATAATGGAGAATGGGTAAATAGAGTTTATCAACTAGGTAAATATATACACTTTCAATAATGGAAGTGGGCCACTGCCAAGCAAGAGTGGCAAGGGCCCAGAGAAGCTCCAGCTGAACCCCTTTAAACCTGCTCTGTGTCCCTATAAATTTGGCTTTGATTGACATTTTTGATTGACAACTGATGGTTATATAACATGTAGCCTCTGCCAATGCACCTATCCGGCATGCATTCTGTTATAATTGTATTTATCTATGTATCGTACATTTATGAATGTTCTAATGAGCTTTTGTTATGACCTAAAACGTAATTAAGGATAAGTCGCACCTTTTATGTGTATGCTCAGCTCTTAGAGGTCTGCTTGTGGTTTTTGAGACGGCTTTGTGACCAGGCTTTTCCTGATCTGTTAGCCCTTAGACCTGCCTCTGAAGATATGGCTGTTACCCTGGGGGTTAGCACCAAGGGTGTGGCCAGCACTTGCCTTATCCCTCCTCCCTCATGCCTAACTGCCTAACAAATCCACTAAATATAACACTAATCTCATGCCTGGGAATGAAAAGTGTCTGGAGAACACCATTTATACTGGATTAGGATTCACCCTAATGATCCCATTTTTACTTAATTATCTCTGCAAGTACTCTATCTCCAAAAAACGTCACATTCTGATGTCCTTGAGGTAAGGACTTCCAACACATCTTTTGGAGAACACACAATTCAGCCTTTAACAATGAGAGTATTTACACCAGGGAAATTGGCAAACATTACACATGACAGCTTCTCCTCTCCTGAAGCTAATTATATTTCCCAGCATGCTACTTATGTATATATTATATCCAATAAATAAACTTTATTAAGCATTCGTTTCTCTCTTGGGATGATAGCATGAAAAACAGAAAATGAACTAAGTACTAAGTAAGTACAAAGCCACTGGACTTCCCTGGTATTAATTAAGGGTACCTTTTTGAGTGTAATTGGGGCATCTCCCTTGCTTAGATAACTCTCACAAAATTCCTTTGTACCTATGACCTTCTATTCTAATTTTAAGATAATTATGTTTTATTTTTAAATATTAATTGGTTCTGAATTTTAAGAATTTACTTAGCTTCTGGGTTATTGTTTTTGTTTTGGTCATTTACCTTGTTTTTTTTTGCCCCCTTCTTTTTCAAATTTAAATTCAATTTGCCAACATATACTATAACACCCAGTGCTCATCCCATCACATGCCCTCCTCAGTGCCCGTCACCCAGTTACCCCATCCTCCCACCCTCCTCCCCTTCCCCAATGCTTTGTTTCCCAGTTAGAAGTCTCTCATGGTTTGTCTTACTCTCTATTTTTTCCCCACTCAGTTTTCCTCCTTTCCTTTATAGTCCCTTTCACTATTTCTTATATTTCTCATATAAGTGAAACCATATGATGATTGTCCTACATCTTAAGCTTTTCAGACAGAAGCCTAAGTCGTATAAATTTTATTAAGCTTAGAAATAATAATGATGAGATAGTGTAATAGAATAAAATAGAATTAGCATTAGTAGGCATAACAATGAAGTATGACATTACTAATTAGATATATACTTGTATTACTACTCAGATATATAGTTGTATTACTACTCATTGTATTACCTGATCTGATATAAATTTTTAACTAAATGTTTACAAAATAAGTCGTTGATGTGTAAGAATCAACACAATCCTCCTTTCCTCAAAAAGGCATCGTTTCTAGGTCATTACTTGAAAAGATGCCATTTTCTTGGACTTCTTTCAAATTTTGTAGTAGTAAAAAGTTTAAAACTTTTAACATTGATCATACTGAAAAAGATTGCATTTTCTAGATTTCTTACTGAAATATACATACAAAGTAGTTAAGCTGGAGGGATACTTTATTTATGAAAATATTGTTTATACTATTTCAAAAGGCCTCCAACTAAGGAGTGATTGACACAAAATCCATTGTTTGTTGAACTATGAGGAGGAAGAAAGACAAGGAATAAAATATATATTCTCCTATGGAGAATGAAATTAAGTATGACTGCCAAAGTTTCCTAGTGGGCAGAAAATAAAAATAATATACTGGTATGTTTCCTTCTCCATTTCATTTCTTCACACCCATTTTTCTATGGATAGGAACTTATTTTTTTTTCATTTGTGGAGAAATCTATATTTTGAAATGAATCCCCTAGAAGTGAGAGTATATAAAAATGTGTTAGTAAATTTACAAATAGGAAAAATAATTTCTTCATCCAAATACTGAATAAGCATCTTCTGTTTGCTAGCCCCTGTGCTAGTTCTGCACATACCAAAATAAATTAGATCATCTTGTCCATGTGAAACATACCATCAAGCTATAAAAGTAGACAACCAAATAATTACAATATTACATATAAAGCAATAAGTGCAATCAAATACACTAAGTTTTATAATTTTTATGTATTGAATGAAAAATCAGGGATTCAAAAGAAAGCAAAGATATAAAAACTAGATAAGTCTCTTCACTAAATCAAAAATAAAGATTTAAGGCTATTACCAAAGTGTTGGTCATGGTGGCATTTATTCCTCTGGAAAAAAAAATTGCAAGAAGTGATGCTCTATTAAAGTTATTTCCCATATATACCATTTTAATTCACTTAGGCTTCTCAGTTTTGTACTCTAAAAATGCAGAACACAATGCAAAATATTTCATAAAATCACACCTTTTTTTCCTCATAATACATTTCTTCTCCCAATTGGAAGAAACAGAGATAGACTCAGGGAGTATAAAGTAAAAATGTTTTATAAGAGTATCCATAACAGGAAACTGGAAAGCCGTAATATGAAGAAGGCTTCTCTAGGAAATAGCTGAGTGCTCATTCTTGCTCTCTCTTTTATCTCTCCTCTTCTCTCTCCTTCTCATTGTTATGAGATACTCATCAGTTCCCTACTAAAATTGCAATTTTTCCCTGCACTCCCACTTAGCTCACTTAGCTGTCCTCTCTTTGCTCAGCCTCCCTTATATTCATCATCTGTGCTTCTTCCTACCTATATCTTGCACACACCTGTAATGGCTGCTCTGGCGATGCAAGCAACCAAGACCGTTCCACTCCATCTCTCACTGCCAGGACATGCCCCTTTATATCATAGGTCAGATTTCACGAACGGGAACTGGATTTATCCAGCTTCGGCCACCATGGCACTCTTTAGTATTTCATCACGCTTATGGATCATTAGCATGGAATGTGGGTCTGAGATCTGGTAGATACATCCTGAATACATCGCAGTGTGATCTTACTTTAAAAATGTAAGAATATCAAAAAAAAAAATGTAAGAATATCTATAAAACTAAACTATTAGCATAAACTTATTATTTTAATTCTGAGATATGTTTGGGGAACTTCAAAAAAAGTCATATTTGAGACACCACACATTCTTGTATTTACATGTTTCTATGGGACCATCAAATCTGTATGAGTGGACCTAGGTTTCACTGAGAACATGTTTTTTACACCAGTTTAGTTCGATTTAGAGGCCATAAAGAAGGCAAAGTGACTCAGGAGGAAAGGGTTACTTTGGGAAGTCCCATAACACGTCAAGCATACTTTCCCAGGCACTTCACCCTACTGGTCTCAACTCATCAAAAAGAGACAAAAAGAAACTCATCAAAAAGACAAAAAAAAAACTCATCAAAAAGAAACCAGAAGTAAGTGCAGACCACTTCAGCTCAGGGAAGTCACTCCTCTATTTTAGACTTCTTTACATACCATGGTTTTCACATGTTCCCTCTGGGAACATGAGCCAAAGCCAAATTTGCCAGTGTATTCTGGGTCTGGAGGCCAAACCTCACACCAACAATTAACTAGGTCCTGGAATAGGTTTGAAAACCATCTGAAATCACTAAATCCAGGATTTCTCTAATAATGCATGGCTAGATTTCATGGGTATCTTGCACCCCCTAAAGATACATGTACAAAGGTCTGGGCATATGTCCATTTATCTGAAGAAAGGACAAAAACTTCCATCCAACTTTCAAACTTTATGGTGGAAAGAAAAAAATAAAAGCAGAGTCTACATTACATGCTGCAGGAGTTGACGTAAAGGTTTGTATTAGGCAATCCTAAAGGAGCAAAGAGCAAAGTGAGAAGTCCACAGTTGTTGGACATTGCTTACCGGAAGAAACATGGGCCTGGAGAGTCACCAGCTAGCACTTCTTGTTTCACAAATACTAGTGCAATGGCTCAGAATCCCTCTGGAGTTAACACTGCTGCGTTCAATATTAATGTAACTTAATTGCATATTAGAAGTATTTACCTATGTTGTAGACTTTTTATTTCTATAAATCTGTCTTTTTCCTATGAAGGTAAAGTCTATTTGACAGTTAATTAATCCCCTATTCACAAAAGGCTCATTAATATTTACTTCTGTGCTCATATTGAAGCATGATTTAATAATGATGCTTGTAGCTTTAGAATTCTCTAGCCTCCTGTCAAAAAGACCATGCCTATCATGTTGATTTGTTTCCAGCATTCACAGGTTAATGATCAGAGGCAACACAGGTGGTACAACTTCTAGTATCTTTTGTTACAACTATTTTCATGGAGGACTATTAACACAGATTTTTTTTTTCTATTCAAGTTGCCTTTAAACACATAACTCATTATTCTTCAGTTGACTAAAACCATTTGGGAAAATTTAAAAAGATAAATCTGGACAAAAATGATTGATTACCTTTTTGCATGGAAGACATGTTGTATTTCAAGAGAAGTTATGTATATTATATAAAGAATGTTTATGATTTAGGAATTTTTAAATTTTTTTAATGGACTAACTTTCTAATTGTAAATAAATTATTAATAGCTATCAAAGCCTTAATAGCTACTATGTACCCAAAATTCATAACAGTTCCTTTTTTTCTTAAGAAGAGGAAAGAGAGTATGAGCAGGGAGAGGGAGAAAGACTCCCCACTGAGCAAAGAGCCTGATGTGGGGATTGATTCCAGGACCTGAAGATCAAGACCTGAGCTGAAGGCAGACATTGGGGAGAATCCCTGGGTGGCTCAGAGGTTTAGCGCCTGCCTTTGGCCCAAGGTGTGATTCTGGAGACCCGGGATTGAGTCCCACATCGGGCTCCCTGCATGGAGCCTGCTTCTCCCTCTGCCTGTGTCTCTGCCTCTCTCTCTCTCTCTCTCTCTCTCTCTCTTCTCTCTGTGTCTCTCATGAATAAATAAATAAAATCTTAAAAAAAAATAAAGGCAGACTTTGAATGGACTGAGCCACGCAGGCCCCCAATAACGATTCCATCTAAATACACATGTTGAGAGTCTAAATTAGAGCATTTTATATTTTTGGATAAGTTTTATTTCAAATAGGTGTATATATATATATTAGTGTTTTATTTTTTTATATTTTTACAGATTTTATTTATTTATGAAAGACACAGAGAGAGGCAGAGACACAGGCAGGGGGAGAAGCAGAGTCCCTGCAGGGAGCCTGATACAGAACTCAATCCCAGGACCCTGGGATCACAACCTGAGCCAAAGGCAGATGCTCAACCACTGAGCCACCCAGGTGTCTCTATATGAGTGTTTTAACAAATTATAATTCATTGAGTAATTTTTCCAGAGTGCTCCTACTCTTTCACTTGCCCAAAATTTGGATGTAGACTTTTCCTAAATTTGTGAATGACAAATTAGAGAACACATGAAAAAAAGCTTCTTCAACATGCACGTGGAAATGTCCTGAGGATGTGATTTGGTTATTCCATAAATCAATGTACTTTTTAAAGATTTATATATTTGTTTTAGAGAGAGAGTGAGTTGGGGTGAGTGGGGCAGAGAGAGAGAGAGGGAGAGAGAGAATCTCAAGCAGACTTCCTGCAGAGCCTGACATAGGGCTTGACCCCAGGACCCTGAGATCATTTCACCCTGCACTGAAACCAAGAGTCAGAGGCTTCATAGAATGAACCACCCATGTGTCCCTAAATCAATGTATTTTTTAACCTATTTTTATAACTATCTTATCTATCTTATCTATAACTATATCTAAAAATATTTTATTTATTTGAGAGAGTGAGAGCACGAGCCAGGGAAGTGGCAGGCAGAGGAAGAGGGAGAATCAGATTCCTTGCTGAGCAGGGAGCCTGATGCGATCCAGTGATCCCAGGACTCAGGTCATGACCAGACCCAGTGACAGATGCTGAACCTACTGAGCTACCCAGGCACTCCTGTTTTTACAGGAGTTCTTAAAATCCATAGCCATTTCCTAAATTTTGATGTTTGTAATAGATGCAATACCAGACATTACAACAGAGAACACTTGATTATATTTAATATAAATAAATTAAAAAGTAAATTAATCTTCAATATTTCATGTCCCAAGCACTGTGCCATATAACAGCAGGATTAAGAAGAAACTGCATATGGGCTCTCTGCAAATTTAACACACCCTGCTTTACAATGACACATTCATTTGAGATTTAAGGAACTTATTCTGATGACCACAAATTGTATATACATTCATCTCAACTTAAACCAAACCAAACCAAACAAAACAAAACCTATTCTCTGTCAGCCTTGATTGGCTCAATTATACTGTGTTAATAAATAAACCTCCAAATTTAGTATCTTAAAAAAAGTGTTATGTAGCACACATTCCACATACCCATTGCAGGTGAACCAGAGACTCAGCTTATTGGAATCAGTAAGGATAAAGGCTGATGAGACTTACTGGAAATGGGCTTCCATGATCACAGAGGAGGAAGTAAGAGAACACGGTGACCAATGAGTTGTCTCATTAAACTTCTGCCGAGAGGATGTATATTTTATTGACATACATTTTTCATTGACTAAGACAAAATAGTCTATCTTGGATAAATTACTTCAGAAAATGCTAAAAATCCTTCTGCTTGATGAAAATGGTAAGCTTTTCTTCTCTCCCCACTACTAAGAAAAGATTGTAGTAATGATCTCCATGAGTATCTACATTCAGCAAAGAATGTGAACAGAGCCACAAAGCAGACTTTTAAGAGGATCATTGAATTTCATATATGATTCTCCAGTTTGGGTCATAACATATATATATATGTGTGTATATATATATATATATATATATATATATATATATATATATAACATGATTGTAGAAACCTGACTTGAGTACTGTAGTCTTTGGTCCCTTACCTCTGAAATGGTGCTACTTGTATCTGTCCCATAGGACGTTGGAAAGACCCCGTGAACTATTGTGTGCAAAGCTGGAAACTCTAAAGACATACAAATTTCAGGGATGGTGAAATGTACTATGATTCAGATGGTATAAACCCATTCTTATAAGAACAAGATCAGCTTAACTTAAGAAATTTGAGAATATTTAGCTGAATCCTATCAGAGAAAAATTCTATTTCCACTTCCAGCTAAAATATATAAAAGGAAAAAAAAAAAAGCTCATATGATCTGCAATGTGGATATGAAGTCGTCCATGAAGGATTGCTTGATGTTGTAGGACAGCAACACCAGCCATTATTCTACAAGCTTGTTTCTCTACAGAGACTAAAATGCTGGTGAAAGAAGTATTCAGAATTCCATGATGGGATGATTGGAAGCCCCAAAGACTTTGAACAGCACTGAATGATAAAGACCGAAAAAATGACTGAAGCAATGAAGAAAGCACTTCTGAGAACAGATGTAATATTTCTTCATGTCAGCCGATAATGACTTCACTGAGATGCATCACTTTCATACCAGTGGAAATTCTAAGAATGATGAGGAGAAAAAATGAATCCTGTAAAAACATTTGCAGGCGTAGAGTATCAGAGACGAGCTAGCTTTATTTTCAGACTCAGAATAATCATTTTTTTAACTGTTAAAAAATTCCCTGGGAGTAGAACTATACATAATACTAGATGTGTGAGACAAGGTCCCTGTCATTAAAGACCTTGAACCCTATATATATATATCCAATGGGAATTTTCAATACACTGCCAACTTCTCCTCGAGTTGTGTATATTAATAATACACAGTCATCTGTGAAAGACATCACTGTGTAAAAGAGGAATTTTTCAATCATGCGTTACTTCAACAAATATCTTTGTATATCTACTACATAACTGTTTTAGACTTTGGGATCACAGTGAGAAGAGCAGCCCATGTCTTCACTGAATATGTGGCCCTAGTGGGTGAGACAGTTAAAAAAAAAAGAAATGCACAAATACATAAAATAATTATAAGTCTGGGTGAGAAGTACAACTAAAACAAACAAAAAGATATAAGCTAATATGGAAGAAAAAAAAAACTCGAATGGAGTGATCTAGAAGAAAGCTTGATCTGCAGTAACAGTCTATGTGGTTGCACTCAGACACTGATCTTTCACTTAGGAGCTTATAAACTGACAGTGACTTGCTTAGAAGTACATTGAACCGATCAAGTTTCTTTAGGACGTTGGCCCTGAGCCATTTGTGCAACAATATTTACTGGGGTGCCACACTAAGGTAATCAAGTATATTAACAAAGGGCAGAGTAGCTATTCGTTTAAAGTCACCTTTGTCCTGAGTCTTATCAGGTCTGTGTAAACAGTAGCACTTTTCAAATATTTTACACGTAATTACAAGCATCAGTTCATTTTTCTAATCCTACAAGTCCCCTACCTTCCAGGCTCTCTACTTTTCCTTTAATCTTTTCTTGCTCATAGGCCAGTTTTTAGTGTGTGTATGTGCGTGCGTGCACACACTTGGGTGCATGCACTCATAATTTTTGTAGCATTTTATCATAGAAAGCTAATCAACCAACACTCATTGCCAGAATTTTATTAATTTCTAGGTTTAGTAGATATAATAGGTTTGGGTGTGACAGCCAAGGTGAACTCCTGGTAGAAATTTCTCCCTGGTCAGATTTCAATGCAGACATTGCCCTCTTGGAAGGAGAAAGCCAGGGGCAGCCCAAACTTAGCTAGGGTGGCCTATTAGGTGAGCCCATGGAACTCAGGGATGCTTAAAATGTACTCACAAAGCACTTACTCCCTTGGTATTGCCTGAATTGGTGCTAAATTTTACTATGAAAAATGTCTGGTCCAGACTGCTCACCATGTTTCTGATTCTCTCTTCTGGATGGCAGCAATGTCATACATGGAAATGAACTCTATGTTCTCCATGAAATATTACTACAAATGGCCTGGAGGTAGCTCTGGTTTCACTCAGTAGCTAGCTCTCTTGGCCAGACGTCTGTTGGCCAAGTTTGTACCCAAGCCCTTCTACCTCTTAACCTTTCAAAAAGTCCTTTTTCTCAAAATCATCATTTAAAATACAAAGGAGAGGGATCCCTGGGTGGCGCAGCGATTTGGTGCCTGCCTTTGGTCCAGGGCGCGATCCTGGAGACCGAGGATTGAATCCCACATCAGGCTCCCAATGCATGGAGCCTGTTTCTCCCTCTGCCTGTGTCTCTCCCTCTCTCTCTCTCTCTCTCTGTGACTATCATAAATAAAAATAAATAAATTTAAAAAAAATACAAAGGAGAGGGAAGGCAAGGTGAATTTTAATAAAATTTTGGATACAAAAATTTCACCTTATTATTGATAGCAATGAAGTTAATACTACTCAGAAGCAATTTCACACCATGATAAATGCGGGGCGTAATGGGTTTTCTTTAAAATATTGACTTTGAAGAACGTTCGTTACAGTACTGAGAACAAAGTCTGAGTTGACTTTTAACCATGGAGTAATTCCTGAGAAATATTTAGATTGTACACCTCAGACTGACAGAGGCTTACACATTTGGGTTCACGTTTAGCACCATGTAAACACCTACCTACCTATTACAGTGTAGGCCCCATCAAACAATTGTTGATTGGTTGGACAATAAAGACGTTACTTTGGTAGGAAGATAGCACAGCCATGTGCTTCTGAATGTCTTGAACAACTTTAAAATCCCCTACACCCTCCATCTTAGTGGATTTTTTATTGAATACTCTCAAGACACTTGTACAAAAGACAATAGACAGAGGCTGTCCAGCCCTTCAACCTTTAGCAATGACCCTTACCGATGCTTGTCATGACACTTCTACTCCTTTCTCTTTCTGTGATTTGGAGCTGGTGAGCTGGTTAAGTTCAGGGTGTAGGGGTTTCAATGTCATGGCTTTGAGCAAAGTCTAGAGTCCCTGAAAGTCATGTTCACATCCCAGTTGTGTCTCTCACTAGCTGTGGGCCTCAGGCCACTTCTTCTTAGCTCCCGTATCTTTGAGCCTCAGTTTGCCTAACTGTTAAAGTTGGATAATCACACACACTTCACAGGATTGTAAGGATTAAATGTCTCAGAACTTTGTAACCCTTCCTTTTTGTTTTTGTCTTTCCCATTTACTTATTTATTTACTTATTTATTTATTCATGGGGAGCAGGCTGGGCAGGAGATAAAATAGGGGTTTTTGAAGTGAGAAAGAAGTGAGTTTCTTCCTCTGAAGAGTCTTCATTATGGAACAAACAACCCCTGCAGGTATGACTCATCCCTTGTCTTAGGGTGCCCACCTTCCAGAGTTGTGGAGGGACTTCAGGTACTTGGCAGAGCTAATGTTCAGGGAGAGAAAGGCATCCCCTGCAGCTTCAGCCACCTCAGGCTTACTTCTAATCCTGCACACCATCATCCCAAGAATGTCCTTCCAAAGGGGGTCACCCCACTCCTCTACATAGGGATCACTGGGCTCTTCCATTAGATGCCCTAGTGAAGCAAAATTGTTCCCTGATAGAGAGAGCCTGCTGTCAGGTCAACCACAGCTAAGATATGCTCTCCAACAGCTCCAGTTCTAATCCAAAACCAAACTGGAAAATCATACTTGCTCCAGCTAGTTTTGTTCAGGGTGTTTTATGTGGTGGTTGAAGCTGGCTTGGAGAGTGGCCTGGTAAAGTGCAGAGTCATTGAGACAGCTCAGATGGATGGTTAAGCTCACGTCCGTTCAGGTGAGGTAGGTAGTGCTGACAGTGCCCAAAGACTTTGAACATGGTGGGCTTGGCTTTGACATGTCCACAAATGTTTCAGTAACCTCCGCTGCCATCAAGCTTCAGGCATTCAAGACCCTTCATGATCTGCCCAGTTGATCTTCCTCTTCTAGTAGAAATACAGCTCCTTAAAGGAAGGGGTTTCTTATTTTTTTATTGTTGTAGCTCAATTGTCTACATTAGTGTGTAGGAAATTATAGGTAGTCAATCAATATTTTTTAAAACAAAAAAAAAATGCAGAAAGGAAAAATATAAAGAAAAACAAATACATTATTGAATTAGACTATTTCAAAATGTATATGGAAAAATAATTTAAGACATTTTAACACTTGAAAATACCATTTTTATTTATTTATTTGTTTATTTTGAAAATATCTTTTTAAAAAAATAAGTATGGATTGGAATTTTGACATATTAGAGCATATTATTACATAAATATAATTTAAATGTTATGGAATAAGCTAGAAACTTAACATGTTGAGCAACTGGAATTGAGAAATACCAAAATAACCTTGTATAATGCTTGCAAAAAAATAAATTATATATAAGCTAACAATTGTTAAATAATTATCTTATCACTATAATATATTAGAATATCTGCTTATATCACTGTGAAAATAAAAACAATATTTATAATTACTTTTAGCTATAACATTAATAGATATCTATAGGACTTAAAAATTGCAGGGATGCATGAGTGACTCTGTCAGTGAAGTGGCCCACTCTTGATATTGGCTTAGGTTGTGATCTCAGGGTTGTGGGATCGAGCCCTACTTGTGGGGTTCTGCTCTCAGCACAGAGTCTACTGGAGATTTTCTCTCTGCCCCTTCCCCTGCTCTCTCTCTCTCTTTCTTTGTCAAATAAATAAATCTTTTAAAAATTGCAAATCATAGCAATGAGTGTGGAGGTGAGTAACTCACAAAATTATACAAAACAGGCAACTTTTAAGTGTCAGAAGCAATAGAATAAACTAAAATATAAGCCGAAAGAGACCGGTCAGTGAAAACAAAATAATATTTTAATATTGATAAAACTAATGTAAGGATAAGTCTCTAGATATGCAGACAAAGGCATTGTTAAAGCCTATCAAATTTTAAGTAGTTCCACACAAGAGCAACCTTTCTGTTCTGAATGAACTAGAGGACAAGTATGGCTCAAAAAAAAAAAAAAAAAGGTGCTAAAATTCCTATACTTATGTTCTTCTGTCAAATTTGTATCTTCAGGAAGATTGTTTGGGGTAGGGGGAGAGAGAATGTGGAAACTCTTCTGGAGTCTCACTGCAGAAGAGTGGGGAAAATTGCCCAACTATACAAGTATGGTTATAAAATATGTGTCCCTTTCTCATCAAAAAGTTACATTAGGAAGAAAAGAACATGATGCCCAAGGAAGGGGTAAAAAAAAGGAACAAAAAAAGATTATAGAAACGCTACTCTGAAACAGTAAGTGTGTAAATCATTCTTCATGTCTTCTCTCCTATGATAATTATATATAAAATAAATAACATGGTTTTTTATTAGTTTTTATCAATTGAATACTATTACTACAAATCCAACTTAAAATATGTCTTTGTGGGTGGCTCAGTGGTTGAGCATCTGCTCTCACCCCAGGGAGTGATCCTGGGGTCCTGGGATCAAGTCCCCCATTGGGCTCCCTGCAGGGAGCCTGCTTCTCCCTCTGCCTGGGTCTCTGCCTCTCTCTCTGTGTCTCTCATGAATAAATAAATAAAATATTTAAAACAAATAAAAATATGTCTTTAGATGCCCAATTTAAAAGAACATGTACTTGAAGAGTATTACATGAATGAATTAAAACCTAAACAAAAAAAGAAACTGATAGGCTAATAGAACCCTTGTACATAAGACCGTAAATCGACATTCCAGGTTTAATTTTGTTTTGATAGTTTTATCTTCGCATTAAAAGTCATTCTAATTTCCTTGGTTGAGAAGACAGCCAAAAGGCAACTGAGCTACAAACTTCGCAATTCGATTGTCTTAATCATTGTTTTTAATTTAAATTAAACTGAATGGCTGGAATAGAGATTTGTAATGAAATTTGTCTGATCACGGGAACCGCTCTTTCTAATCCTATAAAGAGAAAGAATGAGACTTAATTTCTCCTAATATAGCCACCAAATAAAGACTGATACTTCCTTTTAGCTGTATTACTACATAGAAAGCATTCAAATTTTGACTTAAAACTTGTCTATTGCATACTATTAATTAGGACTTAATGTGCAGGTTCATTAAGGCTATGCAACCACTGGATTTATTTTGGCTTTTATTTTAACTGCAGTACCTATAATATAAAATCTATTATCCTGCATTTTTTAATTACAATATATCCTCATGTAGTTTGAATTAAAAAATGGTCAGGAATGCATGTAATGTTCCTATTGGTTATGACTGGTTATGCAAACCCACTTTTATCTCAAATATTCTTAAAGGTAGGTTCATATTTTAGATCCCATTAAATTAAGAATTAAAAGGCACAAAACTATCAACCAAGAAAAATGGTTTTTATACTTTAGTTTCATCTTGCTAATAGATATTTATTGTTCACTTTCTGTTTTAAATTATAGTGTGGTGAGTTGGATCTGACAACAGGCTTCATTCAATTGGGTATGTGTTTCAAGAGGTAACTCTAGTACATTCTTTAATACTTACTTGGTTTTCCCTATGATGAAACCCCTATTCCTGGATCCGTACACTGTAAACCAGGTGCTGATGCAGAGCTTTTAAAAGTGGAAATTAAAAAAAAAAAATCTAATTGGAATTCAGGTAAAACCGTCCTGCACAATTCTAACAGCATACAAACAGGCAAGATTATAATGCAATACAATTGCAGCAAAGTGGGATAATTATATCGAGAAAGACTGTTCTCCTGTTGTATTGATTCCTATCAAATTTGTCACTAGATGTTCAACTTTAAGGGGTGGTCATTGTCAGTTACTTTAATTCTCAGTTTAAATAAGTGACTGCATTATCATTTTCAATTATGTTGACATTATTCATTGTCAGGGATATCTTTGGAGGAAAATAAACCTGCATCTCTAACACTCCTTTTCGGGAATTCAGCAGGTGGAGGAGGTGTTTTATCTATGCTACTGTGAATAGAAGGGAAACCTGAGGAATACCAATTGTAGATGAAATTTCAAGAACTTGGGGTTGAAAGCATTTGATTATTTTTTGTTGTTTTGTCACTTGTTTTAACTTGAAACCAAGGACAAAGCAAAATAATAATGAGGCTATTAACACTAAGCACAGTGTTCTCAACTGCCCGAGTCAAATACAGGAGAATAAGCTAAGAAAATAAACTTAGTATATAATAGAAAACTGATTATTTAAAATAAAGTTTAATGGAATCAAACCACTTAAAAAGCAGTCCTTTATAAGGGACTTTAAATGAAAGTCCATAGTCCAAGAACTATCCCACTTCCTAAATGGCAAAATAAAAATCTCAGAATTTAAGGGACACCTGCCTGGTGCCGTCGGTTGAGCTTGTGGCGCTTGATCTCAGGGTTGTGAGTCTGAGACCTGTGTTGGGTGTAGAGATTACTTAAAAATACAATCTTAAAAAAAAAATAAGCTCAGAATTAAAGCCATGTACATCAATGTTCTTTCTATGCGATCACAAAATAGTGACATAATAGATTGCTATTCTGTTGTATATTAATACTAAATTTCACTTTGGCTAAATGCCTTTTCCTTGATAAATTATATTAGTTTATGATGTTTTCTTGGAAAGTCTATCAAGTTTGTGGAAACAATTGGGCAGATTAAGTAATGCATTACGCAATATATATATCCATATGTAATGTCTCCATCTATGTATATATATACATATTTACAGTAATAAATTCTATTTACTACTCACAAAATTCTTCTGCTGGTCCTTACGCTTGAAGGGATGGTAATTACCTTTAACTAGATGTGGGGTAGAATTTTTGGATAGATTGACCTAGATAAAAATTTGATTATTCTTATAGTTAAAAATGTAAAAATGACCGAACAAATTCAGAGTCTGCCCAAGATATATTCAAGAGTTGGGGAAAAAGTAAGACACAGGGTATATTAGAAGGCAGTGATTAGAGAAAACTAAGCCTGTTTTACATACTTGCCTGCCCTTAGTCCACATTCTATACACTATTTATACTTCTAGAGACAAGCTTAAATGACTAGAAATTAGATTATTTTATGAAGACTTCCATAATGGTTACTGTTAATTGGTAAGTTAATGCTCCCAAGGAAGATATATAAACATTTTCTCTGTTCTCATTTTACAGGGAAGCATTTTCACCTACAGTACTACTATATTAGTAACTCTTATAATTACCATTTTTGTGGATATAAGGATTAATAAGCAATCTTCTAAGAGAGAAAAGGGGAAAGAAGTTTGAGATACCAAGAGCCCAAATTTCCTTTTGACTTGAGGTCTTGTGAAATGGTATTATAGAAGGGAAGAAAAGCATTTCTCTTTTCTTCTGGTTCCTTCTCTTGTTAAGCAAAATGTTTCTTCTTCTAGAGGGACGCCTGGGTGTCTCAGTCCATTAAGTGACTTCGGCTCAGGTCATGATTTCAGGGTCCTGGGATTGAGTATCCCCATTGGGCTCCACCCTCAGCATGGAGTCTGCTTGAGGATTCTCTCTCCCTCTCCCTCTCTTTCCCTCCCACCAAGTTCTCTCTCTCTCTCTTTCTCTCTCTCTCAAAAACAACAGGTTCTTTTTAAGAGTTCTTCTTAAAGGTTCTTCTTCTCAGGAAGCATCTCTGGCATATTATCCCAGTGCAGAAATTACTGTACTGATGGCCCAAATTAAATGTTCTTTATTTCGTCCAGCTTTGGGTCATCTTCCAGCAGGTGTGACTCTTCCATACACATTGTTCCGATTCCAATCAACAAGCCCCCATATTCATTGGCATAAGTCCTTGTGGGAGCTGTAGTCAAAGAAATGTATTGTTTGGATCATTTTTGGTTTTCAGTTGGTTGTTCCAGGCAAGCTTTTGGAGACTGATACCTTAAGAATCTGAGTAGTGATGATCGGAGCAATTTCCTTTATGTCAGATTTTTGCTGTGTTTTCTCTCAATAAAACTCTACTTTGACATATATGAAATAAACAGGCATATTTTTGTATCAAAAACATCAAACTTAATGACTTCTATGATTATATGTACATTCTGTATGGATTTTTTTGCTAACATGTAGCCAGATTTTGAGTTTAGTATAATTTAAATTAATACACTTTTTAGAAGACTTCAAATACAATTTTTTAAAAAATCATATGTGATACAATAAAATTTATCCCAAGTAATCATTTTCAAAAGTTGAAAGTGTTGTGATGGATAAAATATGTTTATGTTTGAGTGCTTTAAGTACCAAATGTTAAAGTGTTGTTTCCGATAATCTCTATGGGCTTATACTTTGCTTGATTGTTCAACTTTATAGGTGAAAATAGCCTCATAACCATAAAGACTGTGTTTTGCAAATTTTGATATAATCCCACTTTATGAATCTATTTGAAAAGATTAACAAAAGCTATTTTGTAAACAACTGATCATTTACAATGCCATCCTCTTTACTGTGTTGAATTTTCTATTTTCATTTGTAGTTAATCTGAAATAGGCTCCCACAGGTTTCCCTTACAATCAATGGCACTTGCCATGGAGAATTTCTCATCTTCTCTACATACCTGCATTATATTACTTCCACATAATTCTACTCTTTGCTCAACGTGATATAATCAAATGTCTTAAAATCCTGAATTAACATTGATTTATTTATTTCTGACTTAATATTTAATAAAGATTTTTTTCGTACTTGATACTATATTGCTTCATTCAAATTAAAATAGAGAACCTATTACTTCACACAACCTGGTGGACAACATATCATATGGAACCTGACATTATATATGGTGCCAGATAAAGCCTCTTCACGCAGGTTGCAGGGCTATCTTACATGGTGGTGATTTTACTTAAAACCACAATCCCATATATTGTGTAATTACAGCTCCACAGACAGTGGAATCTGGCCAGCATAACTTGCCTCCTTAATGCTAACACACTCTGGGTTACAAAAACCCTATCTTATACTCACACTTATAATAATTTAAACAAAGTATTACATTTAAAATTAGAGATTAAGATATATTGTGATTGCTCATAGCTTTTGCTCTTAAAGAAATAAGAAATTTGAAGAACACTGTCTGAGCATAGACATTCTTCAGAGAGTTAGAACAAATTATTTTAAGATTTGTGTGGAATCAGAAAAGACCCCGAATAGCCAGGGGAATTTTAAAAAAGAAAACCATAGCTGGGGGCATCACAATGCCAGATTTCAGGTTGTACTACAAAGCTGTGGTCATCAAGACAGTGTGGTCCTGGCACAAAAACAGACACATAGATCAATGGAACAGAATAGAGAACCCAGAAGTGGACCCTGAACTTTATGGTCATCTAATATTCGATAAAGGAGGAAAGACTATCCACTGGAAGAAAGACAGTCTCTTCAATAAATGGTGCTGGGAAAATTGGACATCCACGTGCAGAAGAATGAAACTGGACCACTCTCTTGCACCAGACACAAAGATAAACTCAAAATGGATGAAAGATCTAAATGTGAGACAAGAGTCCATCAAAATCCTAGAGGAGAACACAGGCAACACCCTTTTTGAACTCGGCCACAGTAACTTCTTGCAAGATACATCCATGAAGGCAAAAAAAAACAAAAGCAAAAATGAACTATTGGGACTTCATCAAGATAAGAGGCTTTTGAACAGCAAAGGATACAGTCAACAAAACTAAAAGACAACCTGCAGATGGGAGAAGTGTCATAACACTCAGTGCTCATCCTGTCAAGTGCCCCCCTCATTTGCAAATGACGTATCAGATAAAGGGCTAGTGTCCAAGATCTATAAAGAACTTATTACACTCAACACCAAAGAAACAAACAATCCAATCATGAAATGGGCAAAAGACATGAAGAGAAATCCCACAGAGGAAGACATGGACATGGCCAACAAGCACATGAGAAAATGCTCTGCATCACTTGCCATCAGGGAAATACAAATCAAAACCACAATGAGATCCCACCTCACACCAGTGAGAATGGGGAAAATTTACAAGGCAGGAAACCACAAATGTTGGAGAGGATGTGGAGAAAAGGGAACCCTCCTGCACTGTTGGTGGGACTGTGAACTGGTGCAGCCACTCTGGAAAACTGTGTGGAGGTTCCTCAAAGAGTTAAAAATACACCTGCCCTACGACCCAGCAATTGCCCTGTTGGGGATTTACCCCAAAGATTCAGATGCAGTGAAACACTGGGACACCTGCACCCCGATGTTTCTAGCAGCAATGTCCACAATAGCCAAACTGTGGAAGGAGCCTCGGTGTCCATCGAAAGATGATGGATAAAGAAGATGTGGTCTATGTGTACAATGGAATATTCCTCAGCCATTAGAAACGACAAATACCCACCCTTTGCTTCGACGTGGATGGAACTTGAGGGTATTATGCTGAGTGCAGTAAGTCAATCGGAGAAGGACAAATATTATATATTCTCATTCATTTGGGGAATATAAATAATAGTGAAAGGGAATAGAAGGGAAGAGAGAAGAAATGTGTGAGAAATATCAGAAAGGGAGACAGAACATGAAGACTCCTAACTCTGGGAAACGAACTAGGGGTGGTGGAAGGGGAGGGGGGCGGGGGGTGGGGGTGAATGGGTGACAGGCACTGAGGGGGACACTTGACGGGATGAGCACTGGGTGTTATTTCGTATGTTGGTAAATTGAAAACCAATAAAAAATAAATTTATTTAAAAAATAAAATAAAAAAGAACACAGTCTGTATCACAGGATTATAACTAAATCTGAAAAATATAAAGTATGAATTTTTAAGTATATTAATATAAGTTTTTTTCCTAAGTGTTCTTTTTTTGGGGGGGCTGGGGGGAGGCTTACAATTAGTGGCTTTTGGGCTGCTTGTAACATTCACAATTACTTTTGGAAGCAAATTCTATATTTGTACACTAGAGCATCATTTCATTTTGTTTTATATCAAGTTTTTGAATCTCCGTATCTGCCTGTGTTTGTGTCTGTGTGGGTCTGTACTTAAACTTGTTTGCCTGGGTATGAGTTTGTGTGTCTGTGTATGTATTAGAATTACTTAAAATAGATACCAGGAAACTATATGCATAATCAATAACTGAAAGAAAAAAAAACATAAATTTAATGATGAAAGCTAAAATAGTGTTCAAAAATCATTTTTAAAATGCTTTAAAAAATCCATATTCTCAGTTCCCTTTGCAAAAAAACAAAAAACAAAAACAAAAACAAAACAAAACAAAACAAAAAACATTCCCAGAGTAACTATTCTCCCTTCTTTGTGGCTATTGTGTATTTCTTGGCAGAAAGAACAAAATACCACCAGTATTCTATGTTGAAAATTGTTTTAATTTAAACTAGAATATGTCAAATGATAATAATTTCCTCAGAATCATTTGGAAAGCAAACATCAAAAATAGGTACTTTATGATCATCACCACCCATTATGCTTTTCTCTTTCCTTCAACTTGAACTTTGCGTGGCAACTAAAAGCCTGAAAACTAATGGGATTTGCACTGTGGTTGGTACCTCAGAGCTCCGCTTTTAGAACTGACATTCTGTGGAAAATGAAGTAAGAACTTATTAGGCAACAAATTATATGATTTAAATACAGAGCAGCTGGCCATTGCAAGGATTTTATATGAAAATCATGGCAAACATTGCATGACTTTATGGAATCAGATTTCCAATGGATTTGTGATCAGCTGTGGAAAATTCACAGCAGTAACTCAATTACTACTACTTACAGGGAATAATTGGCATTATTCAATGACTCACAAATCAGACAACATTCCATCTGGCAATAGAAAGGAGCTCCACCAAGCTGTAGAAATGGAGAAGTTTTTTTAAAGGGAGAAAGGAGGTGTAAAAAGGAAATTAGTAGCAAAAAAAAAAAAAAAAAAAAAAAAGCATTGTTAAGGATGGTCATTTTCCAAAGGGGAACAGAGGGGTCTATCAGGGGATCACCTCCTAGTGTTGACCCGGTTATTCCAGGTGGACTGATTAAAGATTCCTGGGAGAGGCTGAAACTACAACACGGTTAAGCATTAGGGCTTGGTTTGCGGATGTGGGGCTGAGCACAACTGATTCCATTTTGAGACTGTCGTCTCCTTTTTAGCATCATGCGCGGGTGGTCAGAAAAATAATCTTGGAAAAGACAACTAGATGGTCCTCAGAAAAACTTGGTGTTACCAGCTTAGGGCTTGGAAGGTGACCTTCTAAAGAGAAATTATTAATCCAGAGTCTCAGAAGTGATAAGTAATCATTTTACTCAAAGCCAGTCTGGAATAACTGAAGTTAAGGGAAAACGAAAAAACAACACCAGAAAGGAAAGAAGGAAACATAACATGAGGAGTATTGCACATTATGGCAAAAGGCTTAGACGTTGCTCTTACAGCAAAAGCTAAGTCACTTCTTTAGACTGAGAAATTTTACAGGATCTTTGTCCCTTTAAAATTTGTCAATCTGATCTCATCCTCTTTAATGGAGCAAGACAGGCAATAATTCCAGTCTCATAAGGCCTTCCATCTCTGGAAACTATTTTCTTCAATTTTTGCACCAAAACTAGCCAACCTATGTCTGCACCCATCTCTATCTTGTAATAACAAATAATAGTCACTGCACACTATTATTTTCAGGTTTTGAAATCACTTCACCAATATCCAGAGGCTTCATAGGTTTCAGTTTTACGTCTTTTTTTTTTTTTTCCATTTCCTAACATGAATCTCCAAGTTTTCAAAATTCAATTTCATTTTTTTTGGGGGGGGGATCTCCCATCTCCCAAATACCATGCCAAGTATTTTCGTTTTTTGGCAATGGATCAACTCAACAGTATGCTGGTAAATATTTAACAATCAGATATCTGTAAAACAAAATAAAACCAACATGAAAGCCCTGATCTGTAGCTTAATGCTTCCATGCTTAATGTGTTAATGCTTCTACCACAGATATTTGAGGCTATAATCCTCTGTCAATGAATGCAGAGTTGAGTTCTCTTGATCCAACAGATTTTAGAAACATGAGGAAGACGGTTGACTCAACAGCCAAGAGGAAGTGTGGACCACCAGCTCTCAGAACCGACTACCCAAAAACAATAGTGAGCCAAGCTGGGACCAGACAGCCCAGGTTAGATGAACCCCACAGACACTGTCTAGACCACAAATATGACCCCTGTGAACTGCCAACAATCCCAAATGTGATATCCACGTCACTCAATGGTCTAGAACTGAACCGTATTTTTCCCCTTTCTTTACACACACACACACACACACACACACACACACACACACCTCAAGTTCTTTCTTGACAATTTGAGGAAGTTTATGTTTGTTAAAAGTTGTTTAACTATCAACAAATCTTATTATTTAAAGTATTTGAATAAATTCCTACCAGATGTGTCTTTTCTCTCTATACATATATAGATAGATAAATAGATATACACAACCATATATATCTTTTTATTTTTCTTCTCCTGACTGTTAGCTGAAGTCACGACCTGATTTTTCAGCATCAGCCTGGCTCCTTTCATCGCCTTGCCATTTATTTTCTTCTCATAACATTGTCCTAAACTTAATGACATTCAAATGATCTTCCCAAACAAGGGAGCACATTTATTAATGGAAACCCCTCTTCTCAATTACCGTTCAGGTTCAGTTTGTAGGTGCCCAGTGAGGAAACAAACAACATATGGATTAAGAAACCTCTCTTTTGAAGAAGTTTTCATTTTAGGACATAGCTGTAGATGCGCACGGGTTTTCGTCTTTGCACATTTTCACCAAATTCCCTTGCTATTTAAAACAAAGTACATAATTTTCACCAAAACCCACCACAGATATGCCAACAGGGTTGGCAAGGGAATCCATAAGGAGAATGGTAAGAGCTACAAAAACTCTTGGCAGGAAAGATTTGATGGAAGTCCCCATACCCACACCAAGAGACTTGACCAAAGGAGCACAGCTTCTAACATCCTAAGGGTGTGTCCCTAGGACAACTCAGCTGTCCCGTGACTGAGTTCCTGCTTAGGAAAGCCCAAGGCTGCTGAGACAATTTACTGTTTATTCCAGTCAACGCCTGACAATAGGCCTCAGACCTATTTCTTAGAACATTTTCTTAGAACGTTTACTCAAGAATACCTACACTTGCAAATCTTTTTTCTCTTCCTTGATGATGTATAAGTATATTTAACGATGCAAGAGTGTCTTCCCTAGGCTGGAAGCCATCCCTTAGAAAAGTAATCATCAAGAAAGACAGCCTCACGTCTCGCAGGCTCTGTGGGAAAGTAGGAACCTAACATGGATAAGTGCCAGTTAGATGACAGCACAGATGGTCTCATCACTTTGAACAGGAACAAGCTTTCTACCACTTTTTGTGTAATCTCCCACTTCCCTGACTCATTCTGCTTCTTGATCCCCTCCTGACCTCTTTATCCTCCTTTGAAAACACACAGTCATCTCTGGACAGGTCAGAGGTGAGCTCAGTTTACACTAAAGTCGCCTCTTTTTGCAGCAATATTGAATAAAATATTTTTCCCCTTTAACTACTGTTTTTAACCCTCTTTGAGAGTAAATAATGTGTACATGAAGTCACAAATCAGTAGGAACAGGAAGGTGATGGATGCAATATGGTAGGCATGATAGTCACACTTGTGTCTGTCCATGCTCTGCTTATCTATTCTTGAGCATGTTTTCAATTCTTTTTCCCTTTAAAATATTACTGCTTTGGAATAAAAATCTTACTAATATGAGAATAGCTGTCACCAACCTTGTCATTTCTAAGAATGACTACAGAAAGGTAAATGGAGAACAGAAAAGTAGCTGTTTCAAGGATTTCAATCCACTTCATGTTTATATTTTAAATGCAAGTAGATTATTCCTAATATTTCATCAGTCTAATTTGCCAGGTAAATAGCACACAGCTGAGTAAATTAGACACATGTAGAATCTGGGACCTACTGGTTGCTTAGAAGATCATTTTCATATCAGAATGAAACTTAAAAAATCTATTCTACTAAAGTTCTTAAATAATAGTCTTATCTGGAACACTAATCTTTGAAAATTGTGAAATGCCTCAAGGGTTTGCATTAGACAATGTCGTGATCACACGCCAGGGTGACTCTGAACAACCCAGGCCTTCGGTAGTGACATTTTTGTGGGATTCCCTCTTGCTGAGTGTGGGTCAGATCTGTGATGTGCTTGTAACCAGCACTACATGCAAACAGGATGGTATGACCCTTCCTTCACTACTTGATGGCAAAGGTAGAAGGAAGTAACTCCCATTGTGATCTTTCACAAAGCTCAAACTTGCTAGTGAATCTATTTATTGTATCTATACATCCATCTATCTATCTGGATCTCTGTCAACTGGGGGAGAAAGTCTGCATTGTATGAATGGAGATCTTTGTCCTTGGATTCCTCCACCAGAAGATTTACATGGAGATCCAGGCTCCAACGAAGGAAGACAGGCCGGAGGAAAGTAACAAACTGCACAGCACAGTTTATTAAAGCAAAAGGACACTCTTGAGGTGGGAGAGCAGGCAGGTTCTGATTGATGGAACCAGGCCCTGGGTCATTTTAGGATTGGGTATTACTGGATTTCTCTGAGCTGGGAGGAATTCTGACAAACTGTGAGGTGGTATCTACTGGAGGCTGCTTCGAATCATTTGGGAAACTCTTCCCAGATTGAAAAGGGGAATTTTTGACCAAGGAAGGTTTGTACCCCAACCATCATGGCAGCTTTTCTCTACCCGGCTGGTAGGGGCAGTGCCTGCAATGCAAATGCATTAAAATGAGTGTAGGGGTTATCCTGGGGCAGAGGAAGAAGATAGTGCATGCTTGGCATCTGAGGTTTTTGTTCTTGTCAGCCTCAAGGTCTCAGAAACCACAAGATATGGATGTTGTGCCCCCTGGCAAAAGCCTATTAAAAAATAGGTAGCTAATTTATCACCGTCTTCCTCCAGCTCACGCTTCTATCATTCCCTTCAAGGACTTGGAGACTCTGTCCCTGGCACTCTTTCCACTCTTCATATCTTTCTTCTTCCTTTTTTTATCTATCTATCATCTATCTATCTATCTTCCTATCTATCTTCCTATCTATCTATCATCTATCTATCTATCTATCTATCTATCTATCTATCTATCTATCATCTATCTATCATCTATCACCTAATCTATCTATCTGTTGGTTGGTCTACCTATAACTTCTCTTATTGTCTCTGAAGAAGCAAGCTACCACGAATGGTATGACCGCAAGCTACGCAATGCTGTTGAAAATCGTGAGTACAAGAAAGAGGATCATTCTCCAGTAGGTCTTTCAAACAGAAAATTCAATCCTGGCTAACGCATTCATAGCAGCATTCTGAGACCCTAGCTAATATGCCTGGATTTCTAATGCATAATAAGTATAGGAAAATAAATGAGGGTTGTGTGAAGCTGCTAAGTTTGAAGTAATTTGTTATGAAGCACAGAGAACTAATCACAGCATGTCTACTCCCAGAGAGAAAGAATGAGTATGTTTTAGTTAATTTTAAGGAAGTCCGGAAAACTATTATTGATACGGGAGAGCTGGGTTCTTATCTCTTGGAGTCTAAGAATGAATCTCTTGGACACAGGAGAGTGAGTAAAGTGATAGAGGTTTATCGATAGAAATTTATTAAGATACAGAGAAAGCCCTCAGAAATGAGAGGGGTCCTGACAGGGTTGCCACTGGGGGCTTGTAGGGTTGGTCTTTTATTGAGGGCTAACCAGGGAACCTAAATCCTTTTAATATCTCCATTGAGTTCACCACCGAGTAAGGACTAGTGATAACGTCTTTAATGACTTACTTCTTCTTTGGGGTCTGGTTATTCTTTGTTGTCAACAAGTAGCAGTTATAACAAGACACCCTCCCCACCCACACCTTAGGGCAGGGTGGTCTAGCTTATTTCCCCATTTCTGGTTTCCTTACACCTCAGCATTTTTGGGGATTTTTGTAAGCCTGCTTCCATGGCCCACTACCTAGCCCTGCCCAGCCCCCTTTGTCCCTAACTCATTATCTTACCATCATCTTTTCAACACATCCGCATCCTTATAACTTATCTGCAGCTTCTTTAATTATATTATTTATGTTTTCAAAGAGTTTGTTTTTTCTTCATATTTCTGATATTTCAAACATTTATTTTGGTTATTAAAAGTTTATACAAGATTAGTATTTTTTCAGACTCATTTTATAATAAGATATTTTATGATTCATAGTTTTACTAACAAAGGTGTGAAAAGGAAATATCAATTTATGAATTGTAACTCTGAATTAGATTTCCAATTTAGAAATCTGAAATTGGTTGTTACAGTAAAGTCACATTTGGGGGGATATATGATAGTGTTTCGTTTTTAATTTTCTGCTCATATAGTTGATATAAAATCATTTTTTCCTGCTCATATAGTTGATATAAAATCATTTAATTGGCCATTGAATTTTAAATGTGTATGTATAAAAATAGCAGAGTGAATCTATGTCTAACTCTAAAACCCATGGTCTTAGACATTAGTGCTGTTTTATAATTCTTCTATTTATATTCTTTGTCATGAATGTGATAGAATTAATGTCATCTATTAATATTAATTAAACACTTATTCAAATATTTTAATTAACTCTGATTATGGTTATCGTTTATTTAAATAATATTTATTGAGTAACTATTATATTCATTTGTTCATTATCTATCTTTTTTAAGATTTATTTATTTAAGAGAAGGAGAGAAAGAGACTGAGTGGGGGGAGAGAAGTAGGGGGAGGGACAAAGGGAGAGGATCTTCAAGTAAACTCTCTGCTGAGTGGGGCGCCTGATGCGGGGCTCAGTCCTCCAACCCATGAGATCATGACCTGAGCCAAAATTGAGAGCCGGATGCTGAACCTACTGAGCCACCCAGGTGCCACACAGTGATTACCTTTAGGGCACTGTGTTAACACTGTGCTGGGGATGGAGAGATAAGCAAGAGATTGGAATCTTGCTCTTACAAAACTTAGCACTGTATGGGGATCAAAGTAGCCACTTAATCAAATAGTCATTCTACAAAAAAAAAAAAAGAAAGAAAAAAAAAGTAGTTTACAAATTGGGATATAAAAGCCAAAGGGAAACATTTGTGATTCCTTGGTAAACTATGCATTGTTTAAAGTACATTCCTCCCAGTTGTCTGAATCTGATATTGGTTCAAAGAGGATTTGGGGCTTTCTTTGTCTTTGAGGCACTTTGTGATTATAGAGGCTATAAATAACTGATGAACTTGCAAATAAATGCCTGCAGACAGGCACATAAGTTCTGCCTGGTGGAGAGGCTACCTTTGTCTACCCACTCCTCTCTTCCACCTCCTCATCTGATGGAGAAAAAAAAAGGCAGTTGGCCATTTACAAATTTATTTCAGTAATCTTGGTTTAGCAGCCTGTGTTTTACCAAGCCCTCCACATGATTCTGATGAATAGATATATTTGGAACAATTTCATAGGTGAGGGAGGCTCCTGGTGAGCTACCTCAACTGATTTGATGGATTTTGAAAATTAGACCCAAATTGTAGTGAAAAGAGGAGTAAGTGAGGAATGATAATATGGCTGTTAGGAATAAAAGCAACTAGAACTATTTTGGTTTAAAAGGAGAGGAGATGGGGTACCTGTGTGGCTCCATGGTTGAGTGTCTGCCTTCGGCTCAGGTCCTGATCCTGGGATCCTGGGATCGAGTCCCGCATCGGGCCCCCCACATGGAGCCTGCTTCTCCCTCTGTCTGTGTCTCTGCCTCTCTCTCTGTGTCTCTTGTGAATAAGCAAATAAAATATTTAAAAATAAATAAATGAAAGGAGAGGAGATAATTGAGATAGCTACACGGGGGTATCTAGTTAAGGGTCAGGTGCTTGATGGTTGTTGTTGCTTATATAAAATAAGAGATATTTGAGGATAGTTACAAGGCAATAGGAAAGGATCTAGTCTGGAGAAAAAGTCTGCATAGAAAATAAAGTAACTTAAAAATGTTCTTAAGAAGACTGAAGAAGATGAAGTCCCAAGTAAACATTTTCAAGTTCACCATTAGAGGAGAATTATTATTTGTTTTTAGTGAAGATTTGGGAAACTCTTTCTGTAAAGTATAAATATTTTAGGCCTTGAAGAACAGTCTTTCTTAAAACTGGCCAACTTTGTCATTTGATCACAAAAGCAGACATCAACAGGTAAAAGCTTTGCTGTGCTTCAATAAAATTCTATTTGCCAAAATAAACAATGGGACCATTTTTGTCCACGGGCTAAGTTTCCAGCCATTGCTTAAATAGAAGAGGAAAAAAAAATGAGTAGAAGATATTGAACTATAGGAATGCTCTTGTGTTGGTATATTTGTAGAATAAAGATGGAAGGGGTTGTTTTTTTCTGACAGTTACTCTAATATCTGTAATTTAGGTGACAAAATCATCGATTGATCTTGTGTTTGGGGGGAGTAATTACAGGAGAAAAGGCCATTTTTAAAAGTAATTTCAAAGAATAAGTTGATCTGGAAAAAAATGGTGGAATTTTTGGTTGTGTTGAGGGCAGACTGAGATTTGTAATCAAAACTTTGCCTGCTCTGTTGGAAGTTTCTCTAATAACTCTGATCTGGAAAAAAAAAAATAGAAAGTTGAGTTCAACAGAGTTAGAGTATTTGCAAGTGAAAATAAAACAAAACAAAAGGTAAAAAGTAGCAGAGGTGGTTTATGGTATTTTCAACTCTGTTATTGAGCATCATGATCTGTAAAGTCTATGCCAGACAGGAAGAGAAGAAAACCCTACTGAATTAGGAAGTAGAGCACACCAATGGACCTAATGCATGTCCATAAAGTAGAAAAACAGTTCTAGTGGTATCAAACTGAATAAAGAAAACCTCATTTATTTTATTTTATTTTATTTCTAAAATATTTTATTTATTTTTTCATGAGAGAGAGAGAGAGGCAGAAACACAGGCAAAGGGAGAAGTAGGCTCCATGCAGGGAGCCCAAAGTGGGACTCAATAACTGGTCTCCAGGATCACACCCTGGGCTGAAGGCAGAGCTAAACAGCTGAGCCACCTGGGCTGTCCAGAAAACCTCATTTAAAGCAGAGTCAGAGGAAAAAAAAAAAAATGAGAGAGGTGGGGAGGCCAGAGAGGAAGCTCTCCTGCCCTACAAATCCTCATTAATTGCAGCCCCCAAAGGAAGAGATATTAGATTCCCAACAGCAAAAAGCCTACTTCACCACTTCAACAGGAAGGAAGGAGTTCTTGGTCAGCAACAAGCTCGACCAATTAGAAACCAATACTAATGATGCAGTTTTGGAATATAGGCGAGGTCCGGAGCCGATGACTGAGAAAGAGTTCTTGAGATATCTTTGGTGCAAAATGGTGGTTTTATTAAAGTGTGGGAACAGGACCCATGGAACAGAAAGAGGGTTGTGAGGGATGGCTGATTATATACCTGGGAGTCAAGGGACATAAGGAAAAGGGAGATTTCAAAAGGGGCTTCATATGCTAAGGAGGACCTACAGGATACTGGGGGCCTTGCCACTGTCAAGTTAAAGATGGTTTTTCCCTCTAGCAAGGCATTAACATTAAGACAATTGGAAGCTTTCCGAGGAATGTCAGAGCTATCCCACCCCCCACCCTGGGGTGGGGTGTCAGCTTGTGCTGTGTCCTCAGCTGGCCCTCCCTTCCCCACTACCAAGAACTTGCATTCTCCTTCAGGGACTTTCATTGAAAGGGGCTCCTCCCATCCTCCTCCTTTTGTTTAAAAAGCAGCAGTTCCTCTCCCCTTTGATCTCAGGGCTTACCTGTGGTTTGCCACAGCTTCCTTGTCCCAGATTGCAATTCCTCTTGGAGTCCTCAGTCAACCTATGTCTCTGATAATATAACTGGCTAGTTTACCTTGAAGGTTGACAATGGTAAACATTGTGAGTAAGTGAGAAGCCTGTGGATTCCAGATAGATAATTCTAGGAGGGGGCCTGTAAGTTGCCTCAGAATGTTTTAATTTATTTTATTTTTATTTGGAGGATAATTTAAATTTCATTTTGACTGTATTTTACATGATTTAAGTAACTGTCTTTTAATCAAATATTGCCAAGTTTTTTTTTTTTGTATCCTTTGATACACGTCTATAAGATTATGTTGAACACCTTTGAATAGCAGTGCTGGTGGGAAAAAAAAAATCAGACTTAAATCATGAGTGAAGCTTTTGCAGTGAGTGAAATACAAGTGGTGAGAGGTCAGACTACTACTGAAAGCTTTATGGAAATATTGTTAGAGAAAAGTAGTGAAAAATTACAAAATCACACATTGACTAGGCCTCATTAACTCAAAATAATCTGAAACTTAATGATTTATCTTTAATTAAGCAACATAAGCATTATATTACAGTTTGATCTAAAATGCATGATTTTTGTACATGTGTTTGTATTAGTATGATTATCTGTGTTAATACGACAATATTCTGATGGTTATTTGGTTAAAAATGGTTGCTATTTGCTTGCACATATTCCAGTGATGTAATTAAAATGATTTAACTAAAAAGGGAGTCAAGTTTGAACAATGATGGTACAGGTGATGTAAACATTTTAGGTGATTTAAATATATCGCATATTAGTTCAGATGATAATTATGGGTCATATGGTGAAGATGCACATTTTTATGTAAATTAGAAAATAAACCCTAAAATAATTCAAGCTGGCTTTGTTTGGTGCATGCCACCATTCTTGGCTACATTCAAATCCCTTTGGAATGCAAAAAGCCCTAATGAAAGCTATGATTAACTAGTTACATAGTTCATAACCGAGGTCTAATTATAAGTTTAGACATTTCCTTGCCTAACAAAGAAAAAGTCATTGCTGCTGACAGCTGCAGAAGCTATAAAAGCTGGGAAATGTCTAAGTAAGAGAATTTAAAACAGCTGTGACATTGTCAGGGTAAAACCCTGCCGTTTCTCTTAGGTGAGGTGAGAGAAGATGTATCATTAAGTACACAACAAGACGCATCTTTATGTGCGAATTCACCAATTCTCATAGGTTGTAAAATTATAACTGCCAATTTTTTAAACAAAGCCTACAACTCTCGGAGTTTTAAATAGAAAGTAATGTATTGCAATCACAAAACATTCACAAAACTTTTCTGGGGAAAAACTGCCTTCATACTGTTTTGTATTTCTTTGTATGATATAACTAGACTCCTCCAGTTTACGAAGACAGCTACATTGAAGAGCAGAGTTTAGAGGTCTCCGCGTCTGTTTGATAAGGAAAAAATATGTTATAATGTTAAATATTAGGCGCTAAATTTCCAAATTTCGGTTGAAAGACAGAGCGAATTTAATAAAATGATATACCTGTTTTTATATCTAATTATATATGTATGTAATTTAAATAGGTATAATTGTATATTTTATAGTCAGATTTAGCCAAATAGTCAAAGTGTGTTTTTTTTATCAAATATATATATATATATATTATATATATATATGTTATATATGTATATAATATATATATAATACTCATATATATAAAACTCTCTCTACCTTAGGCCTATTGTTCAAGGTTGTGGAACCAAATAGACCAAACCTCATGTGCCTTTCTGTCCAGAGGAAGCATTCATTGGCCAATGAAAAATGTCAACCCAAGATATCCTTTATTTTACTAATCCTAAAATGCATTTTTGGGATTTCATTTTGCATTTTAACATCTCTGAACTTAGTATTCACTGTCTGTTTAATACTGCCTTTCTGTTATGATGGTCCAGGAAACCATTTTTTTGTACTCAAAATAGGTGTAATTATCACCGTGTGCCTATGGGCACATTTGGTCTGGCAGTTCATATGTGCCTCTATTAGTGAAGTCATGTTTTACGTAACAAAATTCTCAGTCCGTAGGGGAAAGGAATTTGCAGACGTAGCAGGTCCTCTCATATTAATTAATGTAATTTATTAAGTTAATCAACTAACAAAAGGAAAGGGTATTTCCCTTCAACTTCTAAATATGGGCAAGGGATTCATGCAGGGATCCAGGGAAGAGAGCAGGATTGGAATTGGCTCAAGTTCTCAGGAAGTACAAGTAATGAAACAGTTTTTTTGGTGTAGACACAGTACGTACAATTAAAGAATATGCCCATGTAAGAGCGCATGTAACTGTTATTGCTGGTGGGTAGATCTTTAACGGTATCCCCACCGACACAAGATGTTCAGGATTATTTAAAGAAGGAATAGGAGTCCTGATTATTGATCACTTCTGCTGAAATTAAGAAAGTGCTGATACAGAACTTGCAAAATGTGTGCCAGTGTGGTTTCATTTGAAATCCAGGATATGATGATGAAGAAGTCTTTGGAAAAATAAAAGATTTCTTTTTTCTCTGCATTTGTCAATTCTCTAATAGCATCCCATGTAAAGCATGGACATCAATAACTAACTCAAAAAAACAAAAAGTTGGACTGTGAATTCAAGGAAGGCTTAGGAATACCTACAGCATTTTTTTTTTTTGCTTATAGTTATGATTTTTATACGTACAAAGGTCATAAATGTTGAATAAAATTCAAACCATTCTTTTAGAAAGTTTAAAATCAAAATTATGAGTGATACAAAAACAATAAATTGTAGTTTGTAAAAGTTGCTGTTTTCCTAGCAGTATAGAAAATAATTCTAGCCCTTCTGATAAGATAAACTAAATGAAATACATGATAATTAAAATATCTGCTTAAAAGAAATAAGGTAAGAGATAAAACTCTGTAAATTGGGGAATGCTTTATAAAGATTGTCAGATGGGACACCTGGGTTGCTCAGCGGTTAAGCATCTGCTTTGGCTGCTAAAGTCCCAGGATTGAGTCCTGCATCGGGGTCCCTGCAGAGAGCCTGCTTCTCCCTCTGCCTGTGCCTCTACCTCTCTCTCGGAGTCTCCCATGAATAAAATAAAAATAAAATAAAAATAAAATAAATAAAATAAAATAAAATAAAATAAAATAAAATAAAATAAAAAGGATTGTCAGGCAGCATTTCAGATGAAGTCACATTTATCTTGAGATTTGGAAATTAGAATAGTTTGCTTTGCAAAAACATGTTTACTATAGAATTTATCGAAACCCAACCATTTCTGAGGGAATGGCTTCTTAGGAATTACGCTGGGATTGTACACAGAAAACCAGTGAGTATGGTCATAGTAAATAAAGAGTGGGGGGGGGCAGAGGGGAGGCAAAAGAAAGTGTAAAATAAGGAAGGACATGTTGACATGTAGGAGTAACTTAAGAGACATCCACATGGAGACAGCAAGTAAGAAGTTAGATGAATGAGACTGAAGCTCAAAGGAAAAGTCTAAAGCAAAGAGGCGAACTTTGAAAAACAGCATATCATGTTGAATAAAGCAATATGTGCTTATTTTGCCTAAAGAGATGGTGTAAAGAGGTAAGAAAACAAAGGTCTGAGATACACCGAGATGTGGGAGGGAATATGGGATTATATATACCTGCAATGAGGTAAAGGGTCTGGCCAAGTAAGATGAACCTGACGTCTAATAGCAAACTGAGGAACATCCTGCCAGGGAACCCAGCAGAGGTTACTGCAAGAAGACAGAGTGAATACATTAGCTGCTGTCGTAACATTTAATAAGATCAGGTGAGAGGCATTGCTGCCGACAGATTTAGCAGTAAGTACTGAAAAAATATAGAGGGTAGAAGCTGCCTCCAGCCAGTTGTGGACAGATTAGTAAAAGGCAGATTCAGAAGTGGAGACACTGTGGGTGGCAATTCTCTCAAGAAGTATCCCCAGGAAGGCAATCAGAGAAATGAGGTGGAAGACGGAAAGCAATTCAGAATCAAGAGGGAGAATTATATTTATTATTGTTATTATTTTATTTTAATGATAATGTCCCAGGAAGATTCTATATTCTTGAGTAGGAGGTAGGCAAGATGCATTAGGAAGGGAGAAACGAATTTGGTACTTGTCTTAATACTTTAAAACTTGAGAATGTTACAAAATGTAGGTATAAAAGCAACGATTGCTTTCATATTTGCCTGGACCCTTTGTGGTATCTGAGAAGAAATTACCTGGTGGATCTCCAACACCAGGACTGAACAATGGGGTGGTAAGGATAGAAATAGAGAGCAGAATGAAAGGAGGGAAGAAAGGAGGAAAATAAGGGAGGGAGGGAGGAAGGAAGGAAGGAAGGAAGGAAGGAAGGAAGGAAGGAAGGAAGGAAAGAAGGAAGGAAGGAAAGAAGGAAGGAAGGAAGGAAGGAAGGAAGGAAGGAAGGAAGGAGGAAGGGAAGGAAGGAAGGAAGGAAGGAAGGGTGTGTGGTGGGGTGAGAGGCCATAAATGTAAAATTTCCAATAACATTTAACTGTCAGCATCAATAATGTGTGAATTCTGGGAACTGGAGGTTGTTAAAGGCTGAACATATTAAAATCTTTAAAGTCAATGAAAGAAATTAATGTTATTAATGAAAGCTGTAAGATTCTGGGTGTCGCCAGATACTGAAAGAGTGATTTTCTGAAGACATGAATGTGTGCATATGTGCGCAGCCACGGTGGTGCTGGTGGTGGTGGTGGTGGTGGTGGTGGTGGGTGGGAGATCCCAGGGCAAGTTGGTCGATGTAAGTAACCAGTCGTGACTCAGACTAAGTATGTCCACCCCTGGCTGTTCGAGGGACTATATAGAATTGTTTTGCATTGACGTACCAATCACCCTACGAGTGCCCCCACCCTGCCCTCAGTGAGGTAGGACATGGGAATCTTGCTTTCACAGACTGAAGGAAAGAATCTCCCAAAGCTTATCACAGTCATATTAGGAAAGAAAATGAACATAAAGTGTATATAAGCTGATCAACATCTAAACCATTAACACCCAGTGGTCCAATGTACCAGACAGAACCATCACAGGGGGAAAGAAAGGTAGACAAGAGGGGAGGTACTTTAGAATGTCTTCCAAGCAATTCTGTTACAGCCTCCCCCCTCATCCTTGGAGAGCTTACCTCGTTTTTACCAGTTCATCTCCTTCATAGAAGTCAACGGTGCTTTCTTGCAAAGGGCCCCTGATGACTACCGTCCAATAAACAACATCCAAATGCTGCACTCAAATGGGCTGACCGTATATTTGACCCAGTTGTATTTTCTACCTTCCCCTAGAGGGGAAAGTCATTATGTCTTCAAATTTTGTATTTGTGTGACATGAACAGTTAGTACCCTAATCTAGGACTGCACAGCTAAAAGCGTAGAAGAATGGTAAAAGTAACTCTTTCGTAAAAGATGCCACGTTATTCCTTAGCTATAGTGTTAGCTACTTGTCACACATTGATTGCACTGATATAGATTGGATCTGATTCAGTGGTTAAGACTGAAATAAACAGAAAATTGCAAAGTCGATGTAATTATTTTAACAATCTTAATCACTAAATTGCATTGCACTAACTTATTTAGGTTAGGAAAGCTCTGTTTCAAAACGGTTGCTATTATTTTTGCTTTGAGACGGAAATTAAGCATTTGCGGAAGCTCCTCATACAGTCTTTTTGCATTGAATCTGGTATTGTTCGAAATTAATTATTGACTTTTCTGATTTAGAAGGTTGAAGAGTGATAGGCAAACACGATAGGTTTTAAGAAACGTCATCCCCCCCGCCTCCATTAACAGGAAAATATTTAGAGAATTTGGTTTTGTAGAAAGGCTCTCAGAGTGTCTATTGTCTGGAAATAAGACAGTAATGCAGAAAGATAACTTTCCTGCTGTTTTCAATCAGGCTCCTCTCAGTATTGTAATAAAAATAAGACAGTAATGATTGTTATGTATACAAATAAAACCCCTCAGATTGTAATCATGGAAATGAATATTGACTTGTCAAACCATAACCCATGCTACCATATATGACAATGGGAGATTGCAGAGTTTACAATGTACCATGATTAAATGAAATTCAATTTAGCTGGAAATATGTGTAAATTTTATTATAGTGTATGAATATTTTGAACTGATAATAATGAGGCCTTTTGACCTAACCAGAATTAAATTATAACAGCTGTGATATCTCAATCCCAACCCATGTCGAATGAACCCGATACTTAGAACATCTGCTCTGCAATAAAAGAAGGCTAATTGCGCAATCTCAATGACATTCGAGTAGAATTGCCAGATTCCAACAGAGAGAAAAGAAAGAAAAAGCAAGTTGGAAGAATTGGTATTCACTAAAGTAGAAGCCTTCATTTTTTCTCTAAAAGAAAAATATTTAAGAATTCTGTAGTGAACTACGTTATAATTGTAAGATGTTTAAACCTAGTTGGAGTATTTATTTTCTAAATAAGTAAATGAATGAATGAATGAATGAATGAATAAATTGATTTTATTAGGAAAAAAGTTAACTTCTAAGTTGAGTTTGGTAACAATTGATTAACAATGTAAAATCTTTGCCAGGCTAACACTTCTGCAATACTTTTAAAGTCGGAGGCAACACAGAACTTTGGTCTGGCATATGATGCGGCTGTTTATAAATAATTTTCCTCACTGTTGGATGCCAATAGACTCAGGGCCACTCAGCCAAAAAATTACAAAATTACTACCTTTTGTGATCATTTTTGTCATTTAGGTTTTTAGAGAACCTGCAGCAAGTACAAATGCTATTTTGACAAAAAAAAAAAAAGGGTGTTTGGCGGAAACCACCATCTTAGATTTGAAACGTAGAGTTTCTGAGTTGATTCTCTCTTTTTTTTTTTAAATTTCCAAAATAGGTCATGATTGCTATGGATGATTGAAAATGTTCTACAAAGTTTCTTGGAAAAAATATTTTACGCATTTTTATGGAAAGTGGTTTTGTTTTTCTGTAGTTTTTATGGAAAGAAAATTCACTTATAAAGATATATTTCTATGTTAAATATATAGTTACCATATGAATCACCATTCCACTTCTCTCAAGAGAGATAAAAATACCGTCAGCATTAAAGTTGTACGTAAAGGTCCATGGCAGTATTATTCATCATTTTCAAAAAATAAAAACAACCCAAATGTTCCTCAACAATGTATGTATACTGTGTGATGTATATGTACAATAGAATATTACTTGCAATAAAATAAAACGGATTATCGATACATACTACAAAATTGTGATAAGTGAAGGGATCCAGCCACAAAAGACCACGTAAAATTCTATTCATATAAATTTTCCAGATTTTGTTTATTAAAAATTAATAAATCTATAAAGACAAAATGTAAAGCCATAGTTGCCAGGGATTGGAGATTAGTGGGGAGGAGAAGGGAATGAATGATAACAGGTATGAAATTTATTTTTGGTGTGAAGAAAAATGCTCTAAATTAGACTGTGTTTATGACTGCACAACTCTAAATATACTAAAAAGCATTGAATTGTGTACTTAAAACAGGTGAATTATATTATGCAAATTACTTCTCAATAAAGCTGTTTAAGTGTGTGTATATATATATATATATATCTTTCAAAGTTTAAAGGGGTTTAGTATACTGAGTAGTAAAATTGTTTTATATTTTAACAAAAATGTTGACAAATTAATATTACTTCAAATGATAACAGTAAGTCATCTACCTAGTCATCTTTATTCTAAAATATTCAAGATTTAATATTTTTCATGAATCTATCCTTGTGAATATTAAAATGTAACCCCTACAAATAAAAACTAGTGACTAATTTGAAAGATATGGAAGTTTAAAAGCTTTAAATTTTACCTAAATCTTCCTATAAATGAATTTGTTGTATTTTAATAGGTAATAAGGTTATTTCTAAGTAGGTCTTTGCTTCATTGGAGTAATTGTTAAACAAATGAAGTTCAAAGAAATATAATTGACTATCAAAATTTTTTTTGCATACCACTGGAACCTGTATGGAGCCACATTTCTTTAAATGCCCTGGCCTCACTCTTGTACTATCTATTCTATGGCAAACTGGCTTTGTTCCTATCACGTCACTGACGTTTATGGCTACATAATCACGGACAGGTACCTAGATCCATTCAAGGCCAGATCTTTTCAGTTTTAGCTGAAGACACATTGGCACCATCTCTGTCAGGAACTGTGACATACTTTACCACCTATGAGGTCATCTTTTGCCTTCAGCTGGTTCTAATTGTCAGTTATCTGAGGAAAGTTCCATTTTAAGACCTATAAGCTTGTCAATTGCATTCAGTTTGGATGCTGAGCGCACCATGTTTTTTTGGTCTTGTAGATTTTAGCCTCGTAAGAGAGCCTTTCCTCCAAAGGGATGATCTGTTTAATCGAGTGACCTGAATTTACTTTTATTTCCATACAAACAAATTATATGGTCCTGTTAACATTCCTTCCACTGTTGGTTTCCTACCCAGCCATTTTTTCTATTTGTAAAAACTTATTCACTGTTCACCTTTTCTACTTTAAAATGTATTTATGGGCAATCATTGTCACCCCAGAATGACTGATGGTTGAAATGTACCAAGACATGGCCTCGGTTATGATAACTAATAAACTTGAAAAAGGAAATTTGGGTGGCTCAGTGGTTGAGCATCTGCCTTTGGCTCAGAGTGTGATCCTGGGGTCCTGGGATTGAGTCCTACATCAGTCTCTGCCTGTGTCTCTCACTCTCTCTCTCTCTCTGTATTTCATAAATAAATAAATAAATAAATAAATAAATAAATAAATAAATAAAATCTTTAAAAAAAACAAAACAAAAAGAAAAATGAAATTTGCCTCAACATAAGTCACAGTGAGTTTTAACGGCATTCTTTTAGTCTCTTTCAAAATGCAAGTCTCTCTCTCCTTTTGTTTGTAGCATCTGATTATAAAACAAAATTCAAGTACTCTTCTTTGGCAGGATTATGTGATCTCTTGGTCACTACTATTTATTTCCTTGGGCTTTGAAAAGTTTCTCTCTACCTCAACGACACACACTGTCTTGCAGTTGTGCTTCAGTGATTATTTGGATGATTTATCATTTTATTCATTTCTTATTGAGTTAACAGTCTCCAAATCACAGTTACAAAAACACAATTTCTTTGTTTTTTTTGGTTTGTTTGTTTGAGACTGCAGATGAGCTCTGGCATTTCTGCAATCTTCTCATCTCTAAGGGGTTCTTACACTTTAAGGTAGGCCGAAGGGCTGCCCACAGCTGAGATGTGCTGTTCCCATGGTCTAGGAACAAAATGCAGGAACAAAATCAAACAGCACCAAATCATGTAGGTTCATTGAATGCTTCTGCACATATGTGGAGAAAGTTACATCTGCTTGCATACCAATGGTCAAAAACATTGTGTGGTTAAGTACAAATCAATCTCCAAGGAAACATGGCCTGAGTTGGAAGAGAATAAACAACTGAACAGTTAGTACCTTCTACCATAATTCTATGACCTTGGCCAAAAACATCTGCTTTTTCTTAGTGAAATTAAACCCAATCTCTCTGAGAGATTCCAAGTGCCTTATTCAATTATCGTAATCAGACTTAAAGTTTGGAGCTGATGATCTGCATCAGGTCGTGATGCAGTTTCACTTGATCTGTCATCTGTGAACTTAAAGGTAAGATAATGGTTCTTTTTGTCACACAGACACATACCTGCCACAGAATGCTGGAACAATAATAAGACAATGACAATAAATTATCACAGCTGGAAAAGAGGAAAGAGTAGACACATACAGCTCACTGGTCAATAGCAGTTTTGAAAGCCGGGCAAAAGTGGTGAAGTCCCCCTCTCCTTGAAATATGGAATATCCCGGGAACCTGGGCGGCTCTGGGTGGTTGAGCATCTGACTGGCTTAGGGTGTGATCCCAGTGTGGGAATCTGGTCCCACATCGGGCTCCCTGTGGGCAGCCTGTCTTTTCCTCTCTCCCTGTGTCTCTCACAAATAAATAAATAAAATCTTAAAAAGAAAAAAAAAGAAATATGGAATATCCCTTGATGACATTTTTTTTACCCTCGGAGAAACTCCCTGGGGGCATTGTTCTCTATGGCTCTGCTTCATGGAAAGTTATTCCTTTTTAATAAGACTCCTTGGATACTTTTGAAAAGAAGACTATTAACTTTTAGGGGATTAAGCAGTATTCTAAGCATGCTTCTTGTACCTAGGAATTTTGGAACTCAAAGGGCATATTTTCATTTTGAATAGTCACAATGTTCCTTAATCTAGAACTGGTAGGAACTTAACACAATACAACACATTCATTTTTTTTTTAATATCTTACTAATTGATTCCAGTCAGCTCCAGATGTTTATAGATAAATGCCTCTAGTATCTGATTAAGGATACTTTGAGTTTCTCAGGATTCCATGGGATAATATCTTTGCTGTGCTTCCTGGAGACATTTTGTTTAACTGAACAGAATTTCTAAGTGAAAAATTGTTCTAACTATATATTTTAACAAAAGGTATGATGGCCACAGCATCCTTGACTTTATATTTATTTTTATTTATTTTGATTTGTTAAAGATTTTGTTTATTCATTCATGAGAGACACACAGAGAGAGGCAGAGACATAGGCAGAGGGAGAGGCAGGCTCCTTGCAGGGAGCCCAGTGTGGAGTTTGAGCCTGGGACTCTGGGATCAGGACATGAGCCAAGGCAGGAACTCAACCACTGAGCCACCCAGGAGCTCCTATATTTATTTTTAAAAATATTTTTAACAATCCTTTCACTGGCTAGAATTGAGAAGGAGCTGTTTCTTCAAATCCTTATAGTCCTGGTCCTGGTATTCTAAATTTTCTCATAATTTTTAATTCTGATTGTGAGCAGATTTTCTTTTCTTAAAAAGAAAATCGAACTTTTCCAACCTAACTTTTGCAGTGTTTATCCAATGCAGCTAATAGTAAATAATTCATGCTACTGATATTCTCTCTTGGATAAAACTTAATTTCTGAAAATAATACATTCATTTGACATTTTTT
This sequence comes from Vulpes vulpes, assembly GCF_048418805.1. Classification (NCBI taxonomy): domain Eukaryota; kingdom Metazoa; phylum Chordata; class Mammalia; order Carnivora; family Canidae; genus Vulpes; species Vulpes vulpes. The sequence goes on from NC_132783.1 coordinate 143,592,769, forward strand.
TTCTGTCTTGGAAGTTATTATAGGTGATAGCCATACCCAGTGTTTTTCTTATGCGGTTGTAAGGTGGTTGCAAACTTCAATAGCATTTTCCTTATGAATTGCTATCTAGAACAAAAGCTTATGTCATATATTGTAGGTATTTGCTGTTGTTTGTACACTTTTTTTTTGTCTGCTCTTGCTTTAGAAATAAGCAACACTAATATTTTAGCACTTGCACAGAGATGTTTTTATTGTTTACATTAACTGATGGCTTCAGATGAGACGTTCCTCAACTGGCCTCTGCTGGTCATGTGTGACTTCACCAGCCTCCTCATTCCAGAATATGTGCTGAAGGAGAAATCCTCCCTTCGGACCTGTTCTATACATAGCAGAAGCCAGACTTTCAAGGTAACAGCAGAGAGCACGTAGTATATTTCATTGGTTTACATTCCAGTGACTGGTCGAGTCTTGTGCTCCAACTCAATTGGGAATATACTTTATTTACTGGAAAACCTGGCATAACATAGAGAAAAAAAATAGTTGCGAATTACAACTTATTGTCCTAACTCTTGTGGGTTGAATAGTATTCTCCAAAATTCACATGCTGAAATCTTAATCCTTAGGACCTCAAAATGTGATAGTATTTGGCACTAGGGCCTTGAAAGAGATAATTAAGTTAAAATGAGATCACTGGGCTAGGCCCAATTCCGATATCACTGGTATCCTTATAAGAAGAGGGAATTTAGACACATACATGCACAGGGAGAATCCCATGTAGTAGTTTGCTCAGGCTGCCATGACAAAATGCCACAGACCAATGGCTTGAACAATAGAAATGTGTCCTATCACAGTTCTGAAGGGTGGGAAATCAGATTAAGTCTCTGGCAGATTTGTCTCTTTCTGGCTGACGGTCTGTTGCCTTCTTGCCCAACTCCACTCTTGTCCTTTCCTCTTCTCCTCATCCTCCCCCCTTGTGACCTCATTTAATCTTAAAATTATATCCATAAAGTTCCCATCTCTAATTACAGTCATACTGGAGTTTAGGGCCTCAACGTGAATGGAGCTGAGGGCCAGAGTCCAACCCTCAGGAGCATATTGCTTGAAGATGTAGACAAAAGACAGACATCTACAAGCCAAAGAACAGGGCCTGTGACACATCTCTACCAACTCCATCTCCTGTGTCTAGCCTCCAAAGCTGTGAGAAGATGCTTGTGTGTTGCTTAAGCCACCCAGTCTGTGGTACTCTGTTATGGAAGCCGTCCCAAACTCATGCACCGCCCCAAGCCTCCTCATTCTCCCCTGCCTCAGTCATAGTCCCATAGTGACTGCTCCCTTACGCAAAGACAGGATTGTCATTGCAGGACAGCTCAAATCAGAAACTCCATATTTCAACATACAGTCTCTAACAGTGCACATATGTCTCCTCGGCTCTGTTTCTCGGTTATTTTCATTGCACGGTACCTGCTTTACAATCTTTTGAGACCTCCAGAATGTTGATTATTTCATACTACATGTAAAACACTGAATGCTCATCTATTAACTTCCTTTCCTAATTAAGCAAATTTCCTTAGAGCAACATGAATCTCAACACACGGAAACATCTGGTTTCTTTCTCCCTTGTCCTTCCATTGCACTTTAATATTCTTAATAGGACCAATATGGTTTGGTTATAGTGATTGAATATTTGTAAGACTAGAATGCGACTTAAATTGCTTTAAATAAAAATGAATGATTAAAAGAAATCTCATAGAATGTAAGAAGTAGAGTACCACCCTCCTCAGACCGAAGTGGAGATCTACCCACCTGAACTGGAGTTGTCATATGCTCCCCATTAACATATATTAATGTTATTCTTTTCATTTGTTTTTTTTTTTTTTTCTTAGCCCTGTTAAAGTAATTAAACAAGGAAGCCATTACACTGAGGTAGTCCTAATGGTGAAGCTGTCTACATAAGCAAACCAAAATCAAAGCCTGTCAGTGCCTCAAGGTCACAAAACCTTACAACAACCAATCACCAACAGCCAACTAGAGTTTGAACTATAGCCAATCAATCATTTCCTCACTTTCCTTTTGTCTTTTCTCCCTGTCTTTCCCACATCCTGTCAGTGAAGCTAGTCTAACCACTGGGAGCTTGGTATTACCCTAGTCGAATTGATTTTTGCTCAAATAAGCTCTTAAAATTTTAATATGTCTCAGTTTATCTTTTAAAAGCCCATATTAGCATATACAATTCAAATATTAGATTGATCAAGGCAAGATTTTGTCAGTTCTGCTTACTGTTAAATTCCTGTTTCTAGAACTCCATGAGCAAATTTGTAGGAGCTAAATATAAGTGAATATAATGCCCAAAGAAGAATACAGGGATAGCCACAGGCACAGCCCATGACAGATATAACTGAAAGTTTCCAGTTGAAAGAAAAAGCCAGTGCAGACTGTTGGCCAAAATCAGAGAGCCTAAGGCCGTCTTACTATCTGACCTACTAGGTAATAGCTTTTTATTTCAGTGTATCGTTCCTGGCCCTTGCCTTGAAGTTAAAAGCTAAATGAGGAGGAGAAACATGAAGGTATAGAGAGTGTATTTACTCACCTCTCCCTAGTGCAAGGGGCCAGTGTATCGTGTTGGGGAAATATAAATTAGAACAACATCTCCTCTTATTTTTTTTAAAGATCCTATTTATTTATTCATGAGAGACAGAGAGACAAAGAGAGGCAGAGACACAGGCAGAGGGACAAAATCTCTTAAACCCAGAAAACCTCTTCACAAAAATAGAAGAGAAATGACATGGGTTTATTATTGAATAAATGTTTAGACTGGGATATAATGCATATCACAGGCAATTTGCCAAAAGATTGCAAAGACCAAATAAAATCATACGCATTTATAGAGCCAAACAGATGTAACACATTACATATGTGTTATAAGGACTTGACAGACCGTTTGTCACACATAAATCATTCTAAATTTGCACATTAATTGGAGTGATCGCCTGTTAGCTAGTTGGCATTATACAAAGGAAACACAAACTTTTCGTATTCTTGGGACAGGAAACGTGTTTGCAATCTGGAGCCATTTATATGTTTTCTTTGGAGAAATGTCTGTGCGTGTCTCCTGCCCATTTCTTGATTGGATTATTTGTTCTTTGGGTGTTGAGTTTGATAAGTTCTTTATAGATTTTGGATACTAGCCCTTTATCTGATAAGACATTTGCAAATTTTTTCTTCCATTCTGTAGGTTGCATTTTAATTTTGTTGACTTTTTCCTTGGTTGTGCAGAAGCTTTTCATCTTGATGAAGTCCCAATAGTTCATTTTTGCTTTTGTTTCCCTTGTCTTTCTGATAGCTTAAATCTTGAAGAAGAATCCCTTACCCGATGCCCCAGTGGTTCCCCTTGGCTCCAACTGTTGCTTTGCCGTAGAGCAGACTCAAGGTTGGGAGATGTGGGTGATAATCCTTGATCTGCTCCATGCTAGATATATGACCTAGGGCATGTCATTTCTCTTTTCTCTCATTCACAAATTGTTTTTGATGACAGAGGTTTTGCTTCCCTGGTTCTGACTAATTTTCAGAACAGAATGGGATGCGAAAAATAACTCGAAGTTAAATAAATTAAAAAAAAAAGATTTACATACTGTTTCAATAGTTCATTTCTGTCTTTGGTTCCCTTGCCTCAGGAGATGTATCTAGTAAGCAGTTGCTACAGCTGATGTCAAAAAGGTTACTGCCTATGTTCTTCTCTAGGATTTTGATGGTTTCCTGTCTCGAATTCAGGTCTTTCATCCATTTTGAATGTTTTTTTTTTTTTTTGTATGGTGGAAGAAAGTGGTCCAATTTCATTCTTTTGAATGTAGCTAGCTGTCTAGTTTTCCCAATACCATTTGTTGAAGAGGCTGTCTTTTCCCCATTGGATATTTTTTTCTGTTTGGCAAAGATTAATTACCCATACAGTTGTGAGTTCATTTCTGAGTTTTCCATTCTGTTCCATTGATCTATGTGTCTGTTTTTGTACCAGTGCTATACTATCTTGATCACTACAACTTTGTAATTTAACTTGAAGTCCAGCATTGTGAGACAGGAAACCATCAAAAACCTACAGGAGACAATGGGCAGTAACCTCTTTGACATTGCCTATAACAGCCTTTTACTAGCTATGACTCCTGAGGCAAGGGAAACAAAAGCAAGAATGAGCTATTGGACTTCGTCAAAATAAAATGCTTCTGCACAGCAAAGGAAGCAACCAACAGAACTAAAGGACAACCTACAGAATGGGAGAAAATATTTGCAAATCACATATCTCTTAAGAGGTTAGTATCTAAAATATATAAAGAACTTATGAAATTCAGCACTGAAACTATTAGTAAGTCAATTAAAAGGGGGCAGAAGACATGAACAGACATTTCTCCAAAGAAGACATCCAGATGCCAACAGACACCTGAGAAGATGCTCAGCATCACTCATCCTCAGGGAATGCAAATCAAACTACCATGAGATATCGCCTCACACCTGTCAGAACGGCTACAATTAACAACACAGGAAACAACAGGTGTTGGTGAGGATGTGGAGAAAGGGGAGGCCTCTTATGCTGTTGGTGGGAATGCAAGCTGGTGCAGCCACTCTGGAAAATAATATGGAGGTTCCTTAGAGAAGCTAAGAATAGACCTACCCTACAACCCTACAATCCCGCAATTACACTTTTAGGTATTTACCCAAAGGATACACAAAAAATACTGATTCCAAAGGATACATGCTCCTCCACATGCACCCTGATGTTTACAGCAGCCTTATGAGCAACAGCCAAATTTTGAAAAGAGCCCAAGTGTCCTTCGACCGAGGAATGGATAAAGAGTATTATTCGACCATACAAAAGAATGAAATCTTGCAGTGACATGGATGGAGCTAGAGAGGTTACCCTAAGTGAAATATTTCAGTCAGAGAAAGACAAATACCATATGATATTACATTCATATGTGGATTTTACGAAACAAAACAGATGAACTTAGGGGGGAAAAAAAGAGAGGCAAACCAGCAGAGTCACCTATAGAGAACAAACGAGGGAGGGTTGCTGGACAGGAGGTTGGTGGGGGGATGTGTTAAATGGGTGATGGGTCTTAAGAAGGGCACTCGTGGTGAGCATTGCATGAGGTATGTAGTGTTGAATCACTAAATTCTTCACCTGAAGCTAACGGTACACTGTATGTTAACGAATTAGAATTTAAATAAAAACTGGGGAAAAAAATAAAACAAAATACATAAAGACTTACATACAATTCAAAAAGACAAAGAACAGTCTTACAAGTTTCCTAAGAAAAAGCGCTCCCAGGAGCGCCTGAGTCACTCAAGTCAGTGAAATGTCTGCCTTGGGCTCAGGTCAGGATCCCAGGGTCCTGGGATCGAGCCCCATGTCGGGCTCCCTGCTCCAAAGGGGAGCCTGCCCCTCCCTCTCCCTCTGTCTGCAGCTCCCCCTGCTTGTGCTCATAATAGCTCTCTCTCTCTCTCTCTCTCTGCCAAATAAATAAATAAAATCTTAAAAGAATAAGAAAGAAAATTGCTCCCCAAAAAGGGAGAAGAGGAGTCTTTTCCCTTACTTTCGACAGGGCTGATTAAGCTTCTTATTTTTAATTTGTACTGACCGTTAAGGATAACAGTGTCAAGCCATGGAAAGGGGTGAGAGGCTGTATTAGGGCAAATTAAAAAATTCACAGCTCTGAATTGATGACCTGGGCCTGGTCGCTTTTGGTTACTGTGTTTATTACCTAAAATTACCATATAACATTTTCTTTCCTATTAATAATTCAAGAAGTCATGAAGCTTGCTGGAGTTTTCAGGTGGGGATAGGAGAACAAGTATAGTCAAAGAATAAAGTTGAGGGACAGTGAGTAAAACAAAAAAAGATTCTTTTAAAATTTTACCTTTTGTATGCTTTTGTAAGTATATTAACTATCGTATGCTTATGTGCATGGAGCATGTGTACACACAGACACACGCACACCATTTCCGAATGACCTGTCGAGACCTAAAGAAGAGCGTCGCCCAGGGAAAGGTGGTTTCTATCTTTTTAGCTGCTTAATGTATTACCCAATGCAGCCATAATTTTTAAAAAAATTATGTTACAAAAAAGCAGGTTAAATATATAAGACTTTGATGGCAATGAAGAAATTGTATGCATTATTAGTAAATCCCCCAAAATAGTAAACTATTCTTTTCCTCAGTGCTAGGGAGAATGAATCTTTTTTTCTTCTTGAAGGGAGAAGCTGTATTTGCTTCTCTTCCCACTTCTCCTTACAGAACAAGACATTTATTCCTACTTCAAGAGAAAAATCAGAGGTCATAAATGTGACAGCCACTCTTTACACCTTTATATCGTGAACCCCCAATATACATATTTTAATCCATCATGATATATTTCTACGCAATCACACTGAAGTGCACACACACCCATGAGTTGTACCCTCTGGTTTATCGGGGTTAAGCGAGGGTCCGGTCATGTTGTCTCTACTGAATGTTACGTGCTGTCCATTGGGAGCCTCTGTAGAGCTGACTAGTCGTGGAAAGAGTCAAGTAGACACTGATATTTGGATCAGCGTAGACTTTCCAAACCCACGATACAGGCCAGTGGTTCTGGAAGGAAACCCGACAACTCCATACTCCTTTGCAGGCAAGAAATGCACAGGAAAATGAGGAAAAGGGGGCTCCTTCCCTAGTTCAGTTTAATTTGAAAATGTTCACTTACCACCTTAGGAAGGAGACACAGACTCACTTGACTGGGGCATGGATCCCGGTTACCATGTTTACCACAACTCCACTCCCACATTCAAGCTCGAGGATTCCATTCTTGTACCTTCTTTCCAAGGGCGGTTTTCCTGATCGTGTTAGGCCTCAAATCCTTAGCTGTTCTGCACGCCGACTGCTTCTGCAACAATGACAGCTCTGCGTGCAACAGGTGCGTCGAAAAGGACACAACACTGCTTAAATTACTAGCATGTTCTCTCTTCTACCAAGGACACTTTTATTTGCATGAGCATATCTCGGGATCATAAGGGATGATGGCAAGCACCAAATTCCATGTCTTCTACAACGCGGTTCCTCTCCAGCCTCCAGCTATTCCCAATGCAGGAAAAATCTCCAAGCCTCAAAGTCCCCTTTCTCTAGAGAGACTCCTTTGGGGTTCAGCCTGCAGATGATTTACTGTGGGATGTTTTCCCTGACTCCTCAAGGCTAATCTATGGACCCCTCCCAAGTACCACCTACTTAATTTCTTTGCTAAAATGTCAAGCTAAATTTCTTTTCTTTCTTTCAGTGTCACCTGCTAGACTGATGTCAAATTCTATAAATAAGGACTTTCGTTGATCTTGTTTCTTTATGATAATCTCCTTCCAGTACAATGTCCCTCATATAAAAGATGATTAATAAATATTCTGGCTCGATAAATAAATAGTCCTATAACCTCAACTGTGACAAATCTTTTGAAGGTAGTATCAAAGTCCGAAGATCAAAATTCTCACTGAATTTTGTACCAAGAATAGTGGCTTTACACAGATGGCATGATTAATTATATAATTAATAAAATTTCCTATTTTAGGTTGGATTCTTGGAAGATTAGAATTAAACACTTGAAATATGTTTGTGTCTATTTTATTGATGGGCCCATTTTAAACTTCACCTTTATGTCTTTTCTTTTAAAATTTTCTTCTATATAATTCTCACGTGACTAGTTATCTTGATACTAGTAAATGTTGCAGAGCACCACAAAGTGCCTGAAATTCATTTTGAAATAGAGTGTGGTTTAAAAACTTAAAAAAAAACTATAGCACCAAAAATGCATTGATATTTTTCATACAGAAAAATGAATCACTTTCCTCTTAAAATGTAAAATAATTTGTAAGGGCTTTTACATGGTTCTAAGGAAAGATTAAACTTAAACTGAATAAAAGTTAAAATCGACTTTTAATAATGACATGAGCTAATTACAGATAGCTTTTGCTAACAAAAGGGGAAAAATTCTGTTTTATAATTTTAGTAATTTTTAAAATGTTTTTTTTTTGAAAAATGTTTTTATTTAAATTCCAGTTAATCAACACACAGTGCAATTTTATTTTTATTTTTTTTATTTTTTTTGCAATTTTAGATTTAGATGTACAATATAGTGATTAAACACTTCCATACAACACCTGGTGCTCATCACAAGTGTACTCCCTGACCCCCATCACTATTTAATCCATCCCCCATTCACTTCCCTCTGGAAACTATTAGTTTGTTCTCTGTAGTTAAGAGTCTGTTTCTTAGTTTGCCTCTCTTTTTCTCTTCCTATGTTTATTTGCTTTTTTTTCCCTCTAAATTCCACATATGAGTGAAATCATATGGTATTTATCTTTCTCCGACTAATGTATTTCACTTAGTGTAATACTTTCAACTCCATCCGTGTCATTGCAAATGGCAAGATTTCATTCCTTTTGATGGTTGAGTAATATTCCACTAGATAGATGATAGATGATAGATAGATGATGATAGATAGATAGATAGATAGATAGATGATAGATAGATAGATAGATAGATAGATGATAGATAGATAGATAGATAGATAGATAGATAGATAGATAGATAGATGATAGATATTCCTGGTTGATGGACACTTGGGCTCTTTCCATAATTTGGCTATTGCTCATAAGGCTGCTATAAACATCAGGGTGCATGTGGAGGTGCATGTATCCTTTGGAATCAGTATTTTTTGTGTATCCTTTGGGTAAATACCTAAAAGTGTAATTGCGGGATTGTAGGGATGTAGGGTAGGTCTATTCTTAGCTTCTCCAGGAACCTCCATATTATTTTCCAGAGTGGCTGCACCAGCTTGCATTCCCACCAACAGCATAAGAGGCCTCCCCTTTCTCCACATCCTCACCAACACCTGTTGTTTCCTGTGTTGTTAATTGTAGCCGTTCTGACAGGTGTGAGGCGATATCTCATGGTAGTTTGATTTGCATTCCCTGAGGATGAGTGATGCTGAGCATCTTCTCATGTGTCTGTTGGCATCCGGGTGTCTTCTTTGGAGAAATGTCTGTTCATGTCTTCTGCCCTTTTTAAATTGACTTATTAACAGTTTCAGTGCTGAATTTTATAAGTTCTTTATATATTTTAGATACTAACCTCTTAAGAGATTTGTCATTTGCACATATTTTCTCCCATTCTGTAGGTTGTCCTTTAGTTCTGTTGATTGCTTCCGTTGCTGTGCAGAAGCATTTTATTTTGATGAAGTCCAAAAGTTCATTCTTGCTTTTGTTTCCCTTGCCTCAGGAGACATAGCTAGAAAGGAGTTGCTATGGCTGATATCAAAGAGGTTACTGCCTATGTTCTCTACTAGGATTTTTATGGGGTCAGGTCTCACACTTAGATATTTAATTAACTTTGTGTTTATTTTTGTGTATAGTGTAAAAATTCTTCCAGTTTCATCCTTTTGCATGTTGCTGTCTGGTTTTCCTGAAACCATTTGTTGATGAGACTCTTTCCCATTGGATGTTTTTCCCTGATTTTTGAAGATTAGTTGACTATATAATTGTGAGTTTATTTCTGGGTTTTCTATTCTACTTTATTGATCTATGTATCTATGTTACAGTGCCATGCTGTTTTGATTGCAACAGCTTTGTAATATAACTTAAGTCTGGATTTGTAATGCCCTCAGCTTTGTTTTTCTTTTTCAAGATTGCTCTGGATATTCAGTCTTTTGGGGTTCCATACAATTTTATAGGATTCTTTGTTCTAGTTATGCAAAAAAATGTGATTGGTATTTTTATAGGGATTGCATTAATAGATTGCTTTGGGTAGTATAGACATTTTAACAATATTTGTTCTTCTAGATCATGAGCATGGAGAATTTTTACATTTATTTGTGTCATATTCCATTTTTTTCACCACTGTTTCATAGTTTTCTGATTACAGGTCTTTTGCTTCTTTGGTGAGGTTTATTCCTAGATATCTTATGATTTTGGGTGCAATTATAAGTTGGATTGGTTCCTTAATTTTTCTTTCTACTAGTTCATTATTGGGGTATAGAAAAGAAAGAGATTTATACATTGATTTTGTATCCTACCACTTTACTGTATTCATGTAGCAGTTCTAGCAATTTTTTGGTGGTCTATGTATGTTTTAATGTAATTTCTGTGGCCATAGAGTGAATTGGGGGATGATAAGGACGAGCATTTACAGTTTTTCAGCTTGGAAGTGTCTTATTCTTTAAAACAAACAAACAAAAAAACAAACAATAAAAAGGAAGGTCAAAGAAAAACTTCATATAAATTAGTTACTATTTATTTATTTTTTATTTATGTATTTATTTATTTATTTATTATTTATTTTTTAAGAGAGAGAAAGAAAAAGAAAGAGAAGGAGGAAGGGGAAGGGGCAGAGGGAGAGTGTGAGTGGGAATCTTAAGCACACTAGGTGTGGAGCCTGATATGGGGCTCAATCTCATGATTCTGAAATCATGACCTGAGCCAAAATCAAGAGTGAGGTGTTTAACCAATTGACCCATCCAAGTAGCCTTAAAAGAAAGTATTAAAAATCATTTGCATTACACAACATCACCTAGTATGCATTCATAGTAATAGCTCTTTCCTTCTATATCTATCTGACTCTATTAAGCTAAAATCATCACATAATTTATTTTGTTGTTTTAAATAACATAATAAGAACTTAAAAAAGATAAGGGCTCCTGGGTGGCCATGATCTCAGAGTCCTGGGATCAAGCCCTGAGTCAGGATCCCTGCTCTGCTCTGAAATAAATAAATAAATATCTCTCCCTCTCAAATAAATAAATAAAAATCTTAAAAAAATAAATAAAAATAAATTATGTATCAGTTAGCATACCCCATGCCCCAATTTTGGTTTGTATTACCATTTTTCATGAACGGAATGAGTGTTTCTTAGAGAAAGAGCTGATTCTAGGCCTGGTGCTAGAATGTACACGATAAGCCAAAAATATCTTATAATGACAGTGTTTAAATATAGACACACGCACAGAGATATGTCAGAGAGACAGGGGTACCAACTGAGAGTCCCCAATGGCAGAAGGAATAATTTGATCAGGACAATTTATAAAAATCATATTAGATTAACCCAAAATATAAAATAAATATCCATAAGTCTATATTACTATAAATGAATGAATAAACAAATAGGGAATACATAATTTCATGTGCAGGAAATCCCAACCAATTTCTACAGACACATCATCCTAGGGGAGGTGGCCCCTAACTCCCTACACTTGAAGTGTAGCCTATGCAAAGTGGTTTCCCTCCCAATAATACAGTACGGAAAGGGAACAAGATCCAGCTCTGGTGGATAAGCCTCACCACCTCAGCAAGGCAATAATGGTTAACGGTGGTAGTGGCAATTCCTGTTGATAACATACACCTTTGATATGATGTGATAAGAGTGCATTTTCCTCCGAAATCCCATAACCACAGTCCAATGACAAAAAGAACATCAGATAAATCCCGATTGAAGGCTGTTCCACAAACTAACTAGCGGTCCTGAAAACATAAAGTTATCAATAACAAGCGACATCTGAGAAACTGTCATAGTCAAGATGGGCCTAAGGAGACATGACTAAACATGTTATGGTATCCTGAATGGGATCCTGGGCAAGAAAATGAACATTAGGGTTAATGGTAAGAAAATATGAATAAAGTACAGACTTTAGTTAATGAAAACATATAAATATTGATTCATTAATTGCCATACACGTTCATGCTAATGTAAAATGTTAACAATAGAAGAAACTGGGTGTGTAGTGTCTGGGAACTTTCTGTACTCTTTTTACAATTTCTGTGTGAATCTAAAACTAAAATTAAAAGTTTATAAAAATATGAATAATGAGATTATATATTATGTATTGGATCATAGGATTAGTTACTGTGGATTATATATTATGTATTGGATCATAGGATTAGTTACTGTGGACAAAGAAAAACAGGCATTTTCCAGTATTACATAATATTTTGGGTTTATTTATACTAAAAATTATTAATAGAAAAAAACAAAATGTTCAAAATGATTTATTATCTAAAGATAAAATGTGTGATAATACAAATCCATCAAATTTTAAGATAAATAAAGAGATTTTTTGACAGCCATTTTCAACATGAAAATTAGTGACAAATAGACAACTAGGCAAAAAGGTACATAACAGATTAAAGGATCAGCCCCAAACTGGATTTGATAATATTGGTTTGTGAAAAATGGCAATATTTTATCCACCCTGGAATGAAGACGAGACAAAGTACATATAAACCTACTAACATTTTAACATCACAAATAAAAATTTTTATAAAGTTGGAAAATAAGACTCACATTTCAGCATGAAACTATGGAAAAATCTTTTTTTTAATTGTCAGTTTTTTAAAATGATAACTTATATCACCCCAACCAAAAAATTCACTTGAAATCAAATTGGTCTCTTTTTGGCAATAAATTCTACTTTCATATCAAAGCTTTGTCGCTAGTAAAAATAGGAAAAGATAGTGTTCCATAGTGTTGAAGTTGATTACAAAACTGAGTACCACAATCCTTCTGAACTATGGCACAATTCTTGAGTTTGCATATGCTCCTTTATGGAGACTTTAATGAAGGCAATCGTATGTATTTGGAAGGAAACATTATATCATAAAAATTTGGAAATAAAAGCTTACTGCATAGTTATACCTTGTGCTTTGGTTGTGGAAATAGATAGCACATAGTAAAATTTGACATTAAAGGCTATGTCCTTAACTTGCATGTCCTGCATAAAGTGAGAAGGAAATATACACTCCAACTACTCAGCTAGTCGTAATACCTTACTATTATAAATACACTTTTATCTACTTTATTCAGAATAGGTATGGTAACTACTTTACAGAGACTGAGAAAAATCTCAAAACTGTTTTTTGTTTCGTTTTATTTTCTGTTTTTCCTGAGAACTAGTTTCTTTTATATTGGGATTCGCTTATGGCACAAAGGAAGGCAGAGTTGATTTTTGTGACACAGGGAACAAGTATAGTGACCCAGGCAAACCATCAAAGGCTTTCTCTATAGACAATTTCTCATTGTTTGCAATGATATATATATATATATATATATATATATATATACACACACACACACACACATATATATATATCCTTTATGTACAAATAAAGGATATATATATAATTACATATATTATAAATATATATACTATATATAATTTTATATATAAAATATATAAATTTTTATAAAGTATATAAAAATTTTATATATAAAATTATATATATAGTATATATAATAATTTATATATAAATATATAAACATATTCTATACATATAATAATATATAGTATATATACACTATATAGTGTTTATTAATTTATTAATAGATTCATTAATTTTATATATAATAAATTTATATAAATTTATTAATTTATATAAGATTATTATATTTTATAAATTTCATTTATATATAAAGTTATATAAAGATATATAAAGATATACATTATAAACTATATAATTAAAGAGAGATACTCTTAAATGTATGGGCACTAATAGAAATGAGTACTTAATGCAAAGTAGGAGTGAATTGGTCTTTATCATTTCAACTTTATGACTCCTTTTATGTCTCATAGTTTATTGAACAATTTGTAACATTTGGTATGAGTCTCAGGATAACAAAATTAGCATTTTGTTATCAAAATGCTAGGAGATTTAAGAAAAGTGTAATTGATTTTTGTGTGTGCTAAGAATCAGAAGATAGCAGCCATCCACCACCATTTTCAAGGAGAAGACAGTTAGGGTAGAAGGGTTCATGTGGGAAGTGGGGCAGAGTGGCCTTCCTATAAGGTAATGTTAAATCGGGACAATTACTAAGTAAAAGCCACTAAACATCCTGCAGTGACTATTTGCTCAGTGGGTCTCCAGTTGGCATCAGAATCACCGAGATTATTTTTTTGTGTATACATCTCTCTGCAGGTCTTAGAGACTCCCATCACAGTTTCACTCATCTGGTTTACATCCATGGAATAATCCTTTCCTTGTGTAGACAGGGAGGTGAAAACTGAAATATATATATAGCATCCCTTTTAAACTTTTGAACTAAGTTTGAAAATCTTTTTTATTTTTTAATTTCTACTTAGAGTTCTTTAAACAATAACTTTTAGGTGACCTTTGAATAATGTTTGGCTCATTTATGACCTGATGTTTCTTGCTAGGTTAGGATTCCAAGCACAAAGCCTCCACTCTTAAGTTTTTGCCACCTTGACTTACTCTAAGGAATAATTTCATTTTTGATCTATTACTTTAAATTATATGGATTATATGCTATTATTTGACCAATTTGACCTATAAAGTCAGTTATTTTATATGATCCAGCTAAGATTTCCCATTACTCAAGTGTCCCATTTTTAATAGATAGTGAAATACTATTCTGTGCATTCTGAGTTAATTATTCTTGGTCCTTATCAAGAGAACCTCAAGAATCTACTTTTTTGAATTGGTTTGAAAGAAGTATTTCTCTCCCAGAGATGTTCGTGGACACAGGGTGGCTTAAGAGATTGAGGGGAGGAACAGAGGAGGCTTGTACACCTCACTTCCCTGCCCTCAGTCCCTGACCAGGTGTTTTGACTATAGATCAATACACGTATTCGAGAACCCATACAATTTCAGGCTATCCCTTGTATACCATTTTTATTTTTGTAAAAGCCTATTTTTTTAGAGCTGGGCTGTAGTAATTACAAGACAGCCAAACTGGAGTGAGATGAGCCTCTACTCCTGGAAAGTACAGTGTCCGTGTTAACTTGATCTAGCCTAGGAGAAAAAACAAAACAGGACATTAATTCTTTTTACAGAGAATTGTAGATGAAATATTAATGGCAAAAGAGGGGTAGCAGAGAAGTATGGGCAGAGCTGCTCAGTTTATGATCCTGAGGGAAGAAAACAGTGTCTTCTGGACGGACTACAGCTCAGGTGTAGAGATAAGCTGCAGTGGTCCACACAAAAGGGGAGTAACACGAAGAAATAGAAGGTCAGACAGGAAGCCTGGAGTCTTCATACTGTTCTTCTCCTAGAATTCTTCTTGCTCCAAATGATATCAAGATCATCCTTAATTCTTAAGAAATAAATACCCCAGGCTCAACATTTAAAGCAAACCTCATCTTTTCTAAAATTCTGCATGTGGGAAGGAGCTTAGAGTATGGAGATTTCTGCCTGAGGACTATTGGCTTGTTTTTCCTGTTTTGTGTCTTTTCTTTCACTGATATGGGTATCTGATGAAAGAAAAAGAGAAAGAAAGAAAGAAAGAAAGAAAGAAAGAAAGAACGAACAACTGTTGTGAATTTAGTCTGAGGTTCGTTTTTTGACAGCATAATGGGGCCCCAGACTCTAATCCTGTTGAAGAAAGAAGAGAGTGTGTAGTAATCCTGGACTACTGGGGGGAAGTGCTGCAAATGTCCAAGTGGGTTTCGGTTCAATTCTGCACAAGTTGTTTTAAAAAGGGGTGGTGGTGGGGAGAATAATAAAATGTTGAGGAGAAACAAAAAGGCCCAGTTCCCTTGATTTCAAAGTCCTTTCAAAAAGGCCCAGTTCCATTGATGACCCCTGGAAAGGGCAGAAGTTATAACTAGATTAAAGTTATTCTTCAAAAAGGGTTTAAAGCCAACAAGATTTACAAACCTAGAAGGAAAGAGTAAATATTTCTTGAAGGTTTTATGGCTTGATATTAAGAGGAGAAAGCAGTGAGAATCAGAAACATGACTGAATATGAGAAGAATGTCACTCACTGTGGTGAGAGATAAGCTACATTTCATATATTGGAATGGTGGATTCCTTGGGTGGGAACTTCTAGAATTAATTCCTGTTAGGATATCTCCTCTGCATGACCTTATACATTAGTTGAAATTTCTGATACCAGACCTGGAGACTAGAACAAAGGAAAACAGTTAACGGTCCCAAGTAGTTACAAGACGGCCAACATTCCTGTACGCCCACCTGTTTCCTGTGCGTTGTCTTATTGGCTTAGTGCACATTTCACTTCCTGTTGAACAAATCTTATCTTACCAACGGCATGTACACCTTTTGAGAATAATGATGGAGCTTTGTACTTCTTCCACAGTTTATTGAACATGATAGAGCCTTGTTAAACTTTTCTGAAAAGCAATTTATTTTTATCTCTATACCACACTCTGTGAACAACAAGTAGGT
This sequence comes from Vulpes vulpes, assembly GCF_048418805.1. Classification (NCBI taxonomy): domain Eukaryota; kingdom Metazoa; phylum Chordata; class Mammalia; order Carnivora; family Canidae; genus Vulpes; species Vulpes vulpes. The sequence continues at coordinate 143,608,941 of NC_132783.1, forward strand.
TACTGCTAAATAATACGGTGTTGTCATCAATTATAGCAAGAAGTTTATCTCATTGATAAATAGTTATGACGTTCTTAAACATGAAGTGACAGACTGGAGTGCTCTTCAAGGGACTTCAGCATTGGTATAAACATTTAGCAAGATTTTTGGAATTCTAATGCTTTTCCAGATCATTTATCTTCATCCTAATCCATGAAAATTATGCATCAAGATGATTATAGGTACTAGAGGCAATTACGTGTTTCTAACCTATTAAAAGTACTCTAAATTCCACATAAATTAAGTCTCTTTCAAAGTGTTAATTAACTAAATGTATGAAAACTTGATTATAATTTGGCCTCTGGCATTTAGAAAATTATTAATCCCTTTAAATTATCTTCCCTTATTACTTCCCTTTTACTGAAATTCTCTAAATACGGTAAAATTATAAGTCATATCACCAAAAAAAAAAAAAAGACAGTTTGCCTCTCTTGGATTTGAAAATTACACAGTTGCTTTCAAGTAATAGTACTGAGCATCCAAGAAAATCAATTAATGCCCCAAAGCCACATTTTAGGAAAACGGTGTATGAGATTTTTAAAATGGAACTTATTTTTCCCAAAATGGAAAGCATTGTTTTTTTCCAAATTCACAATTATGAGTTTTGGTCATACGTTATGGTTTGATCAAAATTTCCCTAGGTAGGAGTGGGAGAAGTTTAGCCAGTGGCGACCTGCAGAAATATCTGTTCTCTTTTGTAAAATGAGATTCCGGGGAAACAGACTCTACAATCTTACATTCCAGCTCTTTAATTTATGAGTGAGACCATACACTTATTGCCCACTTAAGTGAGGGCACATTAAATAAGTGTGTATTGGGGGGTTGTGGTTTCTTTTCTTTTTCTGTAGAATACTTGAATGATCTTCACCTAAGTGACAATTCAGATTAATTGCATATTTGGTATATTTCTATCTCTATTCATGATTGAAAGCATCCGTGTAACCTCACAAGTCAGTTATTTATGATTAAAGAATCATATTCAGGGGCTCCTAGGTGGCTCATTTGGTTAAGCATTCAACTCTTGATTTTGGCTCAGGTTGTGATCTCACAGCTGTGGGATCGAGCCTGGAGTCAGACTCCAAGCTCAGCATGGAGTCTGCTGGAGATTCCCTCCCTGTGCCTCTACCCCTACCCCTAGCTTATGCACATGCTTCCTCTCTCTCAAAATAAATAGAATCCTAAAAAAAAAAAAAAAAAAAAAAAAAGGAATCATATTCAAATCATATTATGTGATCTCTTTAAAATTTTTTAAAGAGTGTATTTATTTGACAGAGAGAGAGAGGAGAGAGCATGAGCAGGGAGGGGGCTGAGGGAGACACAGACTCTGGGCTGAGAAGGAAGTCCAATTCGTAATTTGATCCGGGAACCCTGTGATCATGACCTGAACTGAACAGATGCTTAACCAACTGAGCCACCCATGTGCCCCTTAAGTTTGTTTTTTACATGGCCATTTTTAATTCTTACATTAATTTATATTCATTGTAGACATTTTGCAAATCTTGTAAGGTCTAAATAAGAATACCCATAAAGTCCATGACCCAGAAATAACACTTCTAACAACTGTTGTTAGTTGAATGTGTTCCCTGAAAAGATGTATTGAAGTCCTCACCCTCAGTACCTGTGAGTGTGACCTTATTGGGACATAGGGACTTTGCAGGTGCCATCAACATCAGGTCATTTTGGATGTGGGGGCCCCCAGACCCAGAGGAGAGCATCCTCTAAGGATGGAGACAGAAATCAGAGTGACATGTCTACAAGCCAATGAACTCCAAGGATTGCTAGCAACCACCAGAAGCTAGGAAAAGGTCAGGAAGGATTCTTCCTTAGGACTCAGAGGGGTAGGGGCCTGTAGATACTTTAATTTCAGGCTTCTAACTTCCAGAACTATGAGAGAATAAATATCTGTTGTCTTAAGCCCCCTAGTTTATGGTACTTTGTTACAGCAGCCCTAGGAAACTAATACTTAGTGCATGTCCTTCTGAGCATTGAGACACTCTTATCAATGCTGTTTCATACCTTGATGTGTTTATACCTTGCTATAGATGGAATATTTGTGTCCCAGATGTTGAAATCTAATCCCAGTGTGATGGCTTTCGGAGGTCAGACCTTTATGAGTTTATTAGGTGATCAGGATTGAGCCCTCATGAATGGGATTAAGGCCTTATTAAAGAGACCCCAGAGTGCTCTCACTTTCCCCTTCTTCTGTGTGATGACATCATACCAGGCACCCAATTTGCTAATGCCTTATCTTGGACTTTTCAGAAAGAGAAATTTGTTTATATATTACCCAATGATGTTATTCCATTATGGCAGTGGAATGAACTAAGACATACGTATATCGTAAATACTAGTTGAAATCATCAAATGTTTTTTTATAGAAATAATCATTCATGATGACTAGTTTTGCATAAAGAGGTCATTCTGTGATTATATGGGCAAACCCATTCATAGAATTTTAGAATTTTTTTCTTTCATATGGTACTTTATCAAGTATGTGTTTGAAATTAAAGAATGAGTCTTAATATTTGGGAAATTACTTGCTTTTGGGAAGCTAACTTAAATTGAAAAATACTGATTATCTCATTATTGACAAATACACGTGGCTTTGGAATTAAATTTCATTATAACATGTTTAATTTTATTGTACCTGATTAGTTAAAGCATTTTTTATTATTTTGTTTTCTTTAAGAATTGTTGATTATTCCATTTTTCCAATTCAGAAAGTTTATTGAAATATCTGACTATAATTATAATTTGCTAACGTTTACAAATAAAAAATTCTACATATCTATTACCCCTTTTTGCATTTTCTGTGTAGTCTTAGGCATGAATGATGTGACGTGTATCATTTTTTCTGAATTGTGTCTTCTATAATTTTAAGTTGTATAACATCCATCCTGCCACATTTTTTAAAACATTTATGCTTTCTTCAGAATTCCGTTTCTTGTAAATAACATAAAAATGAAGCTTTCTAAAAACTATCTGACATAACATTTTTAGGGAATTTAACAAGGCACACATATATATTCTCATGTAGCAGTGTTGTTTTTTGCTTACTTAGGATTATTATTTATTTTATACTGTTATTTTCTCCTGTCATATTCTATTACTGCTGATTTGACCAACTTGCTATTTACTATATATATATATACAATATATGTATACATATATTATATATATATAATATATGTATATATATAATTTCTCCTCTTTCTTCTTTCTAATTTGCATACTTTCTTTTCCCAATGGTCATAAGGAAATATATAGTTTTACATTATTATAGGCAAAAAAGAGACCTAATATCTTCCCCTACCTTTACTCTCCCCAACACACCCCAAACTACCACATAAAATGAACCATTTCAAATGTTTCTCCTCAATACCTATGTACAATGTGATTTTTAAATTAATTTTTCTTTCTCTTTTTTTTTTATAAATTAATTTTTATTGGTGTTCAATTTACCAACATACAGAAAAACACCCAGTGCTCATCCCGTCAAGTGTCCACCTCAGTGCCCGTCACCCATTCCCCTCCAACACCCGCCCCCCTCCCCTTCCACCACCCCTAGTTCGTTTCCCCGAGTTAGGAGTCTTTATGTTCTGTCTCCCTTCCTGATATTTCCCACACATTTCTTCTCCCTTCCTTTATATTCCCTTTCACTATTATTCATATTCCCCAAATGAATGAGAACATACACTGTTTGTCCTTCTCCGATTGACTTACTTCACTCAGCATAATACCCTCCAGTTCCATCCACGTTGAAGCAAATGGTGGTTATTTGTCATTTCTAATGGCTGAGGAATATTCCATTGTATACATAAACCACAGCTTCTTTATCCATTCACTTTCCATGGACACCGAGGCTCCTTCCACAATTTGGCTGTTGTGGACATTGCTGCTATATACATCGGGGTGCAGGTGTCCTGGTGTTTCATTGCTTCTATATGTTTGGGGTAAATCCAAGCAGTGCAATTGCTGGGTCGTAGGGCAGGTCTATTTTTAACTCTTTGAGGAACCTCCACACAGTTTTCCAGAGTGGCTGCACCAGTTCACATTCCCACCAACAGTGTAAGAGGGTTCCCTTTTCTCCGCATCCTCTCCAACATTTGTGGTTTCCTGCCTTGTTTATTTTCCCCATTCTCACTGGTGTGAGGTGGTATCTCATTGTGGTTTTGATTTGTATTTCCCTGATGGCAAGTGATGCGGAGCATTTTCTCATGTGCCTGTTGGCCATGTCCATGTCTTCCTCTGTGAGATTTCTCTTCATGTCTTTTGCCCATTTCATGATTGGATTGTTTGTTTCCTTGCTGTTGAGTTTAATAAGTTCTTTATAGATTTTGGAAACTAGCCCTTTATCTGATATATCTTTTTTTTCTTTTCCCAGATCCTACAACTCTAAGGTTTGGCTACAATACTACATGTAATACAATTAGCTCTCAACTTTAACTAGATTTTACCTGAAGCTATGTCTCTTCTTCTTCAAATGTTAATTTGTTAGTTCTGCAACTCTTATTCTTCCTGGCACTGCTCATTTACAATATCTCTATTGTTATGGATTGAACATTTGTATCCTTTCCCCAAAATTCCTGTGTTGAATCTCTAACCCCCCCCCCCCCCCCCCCCAGTGTGGCTGTCTTTGGAAATGAGGACTTTAGAAAGTAGTTAAATAGGGTCCTGAGATTGGGGCCTTGATCTGATAGGTTAGTGTCCTTCTAAGAAAAAAAACATGGGGCACCTGGGTGGTTCCGTAAGTTAAGCATCTGACTCTTGATTTCAGCTCAGGTCATGATCTCAGAGTCCAGAGGTTAAACTGTGTGTCAGCTCTGTGCTGAGTGCTGACCGTGGAATCTGTTTAAGATTCTCTGTCTCCCTCCACCCCTCCCCAGATGACACACCTGAGCGCTCTCTTCCTCCAACCAAGCTAGAAAAAGAGCTCTCATCAGAAACTGGCCCTGCCAGACCTTGATCTGGGGCCCAATAACCTCCGGATCTGTGAAAAATAAATTTCTATTGCTTAAGCTATCCAGTCTGTGGCTTTTTCTTGTTTCGTTTGTTTTGTTTTGTTTATGGCAGCCACAGGAAACTAACACATCTAGGTTCCAGGCTCTATTAAAAAAAAAAAAAATCAAAGAACTGCTAGCTAAGCAAAGCTTGCTTTGCATTTAATTCTTTATCTTTTTTTCTCTTAGTTTAAGATGTTCTGATTTCAAACTTCCATTGTTATTAATAAAGCAAGTCTGCATATGCAGGCCTACCTTTGAAAAAAAAATATTTCTTCTAATATTAGAGCTACCTCTACTTTCTGGAATACTTTTTTATTAAGGTTTCCTTAATCTTGTTTTCCATAACTTTAATGTTTTGTTTTTTTCTTCAGATTTTCCTGGCTTTGATATATTGATTCCTTATTCATTGAGTTTGGGGGTTGATAATCTACAGCTCCTGGGCCAAAGCTGATACCCTGCCTATTTGTGCAAATAAAGTTTTATTAGGACATAATCATGCTCATTCATTTTCATATTATCCATGACTTTTTCTCAGGGTTGTGTAGTCACGAGAGAGACCTTATCAGCCAGGAAAGGCTAAGATGTTTGTTATTTGGCTCTTTACTGAGACATTTCCAACCTCTGATTAAAATCACTAATTAAATTGTGTTCAGTACAAACAGAATAATCCTTAGGAAATGAATTTCTAAAGCTCTCAGAAAGCTCTTATTGTTTTAATTTAATGTTGTTGTTGTTTTTCATCTGGCTCTCTTTCACCAGGAGCTAATATTACCTGCTGAAGATCCACTTATGATTTCTCTCTCAGTCTGCTAGCCCTCTAAGATGTTTTACTCTATTTTTTGCCTATTCATGTTGCTGGTCAACCTGAGGCTCAGGTGAATTTGTTCAGGTAGCTCTACTGGCAATAGACGTTGAAGCACATGGCGATATTGCGTGCATCAGCTGCTGGTGATGTTAGTTGGTAGACAAAAGGAGAAATTCTAAATGGATCTAAAATAGGTGAAAATTTATTAGTAGGATGTAGGGTTTCGGGAATTCATAATTTGTGCAGGAGAGCATACATTCGTGGAAGTCATAAAGGCCTTCACTGACTCTTTCGTGAATGTGGTGTTGACTGTGGTCCCCTTCCTCCCTTTATTTCTGAAGTTCTTTTGAGCATCCGGAATGGCATATTGATGTTTATAGAGTATTGCATATAAGGCTTTGGAATTCCCTCTTTGGCTACAATGGCTACAATGGGTCAAATTACTCCTAAATGTATAAGATGGGCAATGTCCATAGCAAACAGTAGCGTACATTTTGAATCAAGATATATTTGGTCAGGTTCTACAAACTGTGAAAAACGGATGGAAGCAAAAGTGGGATATCATTTAAAAATATTAGAACTGATACATTAAAGAGGGAGAGGGGGTTCTAGAAGGATGATTATCCCACTTTCATGTCTCTCTCCTTAACTTCTACCTATAAGCCAATTACAGAATTCCTGAATTAGTTGAGCAGCTGTTGGGAGCAGGTGGCAATGAAGGATCGGTCCATGTTGGACTATCTGACTGTTTGGACAGAGAGGGCAAGTGCATTTTCTTTGGTGTGATGTAGAACTGGGCCAGATATCCTTGGTGCAATGATCAGAATCCCACAATTCCTAAAGAGCACTTTACATAAAGAGATCCATGGATCCCAGACAAAGAAGATGCACCATTCTGTGTGTGTGATCGTACGTCAAGCTGCTCATGATCTCCAGGCTCACATCCCATCTCCAGGATCCTGTGAAACCAGTGGTTCAAATTCCACCAAACCCTTAGCCTGGGTTAGTTTAAGGTTTTGAAAAATATATATATCGTGAACACAGTATAAGGCTTGCTTTATGCTAAATACCAGACATCCAAATGAAAAATTTTACAAATGTGAAACGATGCAAATGGCACCTATAGAAACCACATGGAAAAGACATTCATCTAGAGACACATTTCAATGTCCTGTGATGTGTGTTGTAGGAAATGGGTGCTTAGGTGTTATCAGGACATTAACTTAGGGCCTGATCAAGTCAGTAACTTTGCTGAAAAATAAAAAAAAATCCAGCGTTTTCTTCTATTTTATTTAATTTTCTTTGCCTCGGTTTAAAAGCCATGAAAAATCCTCAAGTACACAAAGTCTATTCTTTCTAATAAAATAGAATTTAAAACCTGTCACCATTTATTATCCAAAATCTTATGTATTTCTCTCTCTGCTTGATCTTGATGGCAAATTTCTGAGGGAAAAATGATTTCCTACCATCCTTACTACCACCTCAGAAAAGAAAACAAGCCAATATATCAATTACAATTCACTAAATTATTTGTAAACCAGCTCTGAACAAAGGTTCCAGAAAAGTTAGGTTTGGTACTCTTTGAGAAATTATGGGTAGAAATAAAAAGGACATTTCTGTGACTGTTCTGGAAAGCCAGAATTTTACTTAACTTTATGTTAGTGAGTGAGATAGATCACACGCACCCTTTTATCTAAATTAAATTATCTTGTCTTGATTTGTACAAACTAAAAGAAAAAAAGATGGGGTTATTTTGATGACCACCCCCCCGCCCAGCTCCGACTAGGAGGAATGAATCATTGAAAGTATGAGATCAAAAAGAAATATTGTAAATAGAATTTGTAAAGAATAGAAACAAAAGGGCCATTGTTTCCATAAACTAGTGGAAAACACTCTTTTAAATGTTGTGAAGTTCTCAGTAGTTTTAAAAATAAAGTGAAAACTAAATCATATTGACTTCATAGCCTGCAGTGAAAACACACTGAGCCTTAAATATTAACATTTGGTGCCATTTCTTGTCCTATTAATGTTACAATGAGGACCAACTTCAACTAATCTGTCTTCACCCAGTTCAATTTTATAGTATAATTCTAGACAAATGCACTAAAATAAACTAAATATCTGTATACCAACTTCTTCTCAGCAATGATTTATTTCTCTAATAAAAAGTAACCAGTATTCTCTATTTTGAACAAATATGATATAAAAAACATAAAGTGCAAAAAATGGGGAACAAAAAAAGAAAAAAGGCCAATATATTGTATATAGGAAATGGTTTTGGTATCATAGGTCTAAGATTCTAAGAGACTGAAGTTCATTTCAATCTCCACGTGGGTGAATTGCCCCAAGAACCCTTGGGGTGAAACAAAAACTTATTACTGCTAGAAAATGGAATTGGCTGCACTATTTCATTTTAGTGAGAATTTGTTAGACATGATAAAGTATACACTATAAACGATTGTTCCATCCTGATTATCAAGACTGTAGTTCTCGTTGTTCTTTAAAATTGTTGAACAAACAGAATTATATGTTCCTTCCATCCCATGGCATTTCTGTGATAACACCATATTACATTTGGGTTATTCCATTTTGTATTACGGTGCATTTTCATCGTCACATATATATAAGCAAAAGAGGAGGAGGATGTTTGCCAGTTTGCTTCAGTCAGCATTCACGACTTAATTGGTATTTTTCTTTCTCTACCATTTAGTATAACATATGCATAACATGTTCATGCAAATATGCCAAATGTAGGTATGTTTTCTATTGCTGCCATAACAAATTGCCACAAACTTGCCTAAAATGATGTATCTTTATTACCTCACAGTTCTGACAGTTACTAGCAGTTAAACTCTAGATGATGGCAGAGCCACATTCCTTCTGGAAGTCTCTATTTAGATGTTTATTTCCTTGCTGGGTCATGTGAGGGCCCTTTTCGGCTCCTTAGAAGCCGCCAACAATACTCAGCTTGTGATTCTTCATCTTCATCTTCAAATACACGGTGATGAATTGAATCCTACTTTGGCTTCAAATCTCTCCTGCCTCTTCTTCCATCTTCGAGTTTCTTTTACCGACTCTTCTGCATTTCTCTTCCACTTTGATGAGTCCATGAGATTACTGATATTGAGCCCATGCAGTTAACCCAGGATAATCTTCTACCTTAATTCTATCTGCAAAGTTGATTGTGTCATTTCAAGTTACATATTCACAGGTCCCGGGGATTAGGGTGTGGACATCCGAGAGAGCAGCATTATTTTGCCTACCACAACAACTCTCTTGAACTTAAGACTTCTTGAGAATCTAGCTGTAGATTAAAGAAAGGGAAATCTGTATTTTATTCACTCACTTTTAACAAGCCAATTGGGAAAGTGTCTTATTTTTCCATCACCTCAATTTGTATACGGATGCAGATTTACAATCTGCCTCATAATATGGGTTTGCATACATTAAGTACTTGCAAAGCCCTAGAACAAAATGGTAGCACATAGGAAAAAAAAATCTCTTTCTCAATCTCTTTCTTTCCCATTCCTTAATGTGTGTTGTCCCCAGAAGATAGTATTTTCCTTTTCCTTTTTTTTTTATTCTAACAAATTATTCTGTCTAAATCCATTAATTCACAAAGCTGGCTGGCCTCTACCAAATGGCCCAACAGATAGGGGCAAATTGGTAACAAATTGAACACATAATTTAACCTCCATCTTCCACGTCTACCTAGCTCCTGCATTTGATGCTTAGTGAATGACATTCGTCCCAAGACCAAGGCTATCCTTGGTATTTTCCCCACTGTCACCAGCTTCAGTCAGTTGTTGAATTTCCATAGATGCTCCCAATCTGTGCATTTCTTTTCAATCTGCGGATTTCTATGACTGTTGTCTTATATTGGGCTTTATCCTGGTTGTTTAAACTCTTAATATTATTGCTCTCTAACACAAATAATTTCAAATGATGCTTTTTTAGTGCTTGAGTTAACTTCTCAGGATTATACAGCACTTTTGACCACTCTGTCCTCCAAACACTTACTCTTGGCCTCTGTACCCTAAGATATCCTGCTTCCTTCTATCATGCTGTGCTCTTGTGACAGTTAATTTTGTGTCAACTTGGCTATATTATGATGCCAAGATTTTGGTAAACCACCAGTCAAGATGTTTCTGTAAAGGCTTTTTCTTTTTTTTCTTTTTAGATGTAATGAACATTGACAACCAGTTGACTTTTGAGTAAAGCAGATTATTCTCCACAGTCTGAGTGAGCATCATCCAAAACAAGGGAGATTTTCCAAAGATAAAAGCAATTTTGTTTTCAGTCTTTGAACTAAGACTGCAACATCCATTCTGCCCCAAATCTCCAGCCTGTTGACCATAATGAAAGTTTTATACATGCCAGCTTGCACCATCTACTTGTATCGTTTTTTTAAATAGTCAGTTATTTATTTTTTATATCAGGCTTCTGAATATATTTTCTTGAGTCAATTTCTTAAAACTATCATCTATCTATCATCTATCTATCTATCATCTATCAATCATCTATCATCTATCTATCTATCTATCTATCTATCTATCTATCATCATCTATATCTATCTATCTATCATCTATCTATCATTATCCACCTATCTATCCAAAATAACCTAAATATAGAAATATATATTGATATGGAATAAGATACATAATTTCCCCAAGAAGGAAAAGTGACAAAGTTGCCTATGCCTTCCAGAAACAAATAATTTTAGTCTTTAAAGTTAAAAATAATTTTTTCTTATTTTTTTTCTCTCACTTCAATCACCCATTCCCATTCCTGTTGATTTGCAAAATATCTGAAAATTCTTTACCTCTTCCATCACTTCTGGCATAATCATTGTCTATCCTAGTCCAGGCTTTTGACAACTTCTTCTAAAGTTATTCATTTTTTTCTCCTTTATTTTTCCTTTTATAGTATTTCTTTGACTCCAGAAAAAATTCTAAATTCCTCCCATCCTGTTTCTCTAGTTTCATGCCTCACTGTTTCTCCTGTCCCATTCTACTAATTCAGTCATTGTTCTTTCTTTAAAAAAAAAATATTTTCTTTATTTATTTGAGAGGGAGGAAGAGACAGAGAGAGAACCTACAAGTGGGGGAGAAGGAGAAGCAGACTCCCTCTCAGTGAAGAACCTGACATGGGATTTGATGCCAGGACCCTGGGATCATGCTCTGAGCCAATGGCAGGTGATTAACCAACTAAGCCCCCCAGGTGCCCCACCCATTGCTCTTTATCTTTTTCTTAACGTCTTCTCTTGTGCTCTACCCTGTGCCTGAGATTCTCTTCACTTTGCCTGCACCTTACTCACTTCTATTGAAATTTGGATCTCACTATACATGCATTATTTTATGTTTAGTCTTTAGGTTATTTTCTAATGCTCATCCTATTTATTTCTGTTTATTTTTAGCATCTGTCAGATTTTCTCACTAATTCAGCATTTTCCTGCTCTTCTACACTATAAACCTCACAAGGCCAGGAGTTGGGTTTGCCTTATTCTCACCTGTATTCCTATGGCTAGCACAGATAGCCACATATGTTTGGTGCTCAACTCACTTTTGTTCAAGAATGAGATAATACAGGCATGGGTGTGCTGCTCCAATTTCTTCTATGTTTATGCTCTTCAATTTCATCTTTGCTCTGTTATTAGATTCAGTATTCTTGAATGTAAAATTTAACCTTCTAACCCCCTTCTTAAAATCATTCTGTGGCTCTCAATTGACTTATTTATTTTTATTTATTTTTTAAGATTATTAATTTACTTATTTGAGAGGGAGAGAGAGAGCATGAGCAGAAAGAGGGGCAGATAGAGAGGAAGAAGTAAACTGCCTACTGAGCAGGGAGCCCAATGTTGGGCCCAATCCCAGGCCTCTGGAATCATGACCTGAGCTGAAGGCAGACGTTTGACTGAACCACCCAGGCACCCATCTCCATCAATTTAAGAATAAAGTTTACATCAAATGACACATTTGATCCTTCGTGGTTTAACTTGGGAGAATAATACAAATTTAAATAATAAAGAGCCCTTCAGGTCCATTTTTTAAAAAATTTAAAAAAAAAATTTAAGATTTATTTATTAATTTTGGTGAGAGGTGAGCAGAGGAGCAGAAGCAGAGGGAGAAGTAGAGAAGCAGACTCACTGCTGAGCATGGACTCCCCAAACTAGGTCTTGATCCCAAGACCCATGAAATTATGACCCGAGCCCAAATCAAGAGTCAGACCTTTAACGGACTGAGCTACCCATGCACCCCCCTACAGCTCCATGTTTTACCTTGTAATTCCAATAAAGATAAAGCAGACAAAAGAAAGAACAGAATTAAAATTATGAAAGTAGTAGATTTCTCAATAGATTCCTCTGAACTTGAATAACTTTGCTGGTCACTGAGGACCCAGAAAAGTTCTGAGCTCTGAAGAATCTTAGAGCGGAAGAAGTCTTTTTTTTTTTTTTTTTTGTCTTATTTCCTTTGTCTTTAACTTTTCACCTCTATTCTGCACAGCCAAGCATATCTGTCAATTTAGAGATAGGTAACCAGTAAGGAGACACAGCCCTCAGTACTTACCTGGACCTGTCTACACACCATCATCTCCTGCCTTCTTTTATCACACTGGTGTCTGAACACGGCAGAGCCATTTCTCGCCCTAGTTATCCCTTCTTCATTAGTACCAAATTGATTGCAGTTGCTCAAATTCACCAATTCACCATTCTGTCATTCAATCGACAAATATTAATCAAAAGCCTACTTTATATCAGATAATTTTGTATGCTTGGCATACGTTAGCAGGTAAGAGAACCCTCCTAGTTTATAAAACTTGCATTCCAACATCATGCATAAATATGTTACATAGATGAGTATCTTTTAATAAGATACAAATTCCCCAATTCTATATGGATAACTGAATACTGCCTTCAAAACTCAGCTTAAACATCATCTCTCATGTAATACCTTGCACATCTGTTTTTTTCAATCTGATGCAGAGCATTATTACAACACATAATATGCAAAACTGTAGTTACTGAACTACCTTTCTATCCAAACTCTGATCCTGTGTGAAGACTTTGTCATCATTACAAGCTCCATCCCTGCCTCAGATGAGGCTTTTTATTGAAATGATAGACAGCACTAAGTCACCTTTAAGTTCTACATTCATACTTGATCAAGATCATGGGGAAAAGAGAGTGGTACAGATAGCTTGGGTAATGGACCACTAAGGGCAATGTTAAAAGTGTGTGTGTGTGTGTGTGTGTGTGTGTGTGTTTTCAGGGATAATAGTAATAGAAGTATCTTTAATAAGACTGAAGTATGTGTTTTTAATAAACCTAATTTGAACAGACTTTAATTTGAGACTATAAAGAAGAAGTTTCCTTTTACCCCTCATCTCTCCACTCAGATGTAGCTATGATCAAAGTTTGTCTGCCAACCCCCCGCCCCCCCATGGATGCCTGTGTTGGTATTTTTATCATAGACTATTAATTCTTATTATAGATTTATAGACCTAACAGTTGTAATTTCTTCTCGCGTTTGAAGGCTGAATGAAAGACTAACTCTCTAGACATTTCCTAATGAGCAGGGGGATATGTGCATAAAATTCTCCTTTAGCTGACTCAGTTTCATAAGTTCACATCTTCATTTTATGGTCTCATCTAGCAGATTAAGGTATAAATCAATATAGTAGAGGGGGCAGGAAGTAGATGGGTAAATTCAAGAGGGTTTCACTTTTATCTTCCCCACGGGTAGAATTAATCCATTCATCACTAGCTAAATTTTCTATGTCTACTATCAAAGTATGACTCAACCGGTAAGCCCAAATAATGAGATCCATATTTCAGAATCTGCCAAAACTGGATGTAGTTTAAGTAAAAGAATCAACTCACTTTAGCTCGACAATATCCATGGTTGAGATCATTTTCTTTCTACCTGTTTTGTGTAAAATGAACAAATATAAATAGCCAACTAGTTTCCCACCACCTAGTGAAAGTACACTAAAATCATTAGTGCTTTGTCCTGGTGATTATCCATCTCAAAATAAAAATACAGTTGAGCAACAAAGTTAACCTGTTGATACTAAGAACATATTTACATCACAAACAGTATAGTTGTTAAAAATACAGGATCAAACTGATGAGGTCCAAACCCTGGCTTTACCCCATATAGACTGTGTGAATTCGTGTACACCATTTAGTTTCCATGGGCTTAGTTTCTTCTTCATAAAACGATGAGATTAATGAAAACTCTATTATAAAATAAAGTAGGGATTAAGTGAAATAATTAATGGGAAGTTTACAGCACACTGCTTGTAACAGAAAAATGCACAATAAATATAGAACTTTATGATGTAAGTTCTGCATCTTAAAACAGAATTGAAGTGAATTTATCTAACCTGCCTAATCCTCCAATATATAAGGGTGAAGTGACATCTCGTTTAAAATGTTTGTCATTTCCAGACTTTGCTATAAAGGACCCAATAACTATTGATATTAAATGCCAGTATGAGACCATTTAAAGAAAAGAACAAATCTTAGTGATATAGCCTATTTATATATGGCTCTCCATCCTGGTATATCTAAAACAATCTAGATTAATGTTTGTTTCCATGGTATAATAATTAATAACTTCTTTTTCTATTCTAAATATGATTTTGTTTGGATGACATATTATATAATCACTCTAATTTTAAGAGACGTAGAATCATATTAACATTCTCCAAGCTCTCAATTAATTTTCCTCTTGCTCTGGGGTATATTCCACAGATTGAAACCAACTATAAGACAAATCTATTTGTTTACTAATCAACAATTCAATTGGTCATGTGACTACTTAGGTTGAATTGCCTACAAATTATGACCTATTGCATTATTATTTGTAGTCTAATTTCCATAAGGAGATTCCAAATCAAATATTCAGAGTCAACATACTTCCAACTCGTGAACCCATAACCAACAAAAAAATTTTATTAAATTTTAACACTATCCCACTAACAGGGGAATCATTTTGTTTGTTTGTTTTAATAACAGTGACCTGGATAAAGGGAGATATTCGAGAATTACATTTCTATGGTAATGAGGCTAACATATTAGTGTCAAAAACCTCATATCCAGGGCTATTTTTAAATTCATGAGTTACACTGCTGTTGCTATTAATCAAATCCTCTGTTTTCTTAAGAAAATCAAATGATTGTATTATGCATTTATGTGCATAACACACACATTTCATGTTTTAAATTGGAGAGTAAAAGGACTATAATCTATGTTGGGAGGCAATTCTCCACAGTTCTCTTGCATTTTTCTGCAAATCCTATGATCAGAGATACTGATTGACTTTTTCCAGATTATCTTTTCTTGGATATTTGTATAATGAATAGCTTTATAAGACAGAGATAGTGTCTTCTTCTAGAGCAGAGGACAAATATGTTAAAGTTTAATATAGACAATGTCTACCCTCTGGGCAAAGTTTGGGAAGATTTGACCGCATCTCACTAAAAGTTTCATGTGTCGTAAGCTTAGAGTTTCTCAGCTACGATGCAAATCGTATTTGGAGCATGCCCAAACCCAACCTGCATTGCCTCCATGGGAACTTGTGGTGCATAGAGAACAGGGTTAATATGAAGTTCATGTTGCCTGCTCTAATATATTAATACAGTCCTTTGTCTCTGACCCAGGAGTCTTGAATTTTAAAAAAACTGCAGTAATTGATAAGCTTACAAATCAGTAAATTACTCTCCATTGAATCATAATAAGAAACATCAATATACGCATGCGGCATTTAATTTTTATGAAGGATACATTTGCATATTCCTAGGGATATACATAATACAAACACATCTGTGTGTGTGTTTTCGCAATATTTATTTATTTATTTATTTATTTATTTATTTATTTGAGAGAGAGGGAGAGAGCACAAGCATGGGGAGCTGCAGGCAGAGGAAGAGGGAGAGGCAAACTCCCAGCTGAGCCGGGAGCCAGATGTGGGGCTCGGTCCCAGGACCCTGAGATCATGACCTGAGCCAAAGGCAGCTGCTTAAGTAAGCTATGCAAGTGTTCCTGTAGTATCTACTTCAAAGTAAGTTATATTATTCAAATGTTATAAGAAGAAATAGTTTGGATTAGGTAACAATGATTATTTTTCTTTTTTTAAGGTCTAGCAGAAACATAATTTACTAACAGCATTATGAATAATTTACTGTAATAAGCTTAAAAAAGAAAACTTAGATATCCTTTCCATGAATTTATCACCACTGCTATTAATGGATAAAGAAATTCCATGAAGTAATTTTAAAGAAAATCCGAAAAGACATTTTAAAAAGATACTTGACTTTTAAAACCTTAATTTTTACAAGAATATTTAGTTGTCCTTATTAAATTTTCTCTTACATTATATACTCTACCACTATATATATGTGTGTATATATATGTATATATACACACATATATATATATACATATATATATACTACAAACTTTCCATTTCTTTATGAATGCCTGTACCAATAGTCTGTATCAATTATTGAGCTAATATACACACTTGCATGCTTTTAACGCTCAAAAAGCACTTTAAATTTTGGTCAACATACCTCTCTGGTATGTTAATATAAAATCATAATTCCACATATTGGAATTTAATCTTTGCATTAGATTTAATAAATGAAAGAATGGATGGAAGCAAGGAAGGAAGCAAGGAAGGAAGGAAGGAAGGAAGGAAAAAAGAGAAAGAAAGAAAGAAAGAAAGAAAGAAAGAAAGAAAGAAAGAAAGAAAAAGAAAGAAAGAAAGAAAGAAAGAGAAAGAAAAAAGGAAAGAACGAAAGGGCTGTTGAAATAAGTTATTTTGCAAATTCAAAGTACCAGGTTTAGCTTTTACTCTTTGTTTAGAACCGGAAAACATGGAGAGATCTTGAGAAACTAGAAATTACTTATGTAACACCATAAAAGTAAAATTACCCATACATGTTCTGAATCTTCTCATCAAAATTAAATCGCTTCTTATTTATTAAATTATGGAAAGTTCTGCTTATTCAGAGTTTTCAATATTAGCTTCATTCTAAGGATTATCTGGCAAACGGAAGATGGGTACCCTCTGGCATTCCTCCCATGCCTTCCTTTCCCTTCCCTTTGAAGCTGGCGAGCCATGTGACAGCCTTCAACCAACAGAAAGGATCTACAGGGATGTTCTGTGGCTTCTGAGGCTGGGTCTTAAGAGATCTGTATCCTCTTGCTGTCAACTTTCTTGGAATGCTTCATTTAAAAAACTTCATTTAAAAAAAAAAACTCCATTTAAAAAGCTCAACCTTGCTGTGAGGAAACCCAAATAGCAACAGAGAAGTCTTAAAAGCCCGTGAAAGGTGAGGGGTTTAGATCCACAAGCCTTCTCAACTGAGAGTCACCAGGCCTCCCAGCTGGAAGATCCAGCTGAGCTGATAAGCAGAGATTAAGAACTAATTGCTGGTCATGTGACTCAGGCCAATTTGGAGCCTCCAGCCCCACTGTGGTCACTCCAGACACAGCCATGTGAAGCAGCGAAGCGCCATCCTTGTCAGGCCCTGCCCAAACTATAAAATCATGACAAATGCTTGCGGACACTTGAGGTCAGCGGCTACCAAATATTTATGGAATATTGTGTATATGTGAGCCTCTTATGATCTTTGTTGCATACTCTTTTGCTTTTTTCTTTCTTTCTTTTATGATCCTTTAAAAAAAATGTAAAACTTCCCTTCGCTTGCAGGTAATACATAAAGAACCTACAAGCAGAGTTTGACCGATGGGTCATAGTTTGCTATCCCCTGCTTTAAGCTACTAAATTTTAAGCATGTTTGTTATGCCCCAACACACAGCCCAAACCGACTATATCATGTAATCCTTGGGCTATTTATGTCCTAAATGATGCACTTGTTAAAAATGGGAAAATTGAGCCTATCCACTTGAAGATCTAAACTGAGTTTTCATAGCAGATTCAATGTTCTTATCCATTTCAATCAAATTACTCCCACTTTTTACTCATTTTACCCAACAAAAGTATTAAAACAATATAAGTTATTTACAAGTTTTACCCTTTTAACAAAAACTGGTTGAAATTAATAAATAGGAAAATAAATAACAATTATATAAATAAGAAAAAATACCTTGTTATTCTAATAGATTCTAACTGTAAGACTGCATCTCATTTTCCACCAATATTCAACACAAAATTTTCTCTTTTGATTTCAATCATTTAGATACGTATTTTTAAACCATTATGAGTAGATGCTCAAATGCAACCACATTTGCTTGTCCTGTCTTGTATGCTGTCTCTGTTAATGACATCATCATCTTCAATTTTTCTAGAGCTAAAAACAGGAGAGTTATTTATTCTCAATACCTCCCTCTTATTGGACACCTGGGTGGCTCAGTAGTTGAGCATCTGCCTTTAGCTCAGGTCATGATCTTGGGGTCCTGGGATGGAGTCCCACATTGGGCTTCCTGCAAGGGGCCTGCGCCTCCCTCTGCCTGTATCTCTGTGTCTCTCTCTCTGTGTCTCTCATGGATAAATAAAATAAAATAAAATAAAATAAAATAAAATAAAATAAAATAAATAAAATAAAATAAATAAAATAAAATAAAATAATAAATAATAAAATAAAATAAAATAAAATAAAATAAAATAAAATAAAATAAAATACTTCCCTCTTACTCCTTACAGTCAAGTGTTTTCTTTTTAGCTAGATATGATTTTTAATTCTTCTTCTTCATCATCCCAACTCCCATGGACTTTAATCCTTCATTATCTGTGAACTGAATTTTTGATATATGTTATCTCTGGCCATCAATGTAGATGCAACACAGAAATTCAAGGGAACTTGCCTTAAAACTCTTAATGCTAACTGGTGGAAATTCCAGTTCTCATTTACTAGACATGGTTGAGACCAATAACACATTGATTAGATTCAGTGTCCCTTGCATGCAGGACACTCTTCTTCCCTTTCCTTTTCCGTCCTCCTGGTTACAACTTGAGAGTCTGCTTATCAACTAACTATTCACTTTTACCCAACGCCTCTCTCGCATCCCCAAGAAGTCCTTAGACATTAGACAATGACAACCGCTTTTTCTTTACTTAATTCACTTTCTCTAGACAAAAGTGTAAATACCTACTACTTTTTAAATTTTCTCCAAATCTGTAAATCCATTATCTTTAAGATAAGTCCCATGTTAATTAATTGCCTTTTTAGTATGTAGATGTTATTCAGCCACCACAAATCTCTGTTACCTAAGGTATAAAGTCCTACTCCATAGCTTAAAACACATGCCTTTTATTGAATTGCCCCCATAGTAGCTTAACAATTAAATCAATTAGTCTTCTCTGATTGATTCCTAAACATCAACCATAATTACCTCCTTAATATACTTCAAGTAAGACATTTTCTTTCTATCTACTAGCCCTTATGCAAACTGATTTGTCTTAGTACTCCTCACCCCATGTCTCCATTTATCCAATCCTGACAATTCAGTCTAAATTTCACCTCCTTTTAAAAATTGTCAGGTCACATATGAGCAGAATTAGTTGCTCCATTAGCTATGTTTCCATAATATTCTTCGCATTTCTTACATAAACTCTATATTTGGATTAGATTTTTATCTCTTCAAGGGAAATGGCAGTGTAATACTTACAGATCTTTGCACTGATATTATTCATAGGTTCTCTTAGTGGAAGAACCAATATAACTTTTTTTTTTTTTTTCTCAGATATCGACTTGCTTTGGTAAAGTTGTTAAAAAACAACAGTGCAATTCTTACTGATGTCCTATAAAAGTGGAGTTAATAAATAGAATAAACCTCTTTTTTACACTAAAGTCAAAAACAAAATAAAATATATGGTGAAATACTCAGGAATTCTTCCCTCATAAAGATTCTATGTTTATACTAATGAATGTCAAATGTTCCTCAAACTTGTTTTTTTTTTCTTTTTTCATTCAACCTTAACCCAATTTTACTTGATATCACTAGCTACCTTATAGTACCTGTTATTATAAGATGATTTTAAGAAATTACAAAAATCACTGTGAATCAATAATCTCATACTGTAATACGATGTCCCTTGAATCTTCTTCCTCTGATGATACACACCATATGATCCTCTTTTTCCGTGTGGGTGGAAACTATGATCTGCTTTATTTTTTTTTTAAGATTTTATTTATTTATTAGAGAAAGAGAGCATGCCTACGTGCACGTGAATGAGCAGGTAAGGGGGAGCAGAGGGAGGGGGAGAAGCAGACTCATCACTGAGCAGGAAGCCCAATGTGGGGCTCCATCCTGGGACTCAGAGATCATGATCTGAGCTGAAGGTGACATGGAACTGAGTGAGTCACCCGGACGCCCCCTGTGACCTGCTTCTAACAAAAGAATATGGCAAGGTGCTTGGATAGTACACCCATGATTAAGTCTTAACACTACATAAAACTCTGTGCTAGCAGAATAGAGACAGACAGTCTCCTGCTGACCTGGAAGTAATCCAGCATGCTGTGAAGTGCCTATGAGGAGGGCCACATGGCAAGGAACTGCAGTTGACCCTTAATGTCATTTATTTTTTTTAAGAGAGAGAGTGTGGATGCAAGCAGGGTGTGTGTGTGTGGGAGGTGGTACAGAGAGGAGAGAGAGAATCTTAAGCAGGCTCCATATTGAATGGGGCCTGAGGTGGGACTTGATCTCACCACCCTGAGATCATGACCTGAGCTGTAAATGAAGAGTCAGACACTTTACCAGCTGAGCCACCCAGGCACCCCTGCAGTTGACCTTTAGATGTTGAGGGCCATGGTCATACAGCCACAAGGAAATCAACCTGAGTGAAACTGGAAGCAGATCATTTTCCAGTTGAGCCCACAGATGAGAAGGCAGCTCACTTGGTCCCATTATGACAACCATGTGTGACCTTCAGCAAGGGACCCACTAAGCCGTGCCTGAATTCCTTACCCACACATAGGGTGAGATAATACGTGTATATTAGTTTGAGGACACTGAAATTTTAGCCATTTGTTATGCATTTTTAGAAAACTAGGAGCATTAATAGGATTCTAATACATATACTTTTGGGTGCTAAAGACAGGTGAAATGCCCTTCCTTAGATTTCACCTAACCTAGAATTTTTTAAATGCTGCAGTAAAAGAATTTCAGGATACAGAGAACCCTAGAGATTATTCAAGGATTACTTCAATGACCTTTAATCTCCACTCAAAATATTATTTAAATGTATTCATATTTGACCACAATCCTTTCCGTTTCCTGCCTCTAAGATTTCTCACCTTTTCCTTTGTTTTATTGCTTTTGACCCTTCGTGGCTAAAGCTTATTTACTCTAAAGCTAAGTAATCCCAGCCATAGATTCACATAACCATGTTCTTTATAAAATATGCAAGAGTAAAGATTTTAATCACAAGTGTTTAAGAATCCTTCGTGTATTCTTTAATTTTAGCTACTAGCTAAATTTAAATTTATTAATTTAAGTTTAAATTTAAATTTACTAGACACTTTAAAGTGTCTCCTTTAATTTTAGCTACTAGCCAGCACAGTCCCCTCTCGTGGGTGATTTTGAAATGGCTGTAGTTATTTTTGGGATCCAGCTATGGCAAGATGATTTGGGGTACAGTTCGTATTTAGCCCCATATATTTATGGTCAGAATAGCTTCCATACACTTTAGAGTTATTACCAAGCATCCTTATGTTGGAGTGTCTTCCAGAAATATTTTTATGGCCTAGACTTCTGACTCATACGAAGCTGAGAAGCCAAGGGTTTGTACAATAGAGGCTTATGCCACTCGTTCTCTTAATCCTATCAGAGAAAAAGGTGTTTTCCCAATATCTAAATTTGTTGGCTCTTGCTACCTTGTAATCTTTGATATATTTTTATCTCAAGTTCATCTAGTCACCAATTTGGATTTTTTTTTTAAGTGTAATGAGATGATCTGCCCACCATAAAGCTGTTCAGGCTTTGCAATATGGGAATAAAACCACGTTAAGCATCCTAAAATATATTTTCAAAATCTGAGAGGTAAAACCCAAACAAATAAAATGCTGAAATTTATTTCAAAAGTTGATATAGTTCAAATATGTCTTTCAACAGCAATTCTAAAAGACATCTTGGAATCTTTAATAAAACACATGAGAAATAACAGATGCCTGATTTGGACACTTTCTAAAAGCTATCTCTTGTTGGCTTAGTATTTGTTTACTGAAGAATAGAAAAATAAGTATGAAGCAGTAGTGATAAATATCGGCAGTAAAATAGAAAATATTTTGATATTAAGAAGTAAATTGTAACAAAAAAAATAGGAAATATTAAGTGCAGTAATTCATCAAGAAAAAGAGATAAATTCCAAAAATAATTAATGAATAAGGTCTGGTTTCGAGAATCCATTTATCTAAAATGATTAATCATAAGAAAATATAATTAAATTTTAAATGCATTGTTCATTTGGCATATGAAACCAACGCCAATGGCAATAACATAATACTAATAAAATGTTATCTCCATAAAGGTACTAAAGGCAAAATAGTTAATGAATGAATACTTAAAATTAGTCACTGAAGAAGAAATTTTAAAATACCCTGAAATCTTACGGTTCAAAAATCATAAGTGTTTGAGAGGGATTTCCCCAAATTTAACAGCAATTCTACAAATGTGCATGTACATAAAAATTATCATGAGGCCCAGAGCTATTTTTCTAAATAATCAATAATACTACTAGCAAAATATATATCAAGTATACTAAAGGAAAGACTTTTTCCTTTAAAAAATATAAAACATTTTCATATTAGGAGGTGATCACAGTATGCAGCCAAAAACATCATAGAAAAAGTAATATAGAGGCACGTCAGGCAGTTAATAAACATATGCTGTTTTTTCTAGCTTTTGAATGCGTGAGCCTTTTAAAATTTTAATGTATTGTGATTTCTTTTCTCGGATAAAATATATAGTCCCTTTCATAATACTTGTGTAGATTTTTCTTTAAATAGTTCTTTTATAGGGACACCTGCGTGGCTTAGCCATTGAGCACCTGCCTTTAGCTCAGGTCATGACCTGGGTCCTGGGATCGAGTCCCACGTTGGGCTCCCTGCAGGGAGCCTGCTTCTCCCTCTGCCTGTGTCTCTGCCTCTTTCTGTGTCTCTCATGAATAAGTAAGTAAAATCTTTAAGAAAAAAAAAATATTTCTCTTATAGACCCTTGAATCTACACCAACTTTGATGAAACAGAACGTTTTCCTTATACCTACGTGTTTTTTCTGGCAGGAGGCAGTGCACGCGTTATCACCAGCCTTTGAGCAGATACAGTCGCAGTCAGGACATCCAGCGAGGGACTCATTCCTCCCCTCCCAGGCAGGTCAGCTGGTTCCCAGCAATCACATCACAAAAAAACAGAGACAATTTTTGAGTACAGGGTTCTGAAGGGAACTTCACACGTTTTTAATGTTCCATCTGCTGCAATAACATGAAAGAGAACGGATGACAGGGTGAGACAATGATATACTGGAGCATAATGCTAAGCCGTCACTGTTGGGGGTATTTTAGGGTATTTTTCTTTATTTCTCTCCTTTTTCATATCTCTCTCCCTCTCCCTCTCTCTCTTTCTAAAAGAGAAGAATCAGTACATTTCTGGTAAAAGCTAGGGAAGCTTCGTGTCTCTCAGGTGACTTCTGCAAAAACTCTCTTGAATCATGGATGCCCTTGGTCTGGAATCGTGGACGCCCTTGGTAAGGGTTAAGGGATATGCTAGAGCATTCCATGGAACACGCCATCAGAAAAGTCAGACCCAATTTCTGCAGACGGTGCAAATGCACGCATTGTTGGGGAACTAGAGAAGCCAGCAGTTTGTGTTTATTGATCTCAGGGTATTCACTAGTTTTAGCAGGATTTAGATTCAAAAGGAAATAGTGACAATGACTCTTGGGGAGACTGTTTCATCGGGATAGAGCTTACACCCAGAAAGGCCCACCGCTGAGGTGTACAGTTCACTGATTTTAAGCACATGGATGGAGTGATGTGCCTGCGACCCTAACTTAGCTGCACCTGCCCATCCTGCGCCCGCCCCTCCGGTGTCTTTGCCTTCATCAGCCCTAGGTAGCAACTAGTCTACCATCTTCCCTGATAGATTGTCTTATTTTGGCTACCTCGTACAGAGTGGGGAGCAAGCAATGTCCTCTTTTGCGACCAGCTTCTTTCACTCATCATACTGTTCATCCTCACTGTCGCATGTATCTGTGAGGCGCCGGTTCCATTTTCAAATAATATTCTAATGCATAGATCTATCACAATTTCTTAAATAATCAGTTAATGGACATCCGGCCTTTCCCCTTTTTGATTATTAAGGAAACTGCTAGAAAGTCCCAACAAAAATGTGAAGGGAAAAAAATTAAAAAAAGAATAATGCTGCTGTGAACATTTGTATAGACATTTTCGTGTGGACCTATGGTTTCTTGTCTATCGTGTAGATGCTGAGGATTAGAATCGCTGTCTTATATGGTGACTCAACTTTTTTTTTTTTTTTTTTTGTGACTCAACTTTTAAACTGCCCGTTTTCCAAAGTAGCTTGCACTCATTTACTTTCCCACTTACGATACATACGGGTTCTAACTTCTCTATCTCCATGTCAACATTGTTTGTGTCAAGGATCTCTAGATGAACAGAAGTGAGAGGACGTAAAAGGAGATTTATTATGAGGAATTTGCTCACAGGATTATAGGAGGTGAAGCCCCCACGATCTGCTCTCTGCAAGCTGGAGGTGCAGGATAACCTGTGATATAATTCGGTCTGAGCTTCAGGACCTGGACACAGGGGGAGCTCATGCTATACATCCCAGTCCACGGGCAGGGGGAGATGAGACGTCTTAGCTCAACAGGGAAAAAAGGGGGGGGGGCAATTCCAACTTGCTCTGCCTTTGATCTCCTCAGGCCCTCAATGGATTGGGTTATGCCCACTTATACTGAGAGCGGGACAATCTACTATTCTACTGGGGCCATTGATTTAAATGCTAATCTCATCTAGGAACCCCTTGACAGACACAACCAGAAACAAAGTTTAACCAGAGAGCCGGGCATCCCTGACCCAGGCAAGTAGACGCATAAAGTGAATCTCACACTGTCCCATTTTAATAGCCACGCTGGTGAGTGTGAGGTGGTATATCACTGTGGTCTTGATTTGCTTTACCCTAAGTAATGTCGGGTATCTTTTCATATGCTTACGGGCCTTTTGTACATTTTTTGGATAAATAACTATTAAAATATTTTGACATTTTAAGTTGGATTATTTATCTTTTTGTTACTGAGTACAATAATGTTGGTATTAATAGACTGTATCATTTAGAACACTTGTAGAAAAATTGAGGCAATAGAACGGAAAATTGCCATATATTCCCACATCCCCTTGCCCCCCTCCATTATTAATATCCCACCTTAGTATGAGAATTGTTACCATTAATAAAGAAATGTTGATACATTATTCTTTGCTAAGGATCATCATTTATTTGGATTTTTTTTTTTTTTTACCTAAAGTCTGCAATTTTTGACATCAAAATTAAAGTAACTTTTCAACCATTTTCTTCTCCTTTGGTCTCCCCACAACTTCATCACAAAGGAAGGAGCAGAAGGTATTTCTGAAGATAATAATGTCAACAGGACTTTTAATATAGTTGGGAATAGACCTACGGCGAATGAAGTGTGAGCTTTGTGGTCACTTCCATGAGGCCTTGAGTGAGGCCTTAGCAGTGTGCTCATGTGATCATGATTTTTTTTTTTTAACTTAGAAAACTGACATACATATCTATCATCATAACAAAGACTCCAAGACGCCCCAAACTTGGATGAAAACCCCCCAAATTCTTTATTATCCCATGACATCAGACAACCAAATAGGTTTGACATCTAGTGGCCATTGCACATGAAAGATCTCCAGTTACCTGTATTTTAATTGACAGCAAAGGTAAGGGATTCCAATCAGGGAAAGCCCATTATTTGGGGCCCAGAAAAGAGTTACAGGAAAATATGTCATCTTTAACCATCCCTAAGGGGAAATGCCATATGCTTAGGAGAAAATGAAGGGCAGGACAGCATCAAATACACTCTGCTTGTTTGGGTCATTCTGATTCTGTTTGAATAGTATCCCTTCTTATGATTAATATCAGTCCTCTAAGGAATAAAGGAACTTCATTTTTAATATTCATCAACACTATTATCTAGGTCTTTTGAGCACGTCGTTTCTTCCATTATTCATATCTAACTTGAAGACTCTTGTGAGAAATTCCGAGTCTTAGTTTAAGAAAGTATAATGCTATAGGGCATATAATTTTATTTTTACCTTATGAATACAGTGAATTATATGAATTGTAAAATTTCTGAGATGCTTGCTAGAAAGCCTCAACCTATGATGGAAGATATTCAGCTACTGACTGTGCCTAGGTCTATATATCACCTCTTAAGCCACAATTCTCTTAACCATAGTTTACTCATCTTCTGCACCTAGAATTATGGTAGGTTATTTTATTTTATATGATAAGCATTTTCAAGGCACTTTAAAATATATCTTAGAATATATTGGCATGACTTAAATAAACGCATGATATAGAAAACATAGATAATAATTAAATAATGAATACAAGTGAAAGTAAGTCATGAAATCAACC
Source organism: Vulpes vulpes (assembly GCF_048418805.1). Taxonomy (NCBI): domain Eukaryota; kingdom Metazoa; phylum Chordata; class Mammalia; order Carnivora; family Canidae; genus Vulpes; species Vulpes vulpes. The sequence goes on from NC_132783.1 coordinate 143,635,424, forward strand.
TAGCTTTGTGGGTACCTCTCACTAGTTTTCTGGCACACTTTGGAAGTTGAGAAAATTTACCTTAACTCCATTTTGCTATTTAAAACAAAACCGCTTGTTTGGTTAGAAATTCCACGCTATTTCACATTCTAGAATTTGTTTTACCCAAATACTATTTCCAATTCCCCTGTCAATTTATATGACCTCAATTTTTTATGTCTTGATTGATTGATAATTTGTTGTTTTCACATATTATGATCTTTTCACTACAACTCAAGACTCACCTGTCAACTAGGATTGATCTTGAATCATTCCTGAGGAAGACTTAAAGGATTTTGCTTATATATTTCATATGTCTAGATCTGTTTATGATTTCAAAAATGTATCAGTATATCTAAGGTTGTTATATTAGCACTCTCTATTTTCTTAAAGTTTTGCTTGATTTTCTAACTCATTTGGTTTATATGACATTGAAGGCATCTCCTTTTTCTATTTACTTTTTTAAAGATTTATTTATTTATTTATTTATTTATTTATTTATTTGACAGAGAAACAAAGAACACCAGCATGAGGAATGAGAAGCAGACTCCCTACTGAACAGGGAGGAATCCCCCAGTGCAGGACTCGATTCCAGGACCCTGAGATCATGACCTGAGCCAAAGGCAGATGTTTAAGCAGCTGACCCACCCCAGCACTCCTGAAGGCATCTCCTTACTTCAACTCTTCTTGGTGCCCTGTCCCACCCCTACTAGACCAGACACTCTAAACTAGGTTGTTGGGTGGTTGGGTGGCTCAGGGCATGATCCTGGGGTCCCAAGATCGAGTCCTACATAGGGGTCCTCACAGGGAGTCGGCTTCTCCCCCTGCCTGTGTCTCTGCCTCTCTCTCTCTGTGTCTCTCATAAATAAATAAATTAAATCTTTTAAAAATAAATAAATAAACTAGGTTGTTTTCCATACTCCTGGCCAGACATTAGATGGTTTCTACAAAGTACAATCAATCCCAAGAGTTTCCCTTCCTATAATTCTTTGTTTGTCCTGTCTGGAAATGAGTTGCCTTGTGTTCATTAAGTCCTTAAAGACTTGCCCCCCAAATCAGTTAGTGCTATTAATCCCCACTTTCCCATCTCCACTGAGCCATGACCCTAGGCTACAACAACCCCAAAGAATTATGACACTGTCACCTACCTGTTCTCTTTCTTACAGGGAGAATGAGCAAATATGGAATTTATTCCAATTGTATCCATCACTGTTTTGAAACAAGAGACAGTGTCTCCATATAAAATGGGGTGACTGGGTGACGGGCACTGAAGGGGCACTTGATGGGATGACCACTGGGTGTTATGATATATGTTGGCAAATTGAAATCCAATAAAAATAAATAAATAAATAAAATAAAAAATAATAAAAAGGGCAAAGAACACTCACAAGTTTAGGAAAACCTGATGTTTCTTCTCAAAACTCTAGTTAAAGAGCCATGGAGTTCACCAAGCTGCAGGGCCCATCCTAATCCTCTATTAGTCATTGCCTTTGTCTTTCCCGTTTTTAAGGACAAAATGATGATGAGAAATATTTTTCTGCAAACCAGACTCTCTCTTCAAAATATAGAACTGTAACACTAATAATCTAGTCCAGGTTCTTCTTAGCTTTTCTATAAAACATGCCCATTTATTCACAGCAGCCCTGCTTCTGTAGAACCTCCGTAGCTATTACACAAGAAATTCGGAAACGCTCTCACCACCAAATGTTTCCACAATTTAGGCACTTTTAAAATTCTATATCAAACTTACTGATTTTTTTCAGAGAGAAAATAGCATCGCCAGAGGCTTACTTATTACTGTCCGGTCAGATTTATGTGTTTTTACACTAATGACTGAAATCAGGGAATCTGTATTTTAGAGACAGCGACGAGTACTAGGAATCAAGGCAGATATGCGACAAGTAAAACAGATGACAATATTTCAAGACAGAGCAAATACCATGGAGAAGCAATTGGTGGATACAAAACCTGTAACAGGCAGATCCTTAGGGCAGATTATGTGCTGAACATCCCACGGCGTTTTTGTACTATGGATTCCTGCAGTCATCATATTAGTCTGCTGCTATTACGGAAAACTCTCATGATTAATCATCAGAAACTATCCTGATAAATATAAGGACAGAGAAGGATATTTTGTTCGAGGTTGTGAAATATATTATAGCACAGTAAATACAGGAAGGGCCACAGACCCCAAAGCAATGCCATGTCGTGACCAGACCTGGTTCTGGGTATTCATCCCGTCATAAACACCGTTCTTCACGCCATGCACAGTATACTCTGTGCTGTAACTGCAATACTTTCAGTAACAAAAGTAATACTTCTTGTGATATATCAAATTTTAAAAAGTCGAGGACCTAGGGGTGTGCAAACTGTAAGACCCAAAGAAATAATTTGTTAGTCAAGATAGACCAGGTGATAATGCAAAAGCAAGTATCAGCGGCTTGGTTCAGCAGACGTGTGTTTCTTGCTCATAGAAAGTGCGGTCTGAGTTTGGCACCTTTTTTGGTAACTTTTTCTCAGAAATTCTACAATTTCCCAGTTATTTCTACCATATTGCTCCTGCACCTCAAAACATGGACTCTTGGACACCACAGCAGCCTGAGAGGCAACTTAGCGAGTTCACACCTTTTCTTAAATAAATCATCCCCAGAATGAGCAAGTTACTTTTGCTTGCAGCCCACTGGGGAGCCTTGTGTAAGTGCCCCACTAGCTACAGGGGGGCTGAGAAGTAGCTATATGGGTGCACAGAAAACTGAGAGCTAGAAATATCGGTGATGCTCCCACATAGATATCTGCGATGGTTTGCTAAGAGAGGTACTATGATCTTAATTCTGTCCGAGTTATTGCTAGGCTTGCTATCACATTTATATGTTTTATTTTGTATTATGATAGATTTTACGTCAATCCTGATGTATTAGGGACGCCTGGGTGGCTCAGCAGTTAAGCGTCTGCCTTCAGCTCAGGACATGATCCTGGAGACCCCGGATTTTTTTTTTTAATTAATTTTTATTGGTGTTCAATTTACCAACATACAGAAAAACACCCAGTGCTCATCCCGTCAAGTGTCCGCCTCAGTGCCCGTCACCCATTCCCCCCACCCCCGCCCTCCTCCCCTTCCACCACCCCTAATTCGTTTCCCAGAGTTAGGAGTCTTTATGTTCTGTCTCCCTTCCTGATATTTCCCAAAATTTCTTTTCCCTTCCTTTATATTCCCTTTCACTATTTTTTATATTCCCCAAATGAGTGAGAACATACACTGTTTGTCCTTCTCCAATTGACTTATTTCACTCAGCATAATACCCTCCAGTTCCATCCACGTTGAAGCAAATGGTGGGTATTTGTTGTTTCTAATGGCTGAGGAATATTCCATTGTATACATAAACCACATCTTCTTTATCCATTCATCTTTCGATGGACACCGAGGCTCCTTCCACAGTCTGGCTATTGTGGACATTGCTGCTAGAAACATCGGGGTGCAGGTGTCCCGGCGTTTCATTGCATCTGAATCTTTGGGGTAAATCCCCAGCAGTGCAATTGCTGGGTCATAGGGCAGGTCTATTTTTAACTCTTTGAGGAACCTCCACACAGTTTTCCAGAGTGGCTGCACCAGTTCACAGTCCCACCAACAGTGTAAGAGGGTTCCCTTTTCTCCACATCCTCTCCAACATTTGTTGTTTCCTGCCTTGTTAATTTTCCCCATTCTCACTGGTGTGAGGTGGGATCTCATTGTGGTTTTGATTTGTATTTCCCTGATGGCAAGTGATGCGGAGCATTTTCTCATGTGTCTGTTGGCCATGTCCATGTCTTCCTCTGTGAGATTTCTCTTCATGTCTTTTGCCCATTTCATGATTGGATTGTTTGTTTCTTTGCTGTTGAGTTTAATAAGTTCTTTATAGATTTTGGAAACTAGCCCTTTATCTGATATGTCATTTGCAAATATCTTCTCCCATTCTGTAGGTTGTCTTTTAGTTTTGTTGACTGTGTCCTTTGCTGTGCAAAAGCTTCTTATCTTGATGAAGTCCCAATAGTTCATTTTTGCTTTTGTTTCTTTTGCCTTTGTGGATGTATCTTGCAAGAAGTTACTGTGGCCAAGTTCAAAAAGGGTGTTGTCTGTGTTCTCCTCTATGATTTTGATGGACTCTTGTCTCACATTTAGATCTCTCATCCATTTTGAGTTTATCTTTGTGTATGGTGAAAGAGAGTGGTCCAGTTTCATTCTCCTGCATGTGGATGCCCAATTTTCCCAGCACCATTTATTGAAGAGACTGTCTTTCTTCCAATGGATAGTCTTTCCTCCTTTATCGAATATTAGATGACCATACATTTCAGGGTCCACTTCTGGGTTCTCTATTCTGTTCCATTGATCTATGTGAGACCCGGGATTGAGTCCCGCATTGGGCTTCCTGCATGGAGCCTGCTTCTCCCTCTGCCTCTCTCTCTCTCTCTCTCTCTCTCTCTCATGAATTAATAAAAATATTCAAAAAAAAAAAGAGAGAGAAAGAAAGAAGAAAGAAAGAAAAAAGAAAGAAAGAAAGAAAGAAAGAAATAAAGAAAGAAGAAAGAAGAAAGAAAGAAGGAAAGAAAGAAAGAAAGAAAGAAAGAAAGAAAAAGAAAGAGAAAGAAAGAAAGAAAGAAAGAAAGAAAGAAAGAAAGAAAGAAAGAAAGAAAGAAAGAAAGAAAAGAAAAAGAGAAAGAAATAGGTATTAAATTCTAAGTCCCTAAGTTTAGAGAAATTAACCTATTTATGTAAGAAATCACAAGATCACCTAGGATTGTAACAAATATTATCTAGATGCCAGCATCTTCTGTGTAATTTCTATGAAATCGTGCTTTCACACCATATTTCCCACCACCGTTTTGCACAGAGATGCAGCAGAATGAGGTATATACTAAAAAGGCAGTGACGAACACGATTTAAGACCATCCTGAAGCTGCTGTCACTTCCCTCTGCAGCCTACGTTCCTCGCCGCCACCACCAGGACAAGGGCGGCTAAAAGTCAGCAATTCCGCAGCTCTGGGCCCCCAGCGCTACTGAGGCCGCTCGCAGGTCCACCCACTCGTTCCCAGCCAGGGCTCTGCTTCCCTGAACACTGGTCAGTCGTTCTCTGAACATAAAATAGAGAGAGATTTCACATTTTTAATCCCATCTAGAAACACGTAAGGTTCGTTCTTCTTAAATTGACTCCTTTCATGGTGTTCCGTGTCAGGAATCTGCGAGGCCATTTAAATTGAATAAGGTTCTTCAGAGGGAAAATTAATCTCTAATTTTTTTTTTCGTAGTAGGGTTAAACTTATTTAACAAATCCAAGCACACATTTTTTTTTTCCTATGTGATTATGGTGTGAAGCATTTTAGGTTTAACAGTGTTTTTCGGACTTCAAAGCTAAGAACTTCGCTTTTCAAAAATCATTAAATATTAATTTAGAAATATCTCTAAATCCAAGGAAGCTTTGTTTTTAAAATTGATGCGTAATCAAATTTTGCTACAAAACATATATTATGATACATTGAACCGTCTTCTGGTTTCAATTTGGAATATAACTTTGGGGGGAAAATGGGGGAATGATATAGGCAGAGGCATCAGAGGCTTTATTTGGAAAAAAAAAAAAAATTGAACTGGATTTTAGTTAGGAGCCTAGACAAGAGGGTACCAGGGCAGTAGAGTCCTCCAAGGGGGGCTGAGCCCTGGGGCCGGGCCTCTCAGGTGGGTCTCCTGTTCCCGATGCTCCCCTGCAGGCCCCTTCCCTCAGAGGCTCTGTGGCCTCCGCAGGAGCAGGGAGGTGGCGGGGAGCACAGGAGGGGACATCAGTCCAGCTCAGATACCTGGCTCGGCTCCCACCACGGATCCCCACCTTCTTCACCACCACAGCCCGGAGGAGCTGACAGGCTGCAGGAACTGGAGCCCCCCACCCGCACCCCAGAGCCCAACCTGGCCTGGCCTGGAGGGAGCTCAGGCTACAGGTGAGGCCAGGGCTCCAGGCCCCGCACGCTGAGCTCAACCCCCCTGAGCAGCTGCTGGTGGCTCTAGCAGGAGGCCCAGGCCTGCATCCAGGCCCAGCCGGCTCTCCTCGCCCTCCAGCGGCCTTCGGTAGGTGGCCCTTGGGGTGTCCAGGGCCAAGGTGACGCTCGGGCACTCCCGGCCTGGCAGGGGCCTCCCCAGGGGACGGCCTCTCTCGGCTGATGGGGGTTGGTGTCCTGAAGGGCCAGCTCCCCGCCACCTGGGGTCAGAGACCTGCAGGCCCAGCTCCTCGCCGCCTGGGGTCAGAGACCTGCAGGGCCAGCTCCCCTCCGCCTGGGGTCGGCGTCCTGGAGGGTCAGCTCCCCGCCGCCTGGGGTTGGGGTCCTGGAGGGTCAGCTCCCCGCTGCCTAGGGTCAGTGTCCTCCTGAGCCATCTCCCTGACTCCTGGGGGCGGTGTCCTGGAGGACCAGCTCCCCGCCGCCTGGGGTCGGGTCCTCCAGGGCCAGCTCCCTGCCGCCTGGAGTCGGTATCCTGGAGGGTCAGCTCCCCACCACCTTGGGTCGGTGTCCTGGAAGGCCAGCTCCCCTCCGCCTGGGGTCGGAGTCCTGCAGGGCCAGCTCCCCGCTGCCTGGAGTCGGCGTCCTGGATGGTCAGCTCCCCGCCGCCTGGGGTCGGCGTCCTGGAGGGTCAGCTCCCCGCCGCCTGGGGTCGGCGTCCTGGAGGGTCAGCTCCCCGCCGCCTGGGGTCGGCGTTCTGGAGGGCCAGCTCCCCGCCGCCTGGGGTCGGCGTCCTGGAGGGTCAGCTCCCCACCGCCTGGGGTCGGCAGCCCTCCCGCCCGCTTAGCCCGGCCACACACCAGCCCCTGCGCGTTCCAGCTGCACCTGCGGCGGCAGCTCCCGGGGTCCAGTGTGTCCAGCGCCGCCCGAGGCCGGGAGGTCGCTCAGGGCAGGACGGCCAGGCGCTCCGTGCTCCCCCAGCCCCCCTGCAGCACGAGGCTCCACCTGCCTCCGGAATGTTGTTCTGCTGCTGCAGGTGCTGCACCTTGATGATGATGGAGGCGGGCTTGCTCGGGGGGGCTAGATCTCTCCTTCTCTTGGGTGCGCACAGCTTGGATGTTGGGGTCCGTGTCCAGCTGTAGGGGCTCGGAGGGCTCCGGCTCACCGAGGCGGCTGGGATGGGCCCGCACACACCCCTGCCCCCTGCCCCCCCTCCCCGGCTGTACTGATGCTGGGCCCAGGCCTCCCGGAGCTGCAGCTGCTGCGCCCCTGGGAGAAGGCGGAGGAGCCGATGGGGGCCGCGCACACCTGTGCACAAGCACCTGCCGCAGGCCCGAGCGGGGGGGGCACCTTGTGGGGCTCCTGCGTCACCCCATGGACATGGTGGAGGCTGCGGTGCAGGCGAGTGAGCTCAACCCACAGAGGTTCCCGAAAGGGTCGAGGCGCTGCTTCTGGGTCAACCTTGGGAAAATTCTCAACAACAGACATCGACACTATGGGTGATTCTGGTTTAATCTGGTGAACATTAAGATTAAAGTCCATTCCTTTATAACGGAGTTTTGCTTAATTTTGGACTTGGAGCGATTGTATTGCATGTCATTTAGCACATCCTTATATATTTTACTTTTGGTTATTGCTGCAGGGTTCCTTTTTCTTTCTTTTTTTTTTATTTTTAAGATTATATTTATTTATTCATGAGAGAGAGAGGGAGTGAAAGAGGCAGAGACACAGGCAGAGGGAGAAGCAGGCTCCATGCAGGGAGCCCGATGTGGGACTCGATCCCAGGACCCCGGGGTCACCCCTGGGCCAAAGGCAGGTGCTCAACCACTGAGCCCCCCAGGTGTCCCCGCTGCAGGTTTTCTAATACCACCTATAAGTTTAAAAACAAATCGATTCTGATATCAATGTTCTGAATTTTTGTTCAGAGTGACCATCAGGTTCTCTGGTCCTTCATCCTGTAGCTTATCTCTATTTGTGCGTGAAAGTTTGCAGAGTACTTGGACTGTACTATATGATACCACGTGTGCCCAGAGGGTTTTTTTAATATATATATATATATATATATTGTGCGTAAAATCATAGTGATGTCAGTTGCAGATTGCATTTATCACATGCATTTTACTAAGTGAGGAAGCATTTATTTTAACTGCAAGATCTGAGGGGCAGGAATGGGAATGCAGAATAAGGTTAGCAAGCTCTACCTTCCAGAAGAAGATGAGACGAGACCTCTTCTTTATTTCACCTCCCCATGCAGTAGATAATGTAGGGGCAGGCTTTCTCTGGAGCTGTCAGTGGTTGCCCACATCTGCTTGTAACAGGGAGCATAAAAATATTGGTATTAGTAACCCCATCACTTCTTTCTAACACGGGGTAAACATCAGTAAAGGTGACCCATTGCCAGGGATCTTGGAAATAATCTCTGTTGATCTCAAATTTGGGTAAATTTTTTTTTTTTCCTTGATAAACTGAGATTTATGCTGGAATTTTAGAAGTTTAATTGTTCTTTCTGGTCTGCTACTACAAATGATTAATTTTAGTAATAGCATTTTTTGAAAATGTTATCTGAATGGTATTTTGACTTGTCATTATTTTAGGGTGATTTTTCACAACAGAAAAATTTTAGGATGTAGAGAAAACTTAGAAGTTTCTTGAATACACCTCAGGTTTTACAGAATGATTTTATTTTCAGGGGATTCATTCTATATTACACAGATTACGCTCACTGAAATATATGCTAAGTTTGGCAATGATTATTACTTCCTATGAAGATCTATAAAATATTGAGGATTTAATGTACATATTTTCTTATACAAATACATTGATTCATGTTAAGATACAGGTACGAGTATGTGTTTTTTTAATGGAATATGTTTTGTTTCTATGCTATTTCATTATATTGGGTAATTTAAATATAAGTATGTTAAGAATGAGAATATATCACAAATATTAATGAGTAAATATTTTTAAAAACTTTTCCAAAAACAAAAACCTGAAATTACAACTTTATCCACAACTTGTACCAGTTATAAGAGTAGTAGATAGTTGTGAAACCAGCCGTTATGGATATGGAATCAAACTGTGACAAAATGTACTTTATTTAGACTATATTGTTAGATTTAGTTTGCAATATTTTTAGAGTTTATTTTCATAAACTCTAAAATTGAATGAAAGAATAACACCTATAAACATTATTATGCTATGATTATATTATTTCAAAACATCTTTTTAGTTTCTGGTATAAAAATTTTTGCAAATAACAAGGAGCAGAGTTTCTCTTTTTTGACTATCTAGAATGATTTATAAAATATTGAAATAACTTTTACCTTAAATGGTTGATAAAACTTTGTGATAAGATCACATAATCTGTATTGCGTTTGATTACTAATGCAATCTCTTTAATTGTAATAGGCTTATCATATCAGGTTTTCTTTTTTTCATCTGTTTTTGAAGGTTTTTTTTTAAATAGGTATGTGTCTTACATCTACATTTTCAAATGATGGCATAATCTGTTTATGTTCTCTCTTCGTTTAAAAAAAAAAAAAAATATATATATATATATATATATATATATATATATATATATATATTTCTTTACTTGAGAGAGAAAAAGAGAGAGGGAGAGAGAGAACATGCCAGAGAGAGAACATGAGCAGGGGTGGCTGGGGGCAGGGGTGGGGCATAGATAGAGGGAGAAGCTGACTCCGCTGAGCAGAGAGCCCCAAATGGCCTCCATCCCAGGACCCTGGGATCATGACATGAGCCGAAGGCAGATGCTTAACTGACTGAGCCACCCAGCCACCCCTATATTCTATTTTTTTAATTCCTGACTTATTTTTTATACTTTTGTTCTCTGTCTCTGCATCTCTCTGTCTCTTATCTCATAAAAAAGTATGCTTATCTTATAAATTCACCTCAATTTCTTATATTAAAATATATATATGGGGATAATATTAGCCGAGATATTTTTATTTTGTAGGAAGTTGTGAGACAATAGGATAAAAGGTCAAGCAAAATTTGAGAATAAAAGGTGAATGCAAACCTCATACAAATTGTTAATCCAATAAATAGATACACGAATAGATGATTGATTAGAAAATAGAATTTAAAAATATAATAATGTAGTTTTAAGTTATTTTAAATCAGATTTATGACAATTAGCTTGATAATGTACTTTACTAAGATGATCATGTACATTTTACATGGAACTCATTGCTATATCATAAAAACTTCAGCAAAGATAAATGAAAAATAAATTCTATTATATTAATCTATGGAAGTGTATCTTTTCATAAATTAAATTGCTGATACTTTGACTTAAGTAAATAGATGTTTCCACCAGCTTCTCAGTAGGAGTAGAACTAGGACTAGAATAAAGACTCTTATACTGGATGATCAAGAATATGCTAGTATGTCTTTGGGTCATGAAGACTATTTAACTCTTAAACGGAGTCGGCTTTGTTTTCTTTTAACGTCTGTTTGCCTGGCATAAACCAGGAAGGTTGAGAGGGTGAAAAACGTGGCTTTCTGTTTGACATCAGTTAATCATTCAAAATCACTTTGTTCCATTTTCTCAAAGTGATAATAAACCTCAAACAAATGTAGGGATCTCCACCAAATTACCGTTATTGAATAGTTGGAATGATGGACAGCTCTAAACACTTTTTTTTTTCAAATACAATAATTAACAGCATCATCCCTTCCAAACAGATTATCTGCTGTCAACAAGCGTCACAAAGAGGCATCCCAAACATGAAATGAGGGCTTAGGTATGTAAGGTCTGAAGGCCAGGACAAGGCAGGCACTTTATCTCTCAAATTTTAGTGAAGACGAAAACACATTTTGAGATCTCCTTGAGAAATTGCAAAACCTTAAAAGAAAACTTGACTAACGGGACATTTTACTAGAAGAAAATTTTGAGATGGTTCTCAGCAGATATGGGATGGTCATGCTCAAAATATTATATTTTATCTTATGTGGTTGAATATTTCAAAATAAATAATGAAACAAGCCCCCTTTTGTCTGAAGACCTTCTACTGGCTTTACTTATTCTTATCTTTTTCTTTGGGATTTGCCAAGATGTCTGTTTACCTTGAAGGGTCCATTTTACTAGGTTACCATCTCTTTGTTTTTCAATATACTGTCACATGGACAAGCTATTTTATTCCCACGTGGACCTTACAATCATTATTGTTTAGGACATGAATTTACCTTTTTCAAGATGAAAAAACAGAATTTTCTCTTTCTATTAGGCCATAATATTCCTGCGCCGAATGCTTCCACTTTCAAAATACAAGGCAACATCCTGGGTCCTAAGTCAGTGGCTCGCATCGCCAACCTGGGAAAAGCAAAGGCTAAAGAACTGGCCACCAAGCTGGGCTGAGTGGATGCTGTTGAATTTCTGTACATAAAAGTGATAAAAGGTTCTCTTTCAAAAAAAAAAAAATACAAGTTTAACTGTTCTTTATTTACACAGCTGTTTAAATGATGCATGGTATTACATATTGAAGTTTGTGGGGGGAATTAATTGCATGTTTCTAAATATGTGATCGCTCTATTGCTTTCGCTCCTGTAAAAATGAGATGTTGATCTTTACCAAATTTCCCTTGATATTAAATCTTTAGCATAAATGAATATAATTGCTTCTCATCTAATAGAGCTATCCCCATAACACACAAGATACTCTGGTGTTAAGGTAATGTCATCTAGCGAACGGGGTCTAACACCTCCTTTCTTCAGTAAGCTCTGACAAATGTAAGTTTTGGTGGAAGTAGGCTGTTCCAATTTCTTTCTCTTCTTTCAGTGTTTTGCTGTAGTTGCTGAATAGTTTCTTAGCCAGGAAAGGAAAAGGATTAACTTGACTAAAACCCAGTTAAAATGCAAATGAAATGAATTTCTGGGCAATAAAGCATGCATTAAGCTGGAACTCTAATGAACATAATAGTAAAAAGCCCCTGGAATACTTTATGCACCTCTATCTATTTCATCTTTATGTTCATTTAGATGTAAGTCTTCCGATAATTTTAGAGGTTTTGCATTTCTGCTTGCCGCAAACATGATTAACTGCCTTATTGCTCCGTTTTCTCCAGAGACGGCTTCAAACCTACTTAATTTCACTCTCCTGAAACCAAACCATGAGGCCCGAAAAAGATTCTTGTGTGACTTCTAAGATTTATGCTTATTTCATAGGGATGATGGAAATTCGGTATTAGTGGCACTACGGAATAGAAAAGGGCTAAGTATAGTTAAGCGGCTTCGGTACCTGTTTTGCAATGAAATATTTGAAGCCAAAGAAATGTAATGTTTGTGTTATATCGGTGTATCCGTGTGTTAATTATTAGGATGGAGATAAGAGGGAATGATTTCCTTACAGAAACAGTCACTATCCTCTTATCAGCCTGAAGATAGAGGATGGCCTCTCCGGGACGACCGGGGAAGAGGAGAGTCATTTTGGTGATGGATTTTCCTGACTCAGGTATCCCTTTTGTTGAGATAAGCCCAAGTTTAAGCAACCGTAACTGGGTCATTTCTTTTACCTTGTTAGACCTATTCACATTGTGCTCAAAAGCTTTTTAAAAATTCAGAGGATTTTAATATATTATCCTATAAAATAATTGTATAATCTATTATTATAATAGATCATAAAAGAGTATGGTTATTATAGAGTAAGTACTATTCCGGAATCATAAAATGTTAATAAGTGTTCAAGGTCAAGAAAATATAGGATAGGTTGAGAGTTAAGTCTATAGAAGCTGGCGCGTTACGGGTTGAAATAGCTGCAAAAGATTCATGAAGTCTATTCTATGCCAAGAACAGTATCCCCGAAACTAATTTAAATGATTAGTTTTACTTTTTTCACGTTCAGCCGTTAGAAAGCATATGGTATAGCCTCAATGATTATAGCAATAAAAAAGGGCCATTTGCTAGTCATGGCAGTGTCGTGACGATGAGAGGTAAGGTCAAACAGAACAAAAGAAAAACAGTCTGAAAACTCAAAGCCAGAGAACTGTATTATTTAACGTGCCTTATCCACTATCACACGCGGTGGCCTTTTTGATATTGAAAGGAAGTGTTTTGGCTTCAACTGCCTGTTCCCTGACACATTTATCTAGAATTAGGTGGGGCAAGTGAGTTATTATTGAGTAGATGGTCCTCTCCACTTATCCTTTGTGATCGGCTACCTCTGGACTCTTTCTTTCTAACCCCAGAATATTAACTTGGCCAACCGCTCCGTGAATGAAAGAGCCTTCACCAAGTATATGTTCTGTCCTCTAGGAAATACAAGAGGCAGTGACTCAGGAAGTACTTTAAATACCGAGCAAATGTAACTCTTTTATTGTCCTATTTAAATTATCCTTTCTCCAGTTAAAATGGAGCTGTTATTCTATCATAAACCATGTACCTATATACTCATCTACATTCATAGAGTCATGGAGCTCTTAATCTTAGCTTCCTTGAACCAATTAATTCTATTCCCGTCATGCTCTGGGTATCGCTCCTTCCTGCCATCCCTACCTGGCTCTACCTCTGCATTCTCCCTGAGTTCTTACCTATTACTATGAAGAGAATAGATACAACACGAGTATGCATTTACTGTGCTTCTCTGAGGCAGCAGCGCTCTGTCTCCGCGAAGCTATTTCTTCTTCTAATCTGTAATGTAGTAAATACTCATTAAGGCCACGTACCACTTCAGTCATGAGTGACGGCGGTCAACAGTCTACAAGCCCATGGAACTGCGTTGGTAGATTGTTGGCTCTGGGAAGAGAAGGTTAAGTCACTTGACAAAACACCACCATTATGGTTTGGCTGTCCAAGACTTTTCCTTCTCACATTTCTCTGTGTATGTATCAATCTCGATCCCCCTCTGTTTGTTAGAGAACTTCTACCTTCATGGAGTAGGATATCCTTCTAGTAAACCTTCAATCCAGGCGCCACCATCCCGGCCCCCATCTCCCACCTCTCTGATTGATTCAACGATGAGCGCACGGTCAGGTGGCTTGATCAAACCCTTCCTAGCAGCTATTCTACTACAAATGGGAGGGATAAATTTATCCTCGTTTTGTTGTGATTTATTCGTATAATAGAGTCTCCGAGTAGGAAGTCCCTACTCTCAGGTTGTTTTTCTATCTAGAAAAATAGCATCAAGCACACTGTGGGTCTGAAAGCTCCTCGAAGGTTTCCCAGATGTGATGGGAAATAGGCCCTGTATTCAGAGGGCAGGGAGAGACTGAGGGAGGAGGTAGGCCACTACGTGTTGACAGGCTGCAGGTTGAGCAAGCGAGGCAACTTACATACAAGGCTTGTCTTGGATGGCAGCAGAACAAATAGATCTCTGCACCTGCCTTCCAAATCCTAGAAGTTTATATAGAAGTCTTAACTGGGTTCAGTCATATCTACTGTCCATATGGCCTTAATACCACATGCTATTGCAAGGCTATGACCTTGGAGTACTTTTCAAGGAGCAAGAAAGGCAAGCAGAACCTGTATTCCAAGGATGGGGGCAGGGGAGGTGAGCCTCTAATTGCCCAGGGCCAGTTCAAGAGTCAGCTGGCTGTCACTTCCTCTTCACAATCTCCTTCAACACTCTACCCCTCATGACCTGCTCTTATAATCCCACATGCCCGCCACTTTCCAAAATGCGCCCTTAGCCATCAGCGAGGAGTTTCGTTAGCATAGAGGTAGCTATCTGGCTACACTGGAGGCACCTGCAAGAGAAAACACAAATTAAACAAGGATTTCCAAATTTAGTGACGACCTTTTCAACCAGGATCTCGGATCTGGACCACTGATTCATTAAATTGCCTAAGCTTGGGGTCGGCTCCGTCATGACATTCACATGGGGACTTAGGTGATTTAATAAAGATAGTACATTAGCCGACTCACGTCTGTCTAACGGACAACATTCTGCTAGGATGAGGGCACAGGTGTCTCCCTGTGAGCCCTTCCTATTGTGGAAGACAGCCTTGCTCTTTAGAGGCACCTGAGCGTTCAGTAAGGACAGATTCGGGTGGCCATGACTCAAGGCTTGATGAGTAAATATGGTAAGGGCTTTTGTATGTGCGATAACATCCTTTAAGCCAATGAAGGGGACGAAGATGGCGGCCAAACGATCAAACCAGTGAAGGACAGAATGTGCCTACCTGGCTGTGAAGAGGAAGTTTGGCAGCCGTTGTTCTTGTGGAGCAGATTCACCCCTGTGTCCAGGAAAAACCGAGGGCGTGATGGTCCAACCACTCAGGTGGAAACCACATTTTGTGCCACACAAGTCATTGGATTCCATGTAGTGCAACCTAATAGATCCCTGGGCAGTGCACCAGTCAGGGCCACATCAGCCACTCTCCCTTACTATGACAGAGTGACTACGCAGTTTCACTGAAACCCATCCCGTGTTTCTAGTACAGTTGGGTTGACTGTATTTATTTATTTAAGCACTTATTTATTTATTTAAATATTTTATTTATTTATTCATGATAGAGAGAGAGACAGAGACACAGGCAGAGGGAGAAGCAGGCTCCCCACAGGGAGCCCCACGTGGGACTCGATCCCAGGACCCCAGGGTCAGATGTGAGCCGAAGACAGATGCTCAACCACTGAGCCACCCAGGTGCCCTATTTATTTATTTTTAAATATTATATTTATTTATTTTAGAAAGAGAGAGAGAGAGAGCATGAGTGGGGGGAAGAGGCACAGGGAGAGGGAGAAGCAGACTGCCTCTCCCTGACACAGGGAGCAAGGAGCCTGACACAGGTCTTGATTCCAGGACCCTGAGATTGTGACCTGAGCTGAAGGCAGATGCTTAGACTGAGCCAGCCAGGCGCCCAGGTTGATTCTGTTTAGAGAGATTTTTCTGTTCCCAGCATAGGAGTGCTCAGGTGCCCAAATACCCAAGACATAGAGTAAGCCATTCCCAAATCTGAGCATAGCCACCCACGACGGTAATGGTGGCATTTCCAGAACCTTTTTCACCAGCAATTGGATGGGCTGCCTTCCCAGTTTGTCTGACAGAGAAACAACACTCGTGTCCAGCGTGGTTAATACCATGTGCTACAGGCCGGGCTTCGGGGTCAGTGTCGGTAATACCAGATGATGTAAGAGTCCTAGGCCTCCCTTATTCTTCTTTGACGTACTACTTAAGGGCCTCTGGCCCCTTCCCTGGAGAGGCGATACCCACCAAGGCAATCCTGAGGAGCTAGGGAGAGGTAGCAGTTGCCCCCCAACCCAAAATTTTGATGGATTATTTTGTTAGGTATGAGTGGGTCAGCTGTAGAAGGATAGTTCCATCAGGTGATAAAACATCACGGGAGCAGCAGAAATCTAAGGCCAAAAAGACGTATTTACTAGAGGTCTTCTTCCCCTTCTCCAAGAATGACGCTTGTGGCCTGATCTTTAAATGATAATGTGGCTGCAGCTTTAGGAATTTGACCCATCTGTGCCTCTGGACATTGTTGGCCAAGGGAGGCAGCATGGACAGGTCTGAAGAGGTGGGCTGGGGGCAAGACATTCCAGGCCAGGACCCCCCGCCCAGCCCCTTCTCCTCTCTTTCGATGGTGCATGTTTCATCCCACCAAGTGCAGTGCTGCCATAGGTCTGACTTGCAGCAGGACAATGTGATGCCAGTGGAGACTGAGTGGCTCCCCCTTCCCCAGGGGTTGGAAGTAACTCACCCATCCTGAGGGGACATCCCCTGGCCAATGCCAGTCAATAATTCCTTTTCCAGAAGTGATGACATTCTGTGTTCTCAGCAGCACAGCAGGTTGATCACGATGAGAAGTGAGGCCGTGGCTGTCCTCTGTGTCCTCCACACCTGTCAGGTGTCCTAGGCCTCGGCAAGGGTTCCCAGTCCGGCCTATGGGACACGTGGGCCCTGTTGGTCTATCATTCAAATGTAGTCAAGCCTGGGAAGGTACTTTTGGTTTTACCTGTTAACAATTTAATTTACTACTTTATATGCCATTTGTTCCTTTCTACCAACCCCGCTGCATGTCGGTTATAGGGGACATGGAACCTGCACTCAGTGGTGTGCTCTTTTGCCCAGTCCTGTACATCACGACCTTTAAAAGTTGATTCCTGGGTCACCTGGGTGGCTCAGTGGTTGAGCGTCTGCCTTCGGCTCAGGTCGTGACCCCGGGATCCTGGGATCGAGTCCCGCATCGGGTTCCCTGCACGGAGCCTGCTTCTCCCTCTTCCTGTGTCTCTGCCTCTCTTTCTCTCTCTCTGTATCTCTCATGAATAAGTAAATAAAATCTTTAAAAAAATTAAAAAACTAAAAATTGATTCCTGATGACTGTGTATGTGACGAGGGTATCCATGCACGGTGCTCAGTCTCTCTAATCCCCTAATGGTAGAGGACTCGTTAACACCGTGGCAGAGGAAATCTTGGGTCAGGTTACATGTAGTGTCTACACCAACCAAGGCATATTTAGAAACCTCACTTGGAGGAAGGGAGCCAATATAATTAATTTGCCAATCCCTCACCAGCTGGGAACTCCGATGGATGGCCCCAGATTCCGTTGGCAGGTGCCCTGGGTGTTGTTTAGAGCACCCTGGGCATGCTGTCACCGCATTAGCCAAGTCGCTGTACCTCCTGGGCAACCCAGCATTGTTGGCCATATGCTGGCCCACGTGGGCACCGGGACGGCCACTCTCTCCATGCATCCCATCTGCAATATCTACCTCAGGGTCCGTAGTACCGTGCACGCTGCTGGAAACTGTTGCTCTCTGGGGGTATAGGGTTTCTGCCCCCTTCCAGCACTGAGACTGGGGGCACGGTCCCCTTTTGCTGTTTCTGCCACTGTGCCTTCCCCTTACTTTCTGAAGTCACAAAAACATCTCATTCAAACGGCGTCCCTGCTGAGGATGTGTCCAGAGCTTAAATTAACGTCATTAATACGTTTGCCTTCTCCACGATGGTTTGCTGTCCTCATCCCCCATCCTATGTGTGCCCTTTCTTTAAAAAGTGGCACAAAGCTGGAGGCCCTCTGCTAGCTGAGCATGAAAGTTTCCCCGACCCCGAAAACCCGTACGGAGGCCTGCACCTCTTTCACCTCTTAGGAGTTGGCCTGGCTTGCACTTTATCGATCACAGCTTCAGAGACAACAAGGGTCTTGCCCAACCAGATAACTCCCCAAAACGTCACGGTGGCATCTGGGCTTGAATTTTCTGTGGGTTCACTCTCCATCCTCTCCCTCACAGATGTTCCAGCAAAGCCTGCAAGGTCTCCTGCAGCAGAGGCCAATCATCACATGTTAATGGGCCAGTTTTACTGATATGGAGATGGAGAACAGGGATAGGTGGCAGGCCGCCATCCCCTGACATAGGGTGGAGCGATGCCAGTAGCCCTGGGGGAGCATGTGAAAGGTTGTCCTTGCCATGTGGAGACAAACTGGTCTTGTGACTCAGCGCATAATGAGGAAGGTGTTTGTTAGGCCCAGCACAGCACGGTCAAGGTGCCGTGTTAGGTCCTAGGACCATGGTCAAGGTACCTCTGACGGTGGCGATGTCAGGCACAGCCACATCGATGGGGGCGGCGGCACTACCTTACCAGTTCCTGGAGTCCACTGTCATCCACCATGAGCCATCTGGGTCTTTCATCATCCGGACCAGGCTGCTGCAGGTCTCGGATGGTTTCCCCGCCTCCTATGTCCCCTGGGAAGTTTACATTATTTGGCAGGAACCACTCTACATAGGGTTACTGGTTTCCAGTTGACACTTCCCCTCAGTACTGGTTTAACTTCTGTTACCCAGAAGCAGAACCCACCGGTAGAGGTTTGCAGAGTATGACCTTGCAGAGTTTGGCATGTTCAATATGTTCTCTGGTACTGTAGGGAGAAAGAAAAAAACAAAACAAAACAAAAAAGCAAACCCTTCCTTTACCATAACTATGTTCTCTGTAAGCATCAAGGACACCGAGGTGGCCAGGAAACATCTGAGGGTTACCATGTATTAGACCACATTCAGCTCCAGGCCGCACCAGAGCTAGCACCTTTGTTTATTTCTGGAATATCAGTGAATAGTCACCTCGACGTGAGGCCTCTGATCACCCTCGATGGCCCTCACCTGGAGACAATCCCAACCTGCATCCTATAGCCAGGGTGTGGGAAGCACCCATCCTGAATGGGATTCTATCCCTGAGGCTTCTGCTGGAGCAGGTGGGGCACCGGGATGATAGGGGTAGGTGGGGAAGGCCTGAACTGTGTTCCAGGTTCTGAGGCTTTCCACGGGGCAACCGACACAGTGTTGGTTTGTTGGGCATCTCTCTTCATGTAGGGTCACTGATGCAGTGAGGTCAAACCCCATTTTCTCCTGGGTTATTTATACCAGGACCTACAGGTGATTGGGATGGCCTGGATCAGCAGTGGATCACCCAACATTGCAAATTTGTGTCCTCCAGCGGGGTCCAGCATGGATACCAGCATCCCACACCACCTGTTGGGGGTTGATAGGAGAATCTTGGCTCTCATTCTTCCTGTAAATGTGGCCCAATCGGGGCCTTCCGAAACAGAGGTGTCAATATCCTGCTTCTTTCTCAGCTCCCTAAAAAGGTGTTGTAGCTCCTCTATGTATTTCCAGGGTCTCCAGTGTTCAGGGAGATCCCACTCCTTGAGCCAGGCCTCATAGCAGGCTAGAATAATCCAATCCATAAGGGAGTAAGTGTCTCAAATCCTTCAAGCACCATGCAGCTGGTGCCGGAGGGCATGGTGTGTGGAGATGGTTCTCACTTTCTCTGCCTTTCACCTGGTCATAGAAATAGCATCACCTCCAGTATCCCGCAGCTGCCCTAACTCAGCCTGGATACTTGCCCTGGCCTTATTTCCTGGAACTCAGCAGCTGGATCAATAATCAGTGGGAATATATTCTCTCAACATGAAGTTTCCTAAACTGGGGGCCGTCCCACTGGCTGGGGTTACTATTGCTGTGCTTTTGCTTTCCATGCAGATTTGGGGTAGAAGGGCATGGGGTGCTCCATCCATTTCACTATTAATTACCGCGACATCCTCCTCTTCACTCTCATCAGTTTCCCAGAGATTCCCCTTCTTAGTGTCCCAATCAGTCTTAGTCACAAGTGCTGTGACCTCACTACCTGGCATATGTGCCCTCCTAGTCTTGCACAACTGCACACCCAAGTCTCTGACTTTTCATCCTGCCCGCCCAGCTTGTCTGCCAGCCCTGAAGCTAACACAGTAGCGGACACCTGCATGTGCTTCTCTAACTCCAGCTTCTCTTCCAATTTGCTAACTCAAGCTTAGCCTCTCGTCGGGCAGAGGTGGCAGTTGCTCTGCCCAGGGTGGAGGCCAGCCCGCGGTGGTAGCCATGCAGTTCTCTTCTTTGCTGCAGTGCACTATGTGTAGTTCCTCCAAGGAACAAGCAGAATCAAACTGGGTGGTGTTTTCAGGGCATCCCCATACTCACATTGTGGTCCACACATCTGATATAGGGCCACCTCCCCTCCCCCACATAGAGGCCAGTGGCCAGCTCGGGATCTCCCCTGCAGATGCCTCATCCCCAAGGCCCATTTCTTTGTTCTCCAGCTTGCCAAATGTTGATTTGCAAGCTCCCGAGAAAATTCCCAGGTGTGGTCTGAAACTGACCCTGGAGAGGGTCAGGGAGAAACTAGAGAAAGAGGAAGACCACTCCAGATTGGTAAGGGGCAGGTGGTATAAGCACGGAAGCTTACATATGAGGCTTGTCTTGGGCAGCTGCCAGATGTGTAGATCACTACTCACCCATTAGAATCTTAGAAATGGTTGTATATAGTTCTTAACTGGATTCAGTTGCAAATACCATCCAGGTAGTCTCAACACTACTTGACTAACTCAAGGCTATATCCTTGGGGATGCTACTGGGAGCAGGAAAGGCAAGCGGACCCCACATTCTAAGGATGGGGAGCAGGGGAGAAGCCTCTGATTGCCCAGGTCCAGCTAGCAAGTCAACTAGTGGTCATGTCCTCTCAATGACCTCGTCTAACACACACATATATATATATATATATATATATTTTAAATTTTTATTTATTTATGATAGTCACACACAGAGAGAGAGAAAGAGGCAGAGACACAGGCAGAGGGAGAAGCAGGCTCCATGCACCAGGAGCCTGATGTGGGATTCGATCCCGAGGCTCCAGGATTGCGCACTGGGCCAAAGGCAGGCGCCAAACCACTGCGCCACCCAGGGATCCCCTAACACATATATTTTTATTTAACAACGTATATGTTGCACTTTGGAATGCTAATTTAATACGTTTAAGAAGGAGTGCAGGTTATGATATAATGATTAACATAAAAATTGATGCACACAGTTTGAAACAAAATATATCTCAAGGAATGTGTAGGGATGTATTCAATTAGAGACTTTTCTCATATACAGATAAAAGATTGCTTAAAATTAAGATATGGATCATTCTTTCAATTAAGGAAAATGGGGTGATGGTTGTCACGATTTGATAAATTCACTGTTTTACTAATAACTCTTTCCCTGCAGCACACCACTTTCCAGGTATTTGAGATTTTTAAATGTGAACACTAGATATATTTAAGCCAATTATTTAGGACTAGATTATACTGACTAAATTAAATATTAGCTGCTATAAATTCAAAATCTTACAACAACAACAATGTGTCATCATGGCTATTCGTGAAAATTTTTCATCAATGTAATTCCTCTGTAACTAATGGGAGAAAGCTAAATTTAATTTAGAGACCCTTTTTCAAATATCTGGTATAGCTTATCAGGCTAATATATGCTTATTATTCTCATATATATAATATAAAGATTAAGAAATGTATTTAATTCGGAATCCCTTATGAAGCAATAGTGTGCAATGAGCAAGGAGTCACATCACCATTAAAAACAGGAAGCTGTCAAAAAAACCAAACCAAACCAAAACAAAAAAACAGGAAGCTGTCATGTCCCTGTCGGCCTTGTGTGAGAAGAGTTTCTCTGCGAGTCCCTAAGCTGCTTATGCTGTTCTTGTGTCCTGTTCTCTGGTTTCTATATACTTTCTTCCCAAAGCCCCCTGCAGGTGACTCCTCACGCCGAGCGCCCTGCATGTCAGCGATCACAGGGCCTCCAGCACCTGCACTGCTGTCCATTACCTTCTCTGTTTCACGACTACCTCTGCTAGGCCTCTACAAAGGAAAGACCGTGTCCTAATTTCAGGCATCTCAAGCTTTAATGCTTCGAGCTGGAATCTTCTCAAATTTGCATCAAGTGGGAGATGGAACCTTTTCTCCTTGAAGATCACAGCATGGGGCGGATGACAATCCTTGACAGTTGCTTCTCTTCCCCTGAATGTGCCTGGACTGTGTGGCAGGGTCACTCAAATGAAGGAGTTGCACTGGGGGTGTGTGGATTGCCGGGGAAGGCGCTCATGCTAGTCCTGGGGGATGTAAGCAAGTTCTCAGTCGGCTGTGGTTAAGGGCCTTGGAGGATGCTGACGTATACAACCGTGCCCAAAAGGGCAAAAAAGGTGCTACCACTCCTGAAAGAGAAAATTAGACTGAAGAAGGGCAGTCGAGAGGCTTCAAGTGTACACTGGGTGAGTCGTATATTAGTGGGTGATGAGATCTAACAGTTAATAACTCTGAAAGAAAGAGAAGAACTAGAACTTGAAATTATTGAAATCACATAATAATAGTCAAATGGAATGCATTTGTTTGAAAAAAATTTACTTTTTTAAAGAAAAGATTTTATTTATTTGAGAGACAGAGAAAGAGATGGAGAATGGGCAGTGGGGAGGGGCAGAGGGAAAGAGAGACGCAGACTCCCTACTGAACAGGGAACCTGATGTGGGGCTCAATCTCAGGACCCAGAGATCATGACCCGAGCTGAAGGCAGATGCTTAACTGAGTGAGTTGCTCAGGGACTCTGAAAAAAAATTATTTTAATACGTGATAATAGCACTCAGGGAAGAAAATCCATGTGTTTGTGTCCTGCGGGCCATGCTTGCTCTTTCAACTCCTGTTACCTATGCTTCTCACCTGCACCACTTTGATCCCCTCGCTGTTTCCCATGGGACTCTGCCAACACTTGCCAGTGTTTTCTATGAAATATCTCTTCTGCTATTGCTAATGTGCCCTTACTCTTTGTGTTAATATGTCACGAAGACGTGTGTATGGTGGCCGCCTACATTTTAGATTCGAGCTGAAATCTATGTAGGTTATTAGCTGGGGGGTTGACGGGGTAAGTCACCTGCCTGTACAACATATGGCAACGGGCCATGAAGGCCTATCCGTAGACAGGTTTTACAACAACATGTATTTAATGAGAAGAAAAGAATGAAAATATTATTCTGATACCTCCGCAGGAATTTACATGTATTTAGGAAAATCTTACGTTGAATAATACGCCAATTCCAACTGATACTGTGTCTGAAGTGAAGTCAATGATAAATGTCCCCACTCTACCCTCATTATAAACAAGGCTGAGGCAGATTTTTCTCACAGTTGTGATAGAGGGAGAAACATTCTCTTCTTTGCTTGACCTACATAGAATAGTTACGTGCTGAAAGACCAAATTAGGGCTGGTGAGAACTTCTCAATAATAAACAATTTTTGAAATTTTAATGGTAAGATATAAATCATGGTTAACAGGATTTTCAAGAGAACAGATTACTTCTAACAGTTAATCATATAATGTTTTGCCTCAAAAGCAGGATAGATTGTTTTATTTTATGAGCAAATGCATCATGGATGGTGCAGCTGTTAAAAATTTGCTCCTTCTCTAGGCATTTCTCTTTTGCCCATAACTTTACACTGATTAAATTTAAGTATGTCCTAACCTCCCCCCGGCCCACACTTTGTAAGATCGGATTCTGAACTTCAGTCCTCTGCATGCCGAGAAGTTTAACTCTTGTCTGATATTATTCACTTACAAAATCAAAATTCAAATTAGTAGTTTGGCTGGACTATTCTATTTTTTTTTTTTAAAGGTTTTTTTTTTTAATTTTTATTTATTTATGATAGTCACACAGAGAGAGAGAGGCAGAGACACAGGCAGAGGGAGAAGCAGGCTCCATGCACCGGGAGCCCGACATGGGATTCGATCCCGGGTCTCCAGGATCGTGCCCTGGGCCAAAGGCAGGCGCCAAACCGCTGCGCCACCCAGGGATCCCCTATTTTTTAATATAATATTGCTTGCGATATATACCCTGCTCTTTTTTTAAAAATTTTTTTTAAATTTTTATTTATTTATGATAGTCACAGAGAGAGAGAGAGAGGCAGAGACACAGGCGGAGGGAGAAGCAGGCTCCATGCACCGGGAGCCTGATGTGGGATTCGATCCCGGGTCTCCAGGATCGCGCCCTGGGCCAAAGGCAGGCGCCAAACCGCTGCGCCACCCAGGGATCCCTATACCCTGCTCTTAAAAACATACTGGCATAATCCAAGGTGTCCTGCCAAGGGCCCTTCTTTTCTTCTCTCACCTTCCATCTTTCTTCCAGAGATCTTATTCTCATGTTGGTGGAAGCCATATTTTTTTTTATTGAATTATTCAATGCAGCCATCATTCTTCACTTTCCTCCATAAGTTCTTGGAATATACCCGTCAGAGAGATCTTTAATGATGCATTGATGTAACTGGACCACGCCATCACAATTGTTCACCTCCCTCCTTAGACCATCCAACTTATGCACAGGTAAAAGCCACACAAGTCATGATGCCATTGAATGCCAGCATTTATCGCCACACACCTCCTCCATGAACATCCCAATTGCTCTTCTGCTTGTTCGTAATTCAGGTACAAACTCTCATCCTGAGGATCTGTCTTCTAGAACCACCGCTGATGCTGTCTTTGCATAGGTTATCTACTAAGCAGAACATGAAACAAATGACATATGTGCCATTACTTTGCTTGAATGTATAATTTCAAGGTGTAAGGGTCAAAGATACAATTTTGAGCTGTTCACGGTGTTACATGATCCCAGTGAAACTGCATAAAATGCATGTCAGGACTCTCATTTGGAGAAGAGAAAGGAGCAGAACTTTTCCTCTGGTTCTCACTTCCTAGTCTCACTTCCAAATAGAGATTGCCTCAGGATGGGATTTACGAATTTGACTAAGTGGTGCACATCAATGGATCATCGTCAGCACAAGACAGCCCAGACTCAATTCTTGGTTCTGCAGTATACAACGCTCAACTCGCAGGCCGCCTGTAGGAGACCCCTCTTGCATTATTTCTGGTCCTCTCTTCCAAACTCCTCTCTTGTTGCAGACATCACGCAGCAAGCATCTCCACATGGCCCCCAGCGAGAGCCCCCGTCACCACTCGGCATGCCGCACTGTGATTCAGTGTCACATGCTTCTTGTTACAGGGTTTCTTTTGGCATCATGGTGAGAACTTGCTTAGCATCCTCACATGCACACTCTGAGATTGTGAGCTTTTAATGCCAATGCGAGATGAAAGTTGGCGGACTAGGAAGTGAGAACCAGAGGAAAAGTTCTGCTCCCTTCTCTTCTCCAAATGAGAGTCCTGACATGAATTTTATGCAGTTTCACTGGGATCATGTAACACCATGAACAGCTCAAAATTGTATCTTTGACCCTTACACCTTGAAATTATACATTCAAGCAAAGTAATGGCACATATGTCATTTGTTTCATGTTCTGCTTAGTAGGTAACCTATGCAAAGACAGCATCAGCGGTGGTTCTAGAAGGCAGATCCTCAGGATAAGAGTTTGTACCTGAATCACTAACAAGCAGAAGAGCAATCGGGATGTTCATGGAGGAGGTATGTGGCGATGAACGCTGGTATTCAATGGCATCATGACTCGTGTGGCTTTTACCTGTGCATAAGTTGGATGATCTAAGGAGGGAAATGAACAATTGTGGTGTCCAATCACTGTGCACTTGACCGGCATGGGAGAAATAAATGTAAGGATGGCTTCCATTTGCCTACTGAAAGTCTTAGAAATGAAAAATGTTACTCTGGAAGCAACAAAATTCAACTAAATGAGAAACCCATAAGATTTTTTTTAAAGCTTTTATTTAAATTCCAGTTAGTTAACATACAGAGTAATATTAGTTTCTGGTGAACAATTTAGAGATTCAGCACTTCCATACACCTGGTGCATATCACAAGTGCACTCTTTAACCCCCATCAACTAACCCACGCACCCCCACCTCCCCTCTGGTAACCATCACCAGATGGTCTCTATAGTTGAGTTTGTGTCTTGCTTTGCCTCTTTCTTTTCTCCCCCAATGATCATTTGTCTTGTTTCTTAAATTCCCCATATGAGAGTAATCATACGGTATTTGTCTTTCTCTGACTGACTTGTTTCTGTTAGCATAATGCTATCTCCATCTGCGTCATTGTAAGTAGCAAGATTTCATTCTTTTTTTATGAAAGTCATAAGATCTTTAAGGTGACTTTTAAGCAGATTCACCTTCTATAGCTATCGAGAAGTTTGTGCTGAAAATCAGGGCCAGTTTCAGAATATAAGTATAGTTGATATGCAAAGAGATGTTGACAGATCTCTTATGTCAAAGCCAGGCTACACTGGAAAAGAAACAAGACTCAAAGCTGGAATAGGCATACGGATGAGAAGCCTGAGACTCTTAAATTCCACGAGTCCCTTAAACATTCAAGAAGATTCAAAATATGCACACTTAAGTAAGGATAATGGAGGATTGTGTTCTTCCACGGATTAAGTTCTAAATAACCCTAATAGCAAATAACCCAGGCCGTACAATTCACCGACCAAGATTTAGGGTAATCTAGAACCTGTGGTGGAGGAGAATGGAGATGACAGATCTTAATTATCATCTGTAACCAGCTGCAATGATGAGGAATGAGGCTTCCAAAAGTCTTCCAGGGATCTGTTGCATATGGCTACCACCCTTGAAAAGATGCTGTGGTCGGGTGCCTGGGTGGCTCAGTAAGTTAAGCGTCTGCCTTGGAGATCAGGTCATGATCTCCAGGTCCTGGGATCCAGCCCCATGTTGGTCCCTCTGCTCCACAAGGAGTCTGCTTCTCCTCTCTTTCTGCCCCTTCCCCCTCTCATGTGTGCAAGCATTCACGTGCTCTCTCTCTCTCTCTCTCTCAAATAAGTTAGTAAATAAAATAAATAAATAAAATATTTGAAAAACAGAAAAGATGCTGTGGTTAACTAAACTGTTACTTTTACTCTTGTAAAACAATTGCGGACCTCATATCCTCATTAAAATGGTATCCAGATATCGTACCATGGGAGCCCACTACAATAAAGGAAACGTGGGTCCTAGGGGTACAAGGGCTAAACTGCATCAGAAACCTCAAATACAGCACTTCATATATACTTTGTCTTACCAGTCTTGTGGCAGATGACCCAGGTAGCTAGTTCTGCCCTCGCTAGTTCTTTCTGGACACAGGTACAACCTGACTACACCTGACTTCTGTCCAGTTCAGGATGACTCTCATCGAATTTCCTAAATCCCACTATTGATGCTATTACAGGAACCCCTAGGTATCCACTCATATGTCACCTGGCAGGTTGGAGGAGTTAATGACAATAAAATGTTTTACCAATGGAAGAGCAGAGCAGGTGGATACATCCTTCTCCCTTTCTTTCCCATGATCAGTGTTCCTCAGGTGTACTTTACTAAGCTACCATGGGACATGCCTATGGTTGGGACAATTGCTCACTTAGAGTGGCATCCACTTTGTTAAAGTGATCTCCTGTTGGGCCATCCTCCTCTTGTCCTCTTCTCTGGATTCTGATTAGTGAGATGACAGCACCAGAGATGTTTGCCTCAGATTCCACTTTCTGAGAAACTCTGATTAATATATAATTTAATAAATACAATTAAATATATTACTTTAAATTAACAAGTAATACCTAGTGTGTAGAGAATGCACTAAATCAAAGTTTGTCTGACTTTTTTATAATTAAGTTTTTGCAAACAATTCTATTCTTTCTGATTTCCTAATACGCTGCTCCCTTCTCTGAAGAGTAATTTGAAAATAATTGTCAAATAACCCTTTGTTCCAATACCTGTACTTGCAAAAATGTATCTAAAGGATTTACCCTAAGAAGCATATAAACCATTTTATAATTGTGATTCTCACCTCATTATGTATGTTAGGAGGAAAATATCAGAAACAGATGTATAGCATCAAGATAAATAATTTAAATAAATTATGATATGTGTAAATTATGTATGAGTATATGTAATTATCTGTAATATGTTCCCAGGAGAAAGTCTGTTAAAACCTGGATATACTGTGTGACTTTCATTTTAGAAATACACCAAAACATTAATAATATGTATTTATGATTTTGTACAGTATTTTACTGCTTCAGAAATTTTTTTTGTTTTTAATTTTTGTATAATAAAATCATTACTTCTAAATCAGATAAGTATATTATAGCCATAAATCATCTAATTCCTATATTTGTGACATTTTATATTTGAATACTTCAGTATTTTTTCATAACAAGTGATTATCTCTTTAAATATTTCACATTAAATAAATGTCCATGAACTTCATTAACCAAGTGGTCTCCAAATGTTTTTTTTTTTTCTTATCAAGTAATGTTCAAAACAGA
This sequence comes from Vulpes vulpes, assembly GCF_048418805.1. Taxonomy (NCBI): domain Eukaryota; kingdom Metazoa; phylum Chordata; class Mammalia; order Carnivora; family Canidae; genus Vulpes; species Vulpes vulpes. The sequence continues at coordinate 143,663,914 of NC_132783.1, forward strand.
CTGAATTATAGAGCTCCAAAAGCATTCGTATATAGTTTACCCAACATTTTCTGAATCCATAATGGAAAACAAACGGCACATTATAAGACTACAACAAGTTGGCATTTTCTAGAAATATGTTCAATGCAAACATTTTTAAAATATAAGAAATAATATCAAGACACTGGTATTACATTTACTTTTCATATATATATTCATGTGTATGAATATATATATATATACCTATCTATCTTTCTACCTACTTACCTAGCGTTCCATATGGCTACTAGAAGACAACTTTGTTTTTGTTTTTGTTTTTTTTTTAATTTTTATTTATTTATTTATGATAGGCACACAGTGAGAGAGAGAGGCAGAGACACAGGCAGAGGGAGAAGCAGGCTCCATGCACCGGGAGCCCGACGTGGGATTCGACCCCGGGTCTCCAGGATCGCGCCCTGGGCCAAAGGCAGGCACCAAACCGCTGCGCCACCCAGGGATCCCTAGAAGACAACTTTGTAGGAGATATACTGTTGTCCAGGGACAAAATAGAAAAAGGAAGGTACTTTTTTGATTTGGTGAAATCACATCTATGAAATGTGCAAACTAGATTTAAAAAGATTACTCACTTAATTGTCGTGTTTTCCACATGGTCAAGATTAGGGTAGGGAGGTTGCTTTAGCATATACTGTAGTTTCCACTTTGTAAGGAAATATCTACAAGCCGTCAACTACCAAGGAAAAAGTCCAGTGATAGAGATAAGATCATTTTGCAGAAATTGGATGATTGAATTCAATTGCATTTGCCAGTATTCTCTAGTTTTTTTCTCAGCCAGTAAGAAAACCACAGTTAACAGCTGCATAGACCTTCGACACATTATTTTTGCAAATGTCATGGTCAACAGCAACTAAACCCATATAGAGCATCTCTTGATGCTTCCTGAAGCTCAGGCAAAAGGAGAGGTAACAACTGACAACTGACCTGAAAACCAGTATTATGTGCTCAAAATAATTAATAGAGAAATATCTATCTTCTGTGTAAATATCTTAAAGAAACAAGATAAGTGACGAAGTCATCACATTTGGCATTGATTGACATTTCAATACTACCTGCTTGATTAGCTGAACCCTAACCACAGCTGTCTTTTCTCACTGGCTTTTGAAGTTTACCTGCCTGACCAAGTATGCACGTTAAGACGAGTATCATGAAAAGAAAAAGAAAAAGAAAGTTGTAGAGAATTGAGGTGTTGTTTTGTTTTTAATCCATTAAATGAAAAAACGAAAAAGGTTCACATATATTTCTGAAATGGGGCTCTAGTGGGAGAGGTATGCAACGCTTTATGGCTAGTTATTATTATAACTCATCACCCACGTATTATAATCACCCAAAGTAAATATACATTTAATGGTGTTTTTCTGAAGCAGAGCTCATAGCAACTCTGCCAAGTTGGTAGGGCAGCAGCCAGCCTCATTTTTCATGTAAAACTAAAAGCATAGAGACCTTAAATAATATAACTTCACTTGCACTTTTTATTCCAGAAAAATATATTAATTAAGACAAACCCACCTGATGGTACTGTGATTTTATGTCTTCAATTATTGGATTCACACAAATCTTGGTCATCGGCTGATGGAATAGATGCTTCCTGAGGGTGAGTGCTATGTCCCTAGCACCTAGATGTATGCTCGGTGAAAACAAAAATAAAAAATAAAAAATAAAAAAATAAAAAGAGGGAAAGAATAAAGGTAAGAAAATAGAATTTAAAGGAAAGAAGTGCATCTAAATGTGTAATGATAAAACTAAGATTCTCCTAGGATTTTTCCTCCCAAAGGGGAAATATATTCAGTGTACCTCATGTGTTTAAGTATAGCTATATCTTCTTACACAAAAGTATTTTCCTATACTAAACACCTTCAGATACCTATTTCTTTTCCATTATAATCCACTGTGAAGCATTTTGCTTACCCTACAGTGAATTTGAATTAAAGTGCCATATGCTGTTCTGAAGAGCTTGTTTCTACAAAGTATTTGCTACAATTATGGGCAACCCTTTGCAATTTGTGTCACTGCTTCTACAGCAGAATTGGAGGCAAACCACATAAGTGTGATTGTGAGTGTGTGTTCCTGATATTAACCTATCTCTCCACCTTTGTATATGAGTAATATCTTACCTGTATCAAAGTTGTTTTACTAAAGTCATCAATTTCTTTTGTTCAGATGACCAAAATCAAAGTAAAATGAAATAGAAATGTAGAAATCTTTGAATAATGACATATATAATCATAGATTATTTCTAACTGTTTATATATAAAAAGAACAGTATAAAAATATATGTTTGAAGACATGTAAAATCTGCTTTCACTCTTCATCTTCTGCAATAACAAATTGGATTTCATAGGAATTTTTCAAACATCCTTTGGTGAGTGTGCATACGTGAATGTGTGTGTGCATCTGTGTAAATTAATTTTCCCACTTGATTTTAAACAGGCAATATTTTACCATCATTCCTCTGTTACTACATGATCCCAAATCACCCTGAGTTCTTTTCTTCTTTCCTGATAAATTTTAGCAGATGCTCTTCCGTAGTAAAAGAAGCTATATGAACATTGTTATGCTTAAAAACTATTTATGAATCTTAGAAAACATTTACTTAGGGTAGGGAAAATGGCTTTGGGGATTTTATTTTATTGAATTTATATATTTTTTTAATCCACATAATCCAAATGTTTCACAACTTCATGATTCAAAGCTTTTTAAACAGCTCCTATGAGTGTTTTTTCTCAGATAGAGTATAAATATTTTGGTAGGGCAGATATTAAATGTGCAGTGCAGTTGAATAAATCTGTTTTATCTGTAGAGCGTGTGTACCTTAAAATGCATTTCTAGTCATGGGCTGCATGAAAGTAATTTGGAGTGGGTAGGGAAAAAGGGAAGAATTATATAGACTTGTACTACAGAAGGGTGGTCCGTTGAATTAATTTCTGTGACATCTTAAAAACCACAGGCTGTCCTCCCAACACTTACTCGGTAGCTAAGGAATTAGGTACCACCTTACCTCAATATCTGAATGGTCCCTTCCTCTCCAAAAACACAGGGGGACTCATCTACTCATGAGGAGTAATTAGAGCTGTCAATCCCGAAGACCTGTGACTTAAACAAGAAGAGAATTGTTATTTTTAAATTAAAGGATACTTCTTACATGCACCCCTGAAAGACAGTTTCCAGCTTGTAAGCGGACATACGACTCCGCTCCTTAGTGAGTTACCTATAGAGGCTACAGCAAGTGGAGTGGTTACACAAAGCAATCTTTATTTTCCAGTAAGTAAGGAGATCACAGGGAATAACTTCCAAAGCCATGACTCCCTGAGCAGGGGTGAGTGGGTTCTTTTCATTTAGGATACAAGATGAATATTTAGAAAGGGGAACTAAGTCATCGCAGGTAAAGGTGGGCGCAAGTTTATACAGACATATTTGGAAAAGACACCTACATGTACACCCTGTGCACCCTATGTTATGTCAATAAAGCGTGTGGTCCTCGGAGGGCGGACACTTTAACATCATAATGTAGCAGAGGTAACTGTGAGATACATCTGGGCTCATGTATGGGAACGTTGACTTGGTGACTGGGCTCTAGCTGGTTGAGGCTGGCTAAGGCTGGCAAGTTCTTGGTCTGCCGTAGGTAGGGCTGTTCTGTGGTCTAAGATCATTTAAGGACTTAAAATGTAGGTTCTTGCTTCTTCATAGGCTGGGACTGTATCAGTTGACCTTGAGTCCAGGCTTCTGCGGAAACGCTGGTGTACTTGTTAGTGGGGCCTGAAAAGAAGCAAGAGCTAGTCAGGGAAAAACAGTCCTCTAAAATAGAAGCTATACATTTCATATAATTTTATCTTCATTAATCCTGTTGGACATGGCTTCAGTGCCTCAGCGCTCATAGTATCTTTGAGTAATTTTTATTGCTTCTAATAAAATAGAAATTTGCTGGTACAAAAGAGCCATAGCTAGAGAGTCAATAGAGTATTCTTCCAATGGCTAACAACTAAAGAGCGAGTGGCGAAATGAGCTTTCTAAAAATAAGAAACAGAATGTAAATTCCTGTATTGGCTGCTCTCTTTTATTGTGAGGTTAAACACTGACTCCTGACTGGCTCAGTAGATGCCAGTAACTAACTCTCTTGACCTCATGGTTTTAAGTTCAAGTCCCACGTTGGGTGGAGAGATTACTTAAAAACACATTCTTAAAAAAGAAAAACAGTAGAAGCATGTTTTTCCCTCCTCCATGTCTCCCTCTAACAGCTAGTAAAATAAAATTAATATAAGACACAGAAATAACATAGAAATTTAAATTAACTAATGTGAAATATGGAGGGAAAATGACATAACTTAATATTTTCCTATCCCAATCTGCACAGAATACACCATATATGTTAAGACAAGAAAAGGGGAAGGGATAGTCACCAGCAAGAAAAATGTTCAGAGGAACTATTATTTTGAGAAACTAAAAATGTTAAGGCCAATAGTTCTTCATTTTTTCCCAAATTGTAAGAAGCCTCAAAAATGAGCAAAAGTTTATTCAATGTCCTGTCTATTGTACTTTTCTGAATTATCTCTGCTTTTAATTGTATTTAGAAATGCAAATCACAGCCTGTAATATTCAGTGAATTTTTGCCCTATGAATGCCCACAAATTTTGTATTAATTTGTAAATTTATTTATCTTTATTTTAAAAGATATCTTATTTATTAACTTAAGGAGAGAGAGAGAGAGAGAGAGAGCATGAGGTTGGAGGGAGGGGCAGAGGGAGAGAGAGAAGCAGACTCCCCACTAAGGAGGGAGCCCATGTGGGGCTCAATCCCAGCACCCTGCGATCATGACCTGAGCCAAAGGCAGACATTTACCCCACTGAGCCACCCAGCCATCCCCTGTAAATTTATTTTAAGGCCACTAATGGTGAGTGAGTGTGTGTGTGTGTGTGTGTGTGTGTGTGTGTGTTTTAAATTTGACTCTGAAAAAAAAAAAACTTGACTCTGAGCCAATTGTAATATCTTCCTGGTTCCTTTATTAATTCCTAGGTTAAATACAATATTTGGCATGGACTGAACGTGTATAAGAATTCTTATTTTACTTTGCCTTTAGCAAATACCATAGACCACATAGACATTGCAAAATAATCTTTATTATGATAAAAGCACAGCAGGATATGACATATGAGCTGGAAGGGTATAAGAAAGAAATTAAATAATATTAAAAAGCAGTAGTGATATAAAGTACAGTAGAGGCCCACAGAACCGAAGCAATAACTTATGACCCTGAGGTCAGAGTCAGTGACGTGGAGATACCTTGAGAAAGTAATGATGCTGAAAGGAGTAAAGCATGAAATAGAGGGAATAAAAGAGATTTCTGGGTTGGAAAAATTTTTCTAAAATAGAGATGTCACTGAATTTTAGGATGGAATTAGGAAAAAAAGAAGAATGGAATTAGGTAAACAAGCCCACAATGTTTGCAGAATGTTTGTAATAAAAAAGGAATTTTTCTGGCCTTTGGGGATGGAGATCACATCTCCTATGTGAGGAAAAATTCAGTGACCTGAGTTTTCACTAGGAAAAAAAAATGGCAAAAGACAGTAAAAGAGAAATTAAGAGACAAATGTAAAATATGAAGAAACTATTAAATTTCAGAAGCAAATGATAATAATCCCCTCCCCCTGCAAGAAAACCAACGATTTGAAGGTACAGCACGGATGACAATGGTGTCAACCCAGCACAGAGGAGCTAACTACGATAATCAGACCAAGTACCTCACTGACAGATGACTGGTTATGCCAACCGAGTCCGGCGTGGTACCGATGTCTGTGAAGAAGAAAGCAGACCCAAGCGAATGGGCGGCATCTACACCTGTGGCTGGGAGACAGGCCACATATACACCCCCAAAGAGCTAAGAGGTACTCACAAAAATTGGGGGTGATCAATTTAAGATAAGCAACCGATAGGGTAAGGGTATTTGCATAATCCAATCCATGGATGTGGGTGATGGAGTCTTGGGTTATGGTAGATCTGACAACTAGTAGAACTTTCCGAGGCAGTACAGAAGAGCAAAGGCAGAAAATAAAGCTCAATGGGAGCAGGACCGGAGCCATAGGACAAAAGAAATGGAACTGTCAGATAAAAAAAGGAGGAGAGAAAGAGAAGAGGAATGCTCACGGTGCATTGAAGCAGCCCTTTGAGTACTGATGAGCCCAGCCTAGCGGCATTAAGTCTAGCCTTACCTGCTCACTTCCTCCCACGACAACATACTTCCTCTGAAATCCAGCAACACTAAGTTCCTGCATAATAGACGACAGAAAAGGTTTGCAGCTAAATCCCATAAAGATTTTCTTATGTTGGAGAAATGTGGTTAAAACAAAATCTCTCCCCACCCAACCCCCCAAAAGTCTCCAGCGGTAGAAGAGAAAGAAAATAATTTCATTATTGAATACATGGTAAGCCAGGATGCGAACCCAAGGCAGAAGGACATGTCACCCTTTTCTGTTGTCAGACAGCTGCGACCCGTTCCATACGTGTCCTCAAGACAAACAATGACTAACCCTACAGTAAGAGGACTCAGCGGCATATTTTTCCACCCATAGATCCTCCTAGATTCTGGGTAATCGGGGTTGACCATCTGCATTAACTAATTGCAATGGAAAAATATATATAAACAAAACACCGTATTGTAAGTTGGAGTGAGGCTCCCACAGGAATCAGGAGCTGAGACATAGGGTCTCTAGCTCCCTTGATAATTATATAACAAAGAGATGATTCTGGGCTCTAACGCTGGCAGAGGTTTAGCTTTTAAAATGTTTGCACATATTTCGAAGACACAGACGGAATGATCTAAGAAAAAAGAGGAGGGGAATATCTTCTTTTAATTCAACTGGAAGAATGAAGCATCTTTTTCTGTCGTTGTTTGTTTATGCTCTTATAGTTTTCTACTTCGTGCTCAATTTTTAAATCCAAACCGCTGTCACCTACATGTAGAGAATCAATGATAAGTGGTTGTCATCTTGGATTTTTTTTTTTTAATAACTACATTCTTCTAAAACAAACAAAGACTATGAGCGTAATGTCACTGCTTTACGTTTTTGCCTTTCTGTTCAACGCCTGGCTGAAGAGAAAACTGCCACATTGTCATGCCTGCTTCTGCGTCCAAACTGTGGCAAAACGTTATGGTTGAGGATGGTTGAGGTATATGAAGAAAAGTGCACATGTTGGACATGCCATGCACTGGAATGGAGCAGCGTGTTTATCTGGCCTGGGACTCTGGCAAATGTCATACTGGGGACGCAGGCTTTAGTGCCGGAAGCCCAAGTGGCTGCCCCTGGTCCTTGTGGCTCCTGGAAGGCTGGATTTGAAGCCGGTGCATGTGGGGTTCACTCCCACATTCTGGCCCCAGGTGTGCCCTGGCCTGCACAGGCTTTAGGCCAGAGACCTACTCTTGGAACCAAGTGGGGGCTCCGAGGTGAGTCACCACCGTACTGTGACTCTAGGGGGAGGGCCGGTCTAGCGTACTGGGACACTGTGGTAGGAGCCAGATTCCCTACAGGCAAGTCTTAGGAGGAAGGGCCTTCAGAAGCAGAGGCAACCAGGTATTTCCCATCCTAGAACTTTCCTGCCAGTCCCAGCAGAGCCCCTAAGAGCCCATGAGTTTGGGCTTCTACTGGGAAGAGGGGGAAAAAAAAAAAAAAACAACAGAAGCTGTATATTCATATAATGCTAGATAATGGGTAGTAAAGGTGGTTCTCTTGATTACGGAAAACAACAAAACAAAACAAAACAAAAAAACAAACAAAGAACACACCCAGAGGTTATTTAATCCAGGATAGGTGTTAGATCCAGGTTAGGACCATGAGAAAGCAGGGTCGGTGTGTGGGTTTGTGAATAGGAGGAAATTAGGAGAAAAAATGTTTTAGTCTAGGTATTTGAGTGTCTGGAATGCTCCTCTCATTTTGTTCGAATGCAAAGAATTTTACAACTAATTGCGACGTCCTACCCTGTGCTAGGAGCTTCTCCCAGGGGACTGATGAGTGCAGGTGTCTAGAAGAGGATCCCAGGGTAGTCACAGCCGGAGTCTTCCACTGTTCACAGCAGAGAAGGCCGGGAAACATGGAGAGGAAACCGCTATGTCCTTAACATCCAGTGGGAGGTTCCCAAGCAGATCCCGGATCACGTCAGATTAGGGGAAAAGGTTAACTGAAGAATCTCTCTCTCTCTCTCTTTTTTTTTTTTTTTTTTTTTTTTTTTTTAAGAATCTCTTGATTTGGTTTCCAGGTGTTTCTCCAGTGGATGAGAGGGAGAGTCCCCCCAGCAGCAAATCTCCCAACCCATCGAATCTTTCAAAACCTTTTTCTGCCATCACTCTATCTTCCCTATGAAATCCTTAATGTAGCATGTTTCTGTTGTCTCCTCAGTACGTTATAATGAATAGGACTTGAAACAGACCCCCCACTAACCGCATTTTGAAGCCTAATATCTAAGAAGTTTTTCATTACGGACTATTTAACTCTGTGGGTATGGGATTATGTCTGCGGAAATATAATTTCTACATTCTGACATAGAAACACAGCAATTTGTGTCCCTCTACAGAGGAAGATGACATCACTTTAAGGAAAATAATGAAAGCAAGTGTCTTGACATTTTCAGGATGGCACAAATAATCACTGTTGTCATCTGCTAGAAATAGTGTTCATAGACATAACTTGTTTACTTTGGAATCTGGGCACTGGTTGTAGGATTTAATGGAGGGAAAAATATTTCAGAAACAAACAGGAAGCATAAAGATTATCATGTTTAAAAGTGAGGTACTGAATATCTAAACTAGATAATGATTAACATTTCCAAAAATCATCGCTGAAAAGTGACATCTCTCATGACATGTTGGCTTCTATGTGTGTGTGTGTGCAAGTATTTCATAGAATATAATATACTGATAATCCTAGCCAGGCTACTCTCAAATTCCATTTAGATTTATCTCTCTACTTAACCAACATCTAATAAAATGTTTTAATTTACACAGTTAATTTGAAAATATCAGTTCACTCTAAATTTTAAAAATGCTGTATAAAAAAGTAGAAATTATATTTAATCCTATCATCAAGATACAACCGTTGTTAATAGTCTGCTATTTTCCCTTTGGGTCAAGTTTATGTGCAGTGCCAGTTGCGTTTAATGAGAATTAGCATGTCAATTTGCATTAGTGTATTGTAAAATTTCAATCACAATTCAATATAAATTATCCACAAAATTCAAAATAATGTGACTTCCCCACAGATTAGAGTTTTGTTAAAATTAATTAATTTTGGAGTTGTGGAGTTCAGCAAATTGCAAAAGTGTTTAGATGTTGCCACGTGACTCCACCACTTAAGCTGAACTAGAGAAACATCTGACTTTATGGGATAAACCTTGCATTAGGGAAGGTTTGAATGGAGCCAAGTATCCCGGTTTGCATCTCTCACAAACATGCTACGTCCCTGAGTCTATTTCTGCGTCTTTGTTTACATGTATAGACAATGAGGTTCCCAGTGGAACCTAAACCAAATCTCTCTGAAGGTCTCCTGAGACTTAGCAAGTATTTATTTTATAAAAAAATGTTATAATGCCTAAGAAGGTATATCTTAAAACTATGGCTATTATCCAAATTACATCAGGAATGATCATACACTTTCCAACAAGGGTAACGCATATCGTGAAGTATTTAACACAGTATCTGTGAAGACTCACCTTTTTCTAGAAATTCTAGTTTCTCGTTGTTTACTACGCATATAGGAGAGCACAGGATGATGTGTCCATTGAACTTGCCTCAAGGGATGGAACAGAGTCAGGATTTTGGATGGCATCGTGATCCACAGTTCACATCTCATTGGAGGTAATAAATAGTTTCAAAACACCATTTACAAAAACCACCTGTTAGTGAGAAAAGACCTTGGCCATTGGTCCCTAGTAAGCCCGTTAGAAGAAAAAAAAAAGCAAAAAAAAAAAAAAAGCAGCTGTGCTTTGTTGCACTGAATTGCTTTGACATGTGAACAAATCCTATCATTAACTGATGACTGAAGAAAGTATAATGTCAACATGTCACTTGACATTTTCATAGCAAAAGGAGAAAAAAAATGATAATATACACACAGAGCCTTCAGCGGGGCTGGCTTTCTGATATTGAAGTGATATTCGTATTATTATGCTTTAAAGGACGTACACATATTTCTTATGCTTTAAAGCAGTATATTCCAAGTGTATTTTGGCTCAAGGAAGTGAGTCTTCCTGAAACCTGACAAGGCCCTGACCTGTCCCAACATCTACGTTTTTTCAGTTTATGTTGTGTCATGAGCTTTTCCTTCGGTCCCTAAGTGGTCTGTGACAACCTGAAGGTGAGGGACACCACTGCTACCGCCACCGCTGCCACTGTGACCACCCCGACCTCTGCCCTCACCTGTGACAGTGAATACTTCCTCTTCTCCCTCATTTCAGGGTAAAGAGGCTAAGGCGTGGGGGGTGTCCAACGTGCAGGGTAACACGCGGAGCAAGTACTGCTCCCCAGATCTCAATTCGTGTGAGAACTCAGTCATGCTCACTAAAGAGCATCTCACCAATGACTCCTAAAATTCTTCCATGATATGTACCATGGTTCATGTAGACGGATATTCAGATATGTTTTCAAATTAGGCTTTCACAGAAGGCAACGTAACACGTAATGGTATATCACCTGCCATATGCACATAGAGCGCAGAGTCTTTCTTTCCTTTCCCCTGTTTTAAACCAAATCAAGGTAATACAGATTGATCTATTCCAGGGGAGTAAGGTCTATCTCAAGTGTAATGTTTCTATATTCTACTTCATGTATGTTTTCATTTAAAGCAATAGATGCTTGCCTCGTGCTGAATGCTATTTTTGATGAAATATGTGCAAATGGTTTATCTTCTATAATTGGGAAAATAACATCGATTGCAGACTAAGCACTTTAAATAAGATGAGCACCTTACGACAAACAGGGGAAATATGAAACCAAAATACTTCAGAGAGTAAATGCAAGAGAAGAGCTAAAACTCCACGTCCTTTTCACACACTTTAGACTTCTGAGACCGCGTTGGTCTTAAGCATTTGTGTGTCTTAACGCAACTTTGAAATTGTTTCTTGATGTGTTAAAAAAGGAATTATTATTAGGAATAAGTTTCAAACAATGGCTTTATTATGTCTGAACCCTTGTTAGTCAAAGGACAAAATGGTAAAAAAAAATGTGCAAAGCTGTAGAGAATCGTATTAAGAATTAAAAATTTACAATATAGGTGTAGAGATCTTAGTGATACGTATGCACACACAGACGCACACAGAGGGCCAGGTATAATTGGTGCTCTCTCGCCTTACCTCCGGAATATTTCCCATTATTCACATGTTCATTCATGTTGTGCATGTTTCTATTTCTTGCCTCCACCTTATTTCTTTCCTGCTCCAATTCTCATCTTTCCAATCTCAGCACCTATTTTTTGTTTAATTTTTATGTGAATTCTTGAAGTGCCTCCGAATTTTTTCCAGAACAGGTGCAGTATGAATCAATATTTAGCCCTGATGCGGGGGTGTGGTCAATCAGTACGTCCCTTCTGAAAGTCTCAAGACGAATTCTGTTGCATCAATTACAGGTGCAGATGGAAGAGTGAGTCACCCACCACCCTTCCATTAGGTTTTCAGGATACAACTCCGTCTTACTTGATAATAAAGGGACCCTGGTGTATTGTAGGAGGAAGCATGTCTTCCAATGGTGAGGAAAATGGAAGGACAGGAGGTATCATTAACACTATGTATCCTGATAATGAGCTGCTGATGCTTAGAAAGAAATCAATAATGGCAGGCGCAGCTAGCCCAGTCCTTGAATTTTGGCAGCGTCTTTTTCTTGTGGGAATAAGATTTGGGAGATTTATGTGCGCTGACTCAACTATTACTTTGCTCCCGGGCTATCAAATATCACACTCTACATGATTGTTTGCCATCTTTTCTTCTCGTGACAACATCTTGCTTCTCCCAATATTTAAACCCTAGAAGTTAGCAAGAAGAAATATGTACATTCCTATTTCTACAGAAGTAAATAATGGGGGGGAAAAGAATATATAAGTCACTGTAGCAACAGCCTGAATGCACCGTATTTCACGGAGCTGTCATTTGTCACTAAGAGACAATCATTTTCTAATCCCATCTCACATTAATTTCTCATTCAAACTTCAATCTTGGGGATTTCAAGACATATATGGATATTTTTCATTTGGGAACTCAAAAAAGTGAGACGCTATTTTTCTGAATAATAATGTTTTTTTTTCTCTCATCCGTGTACTGTACGAGCTCTGTAGACCTTAGAAATTTGCCATTCCCCTGTGCCCTGCCTAAACGCCATCCCATTTACTTTGTGACAAACCAAAATAAATTATGATATTTGTGATATTCTGTAAAGCCTTTAATCGTTATTTCCTCTGGGACCTAAATAAAGGGTACTGTGTGGATACCTGTGTTTTAAGAGATATAAATACTATAAAAATAGCATTTCATACGCTCAGTGGAATTGACACAAGTGATCAGAGCAAACCAGAAACCTGAAAGAACCTCAAATTTATAATAAAAAAAATGCCTTTGCAAATTGTAATAAGTGAACTTTTTCTCATGGTTGTGTCCCCGTTCATGTTATCACTCCCTTATCTATAACGACAGGGCAAAGTCACCAACCGCAAAGACTCCAGACACAATCATTTGTCTACATATGAAAACCTTCCAGTATTTGTTATCTGCAAACAGTGGATTTCAGTGGAATTCCCAGGGAGCTGCAATGGGGTCAGATGCAAACCCCAAGCAGAACCCATGCTGTGCTACGATGGTGGCACGATCGTCCTTTAACGTTGAATGCTGCTCTCATCCTGCGCCAGGTTCCCATACACACGCACGTGAAGGCAAAGCTGTCAGTTGTATTCATGTTAATGAGAAATAAGAGATGAAACAGACCCTGGATTGACTTCTTCCTTTCCTCCTCTGGATCACGACTGAAAAAGCAAACTCTATCATTACACAGAGACGTTATGAACGAGCAATGAGGGTGACGAAAAGTCATCAGCTTATAATTTTACATAGGGCACTGTGCAATGTGTGGAACAGGTATTACTCTTGTTGTTTAAAGGATATTGCATTTAAAATGCCAAAACATATCCGAGTTTATTTCCTTATATGAAAAATATTAAACTGTCTCTTCCCAAACCCATTTATGGGACATTAGATTTGACAAGTTTTTTACTAGGATGTCACATAATGACAATACTCTAGCTTCCTACAATAACAATTACACAGAACCTATAATAACAATTATACAGAACCCGGTTTGAGGATTACAGTCTTTGTTTAAATGTTAAGAGTCTTGTGACGACTGTCTCTATTTGCATATTGACAGTACTTTTGAAGACACGATCCATTTTGTCGTTTCGGGGCCCCATATGAAAATTTCACGCAGACTTTATTACTCTATGAAAACGCTGTCTTCCCCTGATGGTTTGGTAAGCATCCTTTTATAGGATAATTAGACCCATGAAACTCAGCATGTTTATGGTCTTGCCTTTCCTGTCACGGAACCTAGCACAAAGATCTCTGCTCATTTCCAGTTGCTCTTCTTGGGCTTGGTTCTCTGGCGGAGTTATTTCCTTCTCACTCCATAGCTTTTTAAATCATCATTGTGTTTTTGCCTCAATTGCTCTATGATTTTATTATCATTGTACCTTCTATTACACGCTTCCTCAGACAGTTTGACGGTATGCTCAACTCTTTGCTGGTGTTACGTCATTTAATCCACAAAGCATTACTTTGCTACAACTATTATTACTTATGTATTTATATTATATATATTTCAGAGGAGATTGGTGGTAGCAAAGTTAAGTAATTTGTCTGGGATTGCATGGGTGCATTTGCTTAGGTCGCTGGCCGGATTCAAAAGCTGTGACCCCAGACATAGTGCTCAAAGTCTACGGGAAGTCAGGAAAATAGCAGGTGTTCTGTTGTAAAGGAGAAACTTGTCCATTTTCTCCCTCTCTCCACCCTTTCCTTTTCTTTTCCTTTCTTTTTTACCTTACTTATTCTTTCATATTTTCCTCCTTTCTTTCAAGAAATTTTATTGAGCCAACATTAGTATTATGTGTCATCGCAGTAGGTGCTGGGAGAAGAGCAGAGGACAGAATGAACTAAGAGCCTGGATGTTTCCATGCAAGAGGAAGGCCTGTTTCACCCTATTCATCCTCGTCTTCAAATAGGAAAATTAGAACATAATCCACCTCCTCTCTTATTTCCTTTAATTTTGTGTTTCTAAAATACAAAATTGCAAACAGATTTTGCGGCTTACTCGTGAATGCATTTTGGTATTTATGCTATAGTTTTAGAAGATCTAGGTAAGGAAATCAAAGATCCAACCTTGCAGTGCAAACATTTCCCATATGGACACGTCTAACTTACAACAGAGCAGCCAGTGGATTATGTGGTGACTAGAATTTTTTGTTGTCTCGCGAACCATCCTGTTCTCTTTTTATCCCCAAGCCTAGACTGTAAGATGGTCAAGTGTCATGAGGGCTTATTGAGTAACAGGACAGCTATAGGTTTTGTGTTCCATTTTTGGCCTATTCCCTCTACGAAATCCTGATGGATGTGGCTAAAGAGCCTTGTCCCACATTAATATTTCAGGTTGAAAATTCACTATCATCTTGTGATGATAATCATAATCATGCATAAGCTCATTGCTATTTCCTCTCCCTCTCATTTTCTTCATGTTACTTCCTTTCTTTCAGAAAGCGTATTTTTGAAATGATTCCTTCAGAATTTCATTCAGCCACTGACAGCTCATCTGTAATTTTTAGATTCCTTCTTCATAGTGATAATATGTCTTCCTGGATATTGATGAGAATATTCCATTGAGTGTCATTTCACAATTTAAAAAATAGTGGCTTGCTGCACGTGCCTAATCTCTCCATTCAGAACATTGACTCAATGTTGTGTATTTTTGGCTCTCTCCAGCCAAAAATGGGATTTTTAGCCCATTACAATTATAAATAACTGACAAAAATGATATCCAAGTGTATTTATTTTTCTTACCACACTGTTGATAAAAATCTATGATTATTTATATATGGATCATTAAAGTGATATATTTTATTGAACTCTGTGTAAGGGTCATAACATCTAGAGTAATAAATATTTATTGAGGTTCTATAATTTATTATAAAGTTTTAAGTGCTTTACATTGATTAACTCCCACATTAAGCCTGCGATGTAGGTATTACATCTGGTGTATACATTTTACTGATGAGGATTGAGTGAGAAAGAAATTAAACAGAGGGCGAGTCCCCAGCAGGCTCCACCTCACTGCTACACTATGCTGGATCCTAATGCGCTGAGTTATCCTACTCCAAGACATATGCTTAATTTACACAGCGTGTTGCCACACGGAGTGAAGTCAGTCACCAACTTTTGACAATTGCATGTTGCAAATGATTTCGAGAGAGGAAAGAGCACTATTCTTCTCATTTCACACGCAGAAACGTGAAGTGCTTAGCTTGCTTCCAGATAGCAGTTACATAGGATCCTATGTAAACACGACCATAGATGTAATACTTGCTTCATTAGACCTTCCTTTGTAATTCTGTAAGATTTTTCCATGGAATCTTTCTTCTTTTTTTACTGTTAATGATTTTTTCCCCCCTCAGGAAAGGCTTGACGAGATTAAAATAGATATATGGCTCCACAGAGGAAGTTTCTATAGTAACGGAAAACACATAAAAGAGAGGAGCACCAAAATGTAACATTCAATTCACAGTGAAAGATGCATTTATTCTATTTATATATCTAATACCATGTTGGATTCGATGTTAATTCCCATCTTCAAGATTCTCTAGTTAATTTGTCTTAAAAGCCCGTAGCTTGTTGGTCCTTGAAAGATAATTGAAGGGAATACATTTGCATTTTCTACCATGAAAAGGAAGTATGGGCAACTAAAAGGAACAATGTTAAGACATGAATTCACACCTTCCCAGAGGCTCTCTGGGCACTCCTGCTGTGCTATCTTTCCTCCCCACCCCAGACCCCCCCAAACCCTCCCCACATCAGTCCCTACCCATACATCAACCTCAGAAGGAGTCTACCTTCCACTCTGTCCTCCTTAAACACTCTGCCTAAGAGGACATTTATGCTCATTTACCACAGTTTGGACCAGATATGCAAGGTTCTCTTCCCTGCAGAGCACTTACATATCCTAGTTTGACTTGGTCTAATACTCCTTTGTTTTTCTCAAATAATCCCTCTCATTTCTGGAATTTGAAATCTGCCTTAAGTACAATCAATTCTTACAATGATCTCCATCTGTTTTATAAATCCCCCCTTTAACTTTTGCTTTAATTGGAACCTAGTTATTATGCCCTGAGGGCAACAGTTCCCTTTTTTTGAAGTCTTAGCTGTGCGTGCATGTGTGTGCAAACACATGTGTGTGTGTGTGTGTGTGTGTGTGTGTGTGTGAGTGCCTATAGGTGTTTTTGTTCTCCATGTGGCTGAGGGTGGCATAGGTAAATTCCTTAGAATGCATTGCTACTTCTTGGATATTTTTTGTTTTCAAAATCCCTACTCTAAGATGTTGCTTGAGACTATATACATATTATTTCTTATCACTGTACTAATTAATAACTTTCCCAGGGAATTCTTCATTTTAGAAAATATTTGCTCCTTGATTTGACTGTCTTTCTTTACTTCTCCTGCATACTTGGATTACAACTAAGAATTCCTCCATAATTGGTCCAACATGTGATCTTTAGTACCTAATACTCTTCTCTAAGATGGTTCTCTTGATCTTCCACATCTGAATTAATGACCTTGTCATATATCTAGTGAGATCAAAATCTCGGAGCCTCCCTGACTCTTCCTTCACTTACACTTCGTTACTTAGTCGTCAGCAAGTCCTACAATAGGTAGACATGTAGACGCTATTAACTCATTTCAAGGAGTTTGTATTTTATTCTGCATATGATTATAATCCACTGGAAAATTTTGAATAGAAAAAAGAATTTGACTTGAACACATGTCTATCGTTAATCTATAGAGAATTGCTTGAAGTGGGGCACTCATGGAAGCAGGACGAATTCAGGGAGGTTATTTCAATATCAAAGTGAAATAAAATATTAGTACAAATTTGGGTGATTCCAGTAAAATAGGTGAAAAGTGGGTGTCCCTCCAGGTGCTCCTTCCTGTCTGGCCACCCAGGGTTTCATGCTGATCCCAAAATGCAAGGAGCCCACTCTTGCTTTAGAGCTTGTTCCTTTGTGGTTCTCTTGCTTTTGAGATATTCCTCAGTTCTTTTCCAGAGCATCACCTCACTTTGTTACAGTCTACGCAAATATCTCCTCAGAGAAGCCATCTTCATACACCTTTAAATACTCCCCATCTATCACAGTCTGTTTCACAACCTGATTTTACTTTATCTCACATGTATGATATCGGTAGTATATACATGGAAGATACATCTATCATATACATGCAGGTATACACACCCATACGTATGACTAATATTATTATGTAATGTATTTATTTATTTCATACCATTTATAATCAAGTGAGTCATAAACTCTCAGCTTTTGATGGTCTTCACAACCACAGATCTTTAGCACCTACAACAGTCAAAAATAACAATGATATTTCAAACACTCATTGACTAAGTAAATGGAAGGTTTGTCAAATTTAGAGCTTAGAGAAAAGGGTAGAATGTATTCAAGTGGGTGTATTTTGTACCAACTTCTTGATTTTTTTATAGGTAAAAAAGCTTAGAACTGAAGAAAATAAGCCAAATATTTAAGACTATCACAAAATCATTTCATAGCAAGTCCTAAAATAAAATTTCAGTTCCAAATCCATACTACTTTACACCATGCATCAAACAGATGGACATTTTCTATATATTTCGATGGAAAGACAATTGGCTATGAAATGAGATGCATCTGTCTCAAAACTCTGTAACCATCTTTTTTTTTTTTTTTAAACTATGAGATCTTGGGAAGATCACTTAAACATTTTGAGTTTTAGTTCTTCAATCTGTTAAATAACAGTAATAGAATTTCCCTTGCAAATTTGCGGCACAATTTATCCACTTTCCTTTGGAAGTGCCCAATACTGAACATATGTCACAACAAACTTAAATAAGTGATACGTTTATGGTGGTGTTGGTGGGGCTGATGGTGTTGTTCAGGGTTATTACTGATACTTGGAGCCCAATTTGAAATATTCAAATGTTTTTATTTACAGTAGCCCTCCTCCATTATTTCACCTGCCTTGGTTTTAGTGACCCACAGTCAACCGTGGTCCAGAAGTGAATGATCCTATTTCCAATGTATCCTCAGAAGGCGAGTAGTAGCCTAACACTGCATCACAATGCCTATGTCATTCTTCTCACTTCCTCATATCACACAGGCATTTTATCATCTTGCATCATCACAAAAAGAAGAAAGGTGAGTCATAAGCTATTTTGAGAGAGAATGAAAGAAACCACATTCACATAGCATTTATTACAGAACATATATAAAATCATTCTATTTTATTATTTGATTGTTAACCTCTTACTGTGCCTAATTTACAAATTAAACTTTATCATAGGCATTTGTGCATAAGAAAAACAACACAAAATATGTAAGGTTCAATACTGTCCATGGTTTTCAGGCATCCATTGGGGATCTTAGAATGCAACCCTTATGGCTGTCTGGGGTGGGGGGGGACTCTAATTAGCTCTCTAATAACAGATCATATTTCTCAGCATGGCTCTCTTGCAAAGGTATGTTAGGAATGAATTATATATTACTTCTAGAAAAAGTAATTTGTTTTATTATCAATAAATGTGTTTCTATTTATCAAAAAATTGTATCTTTGTTTCTAAGTCAAATAATCCTTCTGTCAAGAAATTAATCATATTCCTCTCTTTTCATTCCAATTTTGTGCTATGAATTTTACTCAATCATATTAATATCTACTTTATTATCATCTAATTCTCAGTTTTTTTCACTAACAAATAAATTGCTTAAGAGTTTATGTATATGTATTTTTCCCCACAATTTCAGATGCGGAATTTATTTAAATTAATCCCAGATTAGTTTTCCTGGAAGTATCTTCTGTGCAATATACTTAGGGCATTTGTTTTAGCCTTTGTGATGTGGAGCTCTCCCGACCCAAATCCAGCTGTCAAAAAGCAGGCATTTCAAAAATAAATAAATAAATAAATAAATAAATAAATAAATAAATAAACCAGCAGGCATTTCATTATGTGTGGGAGTATTGTCTGACAGCCTAATGGATAAATGACATATTTAAACAATTTTATTATATTAAAGATTTTTGACTAAAGTATTTTAGGGTTATTTTATTCCCTATAGTAAATGACATATTTTAGAAACTTGGAGCTGATGTTCCGTGTTTAACCTGTCAATTTTAGTTTCAAAATCTACAGCATTCAGAAGTCAGGGTCATAAGCATAGCTCTTTACATATTTTGTACAATGTTTTTTGCCTTAATAACTTCTAAGATCTGGTCATGCACTTGTGCCTAACTTAAAAATATCGATTACTGATATTGGATTTCTCATTAAATACATCCCTTAGGAGAGAGTCAAGTTAAACGTAGCCTTTGAATGACCGTCCTCATTAGAAACTCTTATTTCTTTTGATTCTCTGGTACATAGCTTTCTTCCCCTTCAAAGCTCACAACTAATTCTTCCTGATTGCTTTCTCTTCCTCGGCCTTAAAGATCCCGTGTTCTTTTTTATGTTCTTTATTAGATGCATTCTCTCCTGCCTCCAGAATTTATATTTGGGCTCAAATGTTTAACAGTCACTTCTCCATGGATGAAAAATTGTACAATAATAGGAAGACTAGGTTTTGCTTCCATCTCAGAATATTTCCCCATGCTCCATATATGAATAACTTGTTCAGAAGGGACTAAGTCCAAAGAATATTTCCTGGAGCAAAAATGACTCTCACCATAGCATAAGAAAACTTGCCCTAATCATTCCAGTCCACTGGTAAAGCAGTACTGCTGCTAAATTCAGGAAGCAGATGCTTTTGTTACCTGTTATCAATGTGTGAACATTCTGTTAGTAAACTCTCTCTTCTGAGAACACACATATGTATATGTGCATATATACACAATATTCTCATGCACATGTTCATTGTCTATTAGATACACATTCAGGAGCACCTGGGTGGCTCTGTGATTAAGCATCTGCCTTTGGCCCAGGGTGTGATCCTGGAGTCCCAGGATCGAGTCCTACATCGGGCTCCCTGCTTCTGTCTCTGCCTATGTCTCTGCTTCTCTCTTTGTGTCTCTTATGAATAAATAGCTTTTAAAAAGTCTATAAAAATAGGTATGTAAATAAATACCCATTCATACTCATACTTCATTTCATCAAATTCAGGATGCCATTGATTTTAAGCTGTGCTGTTGTTTTAATTATCATTCCAAATATCAAAGCATAATATTAATAAACAATATTACTGATTATCAAAGAATATGTTATTATTATAAATTATGATATTAATTTGTCATGTGAATACATATTAATATACTAAATTATGTGATATGGTATATACACATACACTATGTATACTATATAGAAATACTAGGGATCCCTGGGTGGTGCAGCGGTTCGGCGCCTGCCTTTTGGCCCAGGGCGCGATCCTGGAGACCCGGGATCGAATCCCACATCAGGCTCCCAGTGCATGGAGCCTGCTTCTCCCTCTGCCTGTGTCTCTGCCTCTCTCTCTCTCTCTCTGTGACTATCATAAATAAATAATAATAATAAAAATTAAAAAAAAAGAAATACTAAACTATGTATGGTAATGAATATAAATAGTATATACGTAAACACTATATACATCTATACTATTCATATTTATAGATACTTTATATTCTATTTCCACAGACAGTTGGGGAGTCTGCAAGCACTGGTCATTTTTCTGGCTGGGAGTTTTTTTCGTTTTGTTTTTTTTTAACAGGAGCTTGGGAAGACGGGATGATGGAATTAAGTAATAGACAGAGTTAGGTAGCAAGTCAAAGTGTATACTATACCATGGAAAGATGGGAATCTATGTGGTGCATTGGCAGGGAGGATGGAGGGAGAAGCTGACAAAATACTGGAAAAATTAAAGGATAGTAGAGAGATGTCCTGTTGGGTCCTGAAAGGCCATAAAATATGCCTCACATTAAGGACAAGAGCCGATACCACTGTCGCTATAATCCAACCTGGATGATGTAGTTTGATTTGGTAGCAAAATAAGCATGAGAAGCCACCCAGTGTAACTTTCCGTTTCCACTCATATGGCATTGCTCAGTAAAGAGATCTCTTTCTTTGTTGGGCATCTTAGAACTATGGAAATTAGGGAGCATCACACTTTTATGGATTTAAGTATTAGAGGAACTATAGTAAAGTCAGGCATGATACATGTGTTCAGAAAGAGAAAAAGTACAGATGGAACCTGGCCCTTGAAACAAACACTCAGGTCACAGTAAAATTTGACTTCGGATGGATATTATATTTATTTTCTATTGCTGATGTAGCAAATTCTCACAAATTTAGTGGCTTAAAACAACACCAATTATTTCGCAGTTCCGGTGCTCAGAAATTCCAGGTGAATCCAGCTGGGCTCAACTAGTTTCTGTGCTCAGGGTCCCTCAAGATAGAAATCAAGGAGTTGCCTGGCCTAGAGTTTATCTGGGAGCTGTGAAGAAGAATCTACGTCAAGAAAATTTGGGTTGTTGGTAGAACTCGGTTCCAAGCAGTTGTAGGACTGAGGTCCTGTTCTTTTGCTGGCTGCCCACCGGGAATTACTCTCAGCCATTTGCATTCCCTCCCTGCCTCATGGGCTCCATCCTCCTGGTCAGCACCAGCGAGTCATTCCCCTCCTGCCTCATCATTCTTGCCTCCTGCAGGAGATCATGAGATTAGATTGGGTCCAACGGTGTCATCCAGGGAAACGGTCCCTTTCTTTTAGGTTCCATAAACCTAATTGCATCTGCAAAGTATTCCCTATATATATGGAAGGACAACTCTGCTTATCGTCTCTGTGTGTGTGTGTGTGTGTGTGTGTGTGTGTGGCCAAAATTTTAGAACCAGAATTTAGAGAAATACTAGTCTAGTCTGAGATTAACACAATGAATTTGAGTGCTTTATTTCTCCTCATAACTCTGTCATTTGAGTCCCTTCCTCATTCCCTAACTGCTAATATAAATGAAATTATAATTTTCTGTCTTCTATACTTCATTATGTGCTCAGGAAGGCTGGAGGTGGCATCTTATAGAATATGA
This sequence comes from Vulpes vulpes, assembly GCF_048418805.1. Lineage (NCBI taxonomy): Eukaryota > Metazoa > Chordata > Mammalia > Carnivora > Canidae > Vulpes > Vulpes vulpes. The sequence continues at coordinate 143,686,249 of NC_132783.1, forward strand.
ATCATGTTTGCATATCTGCCTGAAGGGAAACCACGCACTCCATCCACAAGTTATTTACATAACTATTGGAGTTCTGTACTTTGGGGAAGTTTGTCATTTAATAGCACTAGTGCATTTATAGAATAAATCAGCACCTTTGTTTGCATTTTTGTTTGGTAAGTTCTTAACACTTACGGACCTAAATAAATTGTTTTAATTGGCCTATGTTTATTCATTTTTGAACAAATATTCATAGAGTATACAGCACCTGTCATGGTTTCTACTCTGCTCTAGCTATCGGAGATACAGTAGTTTTAGATATAATTTTTGATAGATTAAAGTAGTGAAGGAGAACAAAAAGGGTTTTTTTTTTACGTCTTAAAAATTAAATTTCTGATGTAACAGAAAAATAAGTTTAAGAAAAATTAGTTTTAGTAACGCTTCTTTTTTTAAAAGTGCAGTTAAAGAAAAAAATGTCAATTTTCCCTCTGTTAGTCCTTCAGAGGCTATTGACTTACTGCTCGAGGCTACTGGTAGCAATTTAATGATGTTGAAGGTCTCTTGTTCTGGCAATTAAACTATATCAATCTAATTGGTATCTATTTAATATTTTCATCCAGGGTTTTACATACTGGTGGAGGACCCTGGGTCATGAGCTACAGTATAATATCATAGGTAAGTCTTTAAACAAGACAATGCTGGATGGTATATGTCACCATATATCAAGACATAATTCGACAATAATTTTATGAATGTGCGTTGGTATAAGGATAAAGAGATTTTTAAAAATTATAATTGTTAGTCCACAAACATACCTATTCTTATGTGAGCCCTTGATTTATAAGAAAGAAAGAAAGAAAGAAAGAAAGAAAGAAAGAAGAAAGAAAGAAAGAAAGAAAGAAAGAAAGAAAGAAAGAAAGAAAGAAGAAAGAAAGATGGCCTTGTATGACAATGGAAAAAGGCTAATCTCATCAATAAGTTGTCTAGGTTCATTGTCTATCTATATGAAGGGAGAGGTATTTTATCCCACACCACACATGCAAACCAACAACAATAAATTCAGTAGACTATGGGACAAAGTATGAAATATAAAACAGTAAATTACAGGTATTTGAAGATAAAATACATTTCATGACCATAAGACTGTCAAAGGCTTCTTGAACTGGACACCAAAAGGAAAAGATTGATGAATTGAATATTAAAGAGAAAAACCTCTGTTCATGAAATTACACTCTTAAGGGAATAAAAAAAAAAGCCAGAGAATGGAAAAAAATATTTTTGGAGTAAGTATCACAAAGAAAATGTTAATATCCAGATCATATTGAGAATATATGCAAATGTTTTCAGATAAATTAGAAAACAGAAACCTAAATGGTCTAGATGCCCGGGAGGCTCAGTGGTTGAGTATCAGCTTTTGGCTCAGGTTGTGACCCCGGGGTCCTGGGATCAAGTCCCGTATCAGGTCCCCGTGAGGAGATTGCTTCTCCCTCTGCCTGTGTCTCTGCCTCTCTCTCTAGTCTCTCAGGAATAAATAAATAACATATTAAAAAAAGAAAAAAGAAAAAAATAAACCTAAATCATCAAGAAGCTGGAAATGGCAGTTTACCAAATAAGAACAGCTAAAATGTCAATGAATGTACAATAAGAATAGTAAATCTTGAGATGACGTGTCACTACACAATCACTGGAAGATGAGCACGTGGTGTATGTGGTATAGTGAGGTTGGGGCTGAAAATACTACGTGTTGGTGAGGAAATGGAACAACTAGAACTAACATACATTATTGGTGGGGGAAGTCAATAGTTCGACAAATCCGCTATAATGAACACATGGTTAACCCGTGACTCAGAAATTTCGCTCTGAATATAACAACAATGCATAAAAACACAGACCAATGTATATGTCTGGGGATACTCATAAAAGCAGTATTCGTGGTATTCCCCATCTGGAAAAACATATTTATCTTAAGTACACTCAGTAAGTACATTTTGGAATATCCGTTCATTGTGATACTAAATAGGCTTTAAGGGGACCAACTAATCTTACATATGGCGTGGATAAATCTTGGAAAAGATCTTGATGCACAATAATAAATATCGTATGATTTAACTCATATAAGGTTTAACAACAGGGAAGACGAAGGCATGATGGCTAGTGATCCCAAGGGAGAATTTGTGGCAGGCCCCTAAGGGCTGCTTTGGGGCACTGGAAGTGTTCTATTTCCTTATAAGGGCAGAGGTTACGTAGGCGTGCTTACTCCACGTTTAGAAATTGCTACCACGTGTACTCACGTGTGTAAACGACTCTGCTTTATATGTGTTTACATCTGTGGGCCTACATTCATGCTTGAGTTCAAAATAAAGCAAACAAAAACATACAGATTTGGGGGCTTGTATGAGCCACGTACACTTTCAATTCCTCATCAGACAAGTTCTTTAACCTCTCTGAGCTCGTTTCCTCACGTGTGAAAGTCAGGAATGTATTACTGAAGTATAAGTTCTGTGAACAATAAAATCCCTAACATCTTTGCATCTTTTGAAGTGCCAGTCCTTGTGTGCTACGTGTGGAGTTCCATCGATACCTCAAGCAAAGTGCTCATGGAACCTCTACTGCAGGCATGAAAACATGAAGGCTTAGCAGGAATTAAAGCTCTTGCTTAAATGTCTTTTATGGCTGGTGAGTGAAAAAGCCACGATCTTTTATTCCTATACTGTTTATCATCCACCTGAATCTAGTATGAAATGGTGCGTGCTTTTGAATTACCACAGTGATCAGGACTCTTTGGGTTGCAAGTAGTAGAATAACAGCTCAAATTGGCAGAGGCAAATGGTGGAGACTCTATAATAGTCAAGAAACTTACAGAAGAGAGTGCATTATCTGGGAATTAGCAATGCTTGGGATCCAGTAAGAGCCTGCTAAGATGTGTCTCACTGCTTGCCCTTAACCCACAGAGAAGGACACTGAGCTTGTTGGCCTGGTCCTAGACCCTCCCCTGTGGCCACTGCACGATAGTATCATGACTTCATGACTAAGTGGTCTCTAGTGAAACAACAGGAGGGAGAAACAGCCCCTTAAAGGCATTTGTATTTGTGTATTAGGGGTGGGTTCTGGGAAGACAAATCCTACATGCCCACTGCAAATAATAGCTTGGAAATAGCACCTGTCAGCGGTTACAGTTATTTGCATCAGGTTCAGAAGAAAGTATCTTCATGTTCATCTCCTAAGGCTTTTTCATATTTTATTTTATTTTATTTTTTTAAAGATTTTATTTATTTATTCATGAGAGACACAGAGAGAGAGAGAATGGCAGAGACACAGGCAGAGGGAGAAGCAGGCTCCACGGAGGGAGCCTGACGTGGGACTTGATCCTGGGTCTCCAGGATCACACCCCAGGCCGAAGGTGGTGCTAAACCCCTGAGCCACCGGGGTTGCCCCTTTTCTCATATCTTAAAAGTAAAAAATATGCCTTTTCTTCCATCACGTTCTTCTTGTCATTTCTTTACAGATGCTGTGGATACTATTTTTACTTCTAGAATCCCCAAAATGTAAGGGTCTTTTAGACATTTTCTTTGTGGCTGGCTGTCTTCAAGTGAAGAATATAGAGAAGATATAGATGAGAAATTGTACATCTTAGGAGGTAAAATTGTGATTCTTCCCCCACGAGACTCCATTTTACCCAAGATGAGAGGGAAAGTGACACTCATCAGGTAGTAAGTACGCTAAATAGGGCTCATCCTTGATAACATTTTTATAAAAGATTTATGGCTTCCCCACTCTCTTTGTCATCAGAGTATGTCTCAAGCTGCTGACAGTAGGGCTAAGTCAGGAATGGAAGTCAGATTGATCATATAATTGCTTTTATGTAGGGCTCCTTGGCGTGTCTCTGCTTGAATATGAATCTCAAATTCAAAAGCCAAAGACAAATAATCTTTTGCTGATTCATTATCAGAGATTAGGCATGTGGGTTTAGCTAATCTACAGCTGTCTCTAATGTCCTAATGGCCTACGGAAATTAATGACTTCCAAAATAAGTCAGAACAGTAGGGGGATATGTTCAAATAATAGTTCTCATCCTTGGCTGAGCAGTAGAAATGCATTGGCAGCTCTTGGAAATATGATGCGAGTCTTCATAACAGACCAATTAAAACATAATCTTTGAGTGCATGTCCTGGAAATAGAATTTTCTAAATTGCTCCCTAAGTGAGGGAAAATTTCCCCAAATATTACCTAAATCTTAAGAGAAATGGGGTATCTAGTTATAAACCATTGCATTAATGCCAGGAAAAATTTAGCTTAATAATTACTACCTTTTCCCCCCCTGTGGACTTTAATATACTCTGGAAATATTTTTATCTTAAAGCGTTTGAATTTTTAAGCAGAGAGGAGAAGTGGTTTAGATTTCCCTCCTCTTCAGTTCATAACACTAATGAATCTGAGCACAAATGCTGAGTCAGACCTCTGTCTTTTTTTTTCATTTGTCTCAGCTGAGTAGAGAGAAAATGTACACCAGTTAGGGAAAAAAAAAAAAAAAAAAAAAAAAACTCAAAATGCTGAACTTGCTTTTGCTAAAAGTAGAACCAATTACTTTCCTGGCTTTTCTACACACATAAAAGGTATCTGATGCTCAAGCAAGTTTCAAATTACAGGCACGAGCTGGTCTTACATGTAAGTCTTAATCACCAGTGGCGGTGTCATTTCTAGGTCATAAACATACTTTGTCAGCAATTAGCTATTTTTCTTTTTTGCCAAAGAGCCTGAGACTATCATTAACAACATGCCTATGCATGTGTCCATCAAACTCATGAAGCTTTTGTAATAATACAAACATAAATAAAATACATGTCTACCCATTCTCATTTTTTCCTCAGACCCTTTCTTCTCCAAACTCAACTAGCAACAGAGTTTCATTTTCTTAACACTTTTTCCTTGCAAGAATTTTGCTTTGTTCCTCATTTTTCCATATATATTTGAATTATTTGAATATCTAAATGTATATGCGCATATATATATAGAGAGAGAGGTCACATATTTCACCAGTAAACTACTTTTATTCATTTACATGGGCTTATGCCCAGAATTACTTTCTTTTTAATTAAATAATGTGTATAAAATATATACTTTAAGAGCAAGAAAGTTAAATAAGATTCCGGTGTTACAATACCTAGGTGTTATTGTTGTAATGTAATACCTATATGTTTATGATGATGTTAAATATGTAGGACTTTCTCAGTAAATTACTACATAATAAATAAATGATAAAAAAGACAAATTAAGGAGTTATCAATATTTCTGGATTTTCTGGTGTATATATAACTAGGTGCTAGAAAAAAGTGGATATTTTTATTTATACTCATGCTCTCTAAAAAAAGAAAGTTCTGGTGAAAATAAAATAATGTATTTTAGTTGCCTTCTTATAAGTACCAATGTGCCACATAAACATTCAAAGCTTTCCACAAATTCAGCATAACAAATATTCAATCAAAGCGTAATAAAATTCTAGATTCAGATATCTATGTTTCTTGTTATTTTATTTTAATTTTTATGATATATGATCAACTGTAAGACTTCAATCAGGTAAAATGATAAAACTTTATTGAAAGATACTATAAAGACATAACTGAAGAAAGATATATACTACATTATGAATACAAAGAATACATTGGAGCTATGGATTTTCTCTAAATTTAAATATATTTAATGCTGTGTAGGCTTCAAAATGCAATAATTCATGAGGCTTATTAAGAAAATTCTCAGGGGGCATCTGGGTGGCTTAGTCTGTGAAGTAGCTGACTCTTGATTTCAGCTGAGGTCATGATCTCAAGGTCGTGAGATCAGGCCTTGTGTGGGGCTCTGCGCTGAGTGTGGAGCCTGCTTGAGATTCTCTCTCTCCCTCAGCCCCACCCCTCCCTCTTCTCTCTCCCCCTCTCAAAAATAAAAATAATAAATATACAAGAAAATTCTTAAATATATAAAATATTAGTATAGAGAGGTAATTTCTGAAAAGGACCAAAAGAGACGACTGGCAGTTCATCATACCAGGATTTAGTATGAAGCAGTATTAAAGTTGATATTGTGGCATTAACTCAGGATTAATCAATGGAGTAAAATAGACATCCCATAAACAGGCAAGTTTTGTAGATGACAAAAGGTGGTTGTCAGGTCAAGGAGGAAAGAAGTTGAAAAAAAATTGGAGCTGGAAAAACATGACATAGAAAAAACCATGGCCTTGATTCAGCAATGCATCCTCTATTCAAAGATCAATTTCAGATGGAATAAAGTCTTAAAGACAAAAACACCAACAATAACAGAAAGACACAAAAACCTTAGAAATACTGATTAGTAAATAGAGTTGAAATCTTTAATACATTGGGGTCTTGAAAGATTTCTTTAGTAAGATGTAACAAAATTAGTCATAAAAAATTGATTGGAGGCAGCCATGGTAGCTTAGCCTTCAGCCTGGTGTGTGATCCTGGAGACCAGATTCCAGTCCCACATCAGGCTCCCTGCATGGAGCCTGCTTCTCCCTCTGCCTGTGTCTCTGCCTCTCTCTCTCTCTTTCTCTCTCTCTCTCCCTCTCTCTCTGTGTGTCTCATGAATAAATAAATAAAATATTTTTTAAAAATTGATTGTACATGTACATAGACTTAATTGAGAAAATAACAGATAAGAGAAATTCATGGTTTATCTTTGGATCATAATTCTTAGTATTTTAAAAACACTGTTTTTTCCTACTTAATCTCAAATCATTCATTGCTCCCTTGAATCTTCCCTTTAGAAGGCAAGCTCCATGAGAATAAGAGCCTCGTCTCGCCATTCACTACTATAGCCAGTGCAGACTGGGTGCCTCATACTTGCTGGTACTGAAGGATGCTCTAAAATGGTGTGATTTTGTTGTTTGATGAACTAGGATTCACCTAGAAACTAACAACTATGGAATAATTTATTAAGTTTATTTGTTAGACTAATTCACCCTCAAATAAATAATGGATATTCTATAAGAACATCAGTAAATAACTGGGGTTAATAATGGAAGAAAAATGATAGCTGTAGGCCATAAAGAAAAGTTACAAATGCTAGGAATATGTTTAGAAGTGCAGAAATCATATCATTTTTTTTATAGTAAACATCACTTAAAGGATCTAATAAGAGAAATGTACAAATGGAAGAATGGACCTTATTCTTGCTTAAGAAATTTCAAAGTTTTTAAGGTGTTTTAAAATCATGTATAATTTCAAATCCAGCCATTCAAAATACCAGCCCCACATTTATGTTTATTTTTTATTTAGGCTTGTATTTACTTATTTGGTCTGATTGAATGTCCTGGGAAGGGATCAATGGGGGGGTTACTTTTTATCACGTGGCTGATTAGTTAACTCAGTTTTCCTCTTAAATGCTTTTAAAAATGTCTTATGTAAACATACATTTTAAAAATACAATTAAAATATAGTACAACCTGTAAGTCAAATGTATACTTTTATAAATATCCAATTACATCAAAAATATCAGATAGTAGAATATTATTTTCTAATGATAATGAATATGGAATTTAATATGATTTTTTTTTCACTTTATTGCCTCTTCATGGTAATTTAATTATGAGAAACTGGATGTTATCTCTAATTAACAAGGCAAATTTAAATAGATTTAAAGATAAAAATGGATGATATTAATGTTCACCCAGTCCGTGCTTTATACTTTGATTTTAGATACAGACTAACATATGAGACATCTTTCAGGGTAGCCGTTTGTGCTTTCCTAGTTTTTAACTGGCCTTGAATTATCTTTCACAGATGGCCAGGTTGTTAAGCAGATGGCTGTTTCCTTGACCTTTAAAATCTTTGTTTTTCTTTTCATAATTACCTGTGGTTTATAATGGATCAAATTCTCCATTTTCTATAACTAGCTTTTGTATTTCCATCATGTGTGTGCTCTAAAATATTACTTAAACAAGGAGAAAGAGCACGCAAATTTACAAGTAGATTCCAATAAAATGTATTTTCTATTGGGTGGGGAATTTCAGAGTGGAATAATTTTTCTGAATTAAAAATATATATATATATCCATTCCCGAGCACAGTGTGTAGACGGGACAGTTTTCCTCATTGCATTTCCTCAAACAAAAATTTATACCTCACATAGATGTGATATTGGAGGGAGGATAAGAGAGGCCATAGTGGGAATAAATCCATTTTCCAGAATGAAGACAGAGGACTTTTTGTAAAGGATCTATGACCTGATCTGGTTACAGAGAATCGTTTCGAACCCTTATCTAGGCCGCGTGTCCCGGAGAGCTAACACTTTGTGAACACCTGTGTTTGCTCAGAGCCCATTGTGCAATGCTCAGTGACCATGTCAAGTGAAGTCCCAGAAATCTACACTGGCATTTCATGTTAATTAGGTATTCCTTGCCTACGTGTTGATGAAAGTGTTTGAAATTTCTCTCTAGAGGGTTAACTTTTGCAGATAATTGGGTGATATTGAAGCAAGGCAAAATGTGACAGCCACACTATGACTTTGTGGGATTTGGGAGATTTTCTGTCGTTAAGAATCTAAACTGATAAAATGTCTCCCACGGCATTGTCGAAACGGTCCATTTCACAGTTTGAGACTCTGAGAATTATAAGGTCTACATGAGTCACTTGGCAGCTTGAAAGGACACTGTGGATAGGATCTACCTCGCTCAAGTCCGTGGGGAATATTGCAAAGTACACCTGCTAGAACACTGGAAAGACACCTGGTGGAGCCAACCTCGGTCCGGTGTCACCCCCTTTGACTCTTCATTCTGCAATTCCGGGCCAGACTCCCTCTTTGCCCATCTGTGTTCTGCACCTCGCCATCCCCTCGTGCTAGTGCTCACATCATCCGTGCCTGGTCTGTTCTGTGGTGGAGACTGGTCCCTACCTCGCCTTCCCAATTCATACACATCGCCTCTGCTCTAAATCCTGGCTCATGACCCAACATCCGCGGCCTTTCCTTTCAGGTAGCATCCCAAATGTGGCCTACTCTTTGCCTGTTTCTCGGATAACATGATATAATTGTTCAAAATTTGATAAGCCAAAAACAGTTGGTTTTATGATTTTTACATTTTGCAAGATACCAAATGATCCCTTTCAAAACTTTAGTGGCCTTATATTTAACAAAACATAAACTTATCACCATTTATTTACCTGGGTGGGGGTGCTTCTGTATGAATCTGGTTAGAAATGGACATTCTGGGGTAAACATCATACAGCTAAAAATTTTGACTCCACCTCAAAACCTGTTCTCACATTATTTCTCATTTGTATGGTAGCACCATATTTTTAGTTCTGATCAAAATCACAGGTTTTTGTTTCCTTCTCCCTTCTCCTATGCAAATGACCAGAGATCTCTTTTCTCAATGTCTGACAGCATCTGACCCTGTATCACTACCTCTACTAATGTTTTTTTTTTTTTATTTTTTTATTTATTTATTTTTTTTTTTACCTCTACTAATGTTATGTTGGCTCAAGCCACTGTGTCATACTGGGACTGTGGCAATAGCCTTCTATGAGGCCTTCCCGATTTCTTTCTTGGTCCATCTGCAGTTCCAAATTCTCTATGGAACAGCCGTATCAATTTACTGAAATTGAGAGTTCTTTGCAGCAAAAGCACCAAGGTTCCCCTCTAAAATTAGAATGAATTTGAAATGTCTTACCATAACCAGCCTATGAAATCACCTAGGGTATAATCTCTCCTTCCTCAAGAACCTTGCCAGCCAGCCCTCAGCCTCACTCCTGACACCCATCCATACTAGTTGTCCTTCAGTGCTTACCACGGCAGGAAAGCTTGCACCTCTGAGTCACAGGCATTACCCATTTTTCTAGCGTGCAACACTTTGCCTCTGTATCTTTTCGCAGTTGCTTCTCATCACGTATTTTCTTAAATGTTCCCCTTCCTAAACTCGGTTTTATTTATGTCCCAGGATTTTCCACAATGTGAAGTTCATTTATTTATCTCTTTGTTTACTTGGGTGCTTTATGTCTTCTGCTAGAGAAGGAAAGTTCACTGAGGTCAGTGACTAACTTTGTCTCCACTTTAGCACCTTACCTCCAGCATCCAAATTAGTATCTCACAGAAAACAAGTACGTAAGAAATATTTATTTAATAAATAGGCAGCTAGACTTTCATTTCTGTTTATTTATAATCTATGATTCTATTTCCTTTTCCAGATAACTGTCCTAAGTTAACTTGAATTTCTAGTTGGTTTTGGTCATTTTCTAAATTATTGCATTCACATTGAACCAAAATTCTGTTATTCTGAAATGATGGTTGCACTAATATTTTGATCTATGTATTTATGAGAAGTTTGTGTTTTTTTATCTCATCACTCAAACATTTTTTGTTTTTTTCTTTCAAGAATGTTTTTTTAATAATAAAATAAAATAAATTTATTTTTTATTGGTGTACATACAGAATAACACCTAGTGCTCATCCTGTCAAGTGCCCCCCTCAGTGTATTCAAACATTTTTTAATAGTGCTATTATAAAAAATTAATACTTAGGTAATACTGTCTTCTAATTATGATCATTTTGTATATGAGGAAGAACATTCCAAGCACTTAATACACACGTAGATTTGCTGTGTTGTACACAATTATTCCTCTGTTTCACATGAATCTTATTATATGCAGTAAAGTCATGGAGAATGAGATCTATTTATACCAGAAGATTTCTCGTTAACTAAGCTTTTTGATTTTAGACATAGTAATAATACAATAAAAGCATGAGTTTTATAATATTTTCTAAGAAGTAAAAGTGGCTTTTTTCCTGCACAAAAAAAAAAAAAAAAAAAGGAAAATGAAAAAAAAATTGTAAACTTGTTTTGCATGTTTCAGGAAAGCCACCATTAAGCATTGGGAATTAAATGGCTTAGACAAATGTTGTCGACAAATACGTACATACATACACATCAGGACAATGCTTTATTTGGATCTGAAAGACGAGAAGCCACTTCTATATTACCAGGTTCTACCCATGTTGAGCTCATGCAAATCTACTTAGCTTTTCATTGGTTGAATTTTAACAGCACAACTTGCAAACTTCTAGAGAGGATGAATCATGGGCATAATACATGTGACACTCTGCCTATAGCCAGTATTTAGTAAAGATCCAATTTATATAATCTATTATCACCAGTTCATTTTTGCTGTAGGCATCGTCAGTTATCAGACATATGCTATTGGTTGCACAAAGGTCCCATTGGATTTTCATATACAAATGACCAGAAATCTCTTCTCAAAGCTCCACAGCATTGACCCCATCTCACTGCCTCTACTGCTGTTATGCTGGCTCAAGCCCCTATCTCGTACCAGAACATGGCAAATGTTACCTTAAATAAATTTCAGATCGAAGGTAAGGCTCATGGAACCAATGGCAATCAGCAATATACAGTCCGTACAGCACATGGACATAAAAAACACTGGTCGGTGTGATAGCAACGAACAACGAAAGAAAACAAAATGACAAGCTACAGTAGTTCATTCAAACTACTGAAGTCAGGATCTGAAACCCTGCAACAATACTGCTTCCGACAATTTCTCATTGTTATCCCTTTCCTGAAGCAAGTTAATGCACTTCCTGGCACTCGATGTACAACTTGAGGACACAGGAAGCCAATTAACATAGGTCACAGTACTCCTTTGCCGTGACTTAAGTTGATATCACTCTCCATGTTTTATTAAAGAGAGAAATTGATGGTCTTACCAGAATATCACAGAATCCACTTTATAAATGATATTGTGTTTCTAGGACCTGATAGGCAAAAAAATATGAGGTACTCCAGCTACCTTCCTTGAGGATATGTGTGGTAGAAAATGGAAATATGCCCCCCTTCCAACAATGAGTGGGCCTGCTACCAAGTTGGAAAGTGCTTTGTCAAGCCAAAGTAAAGAACCTGATGCTCCACTTTGTACTGACTCTCCTACCATAAAGGAAGAAGAACGATTATTTGAGGGCCTTACTGATTTTTAAGGGAATGTTTGCAATGTTTGGTTGTGCAGCTCTGACCTATTTAAGACTTTGAATAGGCCCTAGAGTAAGAAAGATTTATTGAACTGGTCTAGGGTGCAATTCAAAGAAATTTTTCACTTGGCCTTTATGACCAATTTGATCCAGCTCTACTCAAATCGTGTGTGGCAAAATGCCATGCAGTATGCAGTGTAGAGTCTGGGGTGAGCGGTGATAGGATATGCCCACGTCAAGTGCCTGTGTTTTTGGAGAAAAGCCATACCCTGTTTGGTAAAAAACAACACCCTATTCTCATAAGAAACTGCTTCTGGCTTGTCCTTTGGCTCTAATAGATAATAAGCAACTGACCATCAGAAAACAAAAATTCTGCAGCAGCCTGGGTGGCTCAGCAGTTTAGCACCACCTTCAGCCCAGGGTGTGATCCTGGGGTCCCGGGATCGAGTCCCACGTCAGGCTCCCTGCATGGAGCCTGCTTCTCCCTCTGCCTGTGTCTCTGCCTCTCTTTCTGTGTTTCTCATGAATAAATAAATAAAATCTTTAAAAAGAAAGAACACAAAAATTCATGCAACCGTAGCTGCCTATTGGGAGCTGGGCTTTAGGTAGGGTACAAAACCATGTGTTACGCACATCTAACAGGATTCTCTCATTTTGTAGTTGTCAGTCATCTCCACTTTAGCTGAGGGGACTCAGGAGCAACGTGCCATGGTACCAGGGATACAGATGTCAGAAATGATACTGAGGTCCCCAGGCTTCTTCGGACACCTCCTGTGGTGCTGAGTGGTCTTCCAGTGTACCAGTCAGTGTCCAGTAAGGAAAACACAAAGTACTCTAGGTATTTAAAACAGACATGGATTAAACATGCCTGTGAGCCAAAATACTCAGTTGATGCCTATGGTTTGTAGACAGGAAACCTGAGAGGTAAACATGTATAGTTTAGGTATATTAAGTATATGCAGTAGATACAGGTACTATTGGCATCCATTTTGCTTCATCTTTTCTGCATTTTTTTCATTTGTGATTCAGTAAATACTTTTGAATATGTACAGAATATATTTCAGGATCTGTACTGAATCGTATAAATTCAGAAGTGAAAAATGACAGACATAGATCCTGATTTAATGGAATTTTACTGCAGGCCTTCGTGTCGGTTGTATTAATGGTAGTTTTCATTGTCGTAAATTCAGAGTAGGTTTGAGGAGGTATTTCGGTTCCAGACGTGGTGAAAATGCAGCACTTTGAGACATCAAAATGTAGAGTCCTGAGCCTCTTACAATGGAGCGTGGCAAAGCTGGACTGAAAACAGAGATTTGAGGTTGTAGACTTCTCACTCATGTGTGATGGACTGATTTGGGACCAGAACAACCGGGGAAACTACAGAATGACTTCCTGTGACTGAACGAGGGCAGTGGGAGGACTGAATCTTCCAGAACACTAACATCGCATGAGAAGGAATCGTGGAAATGTCAGGACGTAATCAGGGAGAAGGGTGTCTAACTCATTGTCTCAAAAAGCATATAAGAATTTTGTCTCAAAAAGCACATAAGAATTTCAACCTCTTGGAAAGTATTTCTGATCCATCATATACCAAAAATTTGATTTGACTCAATCTGTCCCAGCATATAAAGATCAGTAATGGGGAGATAGTATAACATAATGATTAGAACATGGGTTCCAGAACTAGATCACTGGCCTTCCCACTAACCCGGTGTTCTTGAGCAGGGCATTGGGCTCTTCGTACCAGCTTCCTCATCTGTGTCTTGAGAATGTTAGAATGTCTTCATGGTAGTTTCTTTATAACAGTTATATACTGTGCAGAACATGCTAAAGGTCACTTTGATTCAGGGTAGATTCTCAGGATGTTAGTCATTAATTTTGCACTTTTACCTACAGGCATTGGCTATAAATATCCACCTTTATATTCATCTTCTCTAGAGTAGTGAGTTATTTATGGTACTTGTTCAATAAATCCTTGTGGAATTGGGTGATTTATAATTTTAAAGTTTATTTCACCATGACATTTAAGATTCATGGAACTAAACATTTGAAAGAAGTCATCGTGGAAAACTACTACTACTACGAGCAAAATTACCAGGAAATTTACAGTAGATCACGATAAATCCAAAATAAACAAGAGCTCTATATCCCGTGTCATCACCTCTAGCTATGGATTTGATTTCCACACCAAACCGCCACAAACTTCTGTTGGTTCCTGAATTTGCTGACTCACAGAAGGCAGAGTTTCCTGAGAATATTTTCCCTCTAGTCCTGCTAGGTGCCTTACTCTACTTTGACCTCACAGGTTTTCAGGGTAGCCAACGGAATTTATATCTGTTCCATTTATGTCTGTTGCTTTGTCAAATTTAGGTTCTTTATGACTCTGAAGATCATGAGGTATACTAATTCTGTCAGAATATCACTGATATAAGATCATCTCAGAAGAATTAACTCTGTTCATCGGGTTTACTTCCTTGACTGCTGTGCTAAGAAACGTTTCTGAGACCACCGTAGTTCATTTCCAATATCCCAACATATATGGTAATACAGCTTTTGCTGTTGGAGGCCTGAAGGCATCATCTCTTTACAAAGAAGCCAGTATTCTCCAAGTAAAATTTTAAATCAATGTTATGTTATATAATTATATGATTTTTGTTTCCTCTTTCATGTCCTTTGTCTACCCTTGTCCATTCTGATCAATGTCCAATGTCCTGTAGATGGGCTTCTATAGACTACATTACCCAGATACCCGTCTCTAGCTCCCAACTGGATTGGGACAATAGAAGGGAGTGCCCGGAGATTGTAGGGACAGAGAAGGACAGAGATGGAGAGAGAGAGGAAGAGAGAGAAAGAACACAAATGAGGGGGGCGAAGAGGGAACCTACTAGGTATTAGGTATTAAGGGAGACAATGGAGTATTGATTTCACATGATTGCACCCATCAGACCATTATGTGGTCTGTGACTGTGTGACTGTGTGACTGTGTGTGACTGTGTGACTGTGTTTGTCCATCTCCATCTATGGCCAGAGACTCCAGAGCATACCCTGCTCCCTCGAACCTACAGGTACTAATGGTTTCCTACTATCACTCTCCACAAGTACTTCATCATTTCCTTGTTGGCCCATAATTCTGTAACTGGTCCCTTTAAAAACTCCTTAAGTTAAATTTTTAGGTGTACTTAATACCTTTTTTGCTTCCAATAATCTGATTGCTACAACCACCAATTTATGTGTGTATCTATATGTATATGAAGGTGTCTCTGGGACCCTGAGCGGCTCAGTGGTTGAGAATCTGCCTTCAGCTCAGGCCGTGACCTGGGGTCCGCTTCAGGCTCCCTGCATGGAGCCTGCTTCTTCCTCTGCCTGTGTCTCTACCTCTCTCTGTGTGCCTCTCATGAATAAGTAAATAAATAAATAATCTTTTTAAAAAATATATCTCCGTTGAGAATCTTGATATCCTGAATTTAAGCAATATATTATGTGTCCTCTGAACATGTCTTTATATAGCATTACATTTTTGGAAAGGAAAACAGAACTATTATGTAAATTATATTTTACATAATATGCCATTTTTAGACAGTTTAATAGAGTTTGTTATTTGTATTTTACATAAGGTTTCATATGGTGTGGTGACATATTTTGATTACAAAATCACTTTTTTGGAATATCTAATCTGTAGATTTTAGAATCTATGCTAAAGAAATTTCCTACAAAAAATATAGTCTATACGGATGCACTAAGTTAGGAAAAGGGAGTTAATATTTTCACAAAACTCAAGGGAAACAGGAAACATAGAAGTGGATGAAGATAATAAAAGAAAAAAAATTAACTTCCACCAAGAAAAAAGATAGTTGAGGTGGCTTAGAATGACATCATATTTCACAGCTGTATCATTTCAAGGGAATATGAGATAGGTCATGGTGACTCCTTGCTACTCATTCAAATTCATATGACTTAAAACCAGGCTCATGCTTCTAATTGGTGTGGGATCAGCTTCTCTGCACAATTGCTGATTTATTTTTTCCTGAGATTTACTCTTGGGTTTTTCTACTTTTATACTTCTAATAGAAATAAGTAAGATGAAATTCACAGAACTTGTTTTATTAACTGAAAGTGGCATATTCCATTTACTGGGAACTGAAATTATCTTCTTCACAGTTACATACAATCTTTTTTTAAAATCAATTCTACCATTAATTAAGTGTATACTGGGGCACCTAGGTGGCTCAGTCAGTTAAGTGTGTGCCTTTGACTCAGGTCTTGATCCCAGGACCCTGGGATCTAGGCCCCCAGTGGGCTCCTTGCTGAGGGAGGGAGCATGCTTCCACCTCTCCTCCCTGGTCTCTTGCCCTCTCTCACTACCTGTGTCACTCCCTGTCTCTCTCAAATAAATAAATAAAATCTTTTACAAAATTAATTGTAGGGACACCGGGGTGGCTCAGCGGTTGAGCATCTGCTTTCCACTCAGGGAATGACCCTGGAGTCCTGGGATCGAGTCCCGTGTCAGGCTCCCTGCATGGAGTTTGCTTCTCCCTCTGCCTGTGTCTCTGCCTCTCTCTCTGTGTCTCTCATAAATAAATAAATAAGACAGCTTGGTAAATATTTTATTGAACCAACTTTAACCTCTAAAATAGACTAAAATAGATTAAGTTATTGTTAAAATCAGTAGTATGACATTGTATTACATGTAAACTCTTGGTCCTTTCTAGTATCCTCAGGAGTACCTTTTCAAATGGGATTTTTTTTTCTCAAAAATTTGAAAAAGAAGGGATATGTGAATTTCATCTTTCATTCAACTTCTTGAAATTTTAAGCTTATATAATTTTCTAGTTGACATCTCTTTAAGTAGATAGGAATAACTTTTTTAGTATAGCATAGAATGAGAGAAATAACAGAAAAAAATTAACACAACATATCTGAAAATATTTACCCTGCAATTAGATCTTGACACAAATGCATGAGGAAAGAAGATGCCTAATTGTGCAATGTCAAAGATACTATGAGGATATTCTAGCAACAGTATGCGAAACCTTAAATTAAGTTTAGATTGTGTGTAGGATTGGAAACAAGTTTCAATACAGAGATTGGCTATAGAATAATATCCTTTACTTTGCAGAGATGTTTGAACTTAATAAATTTGATCCCACTTCCCTTACCACTATCTATCATGCAGATATTGACTTGATTTTTTTGAAATTTTAAAAATTTATTCTTCTGTGAAAAGAGTAGAAATTAAATCATATTGGATGGTTAACGTTATTATGCAAGGAAATTATATGTTTTTATTGTATGGACCTGATGAAATATTTGATCTTAAAGCAATTTAACATTAGATGATAGAACATAGCAAAACAAAAAATGATGCAATAAAAAATAGACTAAGAAAAATTCTCACAAAAAAATTTCTGGTAACATTTATTTGCATCAAAACATATTCACTTGTTATGAAAACCATATAATTAGCTTAAAAACATCTTTTCATATTTTTTAAACAATTTTAAAGCAATATGTTTTTAAATGTTTGAGCTGCACAGCATGTAATTACATTTATTGAAGCCATTGTATACTCTGCAATTTATAGATGTGCAAGATTCTGGCATGAGAAAGCTCACTTTCTAGAAAACTATCTTGGTGTTTAAAAGAACCATCCATTGTATTCCTTTTAAGCTTTTCATGGTTTGCAAGTGGCTTTAAAATAGAAAGATTCCTAGCAATTAACTTTCTTGTACTCCAGAAACAAGCAATCTAGGAGTTAATTTATTCTAAATGACATGCTGGGCTTGTTCAGTGGAAATTACTACTGATATAATTTGCCATGTGTAATTATTTTATTAACATGGAATAATGAGGAAAGGCGGTGGCAAGCATTCTTTAAAAAACAATTTAAACAATACAGGCTTCTGTATTTATTCTTGGTATTGAAAGAGCTAACCTTTTCAAATACTTTAAAATCCCACCAAGGAAGAAAGAATGAAAGAGAGAGGGAGGGAGAGATTTCCACAAAGAGGAGGAATCCCGATTTTGACCTGCTGTAGCCTGACTCAAAATAATACTTCAAGCCAGGAACAAGATGAACATAAAATATTAAGAAAATATTACATTGGCTCCTTCGTTTTTTTTCTTTTTTTTTCCTTCCAAATTTTTATTTCAATGCCAGTTAGTTAAGATGCAGTGTAAATTTAGTTTCACGTATAGCAGATAGTGATTCAACACTTACATACAACAACACCCACTGTTGGCTCCTTTCAATATCAAGTGATCACAGCAAATCCTCAAGTCTACCTGCTTCCTTACCGGTGAAGTCTTGACTCTTTCTAGAATTCTGGAGGGTTGAGCTTTCTTCCTGTGATCTCTCCTTACCCATATATATATATATTTTTTTTTTGTGACTTCCTTCATTTTCTTCCTGTGAGTCTCTCCCAACGCATATTTTATTTGTGATTCACTCTTTCAGCATCATCAATCTGATAAATATCTGCATTAATATTTAAATCTCATCTACTGTATCCTCTCGTTCTTTTCATTTCTATTATTATAATTTTTAATTTCTGTCTTTGTAAGTATGTGATTGTCTTTGTTTTCATTTGGATTGGTTACCTGGGACTTAGAAGGAACACGAATTTGTGTCCAGTCTTTTCCTTTTTAACTCAAGGCCAAAAATATCCTATAAAAATGGAAATTAAATTCTAGTTAAATAAAATTTAATTAAAATAATTGAAAAGTATTTTAATAAAAATTTATTACTTGCTACTCAAAAGATTACTCTTCAATTTTCCCCTAGATTTCAACCTGAATTCATATGTGTTTAGTGAAGTAGAAATTACAGAATCATATAATCTTTCTTTATGATCCCTCCCAATTGCAATACCAAGTTTTATCATGAAGTTAAGATACTGATCAATAAGAAGATCCTAAAATGAAACCCTTTGCTCTAAGATGATTGCCATCTGAGCAGCTCTCGGATTAAACACCTCAGATTTCTCTTATAGACTTAATCTAATAAAAGAAATTGACACTTTAAATAACCATCACCTGCACTTTTCCAGTCTTGGTAGAAATCCAACATATCATATATCACTTTAAACAGAATTGGAAAAAAAAATAGCCTTTTCCAATATTTCATTTCTAAAACCAATCTCTATTCCTAAGAAATTAAAAAAAATAGCTCAAAGTGAATTTACCGTATATATTAGATATAGCTATTAAATTGCTACAATAATAATTTAGGAGCCATGATTTGCTACAATATTTGCCTTGTGTTGGGCTAGAATAACTATATAAATAAGATTCATTACTACATCATGTATCTATCAGATAAATCCTAGAGGTTGAATTTTTATACCTTAGTAGCTTAGAACTATAGCACTTTTTATGTTGAAATTATAAATTTAGAAAAAAGAAATGTCTTTTTAAGATTTTATTTATTTATTCATGAGAGACACAGAGAGAGAGGCAGAGACCCAGGCAGAGGGAGAAGCAGGCTCCAAGCAGGGAGTCCGATGTGAGACTCAATCCTGAGACTCCAGGATCATGCCCTGAGCCAAAGGCAGACACTCAACCGCTGAGCCACCCAGGCGTCCCTAGAAATCTTTTTTAATTTGGAGTAAATCAAAGATAAATTGGTTAAAGCATATGGACTGTGAAAACTCTCATTACCTTGAACAATTTTATCCTTTGAGGGAGACCTTTGGTCCAATCCACCCTAGTTGATTCTCTTTCTCTGTTCCTTTGATGACAACATCCTATTATAAAACCCAAATGTATATTTCTGTCCCTAATTATTAGTCTAACTCTCTTAATAAGAGTTTTTCCATTCGTCTCCATGGGATCTATTGGTAAGTACATGGTACTACTTCGGTAAGAAGAATATTTTATTAATAAAAATTTTTCCGCTATCTAGGATTCTAATCTCTTAAGCACTTTGAGTACACTTGTATTCTTATATCAATAAGGTCATATATTAGTAAATCAGTAATCAGTAGATTAGTTGGCTAGTGTTATAAGGTTAAACAATTTACTCAAACTACATTCAGATGTGGGAAGACATGTAACTTATTATTTATAATTGATCTGATCTCCTGTATAGTCACCACCACCAGGATAAAAAAAAGAGAAAAGCACTAAATTAGTACAAATAACTAGTAGGAATTTTGAAAAGTATTCGCTTGGTTAACTTATTGCCTCTCCATTCCCATTATACTATGCAAGATGATGTAATACATATGAGGTTGAATGTGGCTTTTGTGACCTTGTGATATAGAAGACAGGGTCTTCAGAAGCAAAAGGTATGTTCTTGCTCATTCCGGTCTCAGATTATGAATAAATAGTTATTCAAGATTCAGAATTGTGGCTGCTAATCATGACTGTGTCCTTGTAGATCTCTGAGTTTGTTGGACTTCTGCTCACCATTGCTCTGTGACTTTAGCTTATTACTCATCATCCTGAAATCTTTAATTCATCGATTCTCTTCTTTCTGACGCTGAATCCTCTTGCTAGATACTGTAACTTTCAGCAATTGGACATCTCATTGTGATCATCTGTGAGAACCTTCGTTCTCTTCACACCGAACTCAAGCCATACACCAATTATATTCATATACTTTCAGCCAATAGTTATACGTAGCTATTAAACCACAATAATAATCATTTATTTTTGGTCACAGGGAGTTTTGCTAAAGTCTCCCTTCCAAAGACCCCATGAAACAACACTCTTAACCATGTTTTCATTCCATCTCATTCACATTCTGAGATTCCAAAACATCTCTTGACCCTACAATTACCTTCTGCTGAATAGAAGGAACAAGGAGCTTGGCATCTGGTATATTGCATATTTCTCTCTTCCTTTTTCTGTTTACAACCCACCAAGAATGGAAGAGGTAGCTTGTTGTCCTTTTTATTCACACCTAGTAGAAAATTCTCATATAAAACACTGCATAAAATATCAGGTTTTGGGAGGCTTTCTTCTACTAAAATCGGAGGCCAAAGCAATAGTTAAAAAGATGAAACATTCTTTTTTTTTTTCTTTTCTTTCTTTTCTCAACAGTGTCTGGACACTATGTCTTCTTTATCGCTAAGGAAGTCAAGAATGGAATCTTCTTTCTTTTCTGTGTTATGGAGAGGAGAAGGGATAGGGTCAGGAAAGCTGCAAGAAAATATACCTTAAATAGAATATTAATACGCAAATGTTTAATATTTGCAAAACTGCAGTCTCCTTGCATTTTCTCCCTTACGATAGTTAGGAGTTCATTTATTCACATAACAGCTATTTTTGTAAAGTATTTACTATTGTCAAGGCATCCTGCTGGGCTTTGTTGAATAAGACCTAGTTCACCTTCTCAGAGAGCTTACATTTTAAAATAAATTTACAATCTAAAAAATGCATACATTTTCTTCTCTAAATACAAAAGTTTGTTTTTCATCAACCCAACCCAATATGATCATATATTCTATGAATTTCTTTTTAGATTCTTCTGATGATCAAATTTGTGAATTTTATTTCCATAGCTCTCCCATGATAAAGTGATATGCTAATAAACCTCATTTTGCACATATTTTGCTAAAAAGAAAAATTAACTTTAGAGTCATTAATTAGAACAGTGATATGTGTGTGTGTGTGTGTGTGTGTGTGTGTGTGTGTGTGTGTGTGTAGAGAGACAGAGAGAGTTGTTTTTGCTGCTTTTTTTCCCCTCCAAATGTGGCAGTGAACTTCAAACTCCCCCTTAGGTGTCAATTAGTACTTGGCAATATTTATCTGTGTTTTCATGCTGCTTGACTCAGTTTTACTTAGTTATATTCAAATGAGGGCCAGTAAAGAGCCCCATGGGCAGAAATTCTTTGAAATATTGAAAAGATAGTTTCCTTTTTACACACTGCAATGAAAGCTTAGATAAATTAATATAGGGTAGTACTCATGATTAAACTTGGTTATGTTTTGTTGGAAAGCCCATGTTTGTTCAGTTTTCAAATACCTGAAGAAATAACATTAGTCAATATGACATTTAAGTATTACAGTACCTTAATTGAAAGGGATTAACTAAGTACAATGTAACACGTGTGTGTTTTTAATAACTTTTTTATTTTTTTTAATTTTTTAATAACTTTTAAAATACCTTTTAATAACTTTTAAAATAACTTTTAAAAGTTAATCATATGGATTAACTATCCATATGACATTTTTCTTCCAGAGGAGTTTAGAGGCTTCAAGAACTTATGTAATTTGACTACAAATGAAGATATTATATTCAATATACACTATAGTATTTCTACGACAGCTGTCTTGTATATTTTATTTTCTCCAATAAAAATCTAGTGGAGGGGACCATGGGAGATGGCTAAATATGAAGATCATGAATTCTCATCCTCCTACTTTAATGTTGGATTCTGTGATTTTCTTAAGCTCCATATTGATGATCTTTTACCACTTCCTTATTACACAAATGCAGTCTTTACCTAGAAACTATGGTCTAGGTAGAAGGCAATAATGTTAGAGAACAGAATCGATTAGACGTAAGGCACTACAACAAATACACATGCTGAAGGACCTGCAGATTAATTTCAGCTGCAAACCCTGAGAAGGAAGTAAGGTTTTGCTTTGAGCACAAAAGGAGATAATTAAGCTGAGAGCTTCAGCACCCTGATCTTCCATGAATATGGATACTAGGTTCCTGTCTCTTACCCACAGCGAGGAAGGGGCTATCTTATTTTAGACTAAGTTGCAGAATGGTACCCTCTTGAAAAAGGATGAATTGGCATGTTTTCTTTTTGAAGGCTAGCCTTCTTATTACTATACACAACTGAATGAGTTCCAAAGAAAAAGGGGGGGGGAGGGAAGTTTTGGATAAGCAGTAGTTGAGTGGAAATAGAAAAAAATCCCTCAGAGTAAATCTAAATATGAATACTTTGAGTTTATGATTGCTTACCAATTTTTTTTTTGCTTACCAATTTTTATTTGCAAAAAGTAGCATATATCTGTACAAATTATTCTAAATGTTGGCTATAGGAAAAGTGTACAGCAAAGAGATAATAATATAGCTCCCATTTTGAGTCCTTACAATATCACCTTAATAAATATTGAGTTATACATGAATGCATATACACATTTATATACATATATAAATTTGTTATATAAGGATCAAAATATAAGATATTTAAGTGTTCTAAATTAATTAAGGTACGCAAGAGAAATTAAACCATTTGTCACAAAGTAATTACTGATGTCAACATATTTAATGCCTTAGAAAGGTTTGTATGTATGTTTGATGTAGCCTAAAATACAATTTTTTTCCCTTCTCCCCTAGAGTATCACACAAAAGCAACAAGGAAAATAGAAAGAAACGAAGAAAAACAAGAAACAGAATTTTAAGAAAAATCTGATTCAAACATGTATTATGGCTTCCAGAATAAATTGAGATTTTTCAAAAACAATACAGAGATAAACACTCCTTAGGAGAAATAGTCATAATTTCCATGTGTTTTAAATACTACAACTAGTAATATATACAGATCTATATAGATCTCTAACATGGGTCTATAAGCTCTCTATATACCAGGGTATTTAACCCTTGTATCCTCTCTATGAGATAGGTGGCATGATGCAAATAAGGAAATTGAGGCATAGAGACATTAAAAAACTGGATTAATACCATATAAGTCAAGGGTAAGTGAAGAAAGCAGGATTCAAATTCTAACAGCTTCAGCTCCGGAGGCTATACTCAAAACCAATGAACAGACTGAGTTTCCTAAGGTTGATGTCAAAGGCTATCCAAATGCTAAATTTTATGATTTTAGTAGCAAAAATTAGCAAACGCATGAATGTTATTTCTAGGCAATTCGGTTTAATCAATCAAGCCACATTGATTCAGTGGAAAACTGTGAAATAGAACAAGGTAGATCGACAGGTTCTAATGAGAACTAATCCATGAGGTATAGAGTTAAATAGAAAAGTAAAGTTCACAATATCATGGGGTAGCATGTTTTTGAACAAAAAAATACCGAGACAGAGAGGAGATCTCCAGAATAGTTTAGAAAGGACTCATATCCATGACTGCCTCTGAAGAGGGAAACTAATTATCTAGATGTAAGAGATTGGAAATATAATTTTCATTGTTAACTTTCAAAAAGAACTTGAATTCTGCACATGATCAAGTATCAGACCTACATCTTTTTGTTGCTTCTAATTAATAGATATTATTTTTTAGAGCAGGCTTCAGTATATTGAAATAAGGCTTCACATTAAAAAGATAGATTTCAGTTCCCACAAAAGAGAGCCCAAGTATATATGAGGAATTCTACCAAATATTGTAATAAGAATGAATATCAGTTCACCATAAAGGCTTCAAAAAATGTACATGAGGGAACACTTCCCAACTCATTCTCTGACGCCAATATTATCAAGATATCAAAACAGTGCATAGCTTTGTAAATATACTAAGATCTTTTAAATGTTAAATACACTTTATCACTGAATTTTGTGATATGCAAATTACATATCAACTTTTAAAAATAAAATCTATTAGAAGGAACCATAATATGGGAAGTAAAAAAAAATAAATTAAAAGAATCCTTATCCTCAAATATGTCTTTTAACAAAGGAAGAAATTGTAAAATAGCCCCAATATTGACAGATAAGATAAATCTTTAATTAAAAAGTACTAAAGCATGTAGGTAAAGATTTAAATATTTACTGAGGAAATATATAAACAATGAAAAACTATATCTATAAAAATAAGTTGCTTAAGCAATAATATCAAGTAGTTATGAATCAGTAAGTACTAGAGACAGAAAAAAAATTCTCAAAATTTCTCGCTCAAAAAATCCAGGCCCAGATAGCTTTACTGATAAATTGTACTATACATTTAAACAAGAGTCAATACCAATTCTTTACAAACTCTTCCCAAATACAGAAGAGGAGAAGAACATTTCCCAACTCATTCTGTGTGGCTAGTATGATCCTGATAGCAAAACTACACAAGGATATCATAAGAAAAGAAAACTATTTCTTAACAAGTAGCTGTAACTGAATCCAGCCACATATAGGAAGGTTTATAGACCATGACTGAGTAGGATTTATTCCTTGAATGCAAGTTTGCTTCAACATTGGAAAAATCAATAGACTCCACCATACCAATTAACAAGAAGAAAAATCACATGATTCTATCAATTGTTACAGAAAAAATTGACAAAATTTAACACCCACTGATACAAAAAAAAATTCAGCATGTTAGAAATCGAGGGAGATTTCTTTAAATTAGTAAAGAGTATCTACACCAAAAATTGCAGTTAACATCGCATTTAATATTGAAAGACAAAAGTACCCACTCCCTCTAGTAAGATTGGGAACAAAGCACGTAAGTCTACTCTCACCATTTGTTCTCAGAATAGTACTAGAAATTTTTAGTTTGCAGCAATGAAGCAAAGAAGGAAAGGAAAGGAAAGGAAAGGAAAGGAAAGGAAAGGAAAGGAAAGGAAAGGAAAGGGGAAGAAAGGAAGAAGAGAAAGAAAGAAAGAAGAAAGAAAGAAAGAGAGAGAGAGAGAAAGAAGAAAGAAAGAAAGAAAGAAAGAAAGAAAGAAAGAAAGAAAGAAAGAAAGAAAGAAAGAAAAAGAAAGAAAGAAAGAAGAAAGAAAGAAAGAAAAAGAGAAAGAAGAGAGAAAGAAAGAAGAAAGAAAGAAAGGAAAAAAGAAAGAAAGATTTATAGGTTGGAAAGGAAGAAATCAACCTGTTATTTGCAGATGGCACAATTGTGCCTAAAAAAAGAGGTCTTAAAACAATAAATGGGATCAGAAGAGGACTTTTTTCCATTGCATTTCCATTTCTCATTTTTTCCTTTTTGCCACCATATGTCTACCCATCCTTGAGCATCTTTACACCGTGTATTTTACTTTCTCTCCTGATACTATGATAAATGAGCCTCCTTTTCTCCAGGGGCGACCTATTCCTTGCCCGCGAAGTCTCATGCCCTCTGCAGTTATGAGGAGCATCACCAGGGTGCCCTGTATTTTGTTTCTATGTTTGGCTTCTTGGATATTACACTTTCATAATATTTGTAATCACTGGTCACTATTGTTCTCTCTTTTGCTGGTTCCTCCTCATCTTTCCAGTCACTTAATACTAGAGTCCTCAAAATTCAGACATCAAACTGTTTCTTTTCTTTTTTTCTTCCTTTCTTCTTCTTCTTCTTCTTCTTCTTCTTCTTCTTCTTCTTCTTCTTCTTCTTCTTCTTCTTCTTCTTCTTTCTTCTTCTTCTTCTTCGTGGTTTATTGCTTAGTGATTTTATCTCATCTCTTTGAATTAAACACTATGCACACTTTGAACTCTGCCTTTACTAGTATTGATTCCCCCAAAAAGAGTTCTTGAGATGAGGATTTGAGTACAAGTAATTTATTTGGGAAAAAAATCCTGGAGGTGGGGCAGGGTGAGGGGCATTAGACAAATAGAGAAGTTTGGAAACTAATGGAGGCAAATAAACTTGTTATTAAACAAGTTATCAGTAGAAATCAGCTTAAAATCCCATTGGGGAACGATGAGAATCAGAGAAGTGCATATGCCTGGGTTGTCCCACCAGGAGGGATGAAGAGAACGTGCAGGAATATTTATCCATTCCGAGGGCTTCTCCAAGACGATGTTAGTTCCTCTACAGCTTTGACCAGTTTCGGCTTCCGCTTCCACCTGTCAAGGAACCTAAGGCAAAAAATAATAGCTGCCAACAGTTGGAAATAGTGTGAGTTTGCAAGTATATGAAAAAATGTAATCTCTACTAAGATTTCTAAGGCATCTCAACAGTATGTTCATTATGGATTTCCTGATCTCACATATGTCCCACAGTTGTTCCTCCTGCAATTCCCATTTCACGAAATGGTAATTCCAACCTTGCAATTGCCAAAAAGATCGGAGTCACTCTTGAGTCTTCTCTCACACGACCCTTCCCACCCCCATCCAATCTGTCCACACATCCTGAGGGCTTTTCTCTCTGTGTCTCTGTGTTCTCTCAATCCCTCGCCTTTCCTTGGCTACCACCCCATCTGAGCTAGCATATGGTGACAATCTTCTAACTCATTTGTTTCATTCGGCTATAGCTTCCTGTATGACATCCAAAATGATTCTGACAAAAACCTAAAACCCATCGTGTAATTCCTCTACTCAGATCTTCTAGTAGGATTCCGTATCATTCATAATAAAAACCAATGTCTGCAAAATGCCTACAGGAACCTTACAAGGTGTGTCCTCAGGATTAACCCCCTAAACTCATCTACTACTTTCCTATGTCCTTGCTCCAATCCAACCTCTAAGCTTTGCCTTGGGCAGGAGAGCATGATCCCTTTTGGTGCCTTTGCATGTACCAATCTCTCCTGAGAATATTCTCACCCCATATCCACCAGCTCCTTCACCTTCTACCTATTTGGTTATAATACTTTCCCCCAAAAAAATAGTTAAAAATTCTAAATCTTCCACAGTTCCCATCTCCCTTTTCTGTATTGTATTCTTTTAGCATTTACCATTGAATGGAATTTTATATAATATTTCAATTAAACACTTTATGTATTTCCTCCATCTTAGAATAAATGTTGCAGGCAACTAGTTCTTTTAATTTTTGGGGGGTTTATTCATTTATTTATTGCCCAAACCTAGAATAGTATTTAGTGCTAGTGGCTCCTCAAATAAATATTGATTGTAGGAAGGAATTCACTGAATTGCATATTTATTTGAGGATTAACTGGAAGACTCTTGAAAAGCAATTTTATTTCATCCACCAGAAGAAAATGCTTTATATTCAAAGGTTTTTATAGAATGCACAATAATCTTAACACCAAAAAGCATACCAAAACAAAAACATCTCTGCAATTCATTTCAAATTCAAAACACTTTTGCATTTTATTATAACTCTTTTATATTAGTGTGTCTGGTTTCCTTTCACCTTCCATTTACTAGTATTGTTGTAGTTTTATAAGCAGAGATTATACCGAGAGTGAATTCAAAAACAAATAAAAGGTAGTATGGGGAAAAGAAGACCAAGTGAGGGAAATTTCATTCACTGTTCTCATCCAATCCGGACTAGAAAACAATTGTAAGCTGTGTTTAGTGATAGTAGACAAGAAATTTGATATATTTGCCTAACAGAAATATTAATCATGATATTAGCATTTCTTTAAAAATTTCTCTCAGAAGTAAATGTGCTTTCTTTCTCCACCATTTTGTCTGGATTTGTTGTATAGCTCTGTGTGTGGTAGAAAGCAAAAAAATAAGCAAAATACATAATATTGATTGATCTCTTTGGATGCATATCTTTTGAAAGTAACATGCCTCTAGAAGAGCAGAATATACTCACACCCATGATACTTTTACTGTAGCATAAAAAGCAATTTATTCACTAGTAAGTGTTGGTAACCAGGGACTACAGTGTCTGACCCACGGTAAACTTGATAAATATGCAAATGCATAATTGAACAAGGACTGTTAGATTCTAAAGACAGTGGCAGGGAGAGAGGAAAATGACGTTGCCTATTTGATCAAACAAAGACTTCTTTAGGGTAACAAAATCTAGCTAAATCACCTAAATCAACTTAATCAAATTACTTGATTCATTTATTTCTGTTCATAGGACTGTGACTTCTCCATTATAAATTTATCAAAATAGCAAATAAACGAGAACATTTGCTTAATTATTTAATACTATTTCTCAGTCTCTAGACTATATGATTTTTTTAAACCTCTATTTTTACCTTGGCTATAGGCAGAACAGTCCCACCTGGGACGAGACACCCAATGAAGCTTAGTCAGACATACAAATGTGTAGAAATGTGAGTTTTGGTAAAAGGAAGAGTGACGTGGATAGAAATAAATTTGGCGTGGTACCAGAGGGGAGGTTTTCAGTTTATGTAAAGTACACTGCTAACAACAGTAATGACAAACCCTGGGAAAGATGGAAGGTAAACTTGAGGGCAAAAGAGAGACACTCAGGTCATAAGGGGTAAAGAACAAGAGTGGAGTAAAAAAAAATATGTAGAAAAAAATAAAAATAAATACGTAGAAAGAACTTTGCAAATTTTGTTCTGGCTCTATCGTCCACAATCATTGTCAAGACTTCCAACAATGGTCCCCAGAGAGTCCTTGAACACAGTTGTGCGTCTGCTTCATCTACTGTGGGGTGGTCTAGAAGCCTCAGGTGCTGTAGGGCCTTTGAAATGTTGTTTCTATGTTTGTATTATTTCTGGAAGTATGTAAAGCCATTGAATACTGGTCAGGTTGATTTTACGGGTCCCCAGATCACATCACAGTTCTCGTGCTAACTGGACAGATTAATCAAAGCGAACTGTATATCAACTAGGCTTAGTGATAATAAATTTAAAGGATTTTTTTCCTCGTAAATTAACTCCATAAAACTGAAAATTCCTTGAAACAAAAAAGCTTTCCATTAAATGTCCTCTGGATTAATGTTAGACACAAGTTATGAAATCAATCACTAGGCTCTTGAAAAAAAAGAACAGTGAATACCTTCCTAGAACATATGT
Organism: Vulpes vulpes; assembly: GCF_048418805.1. NCBI lineage: Eukaryota > Metazoa > Chordata > Mammalia > Carnivora > Canidae > Vulpes > Vulpes vulpes. Next base: position 143,715,713 of record NC_132783.1, read on the forward strand.
CCTTATTTCCTTTTTCCTTTGTATGGTCTCATTATCTTAAAAGAAAAAAAAAATGTGTCGAGGGAAGTGCGATAGTGTTGAGTTTGTACACAATATCATCCCACAGAGCACCTCGCTGGTTAATAGAAACGTTGCTAAAAGTTACAGCAGTGCAGGATTTTCCCTTAGGCTATAAATAATAGATTACTTTGGTGTTTAATCCAGTGCTGACAAGAAGAGGAATGAGTTGGCATCCATATGGTGAATATTAACTACATTTCTAGCTATTGTTGCACTTAAATATTTAAGGCCTTATTTATAGATTGCAATAAAATGAAATAAGGAATTAATATATTGAATATAAAATTGTAAACAAGATCGTGTGCAGCAAAGGCATTATAAAGCATTTCTTCTCTACAAAACCTGCCTTGTCTGATTAATAGAGAACCTGTAAAAGCATAACTTAATTATTGAGAGGTTGAATTTATCTCTCCGTGAATGGCTGGGATCCTGATGTAAATATTAGGTGAGACTACGTGGCCTGATGTCATGGATTCAAAAAATTGTTTTGGTGTTCTCACTTCTGCTGCTGTGTCATACGTGGAACCCCTTTTGCAAGAGCCTGTGTTGGCAAATGTACAATAGGGGGAATCATATGTATTCTACATTGAAAGCACCCTTGGAACAATTAAAATAGATATTTTTCTAAAAGAATATGTAGATTGTACAATATTTTAGTAGTATTTTTTCTGCTTACTTGATTCCTATGGACTTTAGTTCCTCAGAGAGCAAGATCTATTTTTTTTCCATCTTTATATAGCTTCCTAGTGTCCTATATATAAGAAATTCTCATTCAATATTTATTAAATGAATAAATGCAAAAATGAATAGATAAATAAATGAATGCATAATTTTGATCAATGGGTTAAGTTTTCCATTGTCTACAGTGGAAAATTCACTCTTGCCAGCACACCCCAGTGAAAATGCTATTCTCCATAATTCCAATCATAGAATTAATTCTGATTTCCAACAGAAACAAAGTTATCTCTGTACATCCTATGTGTTTTTGAAATCGGGTTAATTATATCCTGCTCTATTTGTACTTCCTGGTTTTTTTTTTTTTTTGGCATTGAGATGTGAAAGAGGCTGGAGAAATGTTATAACTTCACAGAGATTTTCATATTTCATCTCAATTTTCTGGATAAGTAAATCTATATAATGTAGTTCACTAGAAGGTGTACTTTATGTGGAATCATATGAACTTGGTTTTATACCTGGACCTGCCACATACTAGCCGGGAGGTGTAGGTGACTCACTTCTTACTTATGAATTTAGGATACTAATATCTCCTACCTTACTCCCCTAGAGAGTGGAAAGTACTAACTGGGCCAATGTAGATAAAGGGACATTGACAAAAACAAACATTTCTAGAGATAAAACCAATTATTATAATTAGACACATGATCCCTAGTTTTGGATTATTTTTAGCATGACATCTTTATTGTTTTTAGTTTATTTCAAGTAGTGTGTACTCTTATACAATGCTCAATACAAAGCTATACATGAGGCAGTGGTCAATATTAATTATTAGTTTACTATATGAATGATTAAAATATTCTTGACTTCAACAAAGATTAAACAAAAATGTCATCATGGGAAGAGCAAGCCATCTTAAATGTGATTTTTTTATTGAAGGATAAAAATGTAACAAAAATAAATTTAAAATATACTATAATGCCACGTTGCCTTACTATAAAAATAGTCACTATCTTGTTTGTGACCTAGAATAAAACTTACAGTGATGGATATTTTTAATTATTTTACTGTATTTTCTGATTATGTTCTAAAAAGTAATTTGAGTATTAGTGCTTTATTAAGATTAAGCTAATCTTTAAATTTAAACCAGGAAGTTCACACTGACTCTATCGTCTTCTAAATGAAACTCAGGATCTTCTTTTTCATACATGTTGGTGGGAATGCAAGCCACTTTAGTAAACAGCATGAGGTTTCCTCAAGGAGTTAAAACTGGAGTGATCCTATGACCCAGCAATTGCACTACTAGGTATTTAACCAAACTGAAAAAAGCCCAGATATCCATCGACAGATGAATGGATAAAGATATGGTATATATATATATATATATATATATATATATATATATATATATATAATGGAATAACAGTCTTCAAAAAGGATGAAATCTTACCATTTATATCAATGTGGATGGAACTAGAGGATATTATGTTAAGCAAAACAAGTCAATCAGAGAAAGACAATTATGATATGATTTCATTTGTAGGTGGAATGTAAGACACAAAGTAGAGGATCATAGGGGAAGGGGGAGAAAAATAAGATGAAATCAGAGAGGGAGACAAACTATAAGAGACTCTTATATATAAAAAAACTGAGGGTTGTATGAGGGGAGGAGGGTGGAGAGCTGTGGTAAGCAGGTGATGGGCAGGCATGTGCTGGAATGAGCACTGAATGTTATATGCCATGGATGAATAACTGAACTCTACTTTAGAAACTAATGATACACTATATGTTAACTAATTGAATTTAAATAAAATAAGCTTAAAAAAGAAAAAAAATACTCAGTATCTCCAAAATGTTACAGATTCACATTTTATTTTTATTGTAAACAGCAAGATATAAAAATGTTATGGCTATTAAATATTTGCTTTTTATTTATTTTCCACTGCACATAAAAGATCCTATTAATTTCTATTATTTAGTCTACTTAAAGCAAGTAATTTGAGCTGTAAAAAACACAATGCAAAACTTTTCCTCATTTTTGGTTGTTATTTTAGTATTACATTCCCAGATGACGCAGGTTGTCTGTGAAGGATGGCCTATGATGAACAGTATTTATTTAGGCTCCCAAAATCATCATCACTAAGAAATATTTCATTTCCAATGACCTCGGCAGCAATGATCATGAGGAATAAAGCATGTATTTACATCACAATGGTTTTAGACAGTTTCTATTCAAGAAATGATGATATCAGAAATAAACTCTGTTCATTATCAATGTTATGATGGGACAGGGCTACTACCATAAATGGGTCGATTTCTGTGGTTCAAAAATATCTCCTGAGCACTTTTCCATTAGACTCACTATGGTACCTCTCCTCCTCCTACATATCACTCTGCTGGGCAATGCTCATTGTGTGGATATGTCAGAGCATGATGTCCAACCAATACTCCCATCCTCACATCATCCGTGTATGTCAATCTAGAAACAGAAATTAGATCATAACCTTAAGTATTTCCCCCATCTATGACACTAGCAGACTGTATTGGTTTGCCTGCACAAGCAGGGAACACATCACCACAAAATTTGGTTCACGCACTAAGACTAATGATGCCACCTGCATTAAGAGGGTATAAAGAAATGTATTACTCACATAATGAGGCTTTCTGGGGAGAACAGGGCAGGTCCCCCAAGCTGTCCAAAAATAGCTTGACAGAACAGGGAAGGGTCCCTGGCTTAGGGTTTTCTGGCTTTTAGGGGGTAAAATTAGAGTAAGGATTCCCTGACATGGATCATGGCTTCTGTGGTTTGAGTTTCCCACCAGCACCCGAAGAAACACCCATGCTTTCTAATCTGCTGATCCAAATGTGGGGCAAAAGGGAAACAGGAGTGATGCGGTTTAGAAACTCTAAATAGGCAAACATCAATAATAGAGTCAGACAATTTATTAAATTTAACCCCAATATTTAAAAGAAAATGGAAATGTGTCATGTTTTATTTAATTGAATTTGGACTTGCTTAATTAAGTCATTATGGTGCACTAGGAGGCCTGTAGCCTGAGGCTGGTAAGGGAGATGAGAGTTCCATTGAATGCCTTATTTAGGAGCCCGGCATTGTGCATTTTGAGAAGTTAAATGAGTGACTTGGTAGCTGTCAGTAATGCCTAGGACTCCGAAAGGCCTAAGTTATACCTTGAAGAGGACTTCGATAGTTGTATTAGAAGGGGTAGAGACTTGTTCGACCTGGGTTACATTAAGGCAGCTGTGAGGCAAGAGATTTGCAGAGCTCTGTACCCCAGAGGTAGCAAGCTTGGAAAAGGAATTACCGTGGCTGCCAGACCATTGGCAAGGGATGAAGAATATGCAAACATTTCCAAATGGATCGTGTGTTTTGTTTCATTTAGTTTTGCATGAGCATTTGGAGCCAAGGTAAATTCCTGAAGTCTGAGGAATTTTGTTGATCATTGGTTCTTATCATTTATCAGGGACATCTGATCCGGTTAAGGTGTGAAAACCAACAGCTCTTCAACAGGCTCCAACACATGTCATTGTAATGGTCTCGTCCATTAAGTATACAATCCCTTTTGCTGGTCACTCAGTTGAATCCAAAGGACAACCAAAGAGTCGAGGAGAGGACTTACACCCACCAGCACCATGACCTTTCACGAGGAACTGAAGGTAGGAGATATGCTTTTCTGGAAACGGCACGGACAGAGGGCTCAGGTTTGGCTCCATCTTGTAGTTACAATTTACATGTTAGCAAAGAGGACTCAATGACTGATTAGCTTGCAGGGTACTGATTTCAAGTTTCAAAGAATAATGGGAAGTTGAATATGGAAGTTCAGGTCTCAAGGCCTGGGAGTGTCTCTGTTCTAGGAGAATAAAGGAGAGCGCCCTGTCATTCTTACAGCAGGTAGCATGGGACTGAGGAAGTCAGCGTTTGAATAGCAGTTATTGAGCAAACTTACAGCCGTCATGGATAGTCGAGAAAACTGCTAAGGGTACGAGTGGACGTTGCTAATACTCGTGTCATGAAGAAGTGTCTGGGATACTAATGCCTGTGACTGTAGTATGGCAATTTGAGAAGATTCTAGAGCCTTTTGTAGTGAGATATTGCAAGTAAATGGCATAAATGGGCTTTAGTAAAATTTATAAAAATAAATATACTATCTGTAAAACCAAAAAAGTCTAAAAGATGCTGAATTAGGTTTTTTTTTTTTAAGGATTTTATTTATTTATTCATGAGAAACACAGAGAGAGGCAGAGACATAGGCAGAAGGAGAAGCAGGCTCCCTGCAGGGGAGCCTGATGCATGACTTGATCCCAGGACCCCAGGATCATGCCCTGATCTGAAGACAAACACTCAGCCCTGGAGCCCTTAGGGTCCCCTGGATTAGTTTTAATATCATAAATACTGAGTGGGTCAATAGTTGCTTCTTGACAGTGTTAGGGATTAAAGCTGTTGAAGATGGGGCAGGTGGAGGCTCAGTTGGTTAAGTCTGCTTCTTTCCCTGCTCCTGGCTTGTGCCCTTTCTCACTATCTCTGTATCTCTCTCTCAAATAAATAAATAAATAAATAAATAAATAAATCAAAAAAATTAAGCTGCTGAAGATCTAGGAGTTTTTTGCATTTCTTAATTTATATCTTGAAGAAGACCTGCATAATGTATAAAACCATTCTGATTCTTCAGGTAACAAATCTAAGTCATACTTGCATTCTTTTGATTTTTCAAGTCCAGCACTCTCTCATAGGCAAAAAGGCTCTTTCTGAGCCTGTAATTTCAACCTCTAAGTTATACCATGTGGAAAATCTTTGGTAGGTGAGTAAGAAGTGATGAACTCATAAACAGGGCAATACAATATGTATACATTTTAGTAATGTATACAATTTAGTACAATACAATTTAGCAATATTAGTGCACTTGACTAATAAATTAGCTTTATATTCACTCGTCTGAAGTCTGCTTGCCTTACTAGAGTTATATATGCTTTTGGTTAATATATATTCCTAAATCTTATGGGTTAGTTGCCCTCTTGACATACAGATGTTTTTAAAGATTAATATAATACGCTTTCGTTTCAAGCAGCTTGGGGTAACCTATAAATCTTACCTCCCTCTGTCTTTTCATCCAATTTCATCCAATTTCACCAGGAAATCCTCTTGACACTAATTTTTTGTTCTATTAGCACTCCTTTTAAAATATAGCTTTAAATAAATAACTGCAAAAGCGAAGCACAAATAAAGAATTATATAAATTCATTGAAGAATTAAAAGTTGAAACAGACTTTGCTTATTTGTCATGCAAGGGAACACATACTAATGAAGAAATTCACCAAGTGGATCACTAAAGGGAGAAAAATCAAGGACTTTATGAGCAGAAAGATGAGGGCTTGTGATCTGTTAATTAGGGTTGAGAAATGTGTAGTCTGGGTGAGGTAGAATGTCTGCACCTGGTTGGTTCAAACAAGTCCCATCGTTCATTGGCCAGGGAAGACAGTTAGCTTAGGTCCATTGAGGGTCTGGTGAGTGGGCTTTAACTGAAAGTACCGAGTCATTGCTCAGCCTCTACTGGTGCGTCGCTCAAAGTGCATCATTGTTTAACAGTCTGAGTTCACTGAGATACCACTTGGTTTTGTTCCCACCCAGGCAACTGCTACTGTACATGGACATTAGTCTTATTATAAATCTGAATCTCTCACTAATTTCCCTGCTGCAGCCCTCTATAAGACATCATCATTATCATCTGGGTAATTCCCACAGCCTCCTTCCTGGTTTCCCAGCTTTTGGCTTTGTTCCCTTATGAACGTAATCATTGAGAACTCTAAGTCAGATCATGTCACTTTTCTGTTCAAAAACCCAGATTCAACTACTCGTTTCAGTTGCAGTAAAAGCTGAATTTCTTATAATGGCTAACAATACTCCAAAGTTTCTATACCACCACCCAGTATATCTGAATTCCATTCTGATATCCCTCATCACTTACTTGTCCCTATGCACGTATTTTTTCCCCTATAATTCAGCCACTCTAAGGCCTTGAACTAACTTGGATCTTATCCCCCACAGATTTACCTGCCTTACTCCTTGAACTTGTCAAGTTCTTGCTTCAGTATTATCTTCTCTAAGGGGTCTAACTTGGTCCCCCTGCGTATATTTGCAAACTATTTATTGTGTATTCAATTATTTTCTTAAGAAATTTAATGATATGCTTCTAATATACTTTATAATTTATTTATTCATCCATCTACTCAGTATGTATCATACAGTTCTTATCTCCCCACAAAGGAACTTAAGCTACACAAGAAGTATAGACAGATGCTTTCTGTTCACAAATATTTCTCAAGCATATGAGTGATTAACAGATGTTTCAGCAAACTCTCATAATTTAGCAGAACAGCATATATGAGGTCATAATGTGCTGCAAAAATTTAAATGATTTAAATGATATTCCCTGACAATAAGCAATGAAACTGAAAATTAAGAATGAAATACCAAAGCAAACTCCCCAGCTGAAAATTTGTTAAATAAAGCAAGTCTTATTTAGTGAATAAGAAAAATAAATTAGTAATATAAACTTAAAATGTGTGTTAACATCTTTTTCCCTTTGAGAAATTTTTGTTCTTTATGTTGTTGTTCTGATTTTATATTTAAAATTTGAAAGAAAAAAACCATAAAATTTGTGGTTACTCTTCTATGAGTAAACTTTAGCTATATCCAATTTCATTTTAATTTTTTTCCAAATATCCTGATATTTCTGATTTGCTTCTGACTTGAATCGAGTGTCACTTAAATTTTTAAAACTTTCATTTTTGGGGGGTATTTTTTTAATATTTCAACTATTAAATTTTACAAGTAGTATGCTATGGTTAAATCTCTACTATTTCTATGTTTGATAATTATTAACTCTTTTGTGGCTTGATAACTAGCTATTTTTGAAATAAATATTCTAATGGGGGGCACCTGGGTGTCTTAGTGGTTGAGCATCTGCCTTTGGCTCAGGTCATGACCCCAGAGTCCTGGGATCCAGTCCCCCATTGCGTTCCCCGCAGGGAGCTTTTCCTTCTGCCTATGTCTCTGCCTTTCTCTCTATGTCTCTCATGAATAAATAAAATCTTAAAAATAAAAAAAAAAGAACTGTGGGGTGGGTTTATAAGAGAAATGACATTTGCTAGAGATATTTAATACATCTTATGTGGTGTATTTGAAAAAATACTATTTTGATAGTCAAATGACTATTTTTTAACTACAAATTTTAAATTAAAATCCAAATTAAATTAGATTAAGTTAAAATTTTCCATATTAATTATTAAAACTAAGTCATTAGTAGGAACAAAAGGTCAAGTTTATTGAACACTTTTTGTTGTTGTTGAGTATTCTAAAAAACAATATCTGTGATTTATGGAAATATGAATAAAAGGTATTAAACTTAGCCTTTGAAAACTACAACTTTGTACATATCAAAGAAGTTATCATAATCTCTTCACACCTCATTTTTCTTTATACAAATATGTTTGATAAGCTGATTTAAAGGTTTTTACAATATTAGAGTAACATGAGAGAATTTTTTCTATAACTCCTTTTGTTCCCAAACTGTAGTAAATTTAAGAATTCACAGCATGAAAGTTATATATATATATATATATATATATATATATATATATATATAAGTTAATAAGAGTCAGAGTAACAAAGTCTCTAGAAACAAACTTAATTCTTAATTCTTCAATATGCACTGACAATGTAAAGACAAAATTATGTTTTAAATGGTGTGTGTGTGTGTGTGTGTGTGTGGTCCTATATTACATTGTGTACATTATCAGCAGCATGAACAATTGACAACTGTTATTTGTTTCATCTCTTCTTAAAATTAAATGATCACCATATATTAGAATAAATTATCACTGCATAGTGATTTTACAATGGCACCACTGAAAAATATTTTGTTAGAATAATTACATTTTCCTCAAATTACGCCACAGCTTGATTAGGTCCATATTGCTTATATCTTTCTAGAGTTCCACTACACTTTCCCTTTTTCCCAACTGTGCAGTGGAATATATTTATGCTTTGTTACTTCTGGTACCTTCACTGAAGAGGCATAGGAAATGTTATTATCCACCCAGGAGAAAAACAAAATTCTTGCTAGAAAAATATTGATTTACTTAACTGGATGAGACATATCATGTAAAACCTAGACCTGAACACTAAGGGGTTGGCAATGGAAAAATCGATTAAATAATTATGTACAAATGAAAGAATTGATATAATAATAAAAATAGCATTTACCAAGCACTTTCCACACATTTTGCTAAACATTTATGTGCAATATTTCATAATTGATGGGTGTATTTGAATTATATTCTGTCTGAAACTTAGCCTATGTGATTAAACTAAGATATTACCTTCTATTTGTCTAGGAGCCCAAATTGCCGGATAGTTCACTTTTCAAATAAAGACTGACCCGCATTTCACTTTCCATTTATAATTTGAGTGATCATTAAATGTAACCAGATGGAGTGAATAAGAGAATCAACAAAAAGTGGATTTTATCTTCTATGAGCTTTTTGTTCACAATTCAATTCATGAAGAAAAATCACTGGTAATAGAAATTCTCATTGAATATGAGCATGCCATATTAAAGTAAGCCGAAAAGTCTAATCCATCTAGATTTTCTCTAGTGTTTAAATAGCTTGTTGTATCCATGTATGTGTGTGTGTGACTGTGTATATTTTTGCTTGAGAAATAGATGAAATTTTTTTTCGTTGTTTTGTTTTGGGTAGACATACTGACTTGGGGAAGCAATAACTAGGGCAGTAGAATCAATTATCATACTCACAGTGTTTTCTCTGGTTATTAAGTATCCCCAGAGCTAACATCAGCTTAGGAAACTACTGACTCTGGAGTCCAAGGTCATGTTTACTTTCATACAACTCTCATTAGGATCACATACAAACCCTCATTAAAGGGTGCAGTGAGTGGAAGTATTTGCATATTATTTTATTACATAGTTCTTTTGGCCTTTTCTCCTCCATAATGCCAGGATGCTATTTTCACCAATTAAAAATATGTTGAGAAATACTATCAGGATTTACGAGACAATGTAGTCTGTTAACACTTGGCCTTCAAGCATATGTGATACCACTGTTACTATAATACTCTCCTAAGTGCATAGAGACTCTATTTAGTAGAATCAATCTGTGATCTGGGAAGGTGGGAAAATAAAGGAGAGGATTAGTTCATCAATAGCAGAATCTGAAGGGAAATTACGCCAAGGGGCAGAGTAATTAGTGCTGTTATTTTGTTAGAGTATCCCAGTCCTAGAACACTAGAGATGGGAGTGATCTACACTTCCCATCTTTAGAAAGAATTCTGAATTTAGTGACTTCTCATGGGACAATTTTTGAAGAGACAAAGAGATTGGAATATTTAGTTATTAACAGTATTATTAGAAAAGATGGCAGGTGGAGAAAAGCTTAATAAAATTATAGTTGGTTAGATTTAAGACTTCTAAGAACTTCCCAGATACTAACCATCCTTTTAGTTATGGAAAAATATGCAAACAAATATTTCTTGAGAGACTACACAAGGGTCATGCAATACTCAATCGAATCACTAACCTCAGCCAAGATTCAATTGAATGTAAATTTGCCTCCATTTCTCATTAAGGGTGCTTAGCTAAGATTCTGTGCAGAATGTCATGCTGACATTGTACAGTTAGGTGCTTCCATTCATAGAGCCAGAAGGAAGTCTGCATCCTAGACATTCTCGCCAATGGGCCAACATGGGGATAAGACCACTTTGGCTTTTCAGACCAGAACAACCGGAGACTGCAAGTAAAAAGAGATTCTCCTATTTTACTAATCTTCTTTGAAAATGGGCTGTTTGGATGAAAACTTTGTTCTGGGCAGGATCTAGACTCATCCCTCTTCACTAAAAATCAAGTATGTAAAAGCGTAAAAGGGACACTGTCCTCTAGATGTCTTCTCTCCAGTTTTCTTTATTCATGAAAATATAGGCCAAAAATGCTAAAAGAAAGAAAAGACATGGGACACCTGGGTGGCATAGTTGGTTAAGCGACTGACTCTTGGTTTAGGCTCAGGTCGTGATCTCAGAGTTACGAGATGGAGCTCCCTCCACGTTGGGGTCCATGTTCAGGGTGAGTCTGCTTGAGATTGTCTCTCCCTCTCCCTCTACCCTGCCCACTTGCACTCTTTCTCTCTCTCTAAAATAAATATAAATAAACCTTCAAAAATAAAAGAAAGAAAGAAAGAAAGAAAGCAATGTACTCCTTACACTAAACTGTCACACACTGTGAATACTCTCCCTGACTCATCTTCAGGTTTATTTATCTATAAAGTCACACATTCGGGGATCCCTGGGTGGCTCAATGGTTAAGTGTCTGCTCTCAGCCCAGGGCATGACCCCAGGGTCCTGGGATCGAGTCCCACATGGGGCTCCCTGCATGAAGCCTGCTTCTCCCTCTGCCTGTGTCTCTGCCTCTCTCTCTCTCTCTCTCTGTGTGTGTCTCTCATGAGTAAATAAATAAAATCTTTAAAAAAAATAATAAAGTCACATTCCTCTGCAAAGGAGTATCTTCTACATAAAACAGGAGTCGCACTCCTCAAGACTTTTATACATTTCCTCACCAAAAAATGATCACATTCATATCAATTGCCACTTTGCCTTGTCTCACCCAAATTTATCATAGGGTTTTTTAGATTAATAAGTATAAGCTGCCTTATTTTATTCCATTGGCTGCCTAACATTCAATTGTGTGGCTATGATTTGACTTACGAAATTATTCCTCTTCTGTATAGCACATAAGCTTTTTGCCCAGATAAACTATTATTAAAAACAAAACAAAACAAAACAAAAACAAGCAAAACACTGGCTTGATTCTCTTTATATGTGAATCTCATGCTCTGTTCTACACAAAACAAATATTCCTAAGGGGAATTGCTGAACACTAAGAAATACATATTTAATACTTAAGGAATAATAGTAGGTTATTTTTCAAAGTTGTAATTAATTTATACTCTCCTCAGCAATGAGAGATACTTCTAATCATTTCCTTAATTCTAAGTACTTTTTTGAATTTGCCAGAATTTTCACTTGAAACCTTTCTCTATGTATTAATTTACATTCCAATGGTTAAGATAGTTGAGAATTATTTCAAATATTTATTGACCATATGTATGCCTTCTTTGACAAATCGCCCTCTGTTTTGATTTTGCTGCTTCTTGCTAGTTCTGGCACAGTACGCAAGGAATTCTCATTAGAAATCACTCTGCTTCTAAACCAGAAAACAGACTGTTAATTATAGAGAACTGATGGTCACCGGAGGGGAAGGGAGGAGGGGGCAGGTGGGTTAGATGAGTGATAGGGATACAGGAGGGCACTTGTGATGATCACTGGGTGTTGTATGGAAGCGATGAATCACTAACTCTGCTCCTGAAACTAATATTGCACTGCGTGTTAACTAATGGAAATTTAAATAAAAGCTTGGAGGAAAAACAACAACAACAACAAAAAAAACCTAAAACATACTGTGAAGTTACTCTCAAACCAAAAAGAAATTGCTTTGCTTCTGAATGAAAGGGAAAGAATTCAGAAATGGGTGGGTAGATTTGGACACTCAGTGGAGATACTGACTGTACCGCCAGGTCCATAATCTACATCATCAACATTTTGGTCTCTCTTGGTTCAGTACACTCAACCTTTGACCAAATGTTGGGGACTTTTGCAAAGATTAATAGGCTGAAGAATTAAGCAGGGGTTGGACCAACAGTACTTTGTAAAGCACCTTAAATCCAACCGAGGACTTCAGTGACACTATGTGGACTATCAAAATGTATTCAGAAAGATGTATCATGAGTAGGTGACTAATTTTAAAAGTTCATTCTTAAAAAAATAAATGATTTATATATGATTTAGAAAGGAAAAAAAGGAGAAAATTTTAACTGTGCAAATAAATTAGGCAGGGACTTGGAGTCTGCTAGAGGCAATGGAGAGATTAAGGGAATTGGGTCTCGACAAACTTTGAGAAAAATTGATCAGCAGAGTGTTATTGGATGTGGGATGGGAAAAAGAAAAAAGAATTAGGAATGATACCTTGCTTTATGGTTACATAATTGGGTCTCGACAAACTTTGAGAAAAATTGATCAGCAGAGTGTGATTGGATGTGGGATGGGAAAAAGAAAAAAGAATTAGGAATGATACCTTGCTTTATGGTTACATAAGGACATTATTTATTAAGCAGGAGCAAGTTCAAAAGAATATATGAAATAAGCTAACTGGATGGACATTTGGATAGGTTAAGGTGAAATATATCTAAAACCTATTTTTGTATTCCATAGGGAAATGATTACATATATCAATACAGATTATTTCTTATCTTCATAGACTTACCAATGGTGAATTCATTTTAAGTCACAAGGTACAAGACAACCTATTTAATTAGGTATATTTATAGATTAAATTACATTGCTGACACTGAACTTCAAACAAGATAAGCACTTTTCATTAAACAAATGATATATTAAATATATATATATATTTATTTATTTATAAAGCCACTGTCCAATTTATTTTATTAGTAGTTTTACTATGGAAGACACAAAAGTGAAAGGGTACAGAATTCCAAAGAAATTATTTTAAAGAAGTCTTACATTTTTTTCCCCAGAGATCTTTTGTTCCTCAATTATTTTTGCACAGCTCAAGTGACTATTTACTTTGCTAAAACAATCATCTTTCAACAAAGGTGTTACAGATGTAATCAAAGTGGTTTTCTTCTGTAATTTTACTGAGTAGAAAATGTTGGCATTACCGTTTAGTCACCCAAAAATATTGTGACAGGAAAGAGAACACATAACATGTCTGCATACCTGGAAAAATAATGGCCCCACTTACTAAAATATTCTAGAGGTAAAGAAGCAAGATGGGATGGAGAAGAGATGGAAAGGAAGGAGGGAGAGAGGGAAAGACAGGGAAAGAGAGGAGGAGAGCAAGCACAATTGTTCTTTGATATTTCTCTCACAGAACTGTGCTTCCTTTGGACTCTTCTTGAACATCAGCTTTATATCCCAGGGTGCAGTTAAATATTTTAAAAGAGGAATATAAAAAGATCAAAAAGGTTCTTTCTGAAATTAAAATGGAATAGATCAATGAAAAGGATTTCTTCTTGCAAATCCCTTGCTTTAAAGTTCATCATTTCATTTTGCTGTAAAATTACAGTAGCCTTTGAGAATTTGATGCCATTTATGCCTAGTCTCTCATTTACCCTTGATTTTTAAATTCTGTTAATCCTGCTTTATGCTGTATTCCATCCTACACAGTATTTTATTCTCAGCACATTTTCTCCGTGTAAAATTAGGTATTTGTTTTGTTATCAGTATCTTTCCGTTTCCTTTTCTTTCATGTGTGTTGATAAGCTTTGGTTAATATTTGCTTAAATAATGAATATCTTTAGCGCTTAAATCACCTATTGAGACATTAAAGGATCAGATTACTTATAATTACTTATGTTCTGTTTGTACTGACTCACTTTTGGAACCGTCTTGGACTGAAGTTATTGAGTGAGTTCCCAGCATTTAATCTCCATGGATTGTCATTTAACTGTATTGACATTTTAGTCCATATCTTTTGTACTATGTCATGGTCCCACTCACTATTTAGTGTGATATGACAAGCAGGGTTGCCCTGATAGGACCATGGACACTTCCCTGAGCTGCCTAGACAATGAGCTAGCTGGAAGCACTTCAATTCTCCCAGAAAAAAAAAAAATGCTACCCCCAGGCTAGCTTCCCACATGACTAGTGACTTGTTGCCATTGCATGTACCTAAATCCAATTCCCAAAAGGCTCCTACGTCCATAGAAGCAGAGCTGCTGCCACTTAAATCAAACCTTAGTTGCTTCATTTGTACATTTGTCCACCCTGACAAAGCCACTATCATTTTGAATTAAAGAGAGAAAGGAGAGTACTTGAGTGGCTCAGCGGTTGAGCATTTGCCTTTGGCTCAGGTCATGATCCCAGGGTCCTGAGGTTGAGTCCCTGCATGGAGCCTGCTTCTCTCTTTGCCTATGTCTCTCCTCTCTCTGTGTGTCTCTCATGAATAAATAAATGAAAAATCTTTAAAAAATAAGAAGAAAGAAAGAAGAAAAGAAAAAGAAAGAAAAGAAGAAAAGAAGAAAAGAAAAGAAGAAAAGAAAAGAAAGAAAAGAAAAGAAAAGAAGAAAAGAAAAGAAAGAAAAGAGAAAAGAAAAGAAAAGAAAAAGAAAGAAAAGAAAAGAAAAGAAAAAGAAAAGAAAAGAAAAAAGAAAAGAAAAGAAAAGAAAAGAAAGAAAAGAAAAGAAAAGGAAAAAAAGAAAAGAAAAGGAAAAGAAAAGAGAAGGGAATCAGAGCCTGGGTTTCTTTTTCTGGAATGCAAATTCATGCCTTTGCCCATCAGCACCCCTGACCCTGGCTTATGTCTTTCTGATTATAATGAGAGTCCAAGACCTAAGTCACCTCTATTTTGCTACTGCTGATTTGTAAGTTTCTTCAATACAGCCTTTTTTCTTAGTGTGTGCCATATAAAATGTGGAACTGGTCAAGAACCCCCACTGTCTATCAGGCAGTCACTGCAGGGAGACCTATCTCACAGGATGCTCACCTGGTTTAATTTCAGTGATGCCTTTTAAGTTAAAAAATACATAAACTTCTGATTCATTTATTTTGTGCTCATTTTATTGTAATCCTCTGGCAAAACCACAATCCTAAGTTTATCTCTCAAGATGTTCCTTCAATATGGTGGAATCTTTCTTCTGAAACAACACACAACCCTGGTAATTGGTGTCCCTTGAATGATGATTTATCTAAAGTGAGTCATCACTCGTGCTGCTAATTTTTTACCTTCCCGCCAAGCATCAACTCTTTTTCTCCATGCTCAGATCCAGCCATTTTCTCTCTCTCTCTTTTAAAATTTTACTGAGTAAACGGAATTATCAGAAAAGAACCACAATCTTCTATCATCTCATCTGTACCTATGAACTTTGCCTTCATTTCTACTGTGAAAACGTTCAGCGACTCCAATCCACATGTAGCAAAATGCCTATGAGTTTCCAATGGCTCATACGGTCTATGGGATCTGGCTCCTGTTACCTCTTGGATCTCATCCCGTCAGTCTCTACCTGGCTTGACAGTCATAGGATAGGTATTGATCTTTGTTGTGCCCTTTGCTTGGAATGTTCCTCATCAGATAGTCACATGATATACTTTCTCACGACCTTGAAGCCTGACTCAAAGGTCACCTTCACAGTCACATGTCTGACCCCTTTCTATTGAAAATTACGTCCTTCAATCTTTCTCCACATGTCTTCCTCTCAATTTCTGCAAAGCACTTACAACCCTCCATAAATATGTACATTTTCCCTCCCTCCCTCTCTCTCCTCTCTCTCTTCCTCTGCCTCACTCTGCCTAGTAGTTTCCTGTGTAACTCCAAAAGGATCTGGAATTATCAATTGATCCTTGGTCCTTTTATAGAATGTTGCCTACTACTTAAGAAACACTCTCAATAAATACTTTTTATTTTAATGTCACTATGTTTTCAACAGAATAATTATGCATTTTTTTTAGTGGCTGATACAAAATAGCAGCAAACACAAAGGCTCACAGTAAATTTTATAATTATTATCATATGTTATAATTTCACATTTTTGATACTTTCACATATTTCAAGGTTTTTTTTCTTTACTTTTATTTATTTTATTTTTTTTAAAGATTTATTTATTTATGGGCAAAGGGGCAGAGGGAAAGAATCTTTAGGCAGGCTCCCCGCTGAGCATGGAGCCCAATGTAGGGCTCAATCCCACGACCAAGAGATCATGACCTGAGCTGAAACCGAGTCAGAAACTTAACCAACTGAGCTACCTAGGCTCCCCCATATTTTCAGGTTTTTAAAAACAATATTAGAACACATGAAAATATATTAATGAAAAAATGTTTTACAAATAAAATGTTTTACAAATAATTATAAAATAAATAAATAAATAAGGTTTTAAAGAAGGTTTTACTTATTTATTCATGAGAGAACAGAAAGAGGCAGAGACCCAGGCAGAGGGAGAAGCAGACTCCCTGTGGGGAGACTGATGCGGAACTTGATCCCAGGACCCCGGGTCATGCCCTGGACCAAAGGCAGACACACAACCACTGAGCCACCCATGTGCCTCCTACCTAATAGTACTAACTTTGTACCCAAATAAAATAAAATCTTCAAATACACATAGAACTTGATGATTCTTCCTAAGCTTAAACTAATAGGAGCCGAGAGACTACCAAAATGTTGTGAAGATATAGTCACTGAGTAATATATACTTGCTGATACCAATTTTGTGGGATTTTTCTCTTATCAATGAAGGAGAAATGTAATTCTTAAAAAAATTATTCAACTATTTAAAATAATTGATCAGTTCACGCATTAATTCAACTAGATTTTGGTGAACACAGCCATATATACTCTGCTAAGGAAAATAAGCAGTACAAAACTGAGTAAGACATAGATATTTACTCTGAAATCTTAAAGACGTCAGCTTTTGAAAGACCCATTTTTCAAGGAGGAGTTATTACCTGATATAAGTGGCCAGGAGGAAGCTTGGCGAGATGGCATTAAACTTAGTCAATTTGACATAGTATGAAGTTAAACCTACTGCTTTGGAAATTGAATAAATATTTGTCTGTTCGGTTGTTTTTAAGTGCCCTTGAATTGACTGGATCTGAGAATCTGACTCAAACATCTACAAAAGCTGTCATATGTAGTCCATATGTCACACTTATTGTCTAACTTATGTCAGCTTGATAGTTGGAAATTTTCAGTGGTTTCAGTGAAACCAAGTTATCTGGTGGGGCAAAAAAGTCTTTTTTTTTTTTTTTTTTATGTTTGTTTTTTAAGTAATCTCTACACCCAACATAGGGCTTGATCTCACAACCTTGAGACAAGAGTCACATGCTATAGGGGCTGAGCCAGCCAGGCACCCCCAAAGACTTCAATTTCCATCTCGATAATCCTTTTAACAAAAAAATAAATAAATATGCAAGGAAATAGGATGGAAATGAAAGGAAATAAATACAATTATTTTTAGTGAAAAAACAAGGTTTTCCATGTAAAAAAAAGAATTTAGCTTTTGCATTGAATTCTACAGCAATGATTTGAATTATTTCACTTAAAAAGGAGAGACACAATATACGTGAGGACTTTGTGTTTATAATAGATTCCTATTGCTGCATAACACTTTTCAACAACTTGGAGGGTTCAAAAAAAACACCCATTTATTATCTTACAAGTTCAATAGGTTAGAAGTCTGACCACAGCTTCAGTGGGTTCTCTGTTTAGATCTTATAAGGCCGAAATCAAAGTATCAGCTTGGTTGTTAGCTCTTACCTGAGGCTAGAGCCCTTTTTTTCAAGATCGTACGAGTTATTGACAGAATTCAGTTATTGTGTTTGTAGGACTGGAGTCCTGGTTTTCTTACTACCTGTAAGAGGCCAGGGATGCCGTCAGCTTCTAGAGGCCACCCAGAGGTTTTGTACTTCCATAGCTCATCCCGTGGAAGTTAGCTGCCTTCTTCAAGGCCAGCCAGAGAGGATCTCCCTGATTGCTTCTTATCGAAGTCTTACATAACAGCTGTGAAAAAGTCTCCCTTACCATTTTTAACAAGCATCAGAATAACTGTTTTTTTTTTCTTTACCAAACGAAGTGTCTCATAGTCAAATAAAATGACTATAAAGTGTGATAAGTCTGTGAAAGGAAACCAACACTTAAACATAATGTGAAAGGAACAGAGGAAAGGATTGGTCAAAAGTTAGATACAGGAGTGAGGGAGGGATTCTCTATATAGGTCAGGATCTCAAGTGAGATCTGATACACGGCAAGAAGCCAGATATTTGAAGGCTTTCCAGGAAAACATTCTTAGGCAAAGAAGAGTGAATTCAAAATATGGGAGGCAGGAAATGTTTAAGGCCTCAGAGAGGGGAGCAGCATGGGGAGGAGAGACCTTGGTAGCTAGAGTCAAGTCAATGAGGGAGAACATATGGAGATTATTGGCATTGAGAATGGAAATGAGGTTGATATTATTATACCAATTAGAGAAATATGGCTTTTTTTTCCCTTCCATGTTAGTAAGTAAGCTGCAGGAATATTTGCATCATGTATGTACAGGTTTGAATCAGGGAAACAGTTTATGGAATGAGAAATTTACTGTAAAAGTCATGCATTATTTATTTTGAGGAAGAGCTGGAGAAGTAGGTCCAGAAAAGGGAATTTGAGGACTGAGGAAAGTCACAAATCAGATCACCAGAAGTACCAGACTATACGGTACAAAATCTAAGTTAGGTTAAATCCCTTATCACTGACATTTAGAGCACAATCATCATTGCTTCAAAGAATGTATAGAGGTTGTTATTTAAAATTTACTCACATGGTTTTAAAAATAATTCCCTCTTCTTTATTCAACTGTAGGATTCCTGTGGGCAGAGCACATAATCATTTTTTCAAAATATATCCCTGAGTCTTGGCACAATATCCAGAACTTGTATCGTACATTGAATAGATTAAAATATTTACATTTTCTAGGCTTTATTTTATCCAAATATAAAATAAGAATAATTGTCTTTTTTTAATTAAGTCTAACTTTTAAATGTTAATATAAGAATTAAATATAGGGCACATGGGTGGCTCAGTGGTTGAGCATCTGCCTTCGGCTCAGGGTGTGACCCTGGGGTCCTGGGATCGAGTCCCACATCGGGCTCCCCTGGAGGAGCCTGCTTCTCCCTCTGCCTATGTCTCTGCCTCTGTCTCTGTGAGAGAGAATGAAAAAGTAAATAAAATCTTTAAAAAAATGAAATGCAATAAGGAGTAAGTCGCAACAGTACCTGGCATATAATAAGCACTGAACATTGGTAAATCAGTTAAGATCTCATAATGATTACTTTTTAAGATGGGAATTCAGTCAGCATGTTTTTAATGAACACCAGTGTTTAGCATTGTGCTAAACATTGAAAAATGAAAACTTTTAAGACATCCAAAGCACATACTGATATTATCATGTGGAGTTGTGAAAATTGCATGGAATTGGATTTACAGACAGATTTTAAATTTTCCTTCACTGATTTAACAGGCATCTGAACTTGGTAAATACTGCTACTGTCTGAACGTCAGTGTTTGTATACATATGTTTTTATTGGTGACAATAATTTGTGTTTACAAGAGTTGTTGTAAGTGATAAATGGCTTCATATTTATAAGGCCCCTTGTCTAAGGAAGACACTCAAAAGTATTGTTTTATATGCTATTGAGGATAAGATGAATCTTCAATGAAAACTGACTTAACGGTATTCAGTACATTTCATATTTTTGTTTTCTCAGAAGCTAATTGGTTATAAGAGAATTCGAATTCAATGTCTATACTACCCACACATCGTTTCCTAAGGTGACCCCAAAAGTCTATTTCTCAAATGCTGCACCCACAGACAGAGATAGACTTAGTAGTTTGAAACTAAAATAAAAATAAATCAAAGGATAGTTTTTATGTAGAAAGATAGACCTATTCTGTAACCTAAGAAGCGGGTAAAAAACGAAAACACCTCAAATATTACCACCCCAGGAAGTGGAGTCTGGATATTCCAATTAATTTTAACGGAAGAGTTGAATACTTGAAAGATTGCATGAAACTCTGTGTGCAAATGATGACATTTCACAACCCATTCACAAACACTTCTGGAAGAAGAGTCCATGTATCATTTGAAAGTATATGTCAGTGCAATCTCATCTAAACCAAATGGCATTTTCAAAAACTTTTATATCTTTATTTAATGGTTTCTTCCAGCACTCTAAGTATTAATAGATTATCAAATTGAAAGATGTTTGTTCTGACCTTCACATAACTCCATTTCTCTGGTGGTTTAATGTCTCTTACAAAGTACCAGAAGTGCATTAAGTAATTTCTCATTTCTCTATGATTCCATGATGCCAATGTCACAAGACAAATGCTGAATCAATTGATGGGTAAAAACCCAAATAAAAACACACAATAAAATATTTCCTATGTTCCTCTGACACCTTAATTCAAAATCCTACAACAGGAAAACATCCAGATATTTCAAATTTATAGTTTTCCTGAGAAATTTTGTTTAGTTAATTGTTAGATATTTGGTAGAGGAGATTAAGCTGTATATTTGTACAGCATTTGTGTATATATATTTTAGAAAACTAAAACAAGACATTTAAAAAAACGTTGAGGGAACAGGGGTTTGGTACATAAGAAAAGCTGCATGATGGATCTTTGAAGTATATGCCACAAAGTTATATTTTTAAAGCAAACCATATCTCATAATGTTGGAGACATTTTTAATTAAGGAGAAGATGGAGACTGTGCTCCCACAAAATAAGGAAACTATCGAAGAAGAAGTAGACATGTTAAGAGAATAACAAAGTTCAGCCCAACAGAGTAGTCCAGGAGAGTACTATGAAGTGAAATTTGCCTTCAACCAGGGAGTTAAAAATTTACATAAAATCAGAAATGAGTAGGGCCATGAGAAGTCTACAAAAAAATCATGTAAATGTCTAAAGAACTCTATTAGAACATAATATGAGAATTAATATAGGAATAGGGCTACAGAAGACTAACAGATTAGAACAGAGAGGGCAGGTATTAACTTCAGCAAAATATAGAATAAGAGGAAGGAAAGTGGACAAAGGTACACACAGGCAGGATGTCGCAGTACGTGTGAGCGCAGTTGTGGAACCAGACTCCTTAGGCTGAAACTCAAATTTGCAACTTACCAGAGCTCTGCGACCTTGGACATATTCTCGGGGCCTCAGCTTCCATAAGTGTACGCTAACAATACCTTTATCATTATGTGAGTTCATAGATATGTTTAGAACAGTGCTTGACACTGTTTTGTGTGTGTGTGATGATACACATTGGATTGACTAAATGTATAAAATGAGTCATACAAAGAAGATCACAGGCATATGTCTATAAGACAAGTTTCAGAAGTAAATATTTAATCACACTAACAGAAACATCACCGTGGATTATCCCTCAAATGTTTGAATTGATAATTTAAAAATCCTAAATAGGAAACAAGTTTTGAAATATAAAGGAATATATTGATATTTGAAAGCTTGCCGTGGAGCGCCTGGGTGGCTTAGTCTGTGAAGGAGCTGACTCTTGATGCTGGCTCAAGTTATATTCTCAGGGACCTGGGATGCTGCCCTGCATCGGGCCCCATGCTCCGTGAGAAGTCTACTTGCAGATTCTCTGTGCCCCTTCCCTCTCTCGTGTTCTCTCACTCTCTCATAAATAAATAATAATAAATAAATAAATAAACAAACAAAGAAACAAATAAATAATATTAATAAATAAATAATAAATAACAAATAAATAATAAATAAAAGTAAATAAAAATAAATAAATAAATAAACAAACAAATCTTTAAAAATAAAAAATAAAGGTTGCTATAGACTTTAAAGTTTCTTATAAGCAGCAGGCCTACAAGGTACAAGGGATTGTATTTTTAATAGAGACCTGTAACTTATCTGATAATTATTAAACCAAGTCCATGAGTTATATTTATAAACAATTAAGATATACTTCTGTAAATATATATTTGAATCATTATTTATAAAGGGTTTTTTACATCTGATTGATTCTCAAACACATAATGAGACTAAAAAGAAAAAAGAAATGAGGAGAAATAGTGTATAGTTATTCTTGGAATAATTCTCCATTAGATTTCCACACATCTTTTAAGAACATTTTTTTCCAGACTACTTTTTAAGGATGCTTTTATAACAAACAGTCTTGGATAATAGAAGTAGGGTTTCTTTCTAGGGCAGAAGACAGATTCATTTTCTGACTAGGATATGAAGATAATGCATCCCTTCCAGGGCAAAAGTTGGGCAGCTTTCTAGCTACCCTCTTACAAAATTGGTCTTTTTTTTTAGTTTAGGATTCTTTGGCCATGATACAAACCTATTATTTGTACAAAATCCACTTACACTTCTCTGTGGGAAAAATACCTGTGTGAAATGGGAACAGGGCAAAGGGATACAAACATGAATGGCATGCAGCAGCATGGCAAGCTCTATTGTGAGTAATAAACTATACGGTTTCTGACCCTGAGATCTCATGTCTTCTAGAAGTATATATGAAACTGCGTTAGGCTAACCTGTCAGTGTACTCACAGGATAAAATCTCGTTGTCTTCACAGTTCTTGATTTTTTTTTTCTCTTGTAAAAGAGGAAAGATTGATTAAAAGATTAGCTGTATGTAGCTGAAGCAATGCACCAGTCCCTTTGCTTGAATGACACCAAGTTGAGTTCATTGGATCTGATTGTTGAAGTGGCTTGAAGCCATCCTGGGTTAGGCACAAGCTCTTATTTCAATTCTGATACAATCCATCCTGTTTGTGATAGGGTACAAGATATTTAGAGTATTTCAGAGAGCACAGGAAAATCTGGATGGTGCTATTAAAGTAAAAAGAAAAGGAGGAAATAGAATGTTTTTAAGATTGATTTTATTTAATTCTGTAATTGAAATGAATGGTCACACATTATAGATAACAGCACATAAAACAACCGTGCACAAAACTGATTACAGAAAAGAAACTGCGTTACTGCCACACAGACCATTCCTAACATTCTGGAAGTTCCTGGTTTCCCTCCCAGTTGCTCCCTTTACTCTCTAAATCAAAGAGCAACACTATTATGATTCCATACATCAAAGAGTAGTTTGAATACATGAAAGAGACTTTTGAGGGGCTCCTGAGTGGGTCATTTGGTTAAGTGTCCAGCTCTTGGTTTTGGCTCAAGTCATGATCTCAGGGTTATGAGATTGCCCTGCATCAGGCCCCATACTCAGCAGGGGCAGGGAAGGGGGCGTCTGCTTGAGATTCTATCTTTCATCCCTTCCCCCTGCTTGTGCTATTTCTCTAAAAGTAAAATAAATCTTAAAAAAAAAAAAAGGGAAAGAAAGAGAGAAAGATGGATGCCTGGGTGGCTCAGTTGGTGAAGTATCTGCTTTCATCTCAGGTCATGATCCCAGGGTCCTGGGATTGAGCAGAGAGCCTGCTTTTCCCTCTCCCACTCCCCTTGTTTGTGCACGTTCTTTCTCAATCTCTCCCTCTCTCTCTCTCTCTCTCTCTCAAATAAATGAATAAAATTTTTACTAAAATAGATTCTCTCTCCCTCTGCCCCTCTCCTGCCTCAATCTCTTAGAAAGAGACTCTTGACCATTCTGAATATATATATATATATTTCATTCTGAATATTTTAATCTGATCTATATTGCATTTCATGGAATCACTCTTCAATAGGAGTTAATCACTTATTAAACATACCTATAATGTTCTAGATCATATCATTGTGTTTTTAAATTCTAGATTGTGATTTCACTGATTATTATTTCCTGCAGATTTTCTTAATCTCCTTTTTTCAGTTTTTTTTAAGTCTCTCAGATAACTTTATTATCAAAATTCATTTTGAGGCCAATTCTAGTCTCTATTGTTTCTTTTGCTTTCTTCTTTTATCTTGTAATCTCACATCCTTGATTATTTTTGACTGATGAATAATTGTAGTAAAATGGAAGAAAAAAAATAGCCAAGGATCATTTTTCTCCAGAGAATATTTAAGATTGCTTTAGGCGGGAGATAAGAGATTAGCAGTCAGATCAGATTGATTAGCAATCCCTGATCACTTCAACTTCATTGTAGCATTTGGCATATTTTGAATCTTGGCTGTAGTTTCCCAGAAAGCCTTACTATTTCTAATGTCTTTATTTTAACGGGTATCATTTCGAGTCCCAATCTGAAAATATATGATGTTCGCTGGGAATCCATTTACTTGGTAACATCTGAACTCCAATTTTTATGTCTCTATATATGACACACTCAAAAGTTCTATCCCATTGATTTAACCTCTCAGCACCTTCTTGCTCTTTTTCACCCATGTTCCCTGGAACAAGCTACCTAAAACGTAGCCAATTTCTTTGCATTTCCTTCTTTCAAAATACCTTGGTTCCATGATTCATCCTGACTGTTCAAGTTGATCTCAGAAGATTTGTTCTTCTGCATTCCCTAATCCAACATTACCAGAAGTAAAAATTTAAGGCAATTTGTCCATCAAGGATAAGCATGAAAGAAAAGCAATGAAAACTTTCTTCCTTGCTATGATATTAGTTTCCTATGACTGTTGTAATAATTTCCATCAACTCTGCCATTCAAAAAGAGCAGAAGTGTTCTCCTTAGAGTTCTGGAGGCCAGTAGCTGAAAATCAATTAGCAGGATCATGTTTCCTCCAAAAGCTCTAAGGGAGGATTTTTCTCGCCTCTTCTAGCCTCTGGTGGCTCTAGGAGTTCCCTGGCTTGTGGCTGCATAACTCCAATTTCTGCCTCTATTTTCACATGGTCCTTTCCCATGTGTCTGCGTCTTTTCCTCCTCCAGTCTATTATGAGAATACTTGTCCTCGGGTACACCATCCTCCAGGACAATGCAGGATATATTCATCCCAAGGTCTTTAATTATATCTGCAAAATGCCTTTATCTAAATAACGTCACAGTCAGAGCCTCCAGGGATTGGAATGTGAACGTATCTTTTGAGGGGCCACCATTCAATGCACTACACATATGTTGAAACTTAATCCAAAATAATCTCAGGGTATAGAATGTTTTGAGGGCTCTGGGGTTTTAGGATTTGAAGTCAAGACGTGAAACTCAACCACAGTGTTAAATGGAGGATTTGGATTACATTAATTAAATATAATGCATCTTTTCTACTAAACTGAAATGGAAAAACAATAAAATGTGACCAGTTTTCTTCTTTCATTTAGAAGTCAATCAGTATTTGGTCTTCTTTATACATTGGAAAAAATCATAAATATAAACACGTGGTGAATTAATGCATTGCAAAAACTTCTAAAATGCATATAAAATACATATATAAAAATGTTATATATAATATGGATGGGCTTTGCGTCTGGGTCCGTGTGGGATGGTTTGGTCCTGGAGAGGGCTGGAGCCTGGTTTCCCAGGAGCTGGCCTGCAGGCTGGGACCACAGGGGCTGTCTGGCCCTGAAATAAGCCGACCACAGGGGCCTATGATTGTTGGCCTGTGACTGGAGCCTCAGAAGCAAGCCTGTAGGTGTGATCTGGCAGGGGGTGGGTGGGAGCCTGAGACTTACGGAAACAGCCCTGAGGCTGACGCTGCTGAAGCTGCCCAGGTGTTGGGGTGCGCAAGAGGCCTGACCTGCAAGAGTCAGCTTGCTGTTGAGGTGGGTCAAGAGCCTACTTTTGCTCATCGGACTTGCATGAGGCCTGTCTGGCAACCTGGGTGTGTGGGGAGCCTGCCAGGAGCCTGGGGTCACAGGAGCACGTAGGACACAAGAGCTGGCCAGTGCTGGAGTGAGCCGTGGCTTGGGATCCCCAGAGCTAGGTTCTTTAGAGTACCAGGTGCCCGGTGTCTGCCTGGGGCTCTGGGAGTCTTTAGGTACTTGGAAGCCTGGTTGCATGGGAGCCCTACAGGAGTCACCTTAGATGTGGGGGGTGGCCTAGTCCTGAGGTCATGGTGAAGCCAGATTCTCAAGTTACTCTCTTCCTCCCAGGGGGCAGGTGTCTCCCTCCCTGCATCAGGCCGCCTGGGCTTGGGTGAGGGGTGATGGGGTAATGGGAATCTGTCTTTCCTGTTTCCCTTAATGTATATTAAAAAAAAAAAAATCTGTGCTTCCTCCAGGTACTACAATCTCTTACCTGGAATTCTTAGATCCTGCAAAGCTGCATTCATGTACAGTTGATTGTGCAAGTTAATGCTTCTGGGAAAGACAGGCACCACTTTCGCTCTGCTCTATCCTTTTGCTTTAAAATTTCAAAAGCAAAGTAGCGTTGCCCCACCATGGACAGACAATGTTCTATCAGGGCTTCCTACAGAGTATTTGACTTTTGAAGGGAGAGTCGCTTATGACAAGTCGGCATCCCACTGCCTCACTCCAGGCTGGCTGTTTACCAACATTTGACACACGTTAAAAACGAGAACTTAATAGGTTATAATTATGCTCTGGCTGTGTGTGTGAGTAGGAGAGTGGCGTATGCAAAGTCACGCAACTGGCGACTCTCAAGCATATGCAAAAACAATTTTGTAAAATGAAATTTGGAAACAAGATTTAGTAAGGGCGATTCACTAAAGCCTATCAGTAAGCTGAGGACAAATGCTCAACGGTCAGCTCAATCCAGGGCAGATTCTCATGAACTCACACTGCCGGGCTTTGTAGACATACTGAGGATGAGCACATACTGCTTCGAGGAAAAACTCCATTTAGGAAAAAATGTCTCTTTATTCTTCTCTTCTTAAAAGAAAAAAATTAACTTTTGCAAATCACGAAGCCATGTTTAAGACATTTCCAGGTTGGTGTTCGCTGTACAGATGTCATCAGAATGCCCCATTCTTGGACATTTTTCTTGTATTTTCTTCCTTCCTCTTACCTGAATGTATTGCACCTTGAAGTTCTTACCCACTTCCAAAGTTTTGGCACCATATTTTCTAGTTCAGGTCTCTTTCCTGGTTTCTACACTTTCTCTAAGCTACACATTCCACAGGATTTTCAGTACTTAGATGACATAGCTGCACCTAACTCATCCTCTTCTGCTGGACTCTTCTTCCAGAAAGATTTTTTTTTCCGGTTAAGAATATCACCTTCCACTAAGTAACTAAAAAGAATGTGTAATCTAACTTATGTTCTTTCCTTCCTTTTGCTGCTGAACCTGAGTCCGTTACCAGGGACACAAGGGAATCTCTTCAGGGTGTGCTCCGGCACGTTGGTAATCTGTCCCACAAATCCTAACCTTGTTGACCTCTCTGATCTGCAAAGTTAATCTCTTCCACTCAGCATCACTGCCTGCTTCTGATGGAGAATGTTTTCCCTGCAATAATCGCATCCTGAAACTTTCCAGGCAGCGAATTGGGCACTCCTAGGGCTCATCCTAAACGTTTCCTTCCTCCTGCAAACTAGTATCCTTTTCTCTTTATTTCAAACCTGAAAACCCATGTGTGTGTGTGGTACATGCATGTGGTTTCCTAGTTGTTTAAGGCTAGATGGTAAATCTAGTTCCTCATATCCCATCATAGGCAGAAATGTTTGCTAGTGAGAATTTCTCCTTAGAGTTGGACATCTGTAGATTTTATTGTTTTTTTTTTTTTTTTTAGCAAAGCAATACATATTTTCAAACAAAAGTCTGTTCCATTACGACAACAACTTTTGCTTATTTATTTCCTTTAAGTAAGTGGAAACTATAAAGAAACAAAGGGGAAAAGCGGTAAAAAGTACATTGTACCTACTGAAGGGATCCTAGACAGGAATTTAAGACTCTTGCTTCCACTCAGCACAGGTAATGATCTCTGTTCTCAGATGCCATCGACCTGGTCTTCAGTAGGGTAGGAATCATCCTATGATCTCTATGCTCTGGTACTCAACAGGCTTGGCACACTTTGGAAGATGGAGGGAATCACTGCTCCCCATAGTCTGGTTGGCTAATCCCACGTACTGAGTGGCCTGGATACTCTTGACATGTCTTCTTTTTTCTTGGCTTTCAGTTTTATCAGCCTTATATTGAATGTTTAAACTTAACATTTCCTAAATTATTATTAATGAAACATTATTAAGAATGAGGCATTCTTTGGAAGGGGAGGTGGGCGGGGGGACAGGGTGACTGGGTGACGGACACTGAGGGTGGCACTTGATGGGTTGAGCAATGGGTGTTATACTATATGTTGGCAAATTGAACTCCAATAAAAAATATACAAAAAAAAAAAAAAGAATGAGGCATTCTTAAGAAAATTTCTTTTCACACATTTTAGTATGAAACAAAGTGCTAGAACTTAAAGGGGAAATAGATGTACAATTATAGTTGGAAATTTCAATGCCTCATTTTGCGCAGTTGGTATTGGAAATAGGCAGATTGTGAGCAACATTTTGCCTAAGAATGACAGAACAGATGTTTTTCTAAAAAAACACAGAAAAGTTAAATAAGGTAGACCATATTATGGACCATAAAACAATTCCCAGTAAATTGTTTAAAATTGAAATTATTTAAAAAGTATATTCTATATTCTTAGGAGGAGATAAATATAAATTTGAGAATAATAGCAGAAATATATCTGAGGAATCAACAAAACATTTATACATGACAGATTTCAAAGAATAAATTTTAAGGAAAATTATATTTTGAATAGAATAAAAAAATTAAATGTATACAATTTTCTGGAATGAAGCTAGAGTAGTGTGTTGGGGGATTATAGCATTAAATACTTGCATTACAAAATAATATACGTATCAGAAGTTTTATTTTCTACCTTAAGGAAGAAAGAAGAATATTTTAAAATAAATCAGATGGAAAGAAATAATAGCAGGCATCTAAAATATTTTTTTTATTTTTTTAAAGATTTTATTTATTTATTCATGAGAGACACAGAAAGAGGCAGAGACACAGAGAGAAGCAGGCTCCATGCAGGGACCCCGACATGGGACTCGATCCCAGGACCCCGGGGTCACGCCCTGGGCTGAAGGTGGCACTAAACCAGTGAGCCACCTGGGCTGCCCAGACATCTAAAATCTTAAACAGAAAAGAAAAAATAATTATCGATATTCGAAATGATATGAGAAACATCGCCTCATTTCCTATACATTGTAAAACGACAGTAAGGATATTGTGAGCAATTTTATGTCAATAAATGTTATAAAGAAATGAAATGGAAAAATGCCTTCATAGACACAAACTCCATAACCCGTTCAAGAATAGGTAATGTGTTTCCCTGTATCTATTAAATTGAATATAAAATTGAATTCACAATTAATTTTTTTCAATACAATATGTGCAACAACAAAATCTTGATTTGCAGATGGAATCACTAATCATTCCCCAAAATTTTGGTCAGAAAATAGAACAAATCATTCTGCTGTCAACATTACACTGACCCTAAAACCAGACTTCACAAGGGACTTACTTCACAAAGAGATGCCTTTATGCCATGGTTGAGCGCCTGTCTTCAGCCCAGGGCATGATCCTGGAGTGCCAGGATTGAGTCCCACATCGGGCTCCTTGCATGGAGCCTGCTTCTCCCTCTGCCTGTGTCTCTGTGTCTCTCATGAATAAATAAATAAAATAGTTAAAAAATATATAGACATAGAATCCCTTAAAAGCATTTTAGAATATAAAATACCATGCTACACAACACAATCATGAGAAGTTTATTCAAAT
This sequence comes from Vulpes vulpes, assembly GCF_048418805.1. Taxonomy (NCBI): domain Eukaryota; kingdom Metazoa; phylum Chordata; class Mammalia; order Carnivora; family Canidae; genus Vulpes; species Vulpes vulpes. Next base: position 143,745,722 of record NC_132783.1, read on the forward strand.
ATTGAATGCAAGGTTGATTCACCCATTAAAAATCAAGCAATGTAAGTAATTCATAATACATATAACATTATCCATGTAATTAAAAAAAAAGTCATCTTAAAGTTGAAGACTAAGCATTCAACAACATTCAACGTTCATTATTCATTAGGAAATCTTTTAGCAAAATGACTATAAGGAAACTTTTCTTTTTAATCTGATAAATGGTATCAAAAAAAATTAGCACCTAAGACCATACTTGATGGTGATTATTGAATACTTTCTCACTAAAACTAGAGGAAAAGCTAGGAAACTCGTTTTCTCCATTTCAGTCTTATTCTCTGCAGTAAGACAATAAAAAGAAAGAAACCCAGGTAGATTGGAGAGGGAAGGCAAAACTTCTGTTATTCACAGAGGACATGAGCATGTATAGAAAAAATTCTTCTTTTAAAAGAATTTATTTAGTTAGTTAGAGAGTGTAAGCAGGGGGAGATGCAGGGGGATATATATAGAGAGAATCTCAAGCAGACTCCACGCTGAGTGTGGAGCCCAACATGAGGTTTGATCCCATGACCCTGAGATCATGACCTGAGCTGAAATCAAGAGCTAGGTGCTTTAGTTGATGGAGCCATCCACGCTTCCCAGAAAATTCTAAGGAAAATATAAAAACTTATGAGTTTTATAAGATCAGGAGATAAGAGATCAATAAACAAAACAAAAATCGGTTTTCTCTTTATAGACTAGCATTGAAAAATCTATTAAATAAATAAATAATATATATTTAAAAATCACATTCACATCAGCATTGGAAAGAATCAAATAGGAATCAATGTAACAAAGAAAGAGAAGGCATTATACAATGAAAACTATAAAAATTGATGAAAAAACACAGTAACATAAATAAATGGAGAGACATTGCGTGGGAATGAATTGAAAGATGATATTATGGTAGTTCTCAAAATTAATTGTAGGTTCAATATGATCACATCAAAAATCATAGCTTGTGTGTGTGTGTGTGTGTGTGTGTAGAAATTGAACAGTGATTTTAAAATTTATATATAATTCAAAGGTCTTGAATAGCTGGAACAATGTGAAAAAGCAAGTATGTTCTCGTACTTAGGTCTCAGATTTTTCTTCCCAGCACTTCACCCAGTCTTGATGAATTTGCATCATCCCTCTCTGCTTATAAGGATTTTACTTCTCAAACTTTTTAATGCTGATTTTTATTTTATTGAAGTAATGGAAACAATTAGAAATAAATCTGTATATGCTCTCACCATCAGAGCTACTGTGTCTTTACCTTTCTTTTTTCTTTTCCTATTTCAATGCATGGACCACCCATACCTAAAGTCACCCCTACTAGTCCACTGGATCCCGCCTCCTCTTCCACTTAGGCAGTAATACCTTTCCTGAGGACCTTATATAAATAGGCAAACTTGCATAATTTGAAACCATCCTTTCTTCATTTTTATGGCATTTTAAACCAAGATAATGTAATGTAGAAGGTTGAGTTTTTTTTTTTTTTTTAATTTTATCTTCAATTTACCTTTCCATTGAAGTATGAGGTATAGATAATGGGGACTTTGTCCTTTTACTGTTATGTCTTCATTGTCTAGACCAGTTCCCAGCATCTGGTAGGCTGTTAATATCCTTTTCAAGGTCATCACTTTAGCAATTTTGAGGTTTTTCATTTATATCATTAACATCATCCTCTCCACTAATCATCACAATCTGCATATACCATGTTACATTATAACTCATTTTAAGGACAAAATACAAAACAAAACACAGCATTAATTCCAAGTTATGGTTATTACTCCCTTTTATCAGATCCTTTTTTTTTCCCAGCTGAACTCCCTTAAAAAGTGTTGCTATACTCTACAATTTCTCTCATCTCAAATATTAAAAGTATCTTGTGTTTCTTTCACTGCTTCTACTCTTGTCCAAGAGATAATATTCATTTATTTGGATTATTGTAATACATTTTTAACTGGTCTCTGGCCCCCACACCTGGACATACTTCAGTGCCAGATTGATCATTTTAAAATAAAATAAGTCATACAGTTGCTTGAAATCTTTTTGTTTTAATATTTTATTTAAATTCAATTTGCCAACATATAGTATAACACCCAGGGCTCATCTTAACATGTATCATCCTTAGTGCCTGTTTTTTTTGTTTGTTTAGTTGGTTGGTTTCATTAAAAAAAAAAAAATTTCATTTAAATTCAATTTGCCAGCTTGAAATCTTTTGATTTTTTTTTTTCATTTTACTTCTAGTAGAGGCAAAACTCTTCATCAAAGCCTCCTAAAGCCATATGCAATCTATCCCCCCACTGGTTTACTGACTTATTTTCCAGTTACTTCTTGTGCCATAGCAAACGCACAGCCTCAGTGTTGGCCCACAGCATGCCATAATATCCTGAGCCCCAGGTCTGTCTGTTGTAAAAAAATATCAATACCTTAATCTGTCAAATACAGAATTAGCAGCATTATTTTCAATAGGCCTTATTTTGGAGCAGGCAGCAAAATTTTTATAACTGAACAGAAATTGGAGATGCCATTGACCTTGAGAAATTACCGTTGAACATGTCCTTTAAAAAAAAATCCCATACCTTTAATACCAATGATTTATTTTAAAGGGCACCGGAGGAAAACTTAAAAATTGGAAAGGTGACCAGTTTTGGGGAAGCTTTTGAGGGAGATGAGAAACAATTTTTGCTACTTTGCCCTAATGAGAATAAGGTGGTCAGTTGGATAGAGGTCACTCATTTTAAAAGGTTAATTAAAAGAATTGCAGTATTTCTAAAGGAAATTTGCTATATGAGGAGCCACTAAATCACCTTTAAATAAATGACAAGAAACCAAGATTTAGGGGACTGCTGTACCAGTATTTGAAAATAAGAAGAGTAAATATTTTATAGGTTCTAAAAATAATAGACAACAAGTACAAAAAAAAGGAAAACAAATATATCTCAAAATAAGGAAAATTTTCTATTAATAGGATCTGTCTGGAGCTGTCATAAAATCATAAGGAAATGGCTTTATTTTACTGCTTGTATACTAGTATATCCTGAAAGACTCTTTGGCAAATTGTTTCAAAAGCATGCAATAATCAGTTGAGTAGTCAAAATAGAACATAATTAAGAATAAAATCAAACTTGAAGTTATTTTATTTTCAGCATTACAAGTATCTCTAGGCCTAAAGCATTTAATGACACGCCCTCATCCTGGCCTTACCATGCAGTCCTTATAAATCACCCTGAACAGGTTTTCCTTGGAGATAATAAAACTACTGACTTCTCGAACTCCTTTTTAATTAAGTTACACATAGCCCAATTTTAAAACACATAGGCCAAATGAACACCATCAAATGATGTTTAATAAGTAAAATTTAAGTGGAACTAAAATGCAGGTGTTAATTATGCTAGCCTAAAGCAAGGTAAGCAATAACAGTTCATATTTTTAAAGCTTGTAAATATTTAATAACATATTAGAACTGTAAAGGAAGTCTAACTCAACAGCAATGAAACTTGCTCCATGTACATGAAGTAAAATTGCTTTGTGGAGTAAATAAAGGAACCATTTATCCTTACTTGTGGGATATTGCTTCTGTCTTTTTAATAATCGTTGGTAAACTCAATTATTTCATACACATTTGTGAATATATGTCTTGAGAGAGAAATTGAGTCCATTTTAAGTTATGTCAATAATAATCTCCCAAGGTTTGAGCTTTCCTAAGTCCTAAAATCCTAAAGAAATTTACCAAACATGAAAAGATTATATTTTTCTGTTAACATCTAGCTCTTGCCTGGGAAAATGAATTTCCTTTTCTCAAATAATTTCCTCAAATGCATATTTTAGCATGAATAGTTTTGTTTTAATAACAATTTGGATTTAAATGATGATGTATGTTTTGAAGTGAAGTCCAGAATCTTCATTTCACTTCTGAAACTGTCCTGCAGAGCTAGAGTGGGACCATGCTCAGAGGTTTTAATAACTTGGCATCATTAATCACCCATAGTGGATTCATACAATCTGATTTCAAATATAAGCCAATCACCTATAGTTCTGTGGCCCAAAGTAAATTTCCATACCTAATGAGTTAAGAATCTTTACTTGTAAAATGAAAATAAAATGGAAAATGTAATTTTTTCCTTTTGTACATCATTAAATATTATTAAGAATTAAATAAGAGTACAGGTAGAAAAAAACTAACAATGTCTTTGAATTAATTTTGGTCAATTTCATAAATTTTATGAATTCTGAGTCTATCAATCCCTTCTCCTCCTACAACTTCATGTAGATAATCTAGACTATGATTCAAAAAACTATGCAGGGTGTTCATATAATGTCCTTTTTTGTAAATAAAATTTAATAGAACACAGTCATGGTCATTTATTCATTTTTAATTTCTATGGCTGCTTTCATGCAAATTTGGATAATTGCCTCAATATGGCCTACAAATTTACTATGTAGTTCTTTGAAGTAAAGGCTTTCTGATCCCTGACCTAGAGATCAAGAGTAATCTATGAATATGCTTTTGTTTTACCCAAACTTCTGATGAATTCATTCACAACTAATTTTATTATAACTTCATTTACTGTGTTTGAAATGGCTTTGAAAATAACAATATTTATAGTTTCTGATCTATTATTACTACTACAGTTACTAAAACTTATAAGACTTCCACAAGTCAGTAGTCTAACATTAATTATAAGTGTATAGATTTGTGATTTTCTAAGATTTAAGTTGTACAGATATAGTAACATTTTTACAGCTTTCTTAGTTTTAAAATGTTTCTGAATTTTGCCTGTTATTGACCTGTCAGCTGTTAACCTACCCACTCTTCTTTCAATGTTATTTTACATTTATTCTATGACACTTGATCTGTTTCAATTTTGGATCTCCTCTATGTCAAAAAGAAGAATGAAGCCAGATCATCCTTTTGGAAATACAGAAAACTACTCTCTTCCTTTGGATGTGTGGGAATCCTAATAGCAGATGGGAAGAGACTCAGGCTGGTGCCTGTGAGCAAGATATAACTTACCTAGATCTGTAATTCTGCATAATATTATTATTACTATTATTAGATTTACTTTTTCCCTCAAATTTCTGCCAACTCAATGAGGTAGACAATTTATGTGCATGTGGCGAAGAAAAGTATTTCTCTATAATTATTGTACTCTCCTCCGTATCTATTATTGCAGCTCCATCCTTATTATTATTCTAAATAATTTTTAAAAATTACTACTGTGCCTTTTCGAATAATTTTGTTAATTCATTTTGTTTTTTTCTTTCAAAACTCAGTATCTTGTTTTGTGTGGTTTTATATTTTAATTTATTTTATAATTAATTTAGTAATTTTATTTTTGATCTCTATTTAGCTTTTTTAGTGTGACTCTCCTTTTTATCTGAATGCTTAGTTCCTTTTTTTGAAAGAATGTTTTAGTTTCTTGTATTTTATTTAATATTAAAGTTGATACTATGAGTTTTATTCTGAGCATCATTGTAGCTAAATCCTTTCCACTTTAACACATAGTACTCATTTCAGTGTTATATTCTTGAAAGTGTTTGATTATTGATTTATTCAAGCATTAGTTATAAAAGACTTTACTGATGAATATTAATTTACAGATGAGATTTATTTCTGTTATGAATTTCAAGTTTAATTTATGAACAGACTGAGATTGTGTGTATCTATATGTTATATATATTTTATATGTATATATAATATGTGATATATATAATATTTGTATACTTATTCACAAAGTTATATGGAGCTATCAAAAAAAAATTATATGGAGCTATCCCACATAGCTGTAGGACATAGATATATGATATGCCCCATTAATTTTTTTAAAGTTTTTTTTTCTGGTTTCTTTGAGAGCTGAAAAAATTCCCAGAATTTGCAGCTTAGACTAGTAATATTTTTTTTTTAGACTAGTAATATTTTTAAATAGTGTTCTATTTTTTCATTGTTTGTTAAATAACTTTTTTAATTTATTAAGTTTATTAAATTTTAATTTTTATATATTATATATAATTTATTAAATTTTAATTTATTTAATTTATTGTTTTAATTTCACAAACCTTTTCTTATTCACATGTAATTCTCTTTAGCTGCTTAAATGCATTGCACTTTATATTTTACAGTGTTTTAAATTTTTTGTTTTGTCTCTACCACTAGGTCTATTCAAGTAGTAAGCATGTGCTGTAATAGCTTTGTCTTTTGCTTTATTTTGTTTCAGGTTCTTGAATCACATTAAACATTTGACAATAATTTTACCTACAGGTATGACTTTGAATATACTCAGATCCAGTAGCCCCATATAAGACAATTGCTTTCCCTGGACAACTGTTGAGTGTCTCAGATGGTAGCGGGCTGACAAGCCAATGAGAGAGATCTGAGGTAGAAACATTACATTGGCCGTGGTCAGTAAATGTCTAGATTTGCTGACTTATATCTCTGCTAGAGAAGAGCACAAGTGAGTCTAACTCCAAAAATACTTCTTTCCTGAGCTTTCTCTATTGAACCGTTAAATTAGTAGTACATGAGGGAGCTGCCGCTTTAGGAAAAGTATATTATTATTATTATTATTATTATTACCACAAATTGGCTGTTAGTGGAATAGATAAATCACCCTCATGGGAATATAGAAGATACATATACAACTTTCTATGGGTTAGCCTAACCTAATATCTTCCACAGAAATACTATCAGTGACATTTGACCAGTTGGTTGTCCATTGTCAAGATAGAAATACACTGGGAAAGCTGATTGAATTTTTAAGTAAGGAGAAACATATGGATTAGGACCAAATTAATATCAATCTGTATATTATTATATCACTTCTGGAATTCCTTGTATTTCAATACTAAAATCTCTATAACTTGCATGTCTTACTTTGGAACAGTTTTACTGTGAGATATACAAGATGGCTTGAATGAATGATGGCACATGGTATTTTCCTAAGTAGACCCATTAGTGTTAAGAAATCATCCTTCCTCCCATACTAAATGTATACTTCATCAAATGCAAGAAATAATTAAGTTGTAAATTTTGTAAGTTTGAATTTAATAATGTAAATGAAAACTTAAAAGAAATAAAATTCATGTGGAATAATAACCAGGTGGTAATCCTTTTGAAAAAACTGTTTTGTGTAGAAATAGATCCTTGGATTACAACAAATCTTTAAAAATCTACTCCATCTCTATAGGTAGATAGACACGATATATAGATAAACAGATGATAGATAGATATTGTTAATAGGTAGACATAGATTAGATTTACAGAGCAGCAAAATAGATGTAGATAGCTCTCTATTGGTCCATCAATCTATCTATCTAGTCAGTTTACACCAGCATACACTACTTACTCAGTAATTGGTAGGTCAAATAGAAAAGTTCATTAAAAGAAAAAAGAAAATTATATCTTTAGCTCTTTTCCTAGTCCAAACAAAGTCCACTAGTCAAATACTGAAATGCAAGAATTTCAAATTACAAAAATGCTTTAAGAATAATCGAGCATTAAAAAGAAGATTAATTGAGCACTTTCAGAGTATTGAAGAAAATGTAGAGTTTCTAAGTATTAATTCTAAAGATATACTCAACAACAAAATATATAGATACACACATATATTGTTCAGCTGAACCACACTATTAACAACAAAGAATTTCAATACGGAGAGATTATGTAAACAAAACTATAAAAGGCAAATTGTAAAATACTTAACCAAAATATATATGGTAGATAAATACGTTTTATATAAAACCTGTATGAGAAGAAGTTAACATTTGAATTCTAAGGTGTTTCAGATTAAACATCTTGTGTATTATCTCAGCATATGGACGCCAGCTGGAATCTGTATTTTTGCATCCCCTACTGCTGGGTGTGCTGGTATAACTAGTGATGATAATTAAAGCAAGCAGAAGTGATGTCTATGGGTCATGATCTGATAAGTTAATGTTTTTCCTCCTCACTTCCTTTTTCTTTCTTCCAGATGCCTGGGAAATGGGAAGAAATGGAACATCATCTTGAGCTTCGAGGGGAAGCCATATAATTGGAACAACAGCACCACCCCCATCAACCATCAGCTCTTAATGTGAGAGAAAAATAAAACTCTGCCTTATTTAAGCTATGGCATTTTGAGACCTCTTTATTTATGTATTTATTTTGAAACCTCTTTATTTATCTTATACTGAACCCTAACAAATACAAATAATAGAACCCATGGGGACACAGTTCTGAAATGATGAGAAAATGTTTCACCATTTGGGGGAGGAAACGTTATAATATACATAAAAAGCCTTAAAATGTTCATTATGTCTGACTTAGCAATTTGTGTTTTAGAAGTGATTCAAAAAGAAAATATAAGTACCCGAAGGTGGTTGTGCATAATCGGAATAACAAAAGAAAAAGTGTCCATCAGTAGAAAATTGACTAAAGACGCCTTGCGGCATTTGTTAAGGTGTAGTGGACAGCTGCTATTTCTGCCTTAATAGCCCCGTTCTCCCTTTTCGTAGAAATGCTTTCCTCTGGGGATTCATTTTTCTGCTCCTGAGCTTCAAGCCTCCTCTTTCTGGAATATTTGGGGAATATAAACAGCTTACAAATTCCTTAGGAGCAAAGTTAGAGACTCACTGCTTAATTAGAACTAGAGAAACACACACACTATTTTATACTGTAACACATATTTACTTTTTTTTTTTTTTCTAGGCTTTTAAAAAAGCAACTGTAAAAGCTAACACTCCTGCTGCATTTCAGGATTATTAGTTCAGTCTTTCCTCCTTTCAGTAATTAAATAATTCAGTAAAAACGAAAACAGCTGAAGTTTCTTTTGACACACAGTCTTTTGAATGCTACCTGAATGACCAGAGGGATCATTTTGCCCTTTTCCTACAGATTATTTTAAAATTTCCTATTTCAAAATGTGATGCTGTCAAAGGATAATAGGTATGTACCCAAAACAGATATACTATTTTCCCTTTTGGGTACTTTTGTTTCACCTTCATGCTTAACTAAAGAAACATTCAAAATAATAATAACCCTACTTCAGTTTGTCATAGTCTCAGAAGGATGTTTTGTTTCCTCCTTTTAAAAGGAGGCTTTCAGATTTTTCAGGAACTTTAATTTTCACGGGACTTGAATTTTTAGTGAATACAGGTGATGCTAACTTACAAACAATGGAGATAAATTAAATGATAGGACCTAGTAGAATTCTTGTACTCGATTCCCTGGGAGATATTTTCAAAAGAAATTCAGGAAAAAATTCTTACAGTCATTCTATTTTTTCAACACATCTTATTTGATCAATGCATGAAGACTTTCTTTTTTTTCTATTTGAATACTTTGGGAATGGGGGAAAGTCTATGTATCCCATCTTATCTCCATCAGCCATGAGGAAGTCCTAACAAAGATGCCATTTCCTGAGTACTTACAAATACATTTATAGATGTTCAAGTTGTTGTCTTTACATTTAACTCATTTCTGTTGTTGGCACTACACATGCGGCATTAATTACCTCTAAAGTCTTCACAAAGATTACAGTATGGCTTGAAAATAAAACTTAGATGGACTTTCATTTATCTCTAGCAGGGAACTAGAAGAGAGGGTCACTGCATTCAAAGATAGTGGCATAAATTTGACATTACCGGAATAAATATTTATGGCTGGAGGAAAGACTGCAATTCTTTCCTTTATTGTAAAGCACAAACTGAGTGCTTTGTGGAGCCGAAAAATAGAAAATACACATATGTAAATAAAGCTGGGTTACAAAAGGATCACTTGTCACATGATGTGAAATTAAGTAAGGGCTTACACTATTACAAGGTCTTTCATATGAAGGCAGTTCATATCCATGATGGACTGTAAAGATAATCAGGAAAAACTTTGTGTCACAATTTCATCGTATGTTTTCTTATTAGAAGAATAAGAAAAATTGGTGCAATTTATAATGGTGCTATCTTATTTTGTAAAATATGGCATTCAAATCCCAAAACCTGAAAATAAAAACAATAAGAAACATTCAGAGTAGCTGCAAAATTCTCTCTAATGCTTTTCCAGTTTCAAATTTCTTTCTAGGAGCTCAGGTACTACTTAAATATTAGATTTTTAAGAAATGCAATGCATATATGTAGATACACCCTATATATTACACATATACATACGTAGACATTTACACACCTATGTGTCTACACCCATATACACATATATGTAATGTGTATATGCATATACATGTGTATGTACAAGCAAGCAGTATGCATACGTAAACACATATATACACATACATTATATTTTATTTTTCCAGATGATCATTTGTTTAAGAGTAAATTTCCCATCACTCTTGCTAACTGGGAATTTCTAAAGCACAAAATGAAAATACTCAAAAATATTTCAAGGCAGAAGACTATGGCAAACCATGTTTTTTAGGAAAGTTTATCAAAGGATGACACGTTTCATTGTATAGTAATCATAAGTTTTCTATGTCCATGTTTGTGTGAGGAAAAATGAGTTAAATTTAATAGTTTGCTAAGTACATAGAGTAAAAGAATATATTTCCTGCACATCACGTACTATGACATGTAGATGCACCTGAATGCTCCCAAGCTGAACATGGAGTCAGTTCAATATTCTTAACATATTAGAAGTGATAGGTCCATGGCAGGGCTAGTGCTTTCATGAGCTGATGAATAATATGCTGCTGTGAAATAGACAGGAGCTCAGCACTGAATCTGTCTCAGGAACATATGCTCAATTTTTAAAATTAATGCTATGTTCATTCTCTATTATCATTTAACATTTTTTTTAGTTTTTAAATATTAATCCCATTTTATCATCTTAATTCAGCAATGTTTCAAAAGCTCTGAAGAAATTATTTTAATGAGAGTCATAAGACAGTTTGTTCTTATTCTTTTTAGCATATTATTTTTAAATGGTTGGTACAATGGGCATTTTCTATTTTATACTTAATTATAACAAAAAATAAATCAAATGAGAAGGAGAGGGAGATAAATTAAACTAGAATAGGAACAGAGTAAGATCAAAGTGAGAAGAAATAGTAAATATATTAACCCCCGTCTCTGTCAGCATAGGATACTCATGATGAGACTACAAATGATCCCCTAAATTTCACTGGTTTGTGGCAATTTATTTCTCTCATGCTACATTTTTGTCATGGACTTGTCTCCTATTGTTTCCCAGTATCAAGCTGATGAAATTGCTTCTATCTGGAATACAGCCAGTATGGAGACAAAGGAAAAAGAGCACAGCTTTACACACAACTTGACCACACATTTCTCTTAAAACCTCTGATGCAGTGTGACTATGGTTCTCCTGTCCAGGTTCACTAACAACTTACATGGACAACATGGTTTCTTCAGGAAGAGTTAATGGATATTTATAGACTCTTGTATAATCTGTCACGTTCAGTCAAAACAGAAGATGGGCCTTGAAAAGAGTAGTGACAGTCAAAATGCATTCATTCATTCATTCATTCATTCACTTAACAAATAATTACTGACCTATTGTAGTTGAGACAATGTAGTTGATTGGTGAAGATAGCCTAGAGCCCTACCCTAAAACTCATATATAGTCAGAAAGAATATAAATGTTAAGTAAAAATTACAATAATGCATGATGAATATATTCATAGGTTTCATTGCACAGATGGAAAGGAATCAAGTAGGTGGATTCAAAAAACCTTCAAAAATAGAATGTTGAGGCCCAATGATTGGGTGACAGAAAATGTTCACAGTAACCCTAGGTTACAAGGCTGAAATAAAATATAGATATTTAAGATTTGAAAACATGAATTTAGAAGTGATATCTCATGAAAGGAGAATAGAATGACCTAAGAGCAAAAGGCCCGAATCTTGAGTCAGACAGAAGACAAAATAAGTCAGTAATGGAAAACACTCAAGAATTAAAAATGCAAGGCAAGAATGACCAGAATAATAGAGCTAGAGGGTTAATACAGATGATCAGTGCTACGAAATATGAAAATTCCTATTTATTCTTCTCAAATCCTATAAAACCAAAAAATAATTTGAAAGTGTCATCATAGGTTCAAATAATTTGAAATATTTGAAGTTGTGCTCAAAAAAATCTGCACAAATAATCCTTGGATTCTTAATATTTTGATACGATAAAAACATAGTTTTCCCACACAACCCCATGCAGGAATTTCTTTATTATTTTTATTTATTTTTATTTATTTATTTTTATTGGTGTTCAATTTGCCAACATCTAGAATAACACCCAGTGCTCATCCATCAAGTGCCCCCCTCAGTGTCTGTCACCCAATCACCCCCACCCACCGCCCACCTCCCTTTCTACCAGCCCTTGTTTGTTTCCCAGAGTTAGAGTCTCTTATATTCTGTCTCCCTTTCTGATATTTCCCACTCATTTTTTTTTCTCCTTTCCCCTTTATTTCATGCAGGAATTTCTATCCCAAATTTATCATGAGATTGTTCAGGAATCCAGATTCTTCTATGTTGCGAATCTACTTTTATCTGATTCACCACAGATCTCCACATCCAATGAGTAGATGGAAGAAGAGATAGAGAATTCCAAGGTATACTTCAGTCCAAGAGTAAAACAAATAATTTCCGTCACATTTTATTGTCTGGTATTCCATCCTGTGGCCTCACCTAGATGCCATGATAGCTTGGAAATGCAGTCATTTCCAATGCAGCCAGTTCCCAGCAAGAAATTCTACATCATGGAAAGAATGCCCAAATGCTTGATGATAACTGCCCTCCCTTTCATAAGAAGTAATAAATTAGTCTAAATACAAGTACAATAAAGCCACAGTTCAAAACAAAGTAAGGGAAATATAATAATTTCTTTCAGAAATGAACCTGAGCTGAACACAAAGTCAATGCATAAAGAGATCTAGAAGGACAGTAAGTCAAATAACTCATAGATTAATGTGGAAATATGTGCAGTGGTAACAGAGATAATCACACATACCTACATATGCACCCACACAGGTGCATGCACATACATGTAAATGTAAGTGTAAATAAACAGGAAACAAAGAAAACTAAATAGTTGATGAAAATGAAGAGATAAAAGGTAGAGCCAGAATAGTAAATCCTCTAAACATATATATAGTTGGCAAGGTAGCCAGGAGGATATCTTAGCCGAATGCAATTTCTGGAGGCTGCAGAACTAGAACTCAAAGGCTATATAGGAAAAGAGATGTGGTCGTCTATCAACACCAAGGAGATAGTTGGAATCGAGAGCCTACCATATTGGAGCTTCTGGAAAGGCTTGGCATTCTACGTAAGGATGAACTGTGAAACCTCACAAACCAGCCTCTACTGTGAAATAAAAGGATGATTTATGGGAAATACATCTTATCATTGGATAGGAGATGAAAGTGAACTAACACAAGAGCAGATATAAACATATAACTAATTGTCCAATAAACCATTTGAAGCAGAAGTAAATTCCAAAAATTGATCATAGGGAATATATCCATATGTCTCAAGAATGCCAACAAGAGGTAAGTCATTTTGGCCAATGATGACATGACAATAGAAACTTAGCAACTCTTAAGAGGCATAACGTACCAGGGAAATATAACAAAAAAACTATGATAATAACCTAATTTCTTTTAAATATTTGAGCTGGAGAAAACACATAATGGACAATAACTGTAGACACAAATTCACATGCCTTTCAGTATTAACTACATCAAGCTAATCCTTTATAGAGATCACATATCTTTTTTTAAATTTATTTTTTATTGGTGTTCAATTTCCAACATGTAGCATAACACCCAGTGCTCATCCTGTCAAGTGCCCCCCTCAGTGCCCGCCACCCAGTCGCCCCCACCCCCCGCCCACCTCCCCTTCCACCACCCCTAGTTCGTTTCCCAGAGTTAGGAGTCTTCCATGTTCTGTCTCCCTTTCTGATATTTCCTACCCATTTCTTCTCCCTTCCCCTCTATTCTCTTTCACTATGATTTATATTCCCCAAATAAATGAGACCATATAATGTTTGTCCTTCTCCATATCTTGATGGAATGGAAGAGATTGTTAAGTGTTCTCTGTATTCTGAAATTTAGTCCTACTAATCAGTTCTCTACCTGACCAGATTCTGAAGCCTACTCAGGAAACACCTACACGCAATAATAATAGCAACAACAACAACAATAATAATAATAAAATGTGGCTTTGAGTCAGACAGACTTGGCTACAAATTTTACTGTCATATTTTCCCAGCTATAGGATGTAAAGAGAACTAAATTTAGTGGTCTTATGTAAAATCATATTAATAATAAATCCTATGCAGGACAGTTGTGAGAATTGATGAAGAAGCAAAGAACTTCATTTCTGTTTAATAAATAATAGAGCACTTGAAAAAAAGTCTGTTAAAGCTGATTTATAGAATTTGATCTTTGGATATACTCTTATAACACAATTCCTTTCAAACATTTTTGTAATATGGAGCAATGATTGTTTTTTTTTTTCTGGAATTAAAATTCTATTGTGTTTGGTCTATTCAAAACTTATTTATTTACAACTTCTCTGTGTAAGGGATCATGGAATGACAATTTATGCATCATTAAGATTGCCACATTTATTCGTATATTCTACAAAATAGAATAGCAAAAAAAAATGCTCAAGTTTTATTTGTTGCCAACTAACAGAACTACTACATTTTTTTTTCCTATGTTAAATAAATAAATAGTCCCATCTCAGGCAGTGGAGTAGAGTGGGAAAAATCCTGTGGTAGGACACTAGATGCTGGAAGGAGTATGACTACAGCTGCATGCTGTTGAGCAAACATATCAGTTAATCTCTATGTAGCTTGGCTTCCTTATCTATAAAAATAAGATGGTCTTGGAGAACCTTCTAATTAGACATCTAGGAAAAAAAATACTGTGTTGATTTTCACTGTTGAGTAGTTTTGGGATGCATACCCTGACAGAAAGGTTAGCATGAAGTCCATTAGGAAATGGAATATTCATATTGTGTATAACAGCAAAAGAGAACTAAACTAAATAATGTAATCATAGATGTTTGTCTTATAAAATGTTCATGAGAATAAAGGCTATTTATTCATCTTTAAGTACAGAGCAGGATGTGCAAGGAATGGGCAACAGCTCATGCAAAATGCATGACTAACTCTTTTCACTAAGAATATGTAGCTGCATACTCGCAAGGTGAGCAAGACTTAGCCTCATTTAGCTAATGAGAGTTGTGGCTGCATATTTCATATGCAACAATGGAGGTGCAATCTCATAGAGGTTATTTAAAAGAGCAGAGATACAAAAATATAGAACACAAATTAGCCTCGGTGACCCAGAAATGACTTAGATAGCAAGAAAATGGCTTTACATCTGATATACTACTTACTCATCTGAGGATTTAATCATATATTAAGAAGTTAATTTATTCAATATAACTTACCTTTCCATCATAACATCAGCATTAGTTTGCCTTCTGAAAAGAATATGGTTTTATTTTGCAAATTATTGACATTTACCTAATTTTGATTTAAAAAAATAATGGGATTTCTAGCTTAAAAAGAGTTTATACCTAAAATCAAGGTACTTTTATGTAAAATCACACGGGAAAAACAGTTATTATCAACTAATTTTAAAATCCTCTGCACTATCTTATATAATAAGGTTGATAAATTCAAGTAATGTATCTATTCAAAATATTTGCTCTTTCAGCCTCTTTTGGACATGAAAACCACTTGTAAATATGCTCAATCTTAGAACTACTGCCCTGCTATAGAACAGAAATAAAGTACAAATTCTCTGTGGAACTAAGCTTTCCAGAAAAAGTGCAAAAATGCACAAAGTTTCAGTTATGCAAGGGAAATAAGTCCTAGAGATTTACTGTACGGCAAAGTGCCTATACTTAAATTTTTATTATATTGTGTGCTTAGAAATTTGCTGTAAGTATAGATTTTATATTAAGTGTTATAACAGGAGCACCTGGGTGGCTCAGCAGTTGAGCATCTGCCTTTGGCTCAGCATGTGACCCCCAGGGTCCTGGGATCGAGTCCCACATTGGGCTCCCTGCAGGGAGCCTGCTTCTCCCTCTGCCTGTGTCTCTGCTTCTTTCTGTGTGTCTCTCATGAATCAATAAATTAAAAATCTTTAAAAATGTATTACAATAATAGTAATAATAATAATAATAGGAGGAGGGAGGAGAAGAAGGAAGCAGCAGTGGAGAAAAACAAGAAGGGAGAAAGAAGGGAAAGAAGAAAGCAGGTGGAAGGAAAGTTTTAGAGGCGATAGATGTTTATGGCATAGATTCAAGGTAACACTCATCCCCAACTCATCAATGTACACAGCACATATGTACAGCTCTTTGTATGTCAATTATACCTCAATAAAGTTGTTTGTTAAAAGAAGGAAAAAATTCTAAAATCCTTGTAGCTTGGTTGACTTAGTTTATTGCTCTGGAATAAAAACTATTCAAGAATTGTGGTCTAAGTATGATCCCTGAAACATCAGCACTGCCTGGGAAATTGTTATAAATGGAAATTTTTAGGCTCAACCCCAAAATACTGAAACAGAAGCTTTGTGCCTAAGAAACCATCCAACTGACACATGCCAGAGTGAGAACCATTATCCTAGTGAAGGATGGAGAAACACATCTCAGTATAAGAAGGGTATCTCTATCACTTATATAATAATGAATGACTAAGGAGTTGAAGAGTTTTCTCAAATAAAGTAATAAAATAATAAATAAAATCACCTTTCCTCACTCTATTGTTCAGAAGTATGTGGTTGGCCCAACATGCAGTAAGGAAGATACGGATCTCTCTGATAGTACTTGAGCGTCTTGTATCTGTTCCTAGAAAAATTGCAACTGGATAATTGGAAGAACGTTGTCCTGGGAAATTGGACAGAAGAGAACTCATCGACATGTGTGGTAACCATTAGTTCAAATCTTTATTAAATATATTGCAGGATGAGAAGAGCTCAAAATGACAGTTCTGGGGAGCAGAAAGCCCGAAGCACTGCCATGGTGGACTGGGGAGCCTACGTAGCTGTTCAGATTTCAAGAGGAATAGAGAACGTGAAAGTTCCTCATTATACAGGATCTGCTGGACCGAGGCTGTGGTTTCAGCAGTAGTTGGTCAAACTGGGCTTTACAAGAGAGGGGAGAAATGGTTAAGGGCCAAAAATCTTATGAAGGCATTTGGTCCTTCAACATCTTTCACACTTGGCATAAAATCTAATGTGAAAGAGTCATAGGAATAAGCGACCCAGTATTTTCAATCACATAACAGTTAATATTCAGGAATCTTATATAATGATTATTGGTTTCTTGACATTTTAAATGTAAGGTGTCACCTCCATATGTTGTGGGCACATCAGCTCATTTAATCCTCATGTGTTTGTTGTATGATTTCTCTCTCATTCCACATTTTACGAACCTGGGATGATGAGCTACAAGGACAGTTTCCAACTGAGGTCTTAGGCCAAATAATTTCCTCTTAGTTGTTCATCTAAACATCTTTTCAATAAATTGAAACAAAGACAGTTTCAAGCATGCTTAGAAATGAAATAACATTTATTTTGTTAATGTAATTATCTTGTTATGTCTCCATTTCTATTAATGACCCCCAAAAAATGATCAAGTAAAAATCAGTAAAAGCCACACAAACCAATGACAGTCCATTAAAAAAGAAAACACTGATTATTATGTGACAGGAAAAAAATTCCTCGGTTTTCTAGATCAGCAAGCTCTTCAGAAAATACCATGTTCTAATCATACGGAATATATAATATTGAGAATGAGCTATTCTTTTAGTTGTAATTGTAGAAATACATGCATACGTACAGAGGACTAATTTAAATATTTTTTAAAGAGATTTCTTAAAATGTCATGTTAAACTGGATTACAGTTGACCAGGAAATCGGATACCATGCTATAAATTGCTGTGTTTAATCTGTTTAAGGGAAAGCGTTTTGCACACGATTACTTAATTCGAAGAGTGTGATTCGATATGGACGAAGAACAAGGTTAATAATAATGATGATGATAATAATAATAGTATCTTAAATAACATATAATTAATACCGTATTGCTTCTTTGCCAGGTCAGTATAGATTAACGTCATACAGAGCCTGCTACTAATTCAAGAACGTCCGTGGATGGAGTAGCTTGGAATACGACTCTCTCTGTCATCTTTTCCCTAGGCAGCTGGAAAGCAAGAGTCACTAAAGTGATTTAGCAGTCAAGCTCTCCGTATTCCCAGCCCTTCACCAGACTAAAGTAGCAAATGCAAACCACTGTTCTTTAAAACAAACAAACAAAAAAACCCCACTATTCTTGGAAAGCTCAAGCAAAATTATGTTTTTTCACTCTTTCAAGTCCACAGGAGAGAATATGATTTACTCCAGGGTTAAATCAGAATATTACTGGCCAAACATGACAGCAAAAGCTTAAATACTCTTAAAATTCATTGCAGTATTCTCTCAACCATCAACCTACGTTAGGTAACACTTTCAGGTTTCTTGACTATTCAAAATTCTTCAATGCTACTTGCAACTCCCTGAATAATTAATAATACTGTAGAAGAGAGAATGAGATTTTGTTATTTTTTTTACCATTGTCCACTCATTTTTAAAATTATGCATTTATTCATGAATACGTTAGATGATTCCATTGTTTCTTTTCCATCTCTTCTTAAACTTCCTTAGTTAAGGCACTCATCAAGTGCCATTATGTCGAAGAATCTACTCCATGTCTCTCCCCTAAATTCATTTTGTTGTGATGTCCAATCTCCTTATTGCAAACTTTAAAATACTTCACATTTTGGCACTGTCATACATTTGCAGAAAGAGTGCTTTAACCTAAATCTTATTCCTCTCTCCTTAACTCCATTGCATATTCTTTATTTGCACATAGCTGGGAACCAGAAGTTAACATACTAAGACTCTATATTCAGAGTTGAAGGGTCTAATGTATGGATGTTCCATCAAACTCTTCAGTTTATTCTTCTTTTCTTCCTCCTTTGACTAATATTAAAACAACCAATAATATCTATGTATCTCTTAAGTTATAGGCAATGAACCAAATAATTTACATGCACAATACAACATAATGAAAAATGAACAATTATTTTTACTGTTGTTGTGTGTAGCATTGAGATCTAGGATCTTTTCTTGTATTAACAGGAAAACTGATCTTTTCTCTAATAATAGAATGAGCCTCTAGTTGTTATTTTCTCAACATTTAATTAGCCCAAGCAAGTAAAAAGCTGCAAAGAACTGCAAACAAAAAAAAAGTTAAAGAGCTTAATTAGTTTAAAAATACAAATGAAGAATTCAAAATTTCCAGTGAATTTCCAAGCATATGATTTGTTTTGATATGTATAGTTACTTTGTGGTATGGGTGGAACATTATTAAATTAAAAAAATTATTTAACTAATATGGAAGGAGGTGAAAACTGAATCAAAGTTATCTGAAATTTGGTTAAGGGATCATTATGCTTTCTCAAACAATTTCCTGGACAATAATGCTATAATATATATATATTCCTAAAGTTCACCATGAATTTAATTACCAAGCTCAAACATGAACTCACAATAATACTTACTTAGAATTTATCTCTGAAAGAACTTATAAAATCCTAAACCTCTTCTATGTCACTGACAGCAGTAAGATAATAATAGAAAGGGAATGCATAGTTCCAGTCCTTACATTAATTCTGAAAATTGATATTCCTTATAACATTGAGAAAGCAACCCAGCCATCCTAGACCTTGGTTTTCCCATCTGTGTAATAAAACAGTTTCAAGAAATGAAATATTGAATATTTGGCTGAAGGGACATGATATTATGATTGGCAGATGGCAAAAGAAAGTCTGAATCAAAAGACTCTGGCTTTACATGATGTACTTAAGGTCATAAAGTCACAGAAAATTTGATAAAACTGAAGTTACTCTTCTTAACTTATTTGTGCAAAATATTAAAGCCATCCTGAGAGACTCATAAGCTATGCTTGTGCTTTATGAATTTCTTCTCTTTTTTTTTCATTATGGGAGTTTAAAATCACACTGTTGAATAATGATAATTAAAATTAGCATAAAATCAATGGCACTTCAAAGCAAGGTACAAAATCAGTTGAGGAATAAAGAAATAAGCTCAGAGTAACTAATAGTCATGTGTTTTAAACCATTTTGTTTGATGCTTTCTTAGGTCTCAAATTTTCCTTTTTGTAAAAAGATAGTATATTGTTTAAAAGTGTAAATCCTTAAAGAAGCCTCTTGAGAACATGGAGAAAACTACTTTTAAATGAATTATCCAACCTCTGCAAATATTTATTTTTTTATTTTAACATTAGATAGATAAGTATCCCTATCTTTATTAAAAAATTTGATAGATAGCAAATATTTTCAATGAATATAAACAAATTTATATGTTTCCTTTTATTGGTCTTGAAACATTGTAAAGACCTGCACTCTGTCATATTTAAATTATTTGTAATTAAATTATAATTTATGTAATAAATTATAGAATATTTAAAAATCTTCTACCTGTAATCTGATTTACATACTTCTCTAATAAGCCAACATATTACATAGAGCTCCCTTGATAATGATAATTTAAATGATGCCCATCTGGGGAAGAAATTGGCACTGAAGTTTTAATGATTTTCTGAAATAATTTCCAAGCTAAAAGAGCACATAACATTACTTAGAATTAAATGTAAGAAGCATGTGACAATATATCCTATTTTCTTTGGTTTTACCTAGTCAGAAAAAGAATCAGAAGAGCAAATTAACAGAAACTAAAAAAACTGTTTTTTTTTAGAGTCAAAGCTAGCATCATGTTCTGGAGACCAGTGTTCCTACTATATTAGGTTGCTTTCTGTACAAGTTAATTAAGAGAAATTTATTTATTTTTGTTTATTTTTTAAAGATTTTTTTTTTATTTATTCATGAGAGACACAGAAAGAGAGAGAGAGAGAAAGAGAGAGAAGCAGAGACACAGGCAGAGGGAGAAGCAGGCTCCACCAGGAGCCTGATGTGGGACTTGATCCCAGAACTCTGGGACCAGGTTCTGAGCTGGAGGCAGACACTCAACCACTGAGCCACCCCAGGCATCCCAAATAGGGACTCGTCCATGCTAGTGACAACAGGTCTTAGAGCAGTGGTTATAGATCCTGGTTCTGGGTTAACTACACAAGAGTTAGTTGGAAGCAGGAGTGCGTTTTATGCAATGGGTTTCTGGAACTCACCTAACACCTAACACATAGCAGGTATTATAAATCCTCATCTTTAACAGGTCCCAGATCCTCACTCTCAGACATGATGGGAGCCATTATTCTGGAATATTGCTTAGTGGAGAAGTTTGTCGGTATCTGTGTGTTTGTTAGATTTCATTTATTTATTTGAGAAAGAGAGAGAGAGTAAGCATTAGTGGGGATGGGGGGTGGGGAGGGGGCAGAGGGAGAAGCAGACTCCCTGCTAAGCTGGAAGCCTGACTTGGAACTCAATCCCAGGACCCTAGGATCATGACCTTAGATGAAGGAGGACATTTAACCAACTCAGCCACTCAGAACCCCAGTTGTTTTGTTTTTAATAAGGAAAATTGGTCTAGGTGTTCCCAAAAAAAATCCTGAAGTGAAGATTCGAGTGCAAAACTTTGAACTGGGTTATTTATTCCTGAAATTTCAGAGAGAAAGGGTGAGATCCATCAGAGAAGGGGAAGAAAACATTGTAGCTGTGCAGTGACCACTGTGGACAACTGACAAAAGGATGTTGGGTTACTGGTCTACCAACTCCCTGCCATTAAGAGCTCTTTCCAGGGCTATTACTAACGTTTCCTCCTTCCCTCTCTCCCTCCCTCCCTCCTTCTCTACCTCTCTCTCACACACACACACACACACACACACACACACCCCTCTGACTCACACTGAACTAAGAGAGTTACTGTGGTCATATGCAAAAGCCCTGTCAGAGTAAGAGGTGTTTGAAGTAAGAAGCTTTTGTCATGCAGAGGGATTTGTTAAAGGTATATAGGTGGGGTATTGACAGTGTTTGCTATATTGAACCCATTGTAAGCAAATTAATGATTTACATAAAAGAACAATTGCAGTATGTGTGTGTGTGTGTGTGTGTGTGTGTGTGTGTATCCACTGAAATCTAATACAAATAATCTATAGTATAGTGAGTATTTCTTTGGTATAGTATTCACAAATTTAGCAAAATAACAACCCAGGACACTGAGTTAAATTTGACTTCAGATAATGTATCCCTTTTTTAGTAAAAGTATGGTCCAAATATTCTATGAGGTATATTTATAAAAATATATATATTCATTGTTTATCTGTAATGTAAATTTAAATATGGATCCTCTATTTTATCTGACAACACTCCTTTGGCTTTAGTAAGGAACTGACTTCGCATGATTATTAGAGCTTATTGTTCTATACTTAAGAACATTCTGAGAATTCTTTGACCCCAAATCCATTTTTACCAAAACAGTTTAAATAAGATTATGTAAAGTTATTGGATATATATGAAAAATTAAAGGAAGCTCTCTTTCAGTGCAATCTCTATAGTAGATGTGGATGCAGAAATGCACTTATAAATGAATCTTAAACATCTCAGAAATATTTGAATTATAGTTATTTCTTTCATTGTTTTCTGCCATTTCTCTGGTAGACTTTTGCCAGTTTGGAGGTGGCTGATCCTTTTTATTGCATCAAGAGTAAAGAAGACTGGCCTGTGAAGTAAACTTCAAATCTACAGGTTTTAAATTTACATCTACCTACTATGAATATGCATGCTCCTGCAGGACATAGAAATAGTCAACATTCAAAACTCTGGGAGAATTACGTGAATAACTCACTTCACAAAGTTTTCTATGTATAATGTTATTTTCTTTCCATAGAAAACATTGATCAGCAACTTATATGTAAGCCAGAAACATAATCCAGTGACAATAACATAGCATATCAGTCTGTCTTTCTTCAATTCGATGGAGGCATATACTTACACCAAACTTGCTAAGAGCAGTAGCAAAAAAAAAAAAAAAATCAAAAATCAAGGGAACAAGTTAAAATCATTATCATTCATGGTGGATAATCTTGATTGGGCATCCATTTCTGTTCCACAGATTCACTCTATTTCTCCAAACAACTTACTTCTTCTCCATTAGGTACAAAAATATTTTGAAATCTACTATACTCTCCTTAGAACTTTACCATGCTCTAACTTGTCCAATCCTCTCAATTAAGTAGATACATTCAAATGGCAATCTCCACAGCTTCCCACCACCAGATCTATATAAATAAGCCTACATTCACACTTGTTTTCTTCCTTTCCTGCACGTCTGCTTTTTAAATCTGATCACTTCCTTCCTTACAGGAACATTGCCCAAGAATTGTCCTTTCTGTTTCCTCAACATCTCTCTCTCTCTCTCTTCTGGATCAATTATATTTATATTGGATCAATCATGCTGGATCAATTATATTTATACTGATACTCAAACTCAAGTTAACCTATCATAAAATACTTTTAAAAATATTTTCCTCTTATGCTTCATTTTTATCCAATTACCACCTTAACTCAGCTGTTCATTATCAATATTCTCCTGACTTCTCTGCATTTGCACTATCCATGTATTAATTTATTTCTCATTTATGTTCCCTTTTCATCTTTCTTCCTTACTATGCCATGGTTTTTATTTTATTTTATTTTATTCTGTTTATTTAGTTTTTACTAATCACTGGTGGCCTCTATCAATTAAATCCAGTAAATATCTCTTAATCCTTATTAACCAGTCATTATACCTCTGATGACACTTTGGTTTTCTTGTTTACTTGATTGGTTGGTTTTAATTTTCTTTCCTTGGCTTCCATGACATCATACAAACTTGAATTTCCTTTTTATATCCTGAACCCTGGTTTCCTGTCCTATATACCATTGTTTCTACATACATAGAAGTTACAAGTTACACAGAAAGAAAGATACCCTTTTCCTCTTTCTAATTCTAAACACTCTTTCTAGAAATGCATATTTTCTACCATGTTTCTAACCTGCATTACTATGCTTAGAAGAGCCAAACATGTATGTCCAGCAAAGACTGTCTTCTAAGCTTCAAGGTTCCATTCCAATATGCAAACTTCACAATATTTTTTGATGTCTTGTTGCAGATCGATGTCAGGATAGTCATCCATCCATCCATCCATCCATCCATCCACCTATCCATTAAATAACTGTGTATTGAATGATTACTAATCACAAAGGAGGAAAAGTAATGAACAAAACAGAAAGAAAAACAACTAAACAAAATTCTGTCTTATATAGTTAAAGCCTTATTTTGAAGAGTGGAACAGACCAAAACTCATTCATATGTTTATTTTTTTATTAATAACATCATATTAGTTGAGGAAAGGGTGACAGTATTTGGGTGATAATTGAAATTTTAGATGTAGTGGCCAATGTGTTACAAGTAAAACAAGTAGTGTTGAGGCTCCCTGGGGGAAGGCCAGGCCAATCAAAAGATAAAAGTGCAAAGACCCTGAGGCAGACATATGACAGTCTGTTTGAGAAATTGCAAGGGAGGCTAATGTGCCTGTGTTAGCAAGGTGAAGATGAAGGATGAGCAAAGAATATAGAAGAAAATAAAATAATAAAGTTAAAGGAGTAATGGGGGGCCTGACTAGTAGGGCCTTATATATTCATTATAAGTGGTTTTGTTTCATTTTTTTTTTCTTAAAGATTTTATTTATTTACTTATAGGAGACACACAGAGAGAGGCAGAGACACAGACAGAGAGAGAAGCAGGCTCCACGCAGGGAGGCCCCATGTGGGACCCAATCTATATGAGTAAGATGAGAAGCTTTCAGCAGGGTTAAGGAGAGGTATGGCAAGAATTGTTTACATTTTAACAAAGATAAATTTCTGGTTGATCTTTAGGTTTGAAGAGATCAGGAGAGAAAATAGGCCAGATGGAGTGCTATTGAAATAATTTAAGGAATGAAGTGCCACAGAAAAGGGTATTAACAGTGGAAGTGCTGATAAGTATTAGGATGCTAATATTGCGTATTGCAGATTGAAGTATTAATTCTGATGTAGGCGTAAGAAAAAAGATGAGTCAAGGACAATTTCAAGATTCTTCATGTTACCATGTATGCTTGAGAAACTGGAAGACTTTGAAACTTACTAACTAGATTAAAACCAGAAACTGACATGAAATATTCAAATTATTCATCGAACTTAATTATTGTCTGGTGTTTCTATTGTTAGTATATTGTATAAACCAGTTACTCAATTCAGGAAATTAAATCATGTTTATATACCTCTTCCTGAGAAAAACATTTATAAATATATGTATATATTTATATAAATTCAAATAAGAATATATAAAGATATACTTGATATATAAATGTATAGTAATATATAAAATATCCATCTCTCTATATTTGAT
Source organism: Vulpes vulpes (assembly GCF_048418805.1). NCBI lineage: Eukaryota > Metazoa > Chordata > Mammalia > Carnivora > Canidae > Vulpes > Vulpes vulpes. The sequence goes on from NC_132783.1 coordinate 143,771,119, forward strand.
ACTTAGATCTCATCAATGTTTGGAGACCAATCATTCACTCCATGAAACCAACCCCTTATTATTCTCTCTAGTCCAGTCTATTACAGAACAGACTTCATCAGATTCCCCATATTCATTTTGCCTTCTTCAAATTTATTTTTAATTAATAAAGAAAATGCTTTAAATTAGAAAATGTAGATCCTTAACTGAAAACATTGTGATTATTTTCCCAGTTTCTTTTAAGTTCAGAAATTCTCAATTTGACCATGGGTATCCTGAATATTCTCATTGCTATCACCTCTCCAGCTTTATCATGAACCAAACTATGCTTTTGTCCATATAGTTTTCTTCCAGTTCCTCTCTTTTCCACAGTCTGCTCTTCACATGTGCTGTTTCCCTGTATAGCTAATATACTACTTAGTTCCAAGCTTTATTTTGGTCTCCAATATGGTGTTTCTTTGTATTAAAATGTAATTTCTGGGGCTTGTGGGTGGTTCAGAGGTTGAGCATCTGCCTTTTGGCTCAGAGCGTGATCCTGGAGTGCTGGGATCGAGTCCCACATCGGGCTCCCTGCATGGAGCATGGTCTCCCTCTGCCTGTGTCTCTGCCTCTCTCTCTCTCTGTGTGTTTCTCATAAATAAATAAATAAAATCTTTAAAATATGTAATTTCTGAACCCACAGAACAAATTAAGTTCAACAGTCAAGTATATTTATGGTGTTTTATGCTATAGTTATTTATTTACTAACTTGCCATAGATATTATAAGCTTCATGAGGAGAGAGCCCCAAAATGTCTTGATAAGATATAGATCTGCACTTATGACATATAATTTTTTTAAATTAATGAAAGGGTAGATTTTATATTGGTTTTATTTTTGTGTGTCCTATCATATCAATTATAAGTGTTTTTATGAGATTATGTATTAAAAATGCACATGTCTTAATGTATTATTGAATACATGCATTAATGCATAACACATTCACTAAAATATCTACAAGTTTATATATGTATTAACTTAATGAGTACTTTCTTAAAATTATATAGTTTTGTTGTTGCAATGTAGCAACATTTCCCAAGTTGTGTTTAGAAAACTTTAGAGGATTAAGCAATATGTTTACCAATGCAAATAAATTCAGAAACGCTGAATTAAATAAGTTTTTAAAATATACATTTTTAGGACACAGGTTCTCACTGTTTTGATATAATAAAATGCATTATGAATCTCCAAGAGGAAAATAAAACATGAAAAATTTCCCAAACTAAGTGGAATTTCTAACACTAAGATCTTACTTGATAAGAACTGGCCAGTATATGAACATAGACCATCAGAACAATCTGTTAATTCATTTATTTTAAGAGCTAAATCAAAGTAATGAGAATACACTCAGTCACAAGTGCTCATTTAATGACAGCTAAACCCATATGATATAGTCTAGAAGGAAAAAATAGAGAATTCAAGTAAAGAGATGTAAGACTAAGACACAGAAGCTACAACAGTAATGGAGTCGCCTTTCATTATCCATATGAATAGTTCACTATGAAATTCCCTAGTAACCCATAATTTTGATGCATGATGAATTTGTCTGATTTTTTTAATGTAATATTCTTTACAGCTATTTAAACCAGAAAGGACTGGAGGATCACTTCAGATATTGTGGATGTCATTAAAGAAAAAGTAATTTCAAGGAACATATATTCTTTTATTACAAGCTGAATTCAAAAATAAGAAAATGCCCCGGGAATAGAGCTCAGATCAATCCATTAAATTGTATACATGATTTTATTTTCTCACAACATAGTTTAAAATACTTTGCTTTCTACCAGATGTTGTATCTTCCTTACAGGGGGTGGGATTGCGGGGAGCAGAGGAATCTTAAGTATGTTTACAGTACTTAAGAAATGCATTCCATAGGGGCATCTGAGAGGCTCAGTGGTTGAGCCTCTGCCTTGGGTTCAGGTCATGACCCCGGGGTCCTAGGATCAAGTCCCACCTCAGGCTCCCCACAGGGAGCTTACTTCTCCCTTTGCCTGTGTCTCTGCCTCTCTCTCGGTCTCTCATGAATAAATAAATAAAACCTTAAAACAAAGAAATGTGTTCCATATAATATTTTTGTATACCAATATTTATTTAGTACCCCAAGAAAATGAAAAACAAAAGCGTTGTAAATTTATCATACTATACTCAGCATTTGATAAGACATCTGAAAAATTCAAACTTACATCCTGATAGATCTTTTAAAATACTGTGTGAACCATCTGTGAAATTTACTGAAGTGAACTGAATCCAGGGTAGCTAAGAGCAAGACCTCGAATGAGAGCCAATAGACACTCTATAAATATCCATGGGCAAGGTTACATCTGAGTATTATTTTTTCAAAAAAAGTAACAAAAATTACAAGACTCCCTACCTGTTAAAATATATTCCTTGTTATCTATTCATCTTTGCCCTATTTTATATTAGGATTAATTTTGCTTTATGAATTCCTGAAGTTGTATAAGTTGCACATACAGCTTAAATGCCATTGCCTTCTCTTACGGAGAGCACCTCTCCAGAGAAACGAGTGTATATCATTTTGCATTTCTATGGCTTTTTTAAGGTTATTCTATAAATCCACTTTTTCTGTGCTCTGAAATGTCAATTAGAATCCTTCTTGCCTCTCCTACTGACAGTTCTCCATTTCTCTCTGCAGGACTTTTCCCTGGAGTTGGTCCATTTTCAAGGAGTTCCTCTATCTCGCCATTTCATCTGGGCTGCGGTTTGCTTACCTTAGCAAAATATACAAGACTCATATGTTATTTTTGAGTTTTCCTTAAGAGGCTATGTTTTACAAGGTCTATTTTAAAGTGCTTTTTAAAATGTTTCAAATGGGATTCTACAATGTGAATTTTTGATTTTTGTGGTATTTTTTGAGTCAACAGTTTTACAACGTTCCCGGTCCCCAAGGAAGATTTGGTGATCAGGTCCAAACCATACATCACAAATTCGAGATGTGTTGATCCTTTTTCTTAAGTACACAGTACACTGGGGACTTATGTGTATATACTTTTGTTTGTTTTGTTTTCTTTTGTTTTTGCAAACGATAGGATAGTGGACATGAATGTTGACTTCAAATTTGAAGGAATTTCATTTTTACAAAGAACAAAAAAAGCAATAAGATGCTCAATGTTATAACTTAATGGGATAAAAATTAAGCCTTAATAGAGGAAAAAAATGAAACATTTATACTCTACCATGGAATAGGAGGTCTCTCATGGTTTTTAAGCAAATGACAGATAATTACTTGGCAGCTGCATTATAGGACAAAGTCTGGCACTAAAAGAAAATTTATTCCAATTAATTTTTGAGGACCTTTTGACTGTGATATCTTACAATTATTTCAATTTCTTATGTTAGGAAATGAATAGCAAAAATTCTGTTTCTGGAAATCCTGCATGCTAAAAAGCAAAAACTTCTCACTACAAAATTAAACAGAAAATCACTGTAAGTACAAAAAAAAAATAATTATTTTCTTACATTAAAAAAAAGAGCAACAACCAAGATTCAAAAAGCAAAGAGGGAGAAGGAAACTAGACTTGCAAGCTGAAATAAAAGTTCCAGCTCCTAAAGGAATTCACTAATTTCAGTAGACTAGAGAATAACATTTTTAAAGTTTATCCCAAGGGAATGAAAGAAGACATGAACTATAACAATGTTAGTATTTGGAAAGAAAAACTCCACTAACAGCAGCCACAGAGCCAAAAGTTCAATTCTATTAAGAATTAGGTGCAAAAACCAGGATGATAGCAAAGAAACAAGTTCTGGTCTGACAAAAAGGCACCCTGAGAATTTTAATCACAAAAATACTCTCTAACATAGCTAATTTTTGAATTTTTATGAACTATTAGCCTCAGATTCAGGAAAACATCGTTAACTGAACATAGTCCAGAGGACGTATCAAACTTAGTACTTGTCATTAAAAAAATGCAATTCTCTCTGAGGAGTAAAGTCCAGCTTACAGGTTCCATTAACTGAGCTCAATTTAACATGAGATCACAATGGAAAATTACAAAACAAAAGGAGAGGAGCCAACAGAAATACCCCCGGTGCAACGAGGTCCTCGGGTTCCAGATAGTGAAATTATAGAAAATAAAATAAATGATAACATGCATGTTTAAAAAAGTAAATTTTTTTTAAAGATTTTATTTATTTGAGAGAGAGAAAGAGAGAGAATGTGCATGAGCCCCAGGGGGTGGAGAGAGGGGCGAGTTGAGCAGGGAGCCCACCCTGGAGCTTGACCCCAGGAACCAACAATCATGACCTGAGCCAAAGGCAGATGGTTAGCTGACTGAGCCACCCAAGTGCCCCCCAAAAGTAAAAGATCATAAAAATAGGAACAAGAAATAATAATTTTAATAAAGACAAGAAGACTCTTAAAAGTGACAAATTTTACATCTTTATCTAAAAATAGTCTCACCGCAAATCAAAATTCAGTGTGTGTATTAAAAAAGATACAACTAACACAGGTAAGTTAGCTTGTAGATTAACATGAAGAGACTGCCAACAGTACCAATTAAAATAAAATATGTTCATAAAGAACAATATTAACGTGTAATGTGAATCAAAATAAATTTATCTTAGATAAGAATCACAGACAAAATATATTTTGAGGCAAATTTTATTTTCAAGGATATTGACCATATTTGTGGATTTTCCTTGTTGCACCCAACTTCATCTAGCCTCATCAAAGGAAATAAACATTTATTATCCTCAGGGGCTTGTTTGCTTTCACTCAAGTGAAAGAAATAGGTAATCATGTGGATTTGCTACAGCAAACAGAAATATGTGATATTAGTTCCAGTGATAGGCTATGGAAGTTGAAAAGGTGGTTACTTACAATATAGAGCAATGACGCATCTGACAAAAAAGTGCCTACCACAGGATGGTAGCCCTGTGACGTACCTCAGTATCCTGACTCTAGAAAACACTAGATAATTAAAATTGCTGTGTGCCTTGCTAGCCATTGGTTGTTACTGACTTACTAGAGGAGCTCACAAAATAATGGGCCAATGTGTAAGGAAGAATAAAAGGAAATCAAGAGAAATCTGATATGTTTACGATTATAACTTTTTCTCATTTCCAACTGGTAAAAGATTAAATTGACAGGAATTTGTGTATTGGGAGGGGTATAAAGACTTATAGTAATTTTTTTAAAAATGAACAATGAATTAAGATTCTTTACACTCGAGAGTGGCAAGTGTAAGGGATATAAACATAGCATGCCACAGACTGGGTCGGAACTGTAATGTAGTATTTTACTTTTTTTTAGATTTGGTGGCATTTAGTTGATTTTAATATTTATTATGTATTTTATGCATAAAATATTTTATAATACCTTTAACATACATATAACATATTTTAACATTTTCTAGAGCAGAGAAGTTTAAAAATAGGAGAAATTACTGTATCAAAATGAAAATATTCTGTAAGAAATCACAGTAGTTTCTAGAATTCCCTAAAATCAAGGGAATCTCAAAGTCACCTCTTCATATTTGACTAAAGTAAATTACTTGTGGAGTATTTGCAAATAAAAGAACTGGAGAAACCAAGGTGAAAAGACTGAACATGCTATTACATTTTTAAAGAAATATCTCCTTTTAAGCAAACCTAAGATGGAAACTGCCATTTGAGTAGAATATATTATTAATTATGGTCATTTGGAAAATCAGTGATTTGAAGAGTCTATGTGTTAAAATAGAAATATGATTAGTCATGGACTCAGAGACTTAAAGTAGGATTCTAATTACATTGGTTAATAACTTCATGAACTAGTATTATTAATTTATTGTATTTATACCTGTAATAATAACTGTTATTATATATGTGTGTGTATATATACAACTAACATTTACTGAAAACTACTTTGTGATAAATACTATTGTAAGTACTGTGTTTATAGCACTTACTAAAAAAAAAAAAAAAAAAACAAGAAACATGATCCTTGCTTCTCTATAATGTTAAGATTTAGAGAAGATGATGACCTTCTCTGTACCCTTAACACAAAACTACAAGTAAACAAGTAGGTAATTGCTATTTGAATGCATGTTCAAGATTAACCAGTAGAGCTTATCTAATGAGAAAGGTTCTTCCTGCAAGAGTTTTCTGAGAAAATCACCTTTAAATGGGAATCTAAAAAGGCAAAGAAAGCAGCCATTAAGGAGCTTATGCAGTGGTACAAGGAGGGTTTCCAGAGCAGATCAAGCCAGGGAAAGACAGAAAAATGCAGTCATTATTTAAGAGTTTGGCATTTCCAAAAAAAAAAAAAAAAAAAAGTTTGGCATTTCCTAAGAATCAAAAGAGGGGCCCTAGGGCTAAAGCATAGAAGTAAATAAGGAGAGTGCCGGAAGGGAGCTTGCACAGGTAGGCGAGCTCCAGGGAGTCAGAGCCTGCCTTTGGTCTACTTAAAGAGCTGTTGGTTTTAATTTAATAAGATGAAAGCACTGGCTACAATAAGCATAAAAGTGACTGGTTTGATTTTCTAGTTCATAAGCCTCTGGTGTCCATGGAGTTGAGCAATCGAGGCTCGGAATAGGATAGAGTCAGTGGCACTTTGAAAGGTGAAAAATATGAGACCTATTTTGGAATTAGGCACGATAGATGTATTGATAAAATGCCCATTAGAAAGAAGAAAATAAAGAATCAACCGCTAAGAAAATGTTATGCTGCTAACCGTTCAGTGGATAGGATACCCTTTATGAATCAAATCTGTAGAAAAGGATATTATGGTTTTTGTTTTGTTTTGTTTTGAAAGGTATTTAAATGTGGAAAATCTTCATGATAACCACATGGAGAGTTAAAGTAATGAACTGAATATTGGACCCACGGACAAGTGGGTTGTGACTTGGCGAGTGGGAACACAGTTCAGACAGAAATGTTTCCTGACTCAGAAGATAGAGACTTTCCTCCAGGCAGGCCATGATGTACATCACAAACTAAGTTCAAACACATTTAAGGCTTTTGCCTGTTTTGTCTGTCTGTCCATCTGTTTGTTTAGACCCGTCCTTTCCAAGGTAAGACCCGAGACATACAAATTAAAGAGGAGAATTTCTTGGCCTCCAAAGATAAAATTGCTGACTGTTCCGGCAACTACAGTTCACAAAATCTGGCCATTCTCTACTTGCACAAGCCCATGACAAACTCTAATAATCCTGTTTCTTTGGAGTAGTCTTCCCTACCTCCCCCTTTTTGGGAGGCTTCCTGGTGTTCTATGGTGTATGTCTTTCCTTGCTTCAGCAAGTTAATAAACCTAACACTGTTTCATTACAGAAGTGTTTGTGCAGGTCTCTAGGCAGTGAACAGGCTTCATCAATGATCAGTTCTATGAACTATCAGTGAAGTCCTTAAGTCCGGAGCTTGAAGAAGGATTTTGCCTGGTGATTGGGCGTGGTGTTATCACTCAGATGGTGGTTAAGGCCTTAGAAAAGGATATCGCCCATAAGGCACAACAGACAAGTGAAGAATGTTGAGCTCTAGTGATGAAAGGAGATTATTTCAAGGAGAAAGCCATTGACAGTATCACATGCTAATGAGAGAGTGACAAATATTAAGGAAGGGAAATACCCAAAACTAATTTTTTATTGAATATATGCATGGAGACTAAATTGGAAGGGTGGGTAGTGAACGGGGTTGAGGGGTTATAGACAGAGCATGTAGACAATATCTTCTAAGATGCTTTGTTGAGAAATGAGAGAGGGATGAAAAGCCCGGTGGATAAGGGTTTGAGTGTATTTGTATGCTGCAGGGGATAGCTCAAGACTTAGGAAAACTAAAAGGATTATGTAAGGAACTACGTTTCTTTAAAAGATAAGAGTTGATGCAATAATCCAGGGCACAGAGCTGGGGTTACCTTCTTGTGAGAGGAGGGAAGCTGCTTTAGGTTTAAGGGAAGGTAAAGGGTAAGACAAGGGCAATTGCAGAGTTTAGAGGTGGAGAGAGGCCATGGTGTTGATGTACCTTCCTTGTTGTCTTCTCATTTTCCTTTTTGAGCACATGAATTATGGGTGCAGAGGGTAGAAGCTAGAAGGTACTTTGAAGAAAAATGTGGAAGAATTTGTTGAGCTTCTTACTGAGAGTAAACAACTTACTTTTCACATGAGGATCATCCAACTATTTGTACATATTCGCAGGGAAAGAAGACAGGAAATCAATTCAGGACAAGAATATCATAGAGATTATTGTGGTAGCCCAGGTGAGGGCCAATATACTCTAGTGATTGCGACAGATAGGGGAGAGGTGAAAGATTTGAAAACTTGAGAAAGATTTTGTAAGACTGATGTATGATAGAGGAAGGCATATGGTGCTAGACTTTCAGCAAAAGCTACTTCTCAGATAGCTGTGCCATTTATATTGACGGTGATTTAGGTAAATGGAGAATGTCAGTATTTGGGGAGTTCGATTTTAAAGATATCAACTTTTAGCAGTATTCAGGCAAAATTAGTCATTTTCTTACAGTTACAGCAATCAAGATGTGTGATTTCTTCATTACAAGGTATTTTTTTAAGATAATAATTAAAATGGTTGATTATTGGGGCACTCAGGTAGCTCAGTGGGTTAAGTGTCAGACTCTTGGTTTTGGTTTAGATCATGATCTCAGGGTCCTGAGATTGAGCACCGTGTCAGGCTCCACGCTCAGTGCAGAGTCTGCTCAAGATTCTTTCCCCTCCCTCTCTTTCCCTCTCTGCTCCTCCCTCTGGTCACACTGGCACATGTGCTCTCTCTCAAATAAATAAATAAAATATTTAAAATAAAATAAAATGGTTGATTATGGTGCCCTTGGAGATGAGAATAAAATGTCAATAAAGACAAAAGGGACAGATGGGTGACATTAAAATCCTGTTTTAAAATCCAAAGATCCTTGAAATAAAGAAAAAATATAATAATAAAGAGGGAAAAAAAGGAAAAATTTTTAATATAGGACTTACCACATATATCTGTACTAGTGAGGAAAGGATAGATTCTGCTCCAGTGCTAAAAGCAAGCACCACCCCCCCCCAAAAAAAAAAATTGCCAAAGTTAGCAGCTAACGAAACCAAGGTTTAGTTCTTGCTCTTATCATAGTCTGATTGGTATCATGAGTAACCATCTACATGGCAACAAAAAAAGCAGGGACTTTTCCAGTTGGTGACTCTCCTGCCCCAAAGGGCCTACTCAAAGTCTTCCATGGGATCCTGCATTCAGTGATCATTTTTTTTAATAATAAATTTATTTTTATTGGTGTTCAATTTGCCAACATACAGAATAACACCCAGTGCTCATCCCGTCAAGTGCCCCCTCAGTGCCCGTCACCCATTCACCCCCACTCCCTGCCCTCCTCCCCCTTCAGTGATCATTTTTAAAGAAAGAGTGAGCCCTGGGTCTTATGGGAGAATCTAGAATGGAAAACAACAACAACAAAAAGAATGTTGTATACTGTTTCCCATAAGAAAATCTTAAAAAAAGAAGAATTGATGTATACCAAGATTTTTTATTTATTTATTCATGAGAGATACACAGAGAGAGAGGCAGAGACACAGGCAGAAGGAGAAGCAGGCTCCCTGCAGGGAGCCTGACTGGGGACTCGATCCCAGGACCCTGGGATCATGCCCTGAGCTGAAGGGAGATGCTCAACTGCTGAGCCCCCCAGGTGCCCCAGTGTACATCAATTCTGATCATATTCCATTAGCCTGAGCAAGCCGCAGAGTGCCAACCTGGCCATAGCTCTCCTACATACCCGGGAAAAGATGATGGCAAGATGAACAGGTAGCCAGTCCCCACCATGGTTGAGTAAATTGAAAGCACATGTGTCTATCATGACCTTCATATTCAAATTCATTAGGTCAATAACCATATCTATTTATCTTTAAGGTGATCATTATATCCGAAGTGAGTGAGAGAAAGTGACTTTTCAACTCTAATGAAGAGTTTTGTGGCATGACAAAGATGTCAATTGCTAAAGTAGCAAGTGAAGTAAGACATAAGCCAGCCTATGGGGCACCTGGGTGGCTCAGCCAGGTAAGGGTCTCCCTTTGGCTCAGGTCATGATCCCAAGGTCCTGGATCCAGCCCCACATTGGCCCCCCTGCTCAGCGAGGAGCCTGCTTCTCCCTCTCCCTCTGCCAGCCGCTCCCCCTTCTTGTGCCCTCTCTGTCTCTCTCTTTGTCAGATAATTAAAATCTTAAAAAAAAAAAAGAAGTAAGTTAGGATATTCCACTTGCAATATAGCTCAAATTAAAGGTGGATTTTGATAAAATGTGGTGGTGAAGAATAGGGAGTCTATTAAGGAAAGACAGGTTTGCTTTAAAGAAATGATTCTCTTAAATAGTAGTTCATGCACACCAAGAAAAATCCTCCAGTATTATTTCACTTAGCAGGTACAGGATTACGTAAAGAAGAAGTTTATGTATAAGGCTTTTTTAAATCCTAAGAATGGTTAAATTAAAAGAACACATTAATTCTTTATAAAATCGACAAAATTAATACTGTACGTGAAAATACAATTTATATGGGAAAAAAAAGATGTCCAAGAAGAAAATAAGGCTTCGTATTAGCCATTAATCTGGTACTAGACTCCTGTGGTATAAAATCTGTTGCCCTAACTTTGAAGACTCGAACTTAAAATAGATTAGCCTTAATGCTGACGAATAACAGAATATATGTGTGTACTAAAGAAAGAAAAAAAAATCACATATGTATCCTTAGCTCTCTGCTCCCGAAAGGATAGTTTTAGGTCCCAGTCATTTGCCTTGGGCAGGCTGACTTTATGGATGGAGATTTAAAAAAAACAATTGCTAAATAATGTATGGAGTAGAGTCAGCACACACCACTTCATCCCCACTCTTCAAAGTATTGCTCTGAGTTATGCTGCTTATTAGAGTATCAAGGGAAGCCAATTTTCAAAAGTACCCACATAAATGTGTACACAAATCCTAAACTGGTGTTTGTAATGGGTCCTTAGGAGCACAAAATGGGTAATGGCACCACAGATGCCCATATACATATGTGAATGTTTGATTTAAAAAGCACGGTTGGCTATTATTTCTAAAATCTAGTTATGCGGCGTTATTGGCCAATTACACTTAGAACTGATTCAATGTATATGGTTTTTTAGACTAAATAAATGATAAAACAATTCTTACTTCCTTCAATTTGTTATTATATTAAAACTCATGTGATTGCTATTTGATATAAAATGACATTTATTATCAGTATTGCGTACTTACACATGGCTTACGGGTTATTATTTTTGTGCCTGTTACATATTGAGTAAGTCAGACATTAATTTCGATTACGTAGACTACGTGAGATTGCCATTTTGCAGATTATGAGAGCAAGATTGTGGCAGATTTTTCCATTGGGATTTTTCTTTTCTTTTGCTTTGTTTTTACTGGTTTCTGTCATAAAGTAATGTATATAAAGCCATCAAACGACTTCAAAACTGACATATTATTTTATGTATCGTAAAATGCTAGGACTTTCAGCAAATTTAAGAACACACTGTATTTTATAATCTATGAATAAGAAAAAAAGGCTACATCTAATATTTCTATAAAAGCTATAGAATTATAACTTCATAATAGTAACTTCAAGACATGTAATTTTTCTTGCATACTCAAAGGAGTAGAATTATCTTTGATGAAACTAAAGTACATTTATTTTCATGAAACACATCTCACGATATTCTCTCATGTAGATAAAACAAAAAATATTCTGTGAAGAGCAAGAATAGGCAGTTCTGTGATGTTGAGCTGTTACTCATAGTGGTTTCCCCAAAAATGCAAATTCCTAGTAGAACATATATTTATATCTCTCATGACTACATTTCCATTACATTTGAAAGATTACTAATTGACCATAGAAGAATAATTTAAATATAGAATTGATATAAATAAATATATGGAGGTTCACATCATGGCTCATTAGGGATTGTTTTCAATTAAACATGTACTGAACTGGGCTTTCTGATGTTTGACAAATATTTCCAGCCTACTTCACAGGGCTGCTCTTAAATTATATAAGTTAACAGATGCAAATCATTTAGAGACCCTCCAAAAGAAACAAAATTATTTTAACTGTTTCAGTCTCACTGTTTCATCCGTACCTACACAGCATGAGTCTATCTGCTTCATCCTTAGCTATGCATTATCTTACTTAAGTTTCTAAAATTCCTGTAAAATTTGTACTCCAACTTTACAGCAAGTTGTAACACGGGGCCTTAGGTTGAGATATCTGCATGATTTACTCAATATTAAAAAGCAAGCTATAAGGCACACTGAGGATTTGAATCAAAGCCCTCTCTCTATTTTTGTTTTCTTTTTTTAAAGCAAAAACCAAAAAATGAAAGCAAAAACAACACTCTACATTTCTAAGCTAAGCACATTTTTTCTTCCACCCCAGTCCCCTTGGACTGCTTTCAGCTGTCTGCACACTAATACCTCCAGCTCTGGATGCTTGACTTCCAACAGCTTCATGCTGCATCCTTCTTCAGAGGGCTGCTCGTGGGCCACTGGAGCTGCCTCACCAAGATTCAAAGAGCAGAGAGGGTGCCCGAGCAGGAGGGAAGGGTCAACTGATACCGGAGAGCTGGGTTCTTGTCTCCCACGGTCGAAGAATGAATCTCATGGACAACGGAGAGTGAGCAAAGCCATAGATGTTTATTAAGCAGAGATGCAGAGAAAACATCTCAAGAGCAGGAGGGGTCCCCAGAGCGTTGCCACTGGGGGCGTGTAGGGTCTGTCTTTTATAGGAAACTGACCAGGACCTTGGTCCATTTCCTGTCACTGTCAGGGTGGATATTTAGAACAAACATGGTGGACTTGTAACCCTCATAATAACAAAGGGGATGGCTTTTTGTAGATCTCATGAGCCCAAACAAGGGGCTCCCTTCTCTCAGGTTAATATCTCCTCCATAACATTTCTCTACATCTGGGATTTCTGTGATTACTTAGTCACCATTACAAGGGGGACACTCCCTAACATTTTGAAACTAGGGAGCCAGGTTTATTTATTTATTTATTTTGTTTTTACTGTCTTACCTCTGTTTTCTTGGGATGCGTAGGAGCCTGACCCCGGGGCCTTTCCCTTATCCTTCCCTGTCTTGCCCAGTCTACCCCTAACTTGTTCCTACATCAACACCTTGTAAGAAAATCTAGAAGAGTTACCCATAAACTGTAATTCCTACTCAAGTCCAGTCCAGGGCCAGGCTAAGGCTGAGACCTCACATGAAATTGGGCCCTTGCCTCCGACTTTCTCTTCTTGATTCTGTTTACCACACTCTATTCATTTCTCCTGATGGAACTTCCTTTAAAAATCACTTGCACTTGGACCTTGATCCCAGGGTCTGATTTCAGAGAACAAGAGTCACCTGGTGAGACTGTTAAACACAGGTTCCGGGGTCACGGGTTGCTGATCCCAGATTCAGTAGGTCTGGAAGGGAGACCTGAGAACTGGCACTTCTTACCAGCCCTGAGCTGATGACGATCTAAATGGTCTATCATTCACACTAATGCAGCTTCTTTGTGGACAACCTAACCCAAGATAGTATCCTAAAGACGGGATTTCCTCCCTTCATTGTGAATCCCAATATCCTGTAGGGTTTGTGAAAACACCAGGTGAAGGCCCTCCCTCACGGTTTTGCATGTGTCACTAAACACAATGCACTTTCTAGGAAGACTATTATGCTTTCGATTTCAAAGAAATTCAATTTCAATTACGAGATGAAAAGAATCACGTTTTTCATGCTGATAGTAGAAAATGAAAAGTGGTTTTGTATAACTTAAAATATTTTCCTTTTGGGGCATCTGGGTGGCCCAGTGGTTTAAGCTAAGCCTCTGACTCTTGATTTCTGCTGAGCTCATGATCTCTGGGTTGTGGGATCAAGCCCCACATCAGGCCCTGTGCTCAGTGGGGAATCTGCTTGAGATTCTCTCCCTCTCCCTCTGCCCCTCCCCACTCACGTGCGGTCATGCTCTCTCTCTAAAATAAATAAACAAATCTTTAAAATATATAAAATAAAATATTTTTCTAGTAAATCGTATTCAAGGTAATTGTTTTTCTATTCTAATTTTTATTACTCAATTACTCCAAAGATGAATACCTTACTTCTTACTAGAAGGATTCTAGATTATCATGAACTACCCAGTGCTGTTGGGCTAACTGTGGGTTGTGTGAAGAAGAGGAAGGACAGAAAGGAACTTTTTTTTCCTAAAGATTTATTTATTTATTCCTGAGAGACACAGAGAGGCAGAGACATAGGTAGAGGTAGAAGCAGCCTCCCCATAGAGAGCCTGATGTGAGACTCAATCCCCGGACCCCAGGATCACACCCTGAGCCTAAGGTTGACCCTCAACCACTGAGGCACCCGGCCATCCCCGGAAGGGAACTTTTGAACTCCACTCATGTGTAGTTCAGGTGAATGTCAACATTGGACAAAAGATGTGCAGCCATCAATGGAATGATAGCACTCTTGGTTGCAAGGTATATCTTGTTATACTCATTTACATCACTATAAAAATTGATAATGCATTTGTGTGTTGTGTTGCTCATTATGTGGTATTACTTTTCTTATTACTAAAATAATAGTCTTTTAGAAAGACTTAGGGAAAGGCTAAATACACACATACACATATATACACACACAACAAAAACAAAAATCAGTGACTTGCTAATAGGAAACAGACTTCATTTTACACATCCAAAATTAAAATGTTCAGTTGAATTTATTTAAATAAAAATATTTACTATAATGCCTAATATGAATACGTATGCATTACTTTAATAAATTAATACTGTACCGTAAATGTATTTACATATAAAGCTATCAAATTCTGATGGTTATTTTTCCTTGAAGGCATTTTTTAAAGGCCTTTATTTCTTTATTTAGAGATTCTCTGTAAGAGACACAGTGAGAGTAAGTGGAAGGAGGGGCAGAGGAAGGAAAGAAACAATCCTCGACAGACTCTGTACTGAGCACACAGCCCTTTGTGGGGCTTGATCTCAAGACCCTGAGATCATGCATGACCTGAGCTGAAATTAAGAGGTCACTTAACCAACTGACCCACCCAGGTGACACTCCCTAAAGGCAAAGGCATTTTTAAAACACAAAGCATGTGAACATAGTTTACTTTCAACCTCCTCTGTATAGAAGCACTGCTATGAAAAAAATGTCATGACCACATAATAGCTTTTTAAAAAATAGTCACTGACTATGAAACTTCCATGAAGAAACCTATTAGCTGGAAGATAACCTAGTGTAGCAGTGATATGAGTTTTATTTGAATAGATACAGAAATTTATGACCCAAGAATTATAAATTCAACATCGGATATTTTAATATACTTGAGACTGTCAATGTCAAGGATCATATAAATTCTATCATTTGTTTAGGATACGTAGAGCCAGTTTATCAACACTCTTTTATCCATCTAGTACAATATCTCTGCATATGACTTATTGGCACAGCCCATCGCAGGGTTCCATGTACACACAAACAACTTACAAGAAACAAGACAAAATTAAAAAAAAAAAAAGAAAAGAAGAAGAAAAAGAAGAAGAAAGAAAGAAAAACAGTAAAAACTTCATCCTAGAATTTCAATTTTTGTAAAAGCTGGGCCGTATGACTCCTTTTCTGCTTCATTTAGACATTCAAATGTGACATTGACATTTTATATCCTAAGAAGCAATATTTCATTTTTAGCACAGGTCAAGGGATAGTAATGATAGATTTATGGCTGTGCCAAGATCATTATATGGATAAAAATAATGTAGAATCTCAAGAAATCCTTAGTCAGCTCTTCACATAGCCTGAACCTTACATCTTTGGAGGTGACTTTGATCTTAATTCCTGTCCAGGGCATCTCACATCACAACTACATTTGTCTTATTTCTCATATAACATTTCAGCTCTGGGAAATTTTTGCAACCCCCATTCAAAAAAAAAAAAAAAACTGCTTTGAACACCAGGGAAAAATAAATCTTTTTTTTTTGTTTTTTTACCATGTCCCACTTAGAGGCAAAGACCATGCCAAATACCTTTATGAGAGACATGAACAGCTGGAATAGTCCAAACTAGGAAATACTATGCTACAAAGCAATGGTTGAAACACATTTTCCCCTGAAACTATTTATTATTTATCATCTTGCAATTATGAACCAGTCTTGATGAATATGTATATTTTTATTTGCAGTATGTATGATTTTGAAATGATCCATAAATATTAAATAACAACTTTGTATTTTCTAAATATACATTGTGAATCAGGATATTTTCTGGAAAATACAATATAAATATATTGATCCGTTAGAATGAAGTACAATGATGAATAAATTAAATTAGATATTCACACAAATCCACAAAGGAAAGCATTTCTGCTTTTTTACAGGCTGCTTCCCCCCCCCCCCTGCATCACTAAAAACAATTCAACTTCATGAAATCAATACGTTATTAGAGAAATATTTGTTCATTTTATATATGTATTAAAGTGCTTAAATTTATCCACGCAATGCAATTCTAATAGGTATATGTGTCACGTAAAAACAGGTTGAACATGGATTTTGTACTTGAGAAGCTTATCAGTTAGCGAGTGTAATAGAGCATGCCAATAAAAAGACATAATTAAATAGAAGAGTGATAATTGTCCTAGGATTTTCAAAAATAAGCAGGTATAAATCTTATTCTATTATTAGCTCAAGTGTCAATTTCCTTATTTCTCTCCAGTATCCTAACATAGGATTGACATTTCATACCAGCGGTAGCCATATGGTTTGTAAAATATGTACTAGTTGGGATGCATTTGTTGCTTACAAGAAAGAAAAATCCTCTGGAGCTAACTATCAAAAGAAGGAGTTTATTTGTCATCAGAGAGGAAGGGGTCTCAGCACCAGGGAGTTGGGGCTTCTTGTTCTGTCAAAGATCTAGAGGCTGGAACTGAAATGCTGATAGCTGGGGCGTAGCCCTACATCACCATTCTCCCCTCTACTTCTCCCACGAATCTGCACTGTATCTCTCTTTCTCTACTCTGCTTCCCTTGCCTCCCTGGTATTCTGGAATAAATACAGCAGCTCCCTGTTATCCACGGAGAATACATTCCAAGACCCCCAAGGGATGCCTGAAACCACAGATAGTATGATAATAATATGATACATGATAGATAATAGATTACATAGATAGATTTTTTCTAAATATATACATACCTATGATAAACTTTAATTCATAAGTAGGCACTGTAAGAGTAACAAAAATAGCTAATAATAAAGTAGAACAATCATACAAATATGGTATAATAAAGGTTTTGTGGATGTGGCCTGTGTATCTCAAAATATCTTATTGTACCTTATTTTCCCTTCTTCTGGTGATGATGTGAGACGATGAAATGCCAACATGATGAGATGAAGTGAGGGAGTGACCTAGGCATTGCGATATAGGGTGAGGCTACCGTTGACCTATTTGTCAGAAGGAGGACCATCTGTGTCTGGACCTCAGTTGAAGACTGGAAACTAAAACTGAGGGAAGAGAAGTCATGGGTAAGGAGTACTGTTGTATTGGAAAATATGCCCGTTGAAACAATTTGAGAGAACACCATGAATCTGTGTGTGCACATGGTTTGGCTGGGATCAGGTGCTTATACGAGGTCTGAGCACTTGTACCTGAGATGGCTAGGAATTTAAAACCATATTTTAGTGAAATGGTTCCATTTATGAATTTTTAGGAGCCTGTCTTCTTTTTGATTCTTTTAATTCACGTCATTTTGAAATTATTTATTATTATTGCTATTGTTATTTTTAGCACTAATAATAGTTTATATAGTCATGGTATATTCATTGTACATAATTCCAATTATACCAAAGAATATATAATGAGTCACATATTTTCCACCCATGACCACTGCCAGCTACTAAGTTCGCTCAGCGGTAAGCAAACACTATTAAATTTTATGAATATCTTTCAACCATACTCTTGATTATTATGGACTGAATATGTCCTCCCCAAATTCACGTGTTGAAGCCTTTATGCCCTCTGTGACGATATCGGAAATGAGATCTTTGGGAATGGGGCTCCTATGAGGTTTAGCCTCCAACTAGCTCTCTCTTTTGGTTTTTGCATAAAAAGCCATGAATCGCTTATATCACCCTGACCCTTGACAGTTGTAAGCCATTTACAATAAATGTTAAAAAAATATATCTTATCAATGCACAAGATGTTGACTTACTCTTTTTTTATGCCTTTTGTGTTTTATTTCACAGATAAATGACTTAGAAAAATCACCTATCAATTTACCTTTCCATTTAACCAATACCGTCATCACCAACAATATTAAAATCAATGCTGCATATACTTATGTGATCCTTCACATATCTGAATATGTCTGTAGGATAATTCATATGAATTAAAATATTGTGATTAATGGTAATCAATTTAAATTGGTATATATTGTCAAACTGCCCTTGATAGAAATTTTAGTCTCATGACAGATTATATTTCCCCAAATCTCCACCAGGACTGTGTGCTTTTTGACCTTTACCAATAACT
Organism: Vulpes vulpes; assembly: GCF_048418805.1. Classification (NCBI taxonomy): domain Eukaryota; kingdom Metazoa; phylum Chordata; class Mammalia; order Carnivora; family Canidae; genus Vulpes; species Vulpes vulpes. The sequence continues at coordinate 143,789,637 of NC_132783.1, forward strand.
GAAAAATACTTATTACATTTATTTTATTATATCTGTTCATATGGTTTTTTTTAATGTTTTTTTAAAGATTTTGTTTATTCATGATAGAGAGAGAGAGAGGCAGAGACATAGGCAGAGGGAGAAGCAGGCTCCATGCACCGGGAGCCCAACATGGGACTCGATCTCGGGACTCCAGGATCATGCCCTGGGCCAAAGGCAGGTGCCGAACCGCTGAGCCACCCAGGGATCCCCTGTTCATATGTTTAAGAAGATACTTTTTCTCCTAATAACTGCTCATATTGTCTTTTTCTATCATGCATTACTTTATTGTTTTGTACTGTTTCTAGGTTAAAGAAATTAATTTTCCTATTAAACATATGCATCTGTTTTCATCCTAGTTTGACATATTTTTGATTTGTTAATGAGGAGTTTGAATTTTGCCATGCAAAATATTTTGTATTTATATAGCAGATATATCTGCTCTTATTTTTAAGACTTCTGGAAATTTTGTTATAAAATCCTCCAGAACTCTAAAACTATACACATTTTTAAATGCACTCACAGATTTCTACCATTATTTATAATTTTGATATTCAATAATTCCATTTAAATGTGAATCAAAATAAAGTTTGTTTTGGCAAAAGACATGAGGAAGGGTTTCAAGATTTTTTTTTTTTAATTAACGAGATTTGTCACAAAATCATCTTATCTCTATTGATTTGAAATCACATATTTCCATCTGTAGCTATATCTATTTTTAGAGTTTTCATGTTCTTCTATTGAGTTTTATGTCAAGATTGCACATTTAAATAAACAATTTGTAGTGTGGAGTGTATCTTTTGGGGCCAGTGCCCCTCATGACATTCTTCTTCCTCTATTTCCTACATTTCTTCTCCTTCTTTCCATAATATAGCTATTATTACTTTTTCTCACTATTCTTAGTTTATTTCTATTTCCACAAGATCTTCAGAAGCAGTTTTCTATTTTTTCCAGACCTAGATATGCATTTATTAGGAAGAAATTAAATTCCCACACTAATACAGGATGTTTTTTCAAGTGTAAAAATTCATTTCTTGCTCACAGTAATATTTTGTTTTCTTTGTATCATTGTTGCAAAATTATTGTTTAATTTATCTTTCAATATTTAAAAACTTACCTTCAATTATATTGTCAGTATATGTTTGTTTTTACCTTATGCATTAAATATTTGGTAGCCCAACTTTCTGGTCTGAGCTATATATTCATAAACATAAACTACTAGAATAGTAAATTTGCTGTGTCCATACTTTGTAGCAATTGGTTTATATGTATTATTTCTTATCCTCACAACTGTCAGTAATACATAGCTTTGCTTGGTTTTGATCTCTGCACACACTTCTTGGGGAATTAATTGGAAGTGGTCATTGCCAGTGGACTAGTTCTTGGAAAAATCTTACACCTTTGTCATATATATTTGCAAAGGATTCTCAGACAGTTCCTGGAGGTCTTTATTTTCCAGCACCTACATAACCTTAAACCATATCTATGAAATTCACCCCAAAAATCCATGAATTCTATCTACTTCTATTAATTTGTAGCTCCTGTTTCATTAATGTCTTTTATAGAACAAAGAAATAAACAAAAAACCCACATAGTAAAGGTGGGACAAAGAAGATAAAATATTATCTTACCAATCAGCAATGGGGAAAATTTTATACCTTTAAATTTATAAAATTGAAAATTAAATTTTCATCCAATGTATATATTCAAATAGAAGCTTTACTCACCAGAAAGGTTAGTTCTTGTCCAAATATTAATATTGCTATTAACACTATTGATATTAATAATATTAACACCATATTAATATGATTATTACTATATATAGATATATTTACACTTTTGCTAATGAATTTACACCATTAAAATAACCTTACAGAGAATGCCTCTTTTGCTTGTACAATATTTGAAATTTTGATTTAATTTTCCAATAAACAAATTATGTTAATGTGCAACCAATCTATCTTATATTATGTGATGCTTTCACTTAAAGAATATAAGATTATAAGATTCTCTCTGGTAAATGAATATGTGCCATATAGAAATAAAAACAATAATAGTAAAACACATATGTAATTCACCTATATTGGAAAAAAAAGACTTGTTTTACTTATTTTTTTATTCAGATTATAGCAAAAAGAAACCTAAAAAGTATATATTATATTTAGTAGGAACAAAATTTGAAGACATTTTAAAATAAATTTTTTAAAAATTCATTTAAGATTAAGCATTTAACTATTCTTTTAACATCAATTTGTTTCACCAAATATAGACTGATAAGCTGATGGCTGACAGAATGAGTTACACATTAAATTTAACTTGATGGTCAAATATAACAGTAGAGAGAGCCTATCAACTGGGGGAGAACATGTGAATAAATTACATTTCTGACAAGCTTTCACAAGGTTGAAAACACATGAAGCACGCTCAAAAGAATAATGTGTACGTAGAGTACATAGTGACATTTGGAAAATCAATGCATGTTTTCTATTATGGTCTACTTTATTTTTTTATTAAAGTTGGTGATTAAAAGCTTTAAAATATAAGCCAACACAAGTTCTTAGAAGCAATTTTACTGTATCACTGCAAAATTCGCTCTGAAGACCCATTTTTTTTTTCGAAAACACTTTTTTTTTTTTTTTTTTTAATTTTATGATAGGCACACAGAGAGAGAGAGAGGCAGAGACACAGGCAGAGGGAGAAGCAGGCTCCATGCACCGGGAGCCCGACGTGGGATTTGATCTCAGGACTCCAGGATCGCGCCCTGGGCCAAAGGCAGGCGCCAAACCGCTGTGCCACCCAGGGATCCCTGAAAACACATTTTAAATAAAAACTCAGTTCTGGGATAAAGTTGTAACCCCTAGTATTTGATAAAATGAAAAGAAAAGCAAAGATACAAAAATATGTTTTAAAAGGGAAAAAAATCTCACTGCTAAAATTAAACAAGAAAAAAACGAAAAACTTTATTTCTAAAACATAAGGAGAAAAATAAAATTTTATGGATTTGAGAGAATTAGCACAAGTTTTGAGGCATCTAACCCTATCACCTTTTACCAACCTTGCAATCAATAACTTGGAAAGTTTTGAGAATTCCCACTAATATTCCCAAATATTATTCTCAGTGGGGAGAAGAAAGATAAATGGAGAGCAAGCTGTATAATCACGCTCACCTTTTCCTCTGCTGGTAGTAGAATAGTAGAAATAGCTTGTCGCGGACAATCAAGAGAAACGAGGTATACACACACAAAAAGGAGCCAGGAATTTTTTTTTTTTTTGAGCCAGGAATTTTACACCCAATGCTATAGCTATAGATTATTATGCTATGAACGTCCCTGTAAGTGAGTAGATGGTTGGGTTTGTCGTGAAGATGGGTTAATGTGTCAGTGAACCAGTGAAATTCCTCACCCTCCACCTCCATGTCACATGAAACAAACAAACCAAAGCAAAGGCAAGGTGTCAGGGAAATATGACTTCCTCAGTGGAACAAGCAGGTCTCCCTGCCGGTCCCGGGTCACCAGCACAGTGTCAGAGCAAGAGGCAATCTCCACAAACCGTGCCAGGTCATGAGTGAGATTAAATCTAAAAGGAGGGAACGATGATACACACACAGAACCAGCAAAACACAGCACAAAATACATCTAGGTAGGAGGCCAATAACCTACCCTGGGATAAAGTGTCCCTGAAGAACAGCAGGAAGTTCCCCACAGCAGCGCCCACGGTGGACCTAGTTAATAGAGAAAAGTGTCAAAAGAGAGGAGGGATGAGAGCTAATAATTATCAGAATGGCATAGATGGTCGGTAGCAGGCCTCCAGAAACAGGTTCAGTAACCAGGGACATTAATCCCAGAAGTCATAAAGATTTAAGAATGGTAAGGAACAGAATAGATATAGTGGAAAATCAAATCTCGAACGTGGAGATAAAGCTTGATATAAATACAATTAATTCTTATAGAAAAGAAAATATGATTATATATAATTATGATAATATATATGTAATCATGAAAAAAGACGATTACTAAAAAAGATAAATTGGGCCCCTAGATGGGAACTGAAAAACATTAAATGAATCACACAGAAAAGAATATGCTGCATTTAAGAATGTTTGGTTAGAAATGTTGTTCCTCTCTAACATACACTGGTAAAATATGAATATTCAAAGATAATTCCTAAAAAAAATTAGGTAATTTTTGACTAGGTATTCAACTAGCCAAAAAATCAAAAACTTACCATACAGAAGCAATGAAAAATCAGTCACATACCAAAATTTTCTCTACAGTATAAATATAAGAGAAAGTAATGCAATGCTTAAAAGGCTTCAAAGAAAAAATATTTTTTAAAGATTTTATTTATTTACTCATGAGAGTCACAGAGAGAGAGAGGCAGAGACACAGACAGAGGGAGAGGCAGGCTCCATGAGGGGAGCCCGATGCAGGACTCAATCTCAGGACCCCGGGGTCATGCCCTGAGCCTAAGGCAGATGCTCAACCGCTCAGCCACCTGGGTTCCAAAAATAAATTTGTTACACATTTAGGTTGTATGTATTCGGAGAAGAATACCCGTGTTTGAAGATGGCCGGGGCGATGAAGAAAAAGATGTGAAGACCTACAGTTAATGGTGGGTACGGAATAGTCTGCTGAAACCCAGAGCTCCAAAGTCCTAGGGGTGAAGTGAGGCCAAATCGAAAAATAATATATTGACTCAGTTGTGGCAACTACGTGTTATCCCCTATTAATTATAAAACTTCATATAGAAATAACAATTCTTAGGACCTTGCTCTGTTGCTGGGAAGGCTACTGTCAGACTTTCAACTCAGAAAGGGAATGACATCTGATGGACGTGTAGGATGTGGACACAAAAGCATATTTTCCGGCAGTAGCTAAGTCAAGAAAAAAGATGTGTTAAAAAGGGTCGTGTCCTCTAACTTGAACTTTTTCTTCTCTTGGCTGACACTGTGCTATAATTTTTTTTCCTGTTTCTAGAAGATACTTTTTTTGTTTTTTTGTTTAGTGGTTAAACCCCAGCTTCCTAGTAACATTTGGGGTCTGTTTTGTTTTTTGTTTTTTTTTTTTGTTTGTTTGTTTGTTTTTTCTGCTTTAGCCTCTTTGGGAAAGAAATATGTCTCAAGTGTGATTCTTTATAATTTATTTTTTTTTTGTATAAAGGTAGATAATTATACAGATGTTTCAACATTCGAAACAAAACCTCTATTGATTACAATGAAAAAATTATTTTTGGTAAAAGATTAGGAAAGTGGGTAGTAAACTTTGTATAAGGAACGCTTCCAAGATTTGTCGCAAGTGTCACAAGGATACCAAGTTGATGATTGTCTCTGTACCTACACATGTAAAAAACATTAAAGGCATTTGCAAAAAAAAAAAAGAAAGAAAAAAGAAAAAAAAGAAGAAAGAAAAAGAAAGAAGAAAGAAGAAAGAAAGAAAGAAAGAAAGAAAGAAAGAAAGAAAAGAAAGAAAGAAAGAAAGAAAAAAGAAAAATATATTATTCTAAATCACTGGTAAAACTAGTAAAAGGTCATAAACAAAAATTACCCTCAATAATTAATCTAAGTTATACTTAGTTCCATGTCCGTGAACCACCCAAAACACTTTTATAAAGTTATTCATTCCATAGTTTGGAAGGTTTAGCCTAAGGAATTAGGATGGAGTTTGACTTAAGAGATATTTAGCAGCTCTCTTCAATGACTTGAAAAAGAGTTAATCTATGAATCTTTCCATTCTACATTTCTTTGAAGGAGAAACATAAAATGAAGAGTAAAAGCTAATACGATGAGATTTTACCTTACCGTAAAAATCCCAAAAGCTATCAAAGAGGGAATTATCTTTTTTTTTTTCAAGTAACTCCCTATAAGAAGTACAAAGGGCAGCTAATATCCCACTTTACAGGTGAAGAAATTAGAGCTAGAAATTACCATTTGCCCAGATTTGCAAAGTTTAAATTGATAAAGCTTGCAAACGGAGTATGGATTGGAGTAGTAGCAAAGCCAAATGTTTCTTTTCCTTTCTTTATTCCCCTTCTTTCCTCCATCAGAGGTGACCCCTAATGTCTAGGCACTTAAGGAGACACCATTACAAGGAAACTAGTTCAAACAGCCTTTCCAGATGCCTTCTAAACTGAAGATTCCATAGAAGAGTTAATAGATCAGGATCAACTCTATCAAAGTTTTTAAAGAGAGCCAAGAGACTGAAAACTAAGAGAAAGAAATAGCCAGAGACAGCAGAAATATTATTATTTTTTTAACAGATATTAGATATGGAAATAGAGCCAACTACTGATTTTCTCTACTTCTAGTCTGGCTTTTTTTTTTTTTTTTTTTCTAGTCTGGCTTTTGTGTTGAAGTCCCTGATGAACAGTTGTGCAACTTTCCCATGATGATGTCATAAATACTACAGGAAATACGATCAGTGATGGTGCATTTTTGCATATGACCAGTGCTTTCATCTTATTCATGCCTTGTGCCATAAAATTCCCGAAGGCAATGTGCAACGTGGCCTTTTTTTTTCTTCCTTTTCTCAAATTAATGTTGGCCATCGATATTGGCCCATGGAATTGCTTCTGTACCTATGATCACTGCTTCTTTGTTTCTACCAATGGACTTACATTTATCAATGAGTCTTTTCTTTTCTTTTCTTTCTTTCTTTTTTTTTTTTTTAAGATTTCATCTATTTATTTTAAAGAGAGAGCATCCATGTGAGCAGAGAGAAGGGCAGGGGGAAAGGGAGAGAGTCTCAAGGAGACTCCAGGATGAGCAGAGAGCCTGACATAGGGCTGGATCCCACAACTCAGAGATCACGACCTGAGCTGAAACCAAGAGTCTGATGCCTAATTGACTGAGCCACCCCGGTGTCCCTAATGTACTCATTTTTGACACACTGGTCTGATTGGTGTAGGATTAATTCATTGGATTCCCTTTTAACAACTCTAAAATTTATGAGAGGTCAGGTGGTCAATCATCATGATGCTACCCCTGTAAGCAGTTTGCCACCCAGCATGCAACTATAAAATTGACTTTTAAGAAGTCTACTGACCTTTCAGACGATCACTTCTAAGTCTGAAATTTACAATACATGCAAACATTTTTTTTTCAAAACTTCCTAATAATTTTTGTCTCTTTCTTTTACATGCCAGTTTGTATGTGAATCTGGGGTGCTAACATCAGGAGAGAGGATAAAGAATGAGGTAATGCCACAGGACACAGTGTTGCATATATAGAGAAATAGATGAATGTGTTGAGTGATTTTGGCTTGGAAGTGAAGCTAAAAAAACAAGCAAAAACCGTATTTTTGGTCAAACTAGAAAGTGAAATCAGAAAGTGGATTCCAACATTTACAGTTTCCAGCGCCATCTGATGTCATTCTGCTAGTCAATAAATAAGGATGCATTCAGTATGCACTGTGATGGGTAGCGGTCACCATTAATTTCACACCAAAGAAGTAAATGCTGAATAAAAACAATCGAGTAAAAGAGTGCCTGGGTGGTTCAGTTGGTTAGGCGGCAGACTCTTGATTTTGGCTCAGATCATGATCTCAGGGTTTTGGGATGGAGTCCAGCGTGGGGCTCCACGCTCCGTGGGGAGTCTGCTTGAGAATTCTTTCCCTCTGCATCTGCCCCTCTTCCCATTTGCACTCGCTTTCTCTCTCTCTAAAAAAAATAAAATAAACAAATAAGTAAATCCTAAAAGAAAAATTGAGTGACTTAATAAACAGACCAGGTTGACTTAGCCATGTTCAATGTATCATGTTTAAGCTTGCATTCATAATTTAAAAAAAAATCAATGTTCAAAAATATTTTATGATGGTCGTACAATGTGGACAAAAGATTAAAATAGAGGTAACTAAATTCCTTGAATGTTTTCACATTGTGTTATTGTTATGTTCAATTTTGAATAGTTCACTGTTTTTCAACTGGAAGTCTTTGAAGCTGCTTGTCATAAAACTTTTCTTGATACAGACTGATAAAATTTATATCTGTATCTATAATTTCAAGTATATTAAACACAAAATAAAACAAATGTTTTTATATTTGGGAGGAGCTGAATAAGCTCTTAGATAAAAAGTCTGTCCGCACATCTTTGATTAACATGGATTCCAGCTATTTTCACTTTAGTTTTCTGGTAACCTCATGCACTTGAAAGAGCCTTATTATTGTGTTTTCCTGACAGTTGAGAGTAGACTATGTGACACTCGATTTTGAGCAAAAGTAGGATATTCTATCCTCTATCACTCCCAGTATGAAATTGTATGTCATTAGAGCATTATTAAAAATGATCTGAGTTTTCCTATCCAAGAACATGGAATGTTTTTCTAATCACTGTCTATGTCTTTCACTAAAGTTTTATAATTTTATGACATAAAGGACAGAACAACTTTTGCTAGATGTATTCCTTGGTACTGGGTATTTTTTATATCTTACAAAAATACAGTGGGATTTTGTATATTCATCTTATTTACATTTGATATACATAAGTTTTGCTGATTTTCAAAAATTTACTTTAACTATAAAATCTCTCTCATTAGGTTTACCATTTGGAAAATCACCAAATAATTTTCAAATTATGAAAATTTAATGTCTTCATTTTTAATAAGTTTTTTGTTTATTTTCTAATGTTTGCACTGGCATCTATATTTCCTTTAGAATGCTATATGGAAGTAGTAATAGCAGGTTGGCTTGACGTGCTTAAAAATATACTTTTAATATTTCAGCTTTATGGTTCATTTTTGACAAAGTACCAGTAAATATAATTTATCAAGTTAAGGATTTTTTAAAATCCTATCCTGAGCTTGTTAAGGGTTATTATGATAAATGATTATTGAATTGTATTTATTTTGTTTAATTTATGGAAATGATAATACATTATCTCAGATTAAAATGCATTGAACAAGGGTGCGTGGGTGTTCTCAATTGGTTAAGTTCAGCTCAGGTCCTGATCTCAGAGCCCTGGGATCAAGTCCTGCATCACCCTCAGTTTTATGCTCAGCAGGGAGTCTGCTTCTCCCTCTGCCTCTGCTCTTCCCCGTGCTTGTGCTCACTCACTTTCTTTCTCAAATAATAAGTAAAATATTTTTAAAAAATTAAAAAATATAAAATGCATTGAAAGGTTTTCTATTGTGAAGAAAACTTGCATTCCTCAAACAGCTAACAATTAGGATTAGTCAAGTTTTTTTTTTGAATATTTTATTTATTTGTTTGTTTATGAGACACACAGAGAGGGGCAGAGAGATAGACAGGGGGAGAAGCAGACTCCCTGCAGGGAGTCTGATGCAGGACTCGATCTCAGGACCCTGGGATGACAACCTGAGCCCAAGGCAGATGCTCAACCACTGAGCCCACCTTAGTCAAGTTCTTTATCTCATGATTATCTCATCAATGTGTATATGCCAGGAATTAAATAATTCTGATTGGGATCAGAAGCCCATGTTTGTTTGTTTGTTTGTTTGTTTGTTTCTTTCTTTCTTTCTTTCTTTCTTTCTTTCTTTCTTTCTTTCTTTTCCCTAAACTCCAAGATCACAACCTAAGCCAAAACCAAGAGTTGGTGGCCCAATCGACCAAGTCACCCAGGAGCTCCCAGAAGAAGCCCATGTTCTTAGTCACCATCTCATGGTACCTCTCCATTACCAAGGATCACACTAGGATGAGTGTGCCAGGACATATTTGTCTGGCAGGTGTATGGCTGCGTATATATAATATTACATTAAATTTTATAATATATCATTATATATCATGTTATATTCATTATAGAACATATAATAATGACATGATGCAATAATATATACCATCTTATTGCAACATAATATATAAATTATTAATTTCAATTTTATATTATTGAAATTAATACAACTGTAAATCAAGAGGAAATGAATAAATCAACTTCTATCATAAATATATGCCATAATACTGGACATATTAAAAAACACATCCCTATACACCTACATCTATGCACACATTTACCTCTGCACCTACACCTCTACCTTCATCTTCATGTCTGTGTGTGCATATCCATCTATCGGTCTGTATCTGTATTAGCAAGAGTATAAGGTAAGCACATAATATCCAATTCTAAAGAAAAAATGAATATATAAACCACAGCAATGGAGATTTAAGCATTCATGTAGAAATATTCTATATGTTTTATAAATATGCATATATGAATGTGCATTAGAAAACAGAATCGTGCTGTGCCCCAGGAGGACAGAGTAATGGAGAGAAAACAGGGAAAACTGATGAAAGGAACTGTGATTTTGTATGTTTTTCCTAACTTTATACATACATGTATGTGTAAATATATAAGGTGAGAAGATGATTAATGATAATAATTGGTAAATGAGGAGTGTATGTGTATACTCGCTTAAGTAGCAAAAGTTTATATTTTAAATATAGCCATAAAATAAGTAGAATTTGAAACACGAACTTTTGAGACAATTGATATAATTTTAATCTGTCCTCCATTCTTTAATAACCTCTGATATGTGATTATATCTCAATGGCAGGAATAAAAGAAGTTAATAATTTGGACATCTTAAAAATTAGAGACACCAATTATTTAATTGTCTCAAGATAACTCTGTGTAAATTATCAAAACTATGCCATGTTTCAGTTTAATGCATTTTCCTGGCTTCTTGTATAATACTTTAAACAGTGGGGAAAAAAAAATGCTTCAAAATTGATGTAATCATAGTTTCTTCTCTGACTCAATATATTTCTCTTTCTCATGGGTACAATACACCTTTATTCTGGATTTCATTTAATTTAACTTAGACAAAATTTAAATTTCAATTGACTCAATTTTGGGGGGACCTGGGTGGCTCAGTCAGTTAAGCATCTGCCTTTGGCTCAGGTCATGACTTCAGGGTCCTGGGATCCAGCCTGGGTCTGACTCCCTGCTCACCAGGGAGCCTGCTTCTCCCTCTGTCTCTGCAGCTCCCCCTCGTTGCGCTCTCTCTTTCTCTCTCTATCAAATAAATACATAAAATCTTAAAAAAAATAAACTTTTATTTTAGGTTTTCTGGTTTAGGGATTGTTTTTAAAACTGGGGAAGTGAGATGCCCGGGTGGCTCAGTAGTTGAGTGTCTGCCCTCGGCCCAGGTCATGACCCCGGGATCCCAGGATCGAGTCCCACATCGTGCTCCCCGCAGGGACCTGCTTCTCCCTCTGCCTGTGTCTCTGCCTCTCTCTCTCTCTTTCTCTGCATCTCTCATGAAAAAATAAATACAATCTTTAAAAAATAAATAAAATTGGTGAAAGAGGGGCATCTGGGGGACTCAGCTGGTTAGGTAGTGGACTCGATTTCGACTCAAGTCATGATCCCATGGGTTCTGGGATCGAGCCCTATGTGGGCCTCTGCACCCGAGGGAAGTCTGCTTGAGATTCTCTCTCCCTCTGCCCTCCCCTCTGCTGGTGCATGTGCATGTGCTCTCTCTCTCTCTCACTCTCAAACAAATAAATCGTTGAAAAGAAACTGATGAAAGAAAAAAGTAGGAGTGTTTTTCTTACACATGCAGACATTCTTATTCCAAGATGTGTCCAACATCTTTGCAGAAACTGTCACAGCCTCCTAGAATCCAGCTGGATTGATTCTGTCTGTCTCTCCACTTTACAGCAAGGGAGAACCGTGAGGAATTTAAAGGAAAAAGAAGTGAGGAGGGGGCGCTGCCGGTGAGTCTCAGGATAAATGGCCGAGTCACTGAAACCGAAGTAAATGATGAATTCTGTGCCTCACATCATTTCCATTTTAATCTGCCTGAATACAAATAAAACACTGAAATAGAACATGTTCTAGAGAATGTATATTTGGATATTTTATTTCTAGTCAGTCGACTTTCATTCTATTTATGGTTTAAAAATTCCAGCTGAAATATGAGGAGTGGTGATAATAGCGAAGTGGTCACTAACTTGCTGATGAGGTACATTCTCGCGTTCTGCTGCTTCATTTGCAAACCCTGTAAAATGAATTCTGTTCTCTGACAGGTCACTTGTCATTCTTTCCCATTTTATTAGAATACAGAACACTTCAACTCAGCACCGGGAATAATGCAGCTATCTTATTTCACGTTACTTCTTGGTAGTTTATATGACAAAGATCTGATCTACTATGCATTTCAGTGTGTCACTATTTTAATGAGAAAGGGCTACCTCAAGAGCATTAATATAGTTGCAGGGAGTAATCGTGGGGCACTGGGTTTAAGTGGGGAGCCAAGAGATGTGACCTGAAACCGTAATATTACCACAGATCGGTAATCATATACGGTATACGCCATTCATCCTCAGATTTAATTTAAATCAGCAAGAGTGGAGCTTCATAAAATCACACTTTAGAGATAGGTGAGCTCCTATAATAACATAATATAATTCTTTCATTTAATAAATGGGAATTCTGAGATTTCCCTAAATGGATTTTAACCTTCTCAAGACCATTCACGTACCCATCCATGGTAGTATATTATAATGCACAATAATTCTTATTTTATAATATCTGTATTTATGTAATAGCACATTTAACAATAAAGCAAATCTAATCATACAATGCATTAGTTTTCTTAGGGCTTGAGGAGAGACTTCCCTTTGGGTGGGCTTCTTTTTTAAAGGTTTTAGCAGACACCCCACTGTGCAGGGACCTTGATGCGGGCTCGATCCCAGGACCCTGAGATCTCGGCCTGAGCTAAAGGCAGACACTTAACCATCTGAGCCACCTAGGTGCCCCAGGGTAAGCTTTTTATCATTCTCAAAACAAATCTGAGAAGTCAAATTTCCAGTTAAGGTACAGGACATCCAGTTAAATTCAAATTTCAGATAATCAATGACTTATTTTAGAGTAAGTATATCCTATTCTAATATTTATAAGATATTGATGCAAAAAAAATTAGACATATATCTGAAATTCAAATTTAGGGGCACCTGGGTGGCTCAGTTGGTTAAGCATCTAACTTCTGATTTTGGCTCATGTTGTGATCTTGGGGTCAGGAGATGAGGCCCCGTGTCAGGCTCCAAAGGAGTCTGCTTAAGATTCTCTCTCTCCCTCTCCCTTTGCCCCTCCTCACTCACACTCTCTAAAATAAAATAAAATGAATTTCAAATTTAACTGAGTATTTTTATAGTCTTAATCTGACAACTGCAGTCCCAATTTCCAGCTACTTTTAGAACTTCAGAACATGAATAAAAATCTAATTCACAGGATAGTTTGTCAGTTTTTATTAGTTTATAGTTTCTTATATATATATTTTTAAAGATGTTACTTATTTATTCCTGAGAGACACACAGAGAGAGGCAGAGACACAGGCAGAGGGAGAAGCAGGCTCCATGCAGGGAGCCCGACGTAGGACTCAATTCAAGGACCCCAGGATCACGACCTGAACCAGAGGCAGATGCTCAACCGTTGAGCCATTCCCAAGTTCCTTAAATATTAGACTGACTAACCCTTTGTTGGTTTTTCTATCATGAATATATCTCTCTTCATTGTACCTTTTCTTCCATCTATTTTATGTTATGCTCGATGAAAAGAGACTCAGTTTGAATAGAGTCAAATTTAATTTGTCATTTATTTTATACTTAATAATATTTGTGTCTCATCCTTCTCTTTTCCAAAATCTAAAGAATTTACATGTATTTTCTATCAAAAATTTGAAGCCTTAGTTCCTAAGATGTAAGTCATAATCCGCATGGGACTGGTTTCTGTATGAAGTGTGAGATAGAAATATCATTTTTCACTGTTACATAAAATAGCAATTTATTTCCCAGCTCGTCTCTCCACTGAAGTATCGCGCTACTTCCCTCACAGAGCCACAGACTCATATATGCACAGGGGTGGCTGTAAGCTCTGTGTTTCATGCAACTTTAGTTCTCCCAAAGGGAACCACCATACTCCCATATTTAAGCAGGACCTGAGACCAGAAATAAATACTTCCATCCAAAGCCTTCACGTGACCTGAAGCATTTATCCAAGACAAACATTCTAGCAGGAGGTAGGAAAGGCTTCCTTATATAGGGTAGCAAATGCAGTCAGACCTGGCTGAAAACTTAAAAAGAAGAGGAAATGTAGGAGATAAAGCAGCTTTGTTGAAATACAGTCATTTGGTCGTGTACATGTAAATAGCAGGTAGCGAACAAAATCATACCTTGCATGCTGTGTAATGTCACTCTTCAGAGCTCCCAGGATGCCCATCAGCACTGTCACTTTCTGATCTGGGCTGAGGAAACAGTCACTTTGAATGAAAAATTATAAAAGATATCATTTGCTTCAATTTTGCAATCAACATTTTGAGGAAGGAGATCCTGGTAGGCCAAAGACTTGATTATTCTAGCAGCCAGGCTCTAGGCTTGAGCAGGAGAGATGTTAGAAGTCTGCACAATGAGATGTAGGATATGTGTGTGGGGAAAGTAGCCACTGGAAAAAGGAAAGGGGAAGTTCAGCTTTGCACAGTGTGGTGAATGTGCTCCAAAATGTCTGTTGCTGCTGGGTGTTGAGTCTGGAAGCAGGTGTTTCCTCATCGTCTTATCTTGCAAAAAACCCATGTCTGGTGATGCAGATTGAGCAACTCAGCAGAATCAGCCATGCTGGAGGAGAGGAGGCACAGCCTTGATCTTTCTTATAAAATAAGCTTAAGAATGCAGGACTTATTTTGTCCCTCAAAAAAAATAAATAAGTAACAAACTGGAATATACTAAAAAGTAAAATCTCTATATGTGGGGAGAAGTCAGAGATATCATAAAATAATCCAGCTGCAGCAGATGAGAGATTAAGCTGTCTCAATGGGTATTATGTGTAAAGAAGAAAATGTTTACTTCTGGGATAAGAAATAATTCACAGATATCTTGCACTATTTTCCTGTGCTAACGAGTTTTTGAATCTGCCTTCAGATTTCAGGTAAAATTGATGCTCTGGAAGAAGACATACATGTGTAGACTCTCAAATGCTTAAGATCATATACCACAAATTAAAAGGAGAAAAAAGGCACCATGAACCCCTACTGAGCACTGAATTTGGCTTTTTATTTATTTCAACTGCTTCAGGATTGCTTTTAATTGGAAGTTAACACTGAGGCAAAGAAGGCAGAATGAAACTCTTCAATCTTCATCATGAATCACTATGAACACCGATAACACAAGCAACAGAAAAGGGGAAAAAAAGAATACATAAATTGGAGTTAACCAAATTTGAACTTTTATGTCTCAAAAAAATGCCATAAACAAAGTGAAGAGGCAACCCACAGAATGGGAGAAAATATGCGTGAATAATATGTCTGATAAGGGACTTATATCTAGAATATATTAAAAAAACATAATTTACTGCTAAAAACACAAACAAGGAAATGGTCAGACATGTCTCCCAATATGGCATACAAATAACCAATAAGCACATGAAAAGATGCTCAACGTCATTAGTCATTAGACACAAATCAAAACCATTATGAGTTATCCCTTGACACCTACTAGGACGGGGTAATAAAAAACACAGATGATAAAAAATGCTGATGATGACATTAATGGTTGGCTGCAGGGTGGGGTTGAGAGAAGCAGGACATGGGCGTCGGATGATTTTGGGAGGGGGTGATGATGACAATAAGAGATGATGATGACAATACTTTATAACTGTGGTAATGCTTACACAACTCTATGAGTATGTGAAAAATTATTGAATTTACCCTTCAAATGGGTGAATTTTATGGTATGTGAATTCTATGTCAATAAATGGGTTACAAAATAATTAATAATAATAATAATAATAATAATGTCACTGTAGTCTCATCCACAGTGCTCAGTGGAGCCCAGAGGCAGAGCTAATCTCCATTAGATGGGCAATAAGCATTCTCAGTAATACTCCATTCAGATGAAGCAGGTAATGGGCCGGAATCACGATGAGAACTTGCCCCACCGATTTCAGGTAATGCCCTGTGACACAGAAAGAACATGTTGGAATTTTTTTGAAGGACAGCCTAGAACATGGGAAGCTTATCTTCACTGAGTGTGAAAGATCTACCAAGACTGGTTTGGAGTCAGGAAGAGAAAGCTGCGAGCCATCACTACCCGAGGTTAAAAAAGATAAGAGCAATGAAAACAGCCCGAATAAAGACCCTCTCTAAGGGTGTGAGAGGCCAGAGTCACCGCATAGGACTGCAGGAGGAGCTCAGCAAGGGGATGACAAGGACAAAGCACCGCCTGCGACAGGGGGTTTTAACCACAAGGATAGTGTATGGGACGCATGTGGCTTCGGCTCTGGATTGAGACAAAACTGATTAAATGAGATACTGAAGGTCAAAAGTCCATTAAAAACAAAGAGGAAATCCCCAGGAAGTGTGGGATCAGCAAGCTAGTTTGTCCTAGATGGAGGCAAAGAGCTAACGAGCTCTGCAGGAAGGAACAAGGCAAGGCCGGAGACAGACTGAAAACCCGTGCACCGGACCAGCTGTGACAGAGCGAGCCCGACGCTGGCAGGTGGCCGTGTTGTCCCAGCCACAGCCACCAAGCCTGCAGGTGCACCTGCCCCGGCCAGCCCAGGGCTGGCAGCTGTTGGCACCTGAAAGCAACAGCCTGGGCCATTAGTCGAGGTGGAGAAACAGCAGCAGTTCTGTCATCAAGACGAAGCTTGACCACAGTCACTGAAACTTTCCATAGTTGATTGGGCTCTCAGGTGTTTTTCTTCTATTTGATATTTTGCAGTAACAAAATATTTCTTTATTATAGCAAAACAAATAGGCATTGAACCCTAACTACGCTTCTCAAGTGAAAACATGAAAATATTTCACACGCCAAAGGCTTCCTACTCTGCATAGGTTCACCTTGCTAGTGTGATAGTGATTTTCTCAAGATCTATAGGAACCCAAACTGGTTTTGTCTGAGTTTATTGACTAATCCATTAAAAAAATGGAGCAAACTTTTATTTTTGACATGTTTCTCATAATTAAGGGGAAAAAAAGCACAACCTTTTTGATTTAAATCTTTATTGATGGGTTAAATTATTCTTAGAATGGCTATATAAACTGGAATATGCCAGTAACTGTTTCTCTAAATGAATGTATAGGATGAGCGACAGGAAAGGAACATAAACTTAGAGGAATAAGAATGTATATTTGCATCTTTTTTTATTTCCAAGTTCATGCATATTTGTGAATTAGAACTTGAATAGGAAAATGTCTGCCTTTCTTTTCCTTTCATGCCAGCAGTATAATTTTCCTTGTGTTACCTAAATGCCACTTCAGATATAAGGATGAAAAGGGATAAAGAAGAGAAAGAAGATAAAAGAAACAAGGCAACAATAAGCAAATGAAAGCGACCTCTCATGCAGCTTTAAAGAGACTCATAAAAAAAATGAAAAAAACAAAAACCTGTATGGCGCTTCTCTGCACTTCTCTCTCTCTCAGATCCTTGTTCCTAGCTCACCTTCAACCATATTGCAACGAAATTCAACTAGAATAGAAACTTCCTCACTTCCCATTACCATTCTACGAGCTTACAAATGTTGGAAATAGGCAGCAGAGCTTCTGAATTACTAAAGGAAAATTTCTGATATTTTCTCAACATCATTACAAGTGTTTAAGAGCCTGTGTAATCAGGTCTCTTACGAACAGCTGGGCTATCTTGGTTGAACTCACAGAATAGATAAGCAGAACATCGATAAACCTCAAGGAGTAGGATCCTCTAACATTTTGAGGAATCTATTCAAATAGCTTCAATAAACAACATTTATTAACAGAGAATATGAAATATTTCTGGTATGTTCTGTTTTTGTTTTTGTGGTTTTTTTGTTTGTTTTGAGACAGAGAGAAAGAGATAGAGAGCTTGATTGTGAAAGGGGCAGAGGGAGAGAGACAGAGACTCCTAGGCAGGAGCCACACTCATAGTGGAGCCTGACCCATGGCTTGATCCCATGACCCTGAGATCATGACCTGAGCTGAAATCAATAAGCAGGTGCCCAACCAACTGAGCCACCCAAGTGCCCTGAAATATTTCTGTATTCTTAAAACCATTTGCTGTTTTGTTTAAGTCAGAAGTTATGGTCAGTAACTGCAATACAGCTTTATTTTTTTAAGATCTTATTCATTTATTTCAGAGAGAGAGAGAGAGGGAAAAAGCCCATGCAAGCCAGGTAAGAGGCAGAGGGAGAGACAGAGAAGCAGACTCCCCTCCAACCAGGGAACATGATGCAGGGCTGGACCCCAGGACCCTGGATCATGACCTGAGCTGAAGGCAGGTGATCAACCCACTGGGCCACCCAGGTGCCCCTGCAATGCAGTTTTAAAAGAGGGATTTTCAGCTTTCCCTGTGAATCAGCAATTAATCATTATGAGTCTCCATACCAGTATTGTTCCTGGAATAAGAATTTCAAGAGAAAAATACAGTAAGAAAAAATTTAACATACTTTGCCAGAGGGAAAGAACTGCTTCTTTATTCAGAAAACAAAACAAAATAAAGCAAAAAAAAACAAAACAAAACTACAGCACTTCAGTGAGCCTCCACTGTGTATACATATTAAGGACAGGTATAAACCAAAGGCAGTTAAATTTGCTTTTTAAAAATAAAGTAATAGGGGTATCTGGGGGCTTTAGTCGGTTAAGTGTCTGACTCTTGATCTCAACTCAGGCCTTCATTTTAGGGTCATGAGTTCAAGCCCTCCATTGGGCTCCAAACTGAGTGTGGAGCCTACTTAAAATATAATAATAATAATAATAATAATAATAATAATAATAATAAATACAAAGTAGCATACTGATACCCCCTGTAAGGTGGTAGGAAGACACATCTAGAGAAGATCAGGAGAAAGATGACCAGAAGAGAGGGGAAAAAAGCCCCAAATACAAAAACCCAGCAACAACAATTAAAACAACAATAGAACTACTGTAGGCATGAAGCAGTAACTGGTTGTGGAAAATCACCAGTGAGTTTGTAAACTGTGATATAATCACACTCTGAAAAATCAAAATCTTGACTAAATGAATGTTGCTTGTAAAATCTTGTGACACAAGAGTCGAGGTAGAGAGCAGGACAACGAGGCAGTGCCCTCAGCTTGGATAAGAGGCCTTGAAGATAATTTTTTTAAAGATTTTATTTATTTGTTTGTTCATGAGAGGCACACAGAGAGAGGCAGAGACACAGGCAGAGGGAGAAGCAGGCCCCTTGCAAGGAGGCCGATGCGGGACTCGATCCCTGGACCCCGGGATCATGCCCTGAGCTAAAGGCAGATGCTCAGCCACTGAGCCACCCAGACATCCCAAGGCCTTGAAAATAAATCCTCCAGTCCCATTGTTTCCCGATGTCATCATTCCAAGGTGAGGTCAAGCTTATGTCTATCCAGCAGGGGGGAGAAGCAATGATGACAAAGCCTCCTTGATCACTTAATCCCAGGCGCTTCCCTCCAATTTGGCTCTTTACTATTGGACATTTGTATAATAACATAAAGATTGACTGTGTGGTAAAGTGATTGTATTTGTTTCCAGAAGCGGTTGCTCAGGATGTGTGTGTCTATAATATTCCACTACAGGCAACACAATAGGCTTACGTTGAACCCACGCTCTTAGCAACAGTCCATGAACTATAGATGAATTCCAGCAGATTTAAGACAGATCTCTCTCTCCACGAAAACCGTATCTGACTTCTTGAACCCACGGCCCTCACTCCCAGCAGAGTCACCTACCCACTGTTGACCGTCATCATGGAAGATGTCTGGGTCTTGAGTGAACTATTCGTCATCACTAGATGCCTAATCACAGAAGCAGCAGCAAAACGGAGCCAGAGGTTTAGGGACAAAAAAGGTGGGCCCAGACTGTGGGTTGCCACAGTTTTTAGTGAAATTATTTAGGGCCTGAGGGGCCGAGTTTTGCGCTTAAATGAGACAACCTATTTCAATGTTAGGTAAGATTTTTCTTGGTCTTTCCACAACCTGGAAAACATGGATCCCATCACAGGAGGCACATTTCAAATTGAACAGGCAAGCATATCCTCTGTTGAGAGAGCCTATCTGTACCAGGGGGCCAGGAATGTTCTAGAAATGGCTACCGACTGCATATGACTGTATTTAGTACCTGCAGGAAGCCTTAGTCCAAAGCCCAGAGACCATAAATTCTTAGCAGAATCTTAGGATGAAAATCTCACACTTGATATTAAGATGCCTGAGTGAAAAAGCAAGCTGGATTTAAAATTTTCTTTCGGGCTAATTACGCTGTATTCAGACCCTCTTATTACAGAAAATCTCATCTAAGTTTGCTAAATGTCAGCTTTGTATAGGTGCTTTCACAGAGCTCCCTGGTATAGAATATGCATCTTCCAATGTCCAAGGCGCCCAATTATCTGCTAGGCGCCCCCTCAACACTGAATAGTGGTAGGGCCGGCCCTCTATCCCTTAAGACTCTTGGATGTCTTTAGGGCTGCTAACATGTACGTCCCAAGAAAGTCACTACGGTATCAGAAACTGGGATTCTGTCCTCGTTCAGTGCTTTTTAACCTTTGGATGGGAGGTGGTGGGAACAACACGAAACAACAACAAAAATATTGAAACAGAAAACTTCTAAAGGCATCATGGAAGACGTGATCCAAAGGTCTAATTGCCCCCTCTTCATGTTTTTGTTTTATTCTGTTTTGCTTTTCCTATGAAATTCACTCGGTTGGAAAGACACTCCTGGCCTTTATCCCCTCTTTCACATTCTTTCTTTGGAAAACTGAGCAGTTTGTCTGATCAGAAAGAGTTAGAAAAGTAAACTGAGTGTTCCCGACTCAAAAATTTCAAAGAACGAGAAGGCTATTGGAACACTTTAGGCGGGAGATAATCTTTATCATCTTTTTGAAATAATTATTTAAAATTGAATAATAATCATGATAATTATTATCTCATTAATGTAGTTACAGGGAATATTTTTTTTAAAAACAGAACATTTGAGAGAAACCAATCATGCACAATCAGCTGTGGTCCATCGTGTGCTAAATTTTGTTCACAGCACTGGGAAGAGGCTGCGCTAATCGAATGGTAGTGAGGGACAGGAAAGAAAAGGAACCTACACAGAACATGCTAGCTAGAATTGAGCACTATCTGTAAGTATAAAAGGGTAAGGAGGAAAATTTCTAATTTCCTTAGAGCAAAGACCAAATATGTAGTGAATAGGAAGCCATGTGTTGGGGGTGGGGAGCAATGCTGAGTGGAGGAACATTAACAAAGACATGCTTCCTGCCTCAGGAACGGCCTGGAGGCCCTTGTAGCTACCAGGCAATAAGCCGAGGAAAGTGACCGGGGCTACCTCTGTCAGCAAGGTGACCAGGGCTACACTGAAATAGAGTTGTGTAGACCCAAATCTTCATTTATTAAATCACTTCTTTTTTTTTTTTTTTTTTTTACATTTTGTATTATGCTGCTGAGCAGTGGTTGTAACCAAAATAACTCATCCTACATCCAAGGTGTTTTCATATTGTTTTGTTTAGGGGCTCCCCAAAGTAGTTCCTTCTATAATATTCTTCTGGCCACTTAAGTCATTTTAAAATTGTAGAAGCGGGATGCCTGGGTGGATCAGTGCTTTAGCACCTGCCTTCTGCCTAGGGCCTGATCCTGGAGTCCCGGGATCGAGTCCCACGTCAGGCTCCTTGCACGGAGCCTGCTTCTCCCTCTGCCTGTGTCTCTGCCTCTGTCTCTGTGTCTCATATGGATAAATAAATAAAATCTTTAAAAATAAAATTAAAATAAAATAAAATAAAATAAAATAAAATAAAATAAAATAAACCTTTAGAAGTAACATGTGGAAATACTTCATGGAGCAAAGTCTTTCCTGGGGTAAACTGTGAGATCCTCTGGGTACTAAACAGTATATTTTAAATAATTTAGGAAAACATCTCTTAGGCTATCTCTTACCACCTGGAATTACTAACATTTTCCATTCTCTCTTTGAAAAACACTCAGATGGGAGTGCATGTATCTCTTTAAGATCCTGATTTCACTGGCAGGATCATTCACAATAACCAAGGTATGGAAAAAATGTAAGTGTCCATCAATGGATGCATGGATAAAGAGACTGAGATACATTTAACCTTAAAAATGATGAAAATCTTGCCATATGCGAGAACATGAATGAAACAGGAAGACATTATGCTAAGGGAAATAAGCACTTTCAAAGCATAAATACGCCATGCTTGCATTTATATGGAATATATAACATAGTCAAACTCACAAAAACAGAGAGTACAATGGTGATTGCCAGGGACAGGGGGCTGGGGTAATGGGGAGCTGCTGGCCACTGGGTATAAAGCCATAGTTATGCAGAATGAATAAGGTCTAGAGATCCACTGTACAACATTGTAGCCGGTAGTTAACAATACTGTACACTTAAAAATCTGTTAAGAAGTAGATTTCATATTGTCTTTTACTATGATAAAGATTGTAATAAAATGAAAAAAAATAGAAAAGAAAAATGCTCAAAAATGCCCATGGCTCACTGGACAGTTACGCTGGTATCCTACTCCCTATGACCAGGTGCAAACCTTTGTTTTCACCAACTGTGTTGTTAGCTTACAGTTGTGTCGTCACACTTGTCTGTGTCAATCATGCATTTTTTATTATAATTATTTAATGTAATTTTTTACAGTCTCTTCCAGAGGAAGGGCTTTGACTCCATGGAAAATCGTCACTGATAAATATACAATTATACGTTTAAAGCTTAAATGAAATGTTTAAAGTATCTACATATCATTTTTAATTTTCCACTTTATTTAACTTTTGAAATTAAGTTAGTGCTTACCGGGCTCAAATAGAAGGGCTTCTACTATGTAGTATCACTGTTTGTCCTTTCCCTCGTTTGTTTGTTTGTTTGTTTTAAGATTTTACTTATTTATTCATGAGAGACAAAGAAAGAGAGAGAAAGGCAGAGACACAGGCAGAGGGAGGCTCCCTGCAAGGAGCCTGATATGGGACTCGATCTCGGATCCTGGGGTCACAGCCTGGGCTAAAGGCAGATGCTCAACCACTGAACCATCCAAGTGTCCCTCCCCTGATTATTTATCATTAACAATTCCTTCTTTTGATCTTCAGAATTCTGTTTATTTCTAGGGCTCCCTTCAGTCAGTACAATCTCTGAGAGTATGAGTATCTTGAGGAGTTTCAGCAAATGTCTTAGGAGTGACCAGCTCCCCAAACTGACCCCCAGCTACACAGCTAGACCCTGATAAGATGGGCCATGCTGCAGACGCCTGGAATGGAAATGGGCTAGAACACATATTATAATATCATGACGCCTCCTAAGGCCTGGTGTTTAAGGACCAAAATATTTATGTGCAGGAAAAAGAAATAGGGCTTTTGCGTGGGACGTTAAGAGGGATGTTTTATTTCTGACTCTAGTTAAGCGTGTGTCAGGTTTGAAAAAAAAATGAGGAAAAAAAAAAAAAGCTAGAGGACAGAAAGGCAATGGAGCCAAGAGTCAGGCCAATTAAATTATGTAACCTAATGGCTAATTTTGTGCATGTGGGCTCAGCGCTTGAGGCCACCGAGGTCACCCAGATGTTCCCTCCTGCTCAGGCACAGGCATTGGCAAAAGGCAATTGCAGAGAGGTTACAGTGTGAAAATATTTGAGTGGCTGAAGATCATTTGCGGACCAGAAAAAAATTATTTCTTATTGGTTTCCTTGAAAAGGAATCTCGAGATTGAAAATATGCACCTCGGGCTTATATATTATAGTCATTAAAATTTGAAAATAAAACTTTTCTGAAGTCTAATTAACAAGTACAGCCTTGTCACATCATCAGCCCCGATAAATTAATAGGACCCTCTACATTTCATCTTATTCAAGTATTATCATTCAGGATATTAATTTTCAAAAGTCTTATTCTTGGTGCCAAACCAAGCAGACAGAATAAATATGCTTTTTTTGGAAATGCAACATATGAAAAGTATCACAGTATTTCTAAAAGGAAATCAAATTATGCAAATAGTAACGTGATATGTCATCAAGGCAACAGAAAAAAAAGACTCAAGTAAATTACAAATGTCATGAGTGTATATTGTCAAAGTAAATATTAAGGGCAACTGTACTGCTTAATGGGAGCAAAGTTTTTATTTTGAAGCTTTATAAATGTATTAAGAATAAAATTCCATGTACTCTTGGTGGACAGATAATCAGAAACGGAATTTAAAGAAAAGCACACGGGTTTTAAATATCTGTACGAATCCTGATGTGTTATTACAGAAGTAGAAGTATTTACAGAAGTAGAAGTTATTACAGAAGTATTTCTACTTCTGTACTAACGGAAGTAGAAAATATTTAAAGGTTTATAACAAGGGTTGGCATTTTGAAGCATTTATGATGGTAATGTGATACATCCTTCGTTAGCAAAAGAAATGAGGCAGAAGCAGCAACAATAGAGACAAAAAAGCACCCTCTGATTAAAAAAAAATTACACTTACTGAGCCTCCAAACCTTTGGGACAAATGGAATACTTGAGATACATACTCATGTGTATGCGACTAGGACATTTTCAGCTTGCCTATGGAGCCTATAAAAGACCTATGTGCTTAATGCAGAAGATAATCATCCTTAGAGAAATCATAGAGAAGGAGGAGAGTAAGAATAATAAAAAAATATTTTTAAAAAGGCAAAGAAAATAGTAGAGATCAGCCTCACGAAGAAAATGATAGCCAGAGCTTCAGGCTGTGATTGTGGAAATAACTAGAGAACACAACTCAGGGTTTTAGAAAGCTGTTTCAGCTAAAGATGTAACCATGACTCAATTTAAAATGCTAGATAACACACATTTCCTTTATTTCTGGTTCTAGATCATAAAGTCGGTAGTCTTGGGTGTAACTGACAATTACAATTTCCTCGCCAAAATATTACCATGCCAAAGAAAGAGTTGAATGTCTCCAGTCTGGGTTTCTTGATTCCCTCCACCCTAAAAATAGCTAATGTTCCGGGTAGACTTGCATGTTACGGAAGATGCACGGTTCAGTTGAAAGCTTCATACGCAGAGAAATAAAGTCTTTTGTCCAGTCTTCAACTCACTAGTAGCAAGATTTAATTTCCCATTTGGAATCAACTAAATATAGATTTGGAACATGTGTGTATGCACACATACATATGCATATAAATATGCACATTTATAAATATGTATGTATATCAATATATAAAATAGGGTTGTTTACCAGAATATGGTTTCCGTTATGTGTTATTATGTGTATGTTTATTACTTTTTTAAAAAAGATTTATTATTTATTTATTTATTTATTTATTTATTCATGAGAGACACAGAGAGAGGCAGAGACATAGACAGAGGGAGAAGCAGGCTCTTCACAGAGAACCCGATGTGGGACTCGAATCCCTAACTGGGGATCACGCCCTGAGCCAAAGGAAGACGCTCAATCACTGAGCCACCCAGGCATCCCTATTATCTTTTACCCTGTAGTAAATAGGTCTCTGTACTTGTGGTTAGTATCCACTAGTATTTACATGGAGAGCATATATATGGGAAAAGGATTTAATTGTGTGAAATCATTATACAAATAACCATATGTCTAGGTAAAATATTAGGTTATCATTTTATCTATATTCTTATTTCTCTACAGTTCTGTACTTCCTCTTTCTTGATCCAATATGCAACTGTTGCTTCTCCTTTTTTTATATTTGTCCTCTAAAACACCCTTTCACTTTATTCAAGAAAGATTATTTTCAAATCATTCTTCATCTTCGACAGTAAATTTAGAAAAAGACAAAAAAAGAAGATCGATCGATCAAGTATCTTCATGCAGGAAGTACTCAATGAGTCTACCTGGGTCTCTCACATGTGCATATGTCTTCCACGTAGATGCACTGATTGCCCTTTGTCCTTCACTCTCTTCAAAAAGAGCTGTAAAGTGAATAACGTTGGTAGGTAGAGATAATGGCTCCTTTTGAAGCAAAGACCAGGTGTGCTTCCCGTCTGGTTAAATAAAGATAATGTCTTCCTAGAGCGAAAGCAAGAAAGCTGACTGCCCAATATAAAACATTTTGGCCTCCAACTCACCATTTATTTCCTATAATTCAACACACTCTGTGGGAAGGGGTTTTAGGGCTGCTTCATATAGATCTGTAAAAACAGTGCATTCTCAGGAGAGCAGAGCAGAAATTCTGATAACTCTGACGACTCATTGCCGTGGATGTTAAGCAGTCATTTATGTCTATCCCAGAAATCTTGTGTTCTCTTCTAGAGGCATCCATGACCCTTGACAGTTGACCAGTTAAGGTAAAATCTCAGATATCTCATAGTTCTTGGTATCTTCATTGCTTGGAGTCTATTGCTTTGACAAGGCTCAGAAAGCCCCTCCTGATGTAGTCGTCGCTTGCTTATCCAGCCTGATCCTGTGTTCTTGTTAACCTCTCCCAAACGGCCTTGCCATAATTAGGCCTTTATACAACATTCCTAATGTTCTAACTTTTATTTTGTCTCTTCTCATATACTATTCCCCCCCCCCCGCCTTATACCCGCTGCCTGATATTCCACTTATATATGGGTAAGAATTTGCTAGGATGCATTCATCTTTTAGGTACTTCCTAATGCTGATTAGATTTTCAACATATTGGTCATTTAGCATGCTCTTTATTTAGTCAGTGAACCTTTTTGAACACCTTCCCCACATTTTAGAGAATTTCAAATTATGTGAGCATGATTTTGCAAGATTGGGACCTATAATTCATTTTTCCTGTCTCTTTTATAACTATGCCAATTAGATATACCTAATTCATAAGTTAGTGAACCTGCAAAATTAGGTCACATAGAGGTGCCATCCTGATGGAGAAGCAACAGGGATATTCAGCTTCCAGATTCAATAGTGGCAAAATATTAGTGGCTGGGTCCAGAGTCTGGTATCAGTAATGGAGTTTTAATGTCCGTGCTCCCTGACAATAGAAATAGAAATGTGTCACGTGTGTCATCAGCATAACAACCTATGCAAACCTTGGGATGGATGTAAACCTTGGGAATTAAAAAAGAAACAACTAAGAGTTGTTCTGGTTGTCTCTAACTATACAGAGGAGCTAAATAAAAAGAATGGAAACACTTGAATTTTGAGTTCAAAAAAAAGTCAAAGGCAAAGACACTACCTCTCTCCTGAAAGAATCTTACCTCTTTCAGATATAATATTTACATTCTCAAAATTCACACTAAGGATTTGCTCCTTTGGGCTGCCAAGTTACATCAGTTCAGTTCCTTGCCTCATTGAATTTACTACATGAAAGTTCAGTCATTTATTAGGAAAGATGAGACTAAAACGATTCCTGGGACTCAAACCCAAAAACCCCACTGATCATATTTTGCCAGCCAAAGCTGTTCTGTGTGTATATCCTAGGAACCATTTGATGGAGTCATTTCTGCATTGCTTCAGAATGTTGAACTAACTCATGACATTCACTGCAGGTAACCTGCAAGGAGAATCCAAATATCTTCATTTTACTATCCCCAAGGTCTCATTTTTTTTCCTGATCCTATAATAAGAGTCAGATCAGCATTTACCTTTGGGGTCCCATTGCAAAGTTAAACCCAAGAAAAGTCAGCTTATTTACAAAAAAAGAAGAATTGGAAGGTTTACTTTTCTATATGTATCTGTGGGTGTGTATCTTGGCGTGTGCACTAAAAAAAAAAACAAAACATGAACTGTGTGTGCGAAATTTATAAATCCTACATAAGCTTAACCAGGGAGAAAACCATAATTTTATATTAGACAAGATATTGACTTTAGTGAAGTAGGAAACAGCCTATGTTGCTGGCCAAAATCCTCAAAATTCTCTGAAAGAGAGTGCTACAAACTCAATTCTCTCAGGAATTAAATACTTTTCCCCTCAGGCCTTAGCTATGACATAGTACGGACTTGGGGAAAAAGTTTTCACCCTTTGTGTCAAGTTGGAAGAGAATACGGTGTCGTTTTCACTCTAACACTTGCTGCAGAAGTAACCTAAAGCTGCATCTCACCCAACACCTCATCCTTGCTTATCCTTCCCCCTTTCCTATTTCACTTTTCTCACTTGAGCATTCCGTCAATAAACTACATGTACAGAAATCCCAACTCAGGTTCTGCTTCTAAGGAACCCAACCTAAATCAATGGCTACACGGAGAGGTCCAGGAAACAGAGACACAGTTCAGATTTCCAGAACTTGGGTATCTTTCAAGTGGTTGGCAATAAGGATCTCATCACTGATGGTCAGGAACATATTGATAATTCTAAGTATGTGATTACAATGCAATTGCTAGAATTTTCAACCGTGACCAAGGAGAAACAAGAGCAAAAACTGCCTGCAGTGGCTTACGTAATGTGGCATTTGAAAGATAGAGTGGAGCTAGCAGTTATGGTGACTGTGGAATCATGGGGCTATTGCAGGTCACTATGGATATGCTGAAGAGAGATACCGACAGGCTCCATTCAATTCATCATGAATTTAAAGCAAAGTATTAAAGTCAATGGACTATTAGCCATCAGAAAAGGGTGAATGCTTAAACTATTTACATCAGCCGTGGATGGAACTGGAGGCTATGATGCCGAGCGAAATAAGTCAATCAGAGAAAGACAATTATCATATGGTTTCACTCATATGTGGAATATAAGAAATAGTGCAGAGACTTATAGGGGAAAGGAGGGGGGGGGGACTGAATGACTGAAGTCATAAGAGAGGGAGATATACCATGAGAGACTCTGAACTCTAGGAAACAAACAGAGTTGCTGGAGAGGAGGTGTTGGGGGGAAGGGGTAACTGGGTGATGGGCATTAAACAGGGCCCATGATGTGATGAGCACTGGGTGTTCTATGCAACTGATGAATCATTGAACTCTACATCTGAAACTAACGATGTACTATCTGTTGGCTAATTGAATAAATTATTCAAATAATAACATAATGTGATTTATTGACAGAATGCTTAAAATCCTAAAATGAAGAAAACCTTGCCATTTGTGACAGTGTAGATGGACTTCGAGGGCTTTATGATAAGTGAAATAAGTCAGTCAGACAATTGTTCTAGGATCTCATATACGACATCTACAGAAGCCAAACTCCTTGAAACAGAGTAGACTAGTGGTTACCAGTGGTTGGGAAGTGGAGGAAATGGGGAGATACTGTCAAAGGATACAAACTTCCAGTAATAAGATGGCTTAGTTGTGGAGATCTGATGTCCCATATGGTGGATTTATTTCCTTTGGTTATGTAGTCAGGAGCGGGATTGATGGATCATGTGGTAGTCCTATTATATCTTTAAAGAAACTCCATACCGCTTTCCATAGTAGTTGTTCTAATTTTTGTTCCCACCCACAGCACACAGGGCTACCCTTTCTCTACATCCTCACCAGCACTTGTTATCTCTTGACATTTATTTATAACAACTATTCTAACAGGTGTGAAGTGATATCTTGTTGTGGTTTTGATTTGCATATCCCTGATGATTAGTCATGTTGAGCACATTTTCATGAATGTCTTCTTTGGAAAAATGTCTTTTCAAATCCTCTGATCCTCTTTAATTACATTATTATTATTACGATTGTTATTATTATCATTATTGCTGTTGAGCTGCATTAGTTACTTATGTATTTTGGATATTAACCCCTTATCAGATATATGGTTTGCAAATGTTTTCTCCCACTCCATATGTTGCCTTTTCATTGTAGTGTTTCTTTTGCTGAGGAGAAAGCAAAAGTTTGGTGTGGCCCCATTTACGATTGTTATTATTATCATTATTGCTGTTGAGCTGCATTAGTTACTTATGTATTTTGGATATTAACCCCTTATCAGATATATGGTTTGCAAATGTTTTCTCCCACTCCATATGTTGCCTTTTCATTGTAGTGTTTCTTTTGCTGAGCAGAAAGCAAAAGTTTGGTGTGGCCCCATTTATTTATTTTTGCCTTTGTTGCCATTGTTTTGGTGTCATATTCAAAATCTAAAAAAAAATCATTGCCAATGTCACTAATGTCAAGAAGCTTCTGCCCTATGTTTTCTTTGAAGAGTTTTATGATTTACCAATAAGTTTAAGTTTTGTTTTTGTTTTTTTTTTTTGTTTTCCCATAGAGATCTAACTAAGGAAAAGCTGGGCTTATCAAGGGAGGAGTGATATCAAGTATCTACATATTGAACCTGGCAAATAGGTATGAGCAGAAACAAAGAGAACATGTCTAAGAGTGGATCCTGAGGAAGCTGGACAAGGAAGGTGAAATATAAAGCTGGAAAAGAAAACCTTTGTTAAAATAAAGCACTCTCCAAAAATATAGCATTTGATGGGCTGGGAAAGCCTTGGAGGACAGTGTTGATAAAGTGCTGGAGTGGTTCTTGGGAGTTTGACAAAAATGAAATATTTAAGTAAGGAGGGCTACATTAGAATATGAAAGAAGACTTGCAGGGATGCCTGGGTGGCTCAGTGGTTGAGCCTCTGCCTTTGGCTCAAAGTGTGATCCCGGGGTCCTGGGATCGAGCCCCACATTGGGCTCCCCCCACCACCACCACAAGGAGCCTGCTTCTCCCTCTGCCTGTGTGTGTCTCATGAATAAATCAATAAAATCTAAAAAAAAAAAAAAAAAAAAAAGACAGAAGTTCAGATCATTGAGAATACCATAAAGGATCCAGTATGTGAGGCCTGCAAACTCACTGGCTCTTAGGGTTCCTTAGGAATCCAGAGCACAGCCTCTTTACTGAGTGATAAGAAATGCTCCATGCAGGTTGGTCCATGTGAGCCTGGGTGACTGAGTAAATAAAAAACTATGTCATATCCCAGGTGAAATCTCAGAGAAAACACTGTCCCCAGGACTGCAGGGGTGGTGTTTCCTCTCATACACCAGTCTGGCCCCATGGAAAGCGACCAGTGGTCTTCCTCACCTTAAGGAAGGAGCAGCTCCTATGTTGATGTGACATTTTTACTGAAACTGATTACCAATGCATCTGATACGTGGTAGGCAGCTTTTGACCTAGTCTGTGCACTCTTTTCCATTTCTGGGTAGAAAGTGGCAGAAAGCAGTTCACAGTCATCTCATTGGGAGGGCAGGATATATTTATGCGTTGCCCTAGGACTCGGCTATTTTTCTAGCTCTCTGCCACAACAGTCTCTAAAGAAAGCTGAAATCTGGAAATTCTTCGAAGTTATCACTCTTGGTCTATTCCAGTGATTCTGGTGTGTTAATCAGAACTCGTGCTCTGGATACCTTGGGGAGAGATGTGCACTGTAGAAGATTAGAGATAAGATTTACAAAGTTTTAAAAGTTTGTCATCTTGGGGAACATCTTAGCATTCTAGAGTTCCAGTGCACATGGACGTCACCTCCAAGAAAAAGTACCTGTTATTAAACTCCTTACCACTAAAAAATAAGTACAAACATATCAGATCCTGCAATTTGGAGGCCCTATATTCTACACTTGGAAATACACTTAGATCTTTTTATCAAGTGACACGAATGTCTATTGGTTTTGAGTAGAGTCCAGTGCAAGTGCAGGCAGAATGTCACTTCGGCCATATGGCTCATCAGGTACCATGGGAATAGACATATCCATAGCAGAAAATAATTCTGTGTAGTGCTCCCAGCAAGGCACCGAAAAGGGGTTTTAATGCAAAGCCATAGAATTGTTACCATCTGCAACAGAAAACTACACGCCATTCAAAATCAGCCCCTGGCATGTTAATAAGAGTTGGTAGAGACTAACTGGCCATGGCTTGCAAATGACCTTGTGACTTGAGCTTCCTATCATGAGCTATTTGCTTTCAGATTCACTACATTTTTCAATTGTTGAGTAGGCATGAGAGCATCCATCCTAAGATGATAGTTGTACGTTTGGTACAGGGAATACGTCATCTGCATTAAACAGGTGGTCCAAATACTCATGTCAGTCATCACTGTCATACCAACACTGTTGCCATAACTATAGACTCATGGAATATTCTTTATGTGCTCTAAGGATAGAATAAAATTACTAGATTTGGTTCCTGGATGAATTAGCTTGTATGTTGGTGTGAGCTGAAAATGGTCTTCTGCTATGTTACAGAAATGCATAGATATGGTGTGAGAGCCACTAAGAAGTAGATTATTCTCCAGAGGATGGGCTTTTAGTACCGCATCTGGTCTCTCACTTGATGTGGAGAGAAAGTGTCCTCAGTTAAGGATACACATGGATTCATGTGCATTTTCAAATGGTTTGCCTGGCTGGTCCTGGAAGAAGCAAGATTTAAAACTGGGACCAGATGTTTAGAAAAGAATCACATAGACAGACCTATGGCACAATATACCAATAGTGGGTGTTTGATATCTTCCAGAAAGCATCTACTATGAAAAATACACTGAAAAAAATGGGCAGAATTATTTGGCCAAGATATAAGAGCTCAAGATTTATGCATGTGTTTCCTCAGCTACCTTACAGATTGTGTAATGGAATACATAGGTGACAGAGATCAAGTCCATGCCAACACTCATGAGTGTGGACTCCCTCTCACCAAGGCTGATACAGTTGAATGGTCTTGAATGGTCTGTTGCTCTGAATGGTCCGACCTGCTTGAAAAAAAAAAAAAATAAATAAATAAATAAATAAATAAATAAATAAATAAATAAAAATAAAATAAACAAACAAAAGACAACAACAAATAAACAAAAAATACCTGACCTCCCAACAACCTGTGCACTGGCAGACACTTACAAGACACATGTTAGCAAGTTGATTATATCTGAACAATTCTAGATTTTACTTAAAATCATCTTTTTATAGCTTCTTGCCTTTTCTTATCTTGCTTACCTCGTTTAATTACCATTTTCTCTAAAAGTACTCCTTTAATAAATCAAATATTCATAAGTTCCCATCTCAGATTCTGCTTCTGGGGCATCTGACCTAAAACAAGCACATTTAACAGAGATTAAGATTACAATCTGCTAGTTTAATACACAGGCAGATGTTCTAATTGTTTGCTTGGTTGATTAACTGAAATCTCTACTCAACTGTGGCCGTTTCTATAAATGAAGTTGAAAGACAAAAATTACTTGCTGAGAGGAAAAGAAGGAATTTAAATACTTAGGGAAATTGTAATGTTATGAAATCCCCAAATATGCCTCTTGGGGCAGCTCTGGTGGCTTAGCAGTTTGGCACCGCCTTCAGCCTAGGGCATGATCTTGTAGACCTGAGATCGAGTCCCACGTCGGGCTCCCTGCATGGAGGCTGCTCCTCCCTCTGCCTGTGTGTCTGCCTCTCTCTCTCTCTGTGTCTCTCATGAATAAATAAATAAAATTTATTTAAAAAAAAGTGCCTCTTAAACAAATCCAGGAGATCCTATTTTAACCTTAAGATGGATACATTTATTGGTAAGAGGAGTAATGGCATCTTTATGATTGGCAACTGTGATTGTTTTCTATAAAATCTGTTTCAGTTGAAAGAAGAGTCCTTCTTTCAGTAAGAACAGAGGATTTTTAGCTGTTGAATTGAGCTGATAGCAGTTAACCTTCAAAGGCAGGTGAGAATGGGGTCCATAATCAGGTCAACCCCCACTGGAATCTTTGGTGGTAGATAATAGATCATCAGGTTCCTAATTCATAAAAGTGTGAATAACCCACAAAGAAATACTTGATCTACTTAGCAAAGAAAACAACTCTGACTGAGATTTGAGTTGTCTTGATAATGACAATAATCTTTCACTTCTTTTCCAGACCCACTTCATTCTCAAAGGCAGAGTCATTTGAAGAAAGGGAGAACTGGGAACCTTTGAAGAAATAGACTCCAACAGCAATAAAACTATGCACTGAATGTCTACTGAATAAGTGATGTGCTTTCAGGATATTCCTGGGGGAAACAATTCACTGGAGAAAGAAAAAATCCAGATAACTGTAGAGATTACTTTATAAAGACCATGAGCTAAAGCTAACCCTTGGGATAGAAAACACTATGGTAGTTGAATGATTAGAGTGAGGACTTAAGGAGTTCAAATGAGAAATGGAGTTTTGATCTAAATATGCAATAAATTAAGTCCACTGGAGCCTAACACTTATGTCAAGATGACTTCCTCATTAATACTTTACACTGAAAGTCAGGCTATTGTGAAGAGGTTAACCCTATGACTTGGATAATGGGGAGCCAAGGAGTAGATGATAATGAATTAGCCCCTGTGGGGTCAGGATTGGTAGAAAGACATTTGGATTTGTCTGCAACAACCTGAGGCAGTTCTCACTGCCTTGCAAGTTCTGGCTCATAAGGCATGGACACCCTCTAGCAAACTGGAAGCTTGGTTTCAAGCCCTAGTAATTGTTTGCATAAGAAGGGTGGCCTCCGAAGGGTGGGATGGAGCATTACCAAGGATGCAGGATTGCTCTTGAAATACAGTGACCTGGGGACGCCGGGTAGCTCAGCGGTTGTGCGTCTGCCTTTGGCCCAGGACGTGATCCTGGAGTCCCAGGATCGAGTCCTGCATTGGGTTTCCACATGGAGTCTGCTTCTCCCTCTGCCTGTGTCTCTGCCTCTGTGTGTGTGTGTGTGTGTCTCTCATGAATAAATAAATAAAATCTTAAAGGAAATACAGTGACCTGGCCAATACAGTAACAATATGCCTTGTGTATTCTAAACAATGACGAAGGCAACTGCCAAAGGAATCTGGGGCCACCCACCAAAATTCAAACTGGTGAGTATTGGCAAATTGATTATATTGGCCCCTTCCTTCCACGTGAGGGTTCCAAAATAGACTTTGGTTTGTGTAGACACTGCTACTGGCCTAACCCAAGGATTTCCCTGTCATTGCACATACCAGGCTGCCACCATGAGGGGGTTAGAGAAGTTAGTACCATGTAGGGATACACTCATTCAATAGACTGTGGTTGGGGAGTCACTTTTCAGGGATCATTATGTGCCTGTCTGGGCAAAGGGCATGCCACTGAATGGAAGTCCCATCTCCCTATAACCCACAAGCAGTAGGGTTAGTGGAAAGGAAGAAGGGAATAATAAAGCAGCAAATGAAATTGCTAGTGAGTAAAATCACCGTGGCTGAATGGACTCAAGCACTATCCTGGGTTTAAATACATGGAAATGCAGGAACCTGGGAGGCTCAGCAGTTGAGCATCTGCCTTTGGCTCAGGGCATGATCCCAAGGTCCCGGGATTAAGTTCCCCATCAGACTCCCCACAGGGAGCCTGCTTCTCCCTCTGCCTGTGTTTCTGCCTCTCTCTGTGTCTCTCATGAATAAATTAATATAAATAAATAAATAAATAAATAAATAAATAAATAAATAAATAAAAATGATTAACCAGGAGGGCCTTTTACCCCATATGGCAGGCTGGGGACCTCTGCTGAAATAACTCAGTGCTGTAAAGGTATGGAAGCAGTTGGGAACCAGCCATTGCCTCAACCCTCACTAGGGATCAGTGTACTGTGCTGTTACAATCACCAAGTCCCATCACTCCTGGGAAGGCATTCTCTAATGGAATTTGCCAGGGGATGTCCTCTAGGATGGGTGGATTACTTCATACCTCTGGGTAAGGGGGGAACTACTCAATCTTTTTTTGTGGGGCAAAGCCAGTTACCTATATAGGCTAAATTAAGTAGTATGAGCACGTAGTTCACCTTTCTCATGTACTTACTGCTGCCAGGATGTCCCATTGCCAAAGCTCACATCTTTAGGTTCTTGGAAGTTTTCTATGATCATTTAACTGAGAAGGAATATTTTTAAAAATATGGTTACAGGCCTAAGATACTTTTGCATTATTTGTTGACATAGTTGGAAGTGAATCTTGGGACATAATATTGCAATAGGGGTAATCACACTTGGAGAGGGGATGGGGGAGATGATTTCATTTTGCATTGGATAGAACTTACCTGTCTTCTTCGCCTGGAAGCAGACAATCTGAGGTAAAGATTTATGGAAGTTTGTGGAAGAAGGTTAATGGTTTTGTCAATAGTTAGGAATTTTTAACAAAAGCTATTATGAGATTAGTTAAAAGTACATTCTTAGAAAAAAAATAAGGCATCTATCCAAAGCTTTCTTTCATACATGAAGCCTTCAAAAATTAGATCAGTAACATAATCTACCCTGTGGAATTAGTCTTTTCCCCCATCCTTACTGCTTTTGAAATGGATGTACAAACCAAATGACCTTGGTGTCACATGCTCATCGATATAATTTTCCTGCTGCAATTAGTGATCTGGGTACCAGTCCTGGTGAGAGCTCAATATTGGCAACAGCGAAAGTGAAACTAGACGCTGTATCCTGGTACCAAGAGCTAATGGGGCCAGTCGACTCCATCGGATCCTGTCCTTCATAGAAGGCACAAGATGCTCACCAAATTGCATTGCAATTTGATTTTTGTCTTCCCTCTTCATGATACGTTCGTTTATGATGTCACTCATGAAGCCACCAAAATGCCATATTCACCAAACATCTTTATGCCTAACTTTTAATATTTCTAAAGTATTTATGTTGTGGTGAAGAATGATGGAAACAGATCATTTCCTTGAGATTTGCTGATCTTAGTTTATACTGTATCACCTACAAGAAGCTGGGTTTATTAGGAAACTGAAAGATAGGTTTTGAAACCTTAGAACTTTGAGGTCATGTCTCACATGATACGGCGCATGTTCTGAACCAGAAAGAAATATGCTTCACGGACATAGTTACTCTGACAGCCAGAGTATATGGATGGTTCCCCAAAATATTTTATCTGATGAAAGGCATCTATATGTGCCTAATGTATGTGTGTATATGTATGGTGTGTATGTGTATACATGTGTGTATATACATATATATACACTAAAACATTCATATTTTTTTTACTTCACATTTGCCCCATTATGGTCTCTTCTGGATTAGAAATCCTAGGTTTTCTCAAAAGAAATAATTCCACAAAAGGAACAGCAAAGCATTTTATTGACTAACAGGTTAGACTGACATTTTGGCATCTTTGCTACTAACACTATAAGCCTCTATCTATTACCTATCAATTATCTGTCATTTCTATCTACTGTAGAGTCTGTTCAAGCTGCTATAACAAAATAATACAGACTGATTAGCTTATAAGCGACAAAATTTTATTTTTCATAGTTCTTGAGGTCGGGAATTTCAAGAATAAGTGCAGAACCTTCTTTCTGGTTCATAGTTGGTACCTTCTCACTGTATCCTCTCAGGGTAGAAGGACTAGAAAACTCTATTGGGTGGGGTTCTCTTTTTTAAGGCACTAACCCCATTCATGAGAGCTCCACCCTCATGACTTAATTACCTCCCAAAGTCTCCATCACATAGGGGCATTAGAATTTCAGCATCTGAATTTTGGGAGACACAAACATTGAGACTATTGCACAATCTCTACAGATAGAGATACCAAATGATTGCTCTACGTGTGGGTGCTGTGTGGTGTATATGAACCTACAATCCCTAGAATGCTTCACAAACTCTCATCACTTCTATGAGGTAGAAGTTAAAGGAGGTGTACAGCAAACTGTGGAGGTAGGTAAAACTAGATAAAGGTAGAAAAGTGCTATTACATCCTAAGATGAGGGTGCTGAGATGCTCACTGAAGATGTTATTTCCTTGCCCGTATGATATATGTGTGTATGTATTTAAACTGACTTCTGCCTCTTTCCTGTATATTTTGAACACAATATAAGCAAGCTTTCATTTTTTTCACAACTAGATAATTCTCAGTTGATTCAGAACATTCTAACATTGCTGTTTCTTTTTTTTAATATTTATTTATTCATGAGAGACACAGAGAGAGAGACAGAGAGAGAGGCAGAGACACAGGCAGAGGGAAAAGCAGGCTCCATGCAGGGAGCCCGATGTGGGACTCCATCCTGGGACTCCAGGATCACGCCCTGGGCCGAAGGCCACGCTAAACCGAGGAGCCACCCAGGCTGCCCTAACATTGCAGTTTTTATGGTGGTGTTGTCATTGCTGCTGTCTTGTGTCCGTTTAGATGAGTTATGTTGGCAAGTGAAGAGGTGGGCAGTATTGGATAACTGTCAATGTAATTGGTTGACCAGCATTACATATACATTTTCCCTGGACAAAACTTAACTCATGTGTTTTCATGACTCTCAAGAGTAGAAACCAGAACTTTACTTGTCTAATATCTTGCTGTGTCTCAGGCATGTCATGTAAAATACTTCAAATAGGCACTTCTTCACAGAAATTCTGTTCAGAAACTACTGCCATGTAGAGACAAATCTCTAAGTTTATCTGGATGAATGTGGCAGTAATGGTATAATATTCTGGGCCCAACTTGAATGATGAAAGTGATGGTGTCTATGCCCAGAAGAAGCAGCAAAAATTCTTCATGGTGATAGTCCTGTGATGCAATTTAAACAACATTCCTGGCTGAGCACCTGCCAAACTTGATTCTTTTGGATTTCCTTGAAAATTTGCACGTGATTTAATGTCATTTAATAAATCTCTTCCCTAATAAAACTAGCTAGTGTGGATTTGCTATATTCAATTCAGAAATGATAATTGCATTACTCTCTTAGGCCCCATCAAATCCACTGTACCGCTACTAAGATCTCCTTATTGTATTGTGCTACAGTTTCCTATCTATGTCGCTCTCTCCCTAGCTAAAATATAAATCTCACAATGGCAGGTGATATATCCAACTCCTTTAAAAAATAATCCTAGCACTTAATACAGAGGCCAGTACAGATTGGGTTTTGAAAAAACATTTAGTAAGTGAAATAGATTGATTATAAAGTTGCTAACTTGCATACGAATATTGAGTATTCAGATATTTGATTTTCATTTGCTCCATCATAATGTCACATTGTGTTTTCTACTGGATAATTATTTTATCTGATATATAACAGGGCATAAATAGAGACAATTCAATGTAAATGTTTCTGTAGGTGTTGTAATCAGCAAAACGTACCCTAAGAAGAAGAGGGTTTATAGGAGGAAATTTGATTTAGGGGAAGACCGTTATAGAATAAATGCAAATTTGTAACAAGAGCACTAAGAAAAATAAAACAACTCTAATAAAATTAATAGAGAAACATGTTAACTTCCTAATAAATAAACACTATAATATGTAAAGGACATAACCTTTAAAGAACAGGTGAAATTACTTGAGATTTCTGAACCATGGGGGTAAAAAAAAAGCACAAAATGCACAAAAATGGTATAGATTCACACAGAGCTGGAGGTCAACTGGCACCGCAGAAGGAATACAAGGTGAATGGACATGTAAGTGACTGAATTCTACTGCTGTTGTTTGCATTTAGTTCTTTGGTGTTTTCTGAATCCACCTGATGTTACTTTATGATGTGAAACCTTAATGAATTGGGAAAGATAATATATGAATCAATGCAAATATTGCATTAAATTGACATCTTCTTTATGTTAACCAATCACATTCAACTACTTCTCAATACTACAAAATAATGTGTAAGTTATATGGCGAATGAAATAAATATTATAAAAGTCTTAAACAGCCTATAATGTATACAATTTTAAATGACTAAAATGATTTTGACTTAGGGAGTGCTTACAATGATGTTCCAGGAATTTTGCTAGACACGTTTTCTATATGCTTCGTAACCCCCAACACAAGCATGTATATTTACTATCACCAGTAAGAGCTGTTGTCGTACTTGAGACTCTCTCTGATTCTATAAATTACTCAGCATCGTATACTCAGGCATCAGACACTAAAAAGTGGGACATAGTTGGAGAGCCACTCCAGAATTTCACTCCAGAGTCCAGTGCCTCCAAGGGA
This sequence comes from Vulpes vulpes, assembly GCF_048418805.1. Classification (NCBI taxonomy): domain Eukaryota; kingdom Metazoa; phylum Chordata; class Mammalia; order Carnivora; family Canidae; genus Vulpes; species Vulpes vulpes. The sequence continues at coordinate 143,829,280 of NC_132783.1, forward strand.
TTCTTATATGCTTTTTATCCTGAAGCAGCAATATTTAAGAATCTCTCTGGAGACAATAAAGAGATACACCCAAATCTAAATACTTCCTAAATTAAAGGCAAAACAGGGTACCTATTTTTTGTGAGATAATTACCATCTCTACATACACATGCCCCTGAGATTACCATTTCATTCAGTTCGTGCAGAATTTAAATTTATAAATTCTGCAGTGATATCTCCTGAAACTTAAATATCAAGCAGTCGATGAGCTTAAAGGTATTTTCATTTCCCTGTTATATATTCTGAAACATGAAATGTTATATTTCCTGAAACATAAAATGTTATATTTTCTGAAATATTAAAAATTTACGTCTTCTGCTTTCCATTCATGGACTCAGACTGTTTTAAATCCACACTCCAAATACACCATTTCATTAATACTATAAAGTCCACAGCAGAAGAGTAAAATTAGGTTGTTTTCCCCATAAAATTGCAGCTAGCGATAGAAACTGAGCAATAAAATACAAACTGCACCTAAATGTGCAAGACTAGAAAGGAATTTCTCATTTAATGTAATGTTAACAGAGGGCTTCTTTGCATCAATGAACCATGGGCTTTGAGACTTTTAGATTGAATACCCCTCTACTTTTTTTTTTTTAATTAGAAGATCCTAACAATATGTTAAATTTCTCAAAATGTCATTGTCTTCTTCTGTTAAAACTAGTAATTAGTCATTTAATTATCCTGATTTTACCTTACACTGGGTGTGCTCAATATTATAACATGTGTGTGTGCGCACACACACAATTTAATAATTTTCTTTGCCTCTTTCTCTTATTCCTCTTCCTATTATCTATTCCATTGGCTTTTACTACATGCTAATATATGATTCATTCTTAAGATACACTGGGCCGTGTGCTAATTTTCTATCAAACAAACAGTTTGCCTCAGATAAAGACACTTTTAAATTCCAGATAGGTAGAAGCCAAAATGCCATATGGTTTACTCATATGTGAAATTTAAGAAACAAAACAGATGTGCAAAGGGAAAGAAAAAAGGGAAGAGGGAAACAGTAAGAGCCTCTTAACTATAGAGAACAAACAGGGTGGCTCGGGGGCAAGTGAATGGGGAGATGAGCTGAATGAGTGATGGATGAGAGCACTTGTAATGAGCAGTGGGTGTTATATGTAAGTGATAAATCACTAAATTCTACTCCTGAAACTAATATTACCTTATATGTAAACTAACTGGAATTTAAATAAAAACTAAAAAAAAAAAGGCAGATGCATTTAAAAAATAAAGCAAGCCTAAGACACATGGGAACATGTAGGCTATATTAACACAGATGCTCATGCTTTTTTATTTAAGAAAGTGGCTACTGACCCTGGTTGCATATTAGAATCTCCTGAAAAATATTAAAAATATCATACTCTGGCTACATTATCAGAAAGTCTACTTTAATTGACTGCTGCTATATTTTGAAGTTTAACATTTTATTTGAGTAGATACCAGTTTTGAGAATAACTAAGGCCATTAATAAATTATCAATACAGTTCTTAATTACTGAAATATTGTTGACGTTCGGATATGTTTGTTGAACTCTATTAGACAAATTTCTAAGGTGGCTCCTAAGACTCCCTGTGTCCCATATAAACATCCCAGTGAAATCTGGGACTTTCACTCCCTTGGATAAGACTCCAATTTAGGAGATTGAGTGGAGAAATTTAAAGCCAGTGGGATTCACCTTCTAGGTGTAAAAACATAAGCTATCATTTTTAAAAGATTTTATTTATTTATTTGACAGAGAAAGAGAGAGAGAGAGAGCACAAGTAGGGGGAGCAGCAGAGGGAGAGGGAGAGGGAGAAGCAGGGTTCCCTCGGAGCAAGGAGCCCAATATGGGGCTAACCAACTGAGCCAACCCACGTGCCCCACAAGCAGTCATGTTTTGAGAGGGATTTACGACTAGGGTCGAAGGCAACTTATAGGAGCTGAGAACAAACCCTGGCCAGGAGCCCACAAAATGACAGAACTTCAGTTCTTCAGCTTCAAAGAAATAAATTCAGCCAACTACTTGAAAGAGTTCAGAAGAGATGCCTCAGTCTTAAAGAAGACCAGGGGTCTGACCAACACATTCACTTCTTCTTGGTGAGACCCTCAGCTGAAGACCCGGAAGACCCCAGAAGACCTCAGCAGAAGACTCAAAGTGATTCTTGGACAATACATGTGGCTGTTTAGCCCCTAAGTGTGTAGAGATTTTTGAAACTTTAACAGAAAATGCATGAGGCAACAAATACCTGTTTGTTTTTATTGTGATGACATCCAAGTGACTTTGCTGTCAGCCTTTTTATCCAGACTGAAATCATTATCCTATAAATCCTTTATTTTTTGTTCAACTCCTAATCTCCCTGTAGTTATTAGTCAAGAAACGGTGATGAAAGAGAATGTGATGACAGAAGTTATTATGACTAAAATGAGTGGGTCGTTTTCAATTCGATTATAATGAAGACATCCAGGGGATATAGACATTTCCTAATCCCGCGTAGGTACAAGACTTCGAATTTTAAACAGGGGGAAAAGTGCTTAATAAGAACTTTAGTCATACAAGAACAATTTTCTTCCAAGTAATCTCTACTTGCACCGGAATATTGTAATAAGTAAGATGATTGCATGGAAACAAACCCGAGCAAGCGCTGCCTAGTAACAGCTATCACTAGAGTAGAGTTTTGACATATGATTAACATGTATTGAAACAACCAGAAGTGTTTCTGTTTCCTGTTATGCTTTGGAAAGATGAATCTGTATGAATCTGAATATCCCATTAAACATAAAATGACTGCAGTCCATTATAAATATGCTCTTGATCTTCCACTATTACGGATTAACATCCGTAAGGACTAGGGTGACTCAACTCAGGGTTCTTCTCTTCTCTCCCAATGCAGATGAGAAGCGTGCATAATTTTACTGATCTTTCCTGACGGCACTGACGCTAGAAATGCTTTTGTGTTTTTTGTTATTTTTCTCCCAAGCATTTAAAAATAATGACCCTCAACATCTTAAAGGTCAGAAAGTCATAGGTTAGCAATCCAAACACTTTCACTCACTGCTCTTTCCCCATTTTCCCCTTATAATTTGTTTGCGTTATTCCAGTGTTTCAAAACAATGTGAACTGAACCATAATTAAAGGCCAATTCAAGCTAATAAGATCATTTTATATTCTAATTATTGTTCATATCACTTGCATTTCCTCCTCCTGTTTTGTGAGACTAAAATACATGGTATTGTGCCAAATTATTTGACTAATATGCTCATATTAGGACTTTCCTCTGTTTTCTGGTAATGAAAGTATATTCAATACATAAAAACTTTAAGCACAACCTTTATTCTCCAAACATGTTTCCACTTGACACATTTTATAATTTGTAAACTAAAGTGTCACGCATATGGTGTTTTTGTTTTCTCAATAGTGTCCTTAATATCAGCATCTCCATTACTTAAAGCTATAAGGCAAGTTCCTCTCTACGCTGCCCTCCATTCTATCAAGCCCAGAATGTTAGCGGGTTCCTCTGTTCATTAAGGCCAGTGTCATGGAGGGCACAGTGGGGCTTCCTCTTCTACTTTCTCACGCTCACTCCACTTACTCTGAACATCTCTCTTTCTTAAGATACTCTCTCATTTTGCTGGAGCAAATTCAGTCCTCATGAAAGGAAATCTAGGAAGGACATTGTCGGAGTCCCTTCCTGGAAGCAAATACTTCCATGATGCTCTTATAATCAATTAATATTCTGGGATTCCTATTCTACATTAAAAAATGTATTCTTCAAAGATGTGAAGGCACTGTTTTGTTGTTTTCTAGTATCCAGTGTTCCTATTGAAAAGTCTGCTGCCATTTTTATTTTGATTCCTTTATTTGCTGGTGGCGGTGGAGGTATTCTTGGCACGCTCGATAATTACCTTGATATTACATTATGATGCTTAAAATGGACTTGTAAAACTTCAATAAACGAAGTCTCAATTTCCTAGATCTCCTAATTGTTCTGATTGTATTATGTCAAAAGGTCCAATTTTAATTTATGCATAAAACATTTTCATACACACTAAATGTAATGATGGAAGTTTTGTTTCCTTTTGTTCTCTGAAGTATTGATTGTTTTTGTCTAGGTCCCTCCATTTCAAGCTTATTCACCTTGTTTGTTTGCTCAGAAAGTGGGGCTGAACAGAGGTAGTGTAGCTGTGAGTACAGGTTTAGTGCTTCTAGGCCAACAGTGTTCTCTTTAGGCTGGGAACAGACAGAAAGAAAATGGTGTGCGAGGGGCAAATGGCAACGGTAGCCATTGTGTCCTGCTCCTCATCTTTCCTGTCTTGCCAGGGCACTACCTGAGGTCCCTTGTTTGCACTAAATGCTCTGTAAGCACACTAACCTACCTCTTCATCTTCAACTTCAGGTCCCACTTTCCTTCTCTGATCTCACAATTTTGGATTTTTCTTTTCCTTTCTCATCAAAGTTTATCATTTATTCATTGGTATCTGATGAATAAATTTGTAATTGATTACAATGTTTTTGTGTTTTGTAAACATTGCTTTGTAATTGTGGAGTTCCCATCTACTAACTGTGTAAAATAGAAGAGGTATTTTTTTTAGAATAGGTGATATATCAAAAAGCCCTAATGAACACTTAACCTATGTTTTCTGTCTTTTCCATTTAAAGTTCCATACTTTTTTCAAAGTTTTTATTTATTTATTCACGAAAAACAGAGAGACAGGGAGACAGAGAGAGAGAGAGGCAGAGACACAGGCTCCCTGCGGGACCCCGATGTGGGACTCGAGACCCAGGACTCCAGGATGACACCCTGGGCCAAAGGCAGATGTTCAACCGCTGAGCCACCCAGGCATCCCTCCATATTTATTTTAAAATTGGCTTTTCGATAAATTGACATTTATTAATTGCAACTCTATTTCTATGAAATATTGCCTTTTATTCTTAATGCATGTTGCTCCTTTTTTTATTATAGGACTATATTCCCTTTCTGTGGATCATATAATGGTACATTGGTTTTTATATGATTCATTTTGAAAAAAAATAATAGTGTTCATTTTTGTTCCTGATTTAAAAAAAATCAGTCTATGAAGTAATGCATTAAATAGTAATAGAGAGAAGATCAAGTTGATTTAGCAATTATTGGAATGTTATTTGTTTTGATGCCTCAGTATTGATTAGATTATATGAAAACTTTACACTGTAAGCTCTTTAAAAGCATAGACCATGCCTTTATTTATCATTTCTCTCTCGCTGGTGCAAATATTAGATCGGATATCAATAAATATCTACCAAATGGGTAATGTTACAGATACTTTAGGGTTAAAAGTCTGTCTGTCTTTCTCTTTTTCTCTCGCTCATAGGTACAAAAATAAATACTAAGTACTATCCCCAAAATAAAACAAAACAAAAAAAAATGAAGTCTTCCATCTCTAAATATAGGAAAGATTTTTTTGTATAAATGGGATGATTAGAAATGAACTTATAGTCCAGTAAAAGGATAAGCCAAGGAGTTGGAAAAAAATATAATCTCATAAAATTATATGACAGGGGGTGATGGAAAAACTTCAATTTCTTAAGTACCCACAAGAAATAAAATGGATAATTTTATTTCATTTAATAAATATTTATATAATACTGCCTACTGTTACTGATCTAAGTATATTGTAAATATTAACTTACTTAGATCTCATACTGTCAGATTGTTAGCTTCATTTTATATTTTAAAAAAATTAAACACAGAAGGCTTAAGTATCTTGTTAATGATCATACAGCTTGGAAGTGGTGATACCACTATTGAACTTGGGTAATCAGACCCTAACTTTCACGAGTTTAAAACCAGTAACCCATGCCACCCTATATAAATATCTAAACACAAGGATATTAAAGTGAAAAAAAAAATAGTGTTGGCTGCTTATATATCATGGACATCAGTAAAATGTAACAGAAATAAGTATCCAATTTGTTATTAGCTGGTGAATTGGCATAACATCAAGTAAACCTGCCATGAGGAAGTGAAATATAAATGTATTTTATTGTGCATTGCTTCAGAATGACGGCTCTTTGGTCTTTAGTAGACTAATCAAATTAAAGATACTAAAACAGCACTAACAACTGTCATGAAATTATGTGTATTGATACATATCTACACATATATACAAACATAAGAGTATGTGTTGCTATATATCAAAGTGATATAAAAATAAAACTTCCAATAAACAAATTTAGAAAAACAAAAAAATAAATCATGGACAGATATTTAGCATGTACCTTAATCAAAAAATCTTAATCACAGGGGCACCTGGGTGGCTCAGTGAGTTAAGCATCTGCCCTTGGCTCAGGTCATGATCCTGGGGGTCCTGGGGCGAGTCTTGCATCTGACTCCCTGCTCCCCGGGAGGCTATTTTTCCCTCTCCTGCTCCACCTGCTTGTGCTCTCTTAATTTATATTCATAACCAGAGAAGTTATTCAGAGAAGCACTCTTTTATTTTAACCACAGACACGCCAGCCAATGAGCATTTATAATTTTGCAAAGGGCGATGGAAATCATTACAGAAGATATAGATCTTTCTAAATTAGGTATTTTCACTCACTTGAAATATTTTCTGAAATTATGATTTTCTGAAATCATCTATATGTTCTTTAGTTTCAGCATAACATCTAGATTTGTTTCCACTCAATGATTATGAAATTTATTATATGACATATGTTATCAATTAAGGGTTTCTTGATTTCAGGAGCTAGAGTTTGAGGACTCAGCACAGTATTTTGAGTGGATTCCAAAGTTTGTGAATCCACAATGCATGTATAGATGCTTAAAAATCTTCACACAACCCGCAATCCCATCTACAAAATTTTCACACATGTGAGTTTTGTGTATAAACCACTGTATGAGAGAGAAAAAGGGGTTCATTAGATTTCATCTTTTAAAAGTTATCATGGTAGAGCAATTTTTGGTAATAGCTTTGCCTAGATTTTAAGGATTTAGACTTCAGCTATTAACTGTCAACAAATATTCTTTGCATAATTTACCTGGTTTCCAATCTCCCTCTAATTTTTAAATCAATTTTGATACATTCATGGTCACAGAGAAGTTTTTACAATTTGCTACCAAAGTGATTATAATTTACATTCAATCCATAAAATACTAACTTTATCATATTGTAATTATTTTTGTTACAATAATCACTTACAAAACACATCTTTGGTGTAGAGGAGATGCTTAATAAAATTCACTCCAATCTAAGTGTAATTTATAATAGCTAAGTAAAGATAATAGTATAGTTATTATTTCCTTATTTCTTAACTCAAAAGCCTCTTAAAATTGTAGATTCGATATTGCCTACTTCCTTTCCTAGTTAGTTGAAGGAAATTAATATTTACTTTGCATTACAAATGTGCTAGGATCTTTTAAATGAAGACAAAGTTGGTTTGGGTTCATTCTACAAATATGCAAATACTACAAAATACAGTATAATGAGAGTGTAAAGATATGCAGGGATGAAGTGGGAAGATAAAACAAAGAATATTTTTTAGAACCATCTTGCAGAAGCGTTTAAGTGTCAGGATAAGAAATCTGGGTTTAGTCAGGTCAATGGTGAGAGACTATCAAGAAAAATTTAGCAGGGCAATAATAGGATTAGAACTGTGTTTTAAAAAGATAAAAACTAAGAGGCAAGGCATGAATCTGGAGCAGAACAAGGGAGAGTTAGGATAGTGGCAGAGAAAATGACACTCTGTAATTGCACAATGATTCCTAATTTGACTTATTTCTCGTTTTATCACTTGATTTGCAGAGCAATCTCATTAAGCAGAAAAGCACAGATTCCAAAGAAAATGCATTTTTATTTTATTTCCATAGTCTGAGAAAACAAGTGAATTATTTGTCTGCAAGGAATTGATGTGTAGAAAACTAGCTTTGGAAATCTAGATACAGTTTTCTCCAAAGAAATGCTATATTAGTAAATAATTAATGAAAGGTAAAATATCAGTCATGAGAGAGACAAGTGTCAATATTGATCAAAAGAAAAAAAAAAAAAGTTGGGGCCCCTGGGAGGCTCAGTTGGGTAGACATCTGCCTTTGGCTCAGGTCGTTATCTCAGGGTCCTGGGATCCAGCTCTCATTGGGCAACATGCTCACTGGGGAGTCTGCTTCTCTCGATCCTCCCTGCTCATGCTCTCTCTCGCCCTCAAATAAATAAATAAAATATTTAAATAAAAAAAGTCAAGTTTTTGTGACTTAGGGAGAATGCTTTACTGAAACCAAAAACCATGGTAAGGAGTTGATATATGCAGGTAAGGGGGGAGGTGGATAGAGGATATTGCTTAGTTTTTGTTTGCTTGTTTGTGTGTGTGTGTGTGTGTGTGTGTGTGTGTGTGTGTGTATACACAAAGAAAAATATTTTTAAAAATTACATTTGTCATACTTAGGTCTCTACCTCAAATATTTTAGTCATGGATTGTTAAATCATGTAATAAAGGATGACGTACAAGGGAGCCATGTGGAAAAGGATCAAACACTCATGACAAAAAACAAATGTCACCACAACAATATAAAAACATGTGCAATACGCTGGTATTTTTCTCATCTTACCTGTTTGTGCTCTCTCTCATGTGTGCATATACACACGTACACATATAGATATAAACACACACACACACACAACGTTTTTTCAATAGAGAATCCTGAATCCACTTAGAAGTTCAAAAGAGAATCAGAATCCAAACGTAATTTACATATTGTTTGACTGGATTTACGTGACGTACTGAAAGGCAAAACTATGAGAACTGTTTCGAGGTTCAAGGTGGTTGCAGGGTAGGTGTGGGAGGAGGAATCTGAATGACTGGGACACACAGTACCTTGGGGTGATGGAGATATGCTACATCTTCATGATGGTGGCAGTTCCCAATTTTATACATTTGTCAAAACTTTACATCTAAAATAAGTTCCACTTCACTGTGTGTGAATTTTACCTTATATGAACCAAATTTTTAAAATATACTTTATTATACCCCTCCCCTTGGAGGGAAACCAAATAAAACTCAAGTATAAACAGTTACTTTTAGAAATCCAACTCAAAGTAAATTCCCTGTACATCCAGCTTCTTCTCTTAGTGAAAATATAATTGGCATTGGTGGCAATCCATCACTTAAAAAGAAGGAAGAACTATCATCGCCGAAAGTTAAACAGTCTGATAGATTTTGGGAAATTTTCAAATCAAACAGATTTTTACAGGTAGAATCTTTACCAGGAGGTCATCTCCATAAAAGGCTGATAAGCAGAAAGATTAATTCAGTCACTGATTCGTGAAATTAAAAATATGACCTAACATATATGTGCCAGACAGTAGTCCAGGTGCAGGCTACATGGAAGATGAAAACAAGGTAACATTTCTGCCCTCCTGGGGCTTATATTCTCGCTGGGCAGATATTGCAATAAACAAAGAAGGCAATTAATACACATAATGCAAAATAAGCTGATGAAAAAATTTAAGGGAGCATCAATGCAACTACTGCTGAAGGACTGGGAACTGGCTTTAATCTCGAAAAGAAATGTTCAGGGTCGCAACAGAATCTCTGAGAAGTTTTCAACTTTTACTGGTGATTAACAACGAACCGTGACCAGACCCTCACCCCTACATTTGATGGAAATTTTCCTTTATGGTGGTGTTGAAGAGGAAGTGATAGAAGCTCCTGTTGACCTTATTGATGGAGGAGAAGTCTGTTACTTTACATATTCCTCTGTGTTTCCCAAACACCCAAAAGGGAGATGCACTAATATTTTATGCCAGGCACTGTGCTCAGTGCTCTCACACGTATCAGACCACGTATTGGTCGTTAGACCATGAACAGTGGGCTTCGAGGAAGACTTCACTCATGTCATCCATGAGCCACACTTGCCAGTCCCCAAAGCTGGAGACTTTACCAATGTAAAGTGACTTGTTAGAGGTGTCCCAGCGTGTGGTAGTTGTGTCCACACTTGATCCCCGGAAGCCTGGTCCTAGGGCTGATGCTTGTCTGGGTATCTCCTGTCGAGGTCCATGGTGGGAAGGCTGTCTCCCTGCAGGGCACACCTCGGTGAGCCCACCGGGATGCGGTCATAGAAGAGTCACAGAGTCACAGGTCAGCCTGTAGGATCTACCCTGTATCCTTTCACTCACGGGAAAAATCTCATGGAAATAGTTCGGGATGTCTCATCCATATCACAAAAAGCCACATTCTCTGTCTCTGTCTCTGTCTCTCTCTCTCTCCCCCTTTTTCTCTCTCTCTTTTGATATTAAATAAAATAACCAATGTTAACAAATGACCTGTAGCGTGATCACACCTGGGCGTTGTGTCTGTTTAATTCACCACCATGCCCAGGCCACACTAGGACAGTGTCTGACACATATTAATTGTTCCATAAATATTTTTTTATTTGGTTCCTTTGAGTTTGAGTGCCAGATACTCGTTTCTCAGGTTGCTCCCTGTGCATTATGTTAAGGTAACCGGATTAGGCTCAAGATGGGCTCGCTCACGTTAGGCCCTGTGTCAGCAAACCAAAACTTGACTGTTTCTGTGCTTGGCTCTCGGAAGAGGAAGGCATAGGTCAATAAATCAGCGTTTGCTGGCTCAGCGCAGGTGATCTGATCCAGCTCCCAGACTCCCCTTTGCTCCATATAAGGCAAGTAACTCTGCTTTGGCCAAGCAGCAAATGCCTAAATATAACTTCCTTACCCCTGCTCACTTTGGTCCATACAAATCTTTCATTTTGTACAGCTCACCTGGAGCTCTTTTCTATATGATACACGGGGTCTTGACCAACTCATGAATTGCTGAAAAGTGCCTACTAGGTCAGTAGAGTGTCTGTGGAAATTTTTATTTTAACACCTATAACCTGGTATCTTTTCATCATGTGGGTGTGTTTATTTCTGGTCAGATCTCCCCATGGATTGAGATGAAGTTGGAGAACTATAGCGCATTTCACACATTTCATAAAGTTGCCATTGTCACATTCTTGTAAATCCCACTGCATTATTTCTACTTCAGTATTTTCCTATTTTACATTTAGGATCTGATTAGTGAATAAGCATTCCCAATTGCTGGGTCCTTTATTCATACGCATGGAAACAATTATGAAAGCATCACACAAATATTCTTGTTCTCTCCCGGGAATGTGATTAAATTGTACTTTCTGATGCTCTTTGAACTTGGATATACTCTCACTGATGTGTGGGCTAATCAAATAAGATTGGGAGTAATACGAGTAATTTTAAGGTAGAGATTTTAAAATCCAGAAAAGGAGTCACCATATCACAAGACAAGCCCTTATCATCCTACTGCAAATGACCTGTGGGTGGTTTTGAGTCTCATGTTCCAACTAGCTGGGTCCCCGAAGCTCCAGCATGAACTCTGTGAGCAGAAACTACCTTAGAACTCCACACTGGGCTTGCTACATGAAAAAATAAAACCTTTATTTTGCTATGTGCCTGAGATTTGGGCATTTTTACTGCAGCCTGTCATGACATAATGGAGAATATCCTGTCCCATAGCTAATAAAATAGTAGCTACTGCTAAAAAAAAAAAAAAAAAAAAAAAAAAAAAAAAAGTCTTCCTCATCCAATCCCCCTACTCCCCAGCTCTGAGTAAAGGTGATCAAATGTACAAACTTTGATATAAATTATAAGAGAAATAATGGGGGTATAATGCACAACATGATAACCGTAGTTAACGGCTACACGGTATAGTTGAAAGGGGTTAAGAGACTAGAGCCTAAGAGTTCTCACCACAAGGGGAAAAAAAAAGAAAAAAAAAAAAACCTTTTTCTTTCTTTCTTTTTTTTTTTATTTGTTTTCTACCTATGTGAGATGATGGATGTTAATTAAGCATATTGTGGTCATCATCTCACAATATAGTAAGTCAGTACGCTGTGCACCTTAAACTTATACAGTGCCGTACGTCAATTATATCTCAATGGTGCTAGAAATAAATGGATAAAATGAAATTTTTAAAAATCTCATGCCAGGCCTTGTGCTATATTCATACACCTGAACTCAGTAATGTTAGATAAGCAACATGAACACATGCGTGTGGAATGTGATCACCTTCATAGAAACCACATGCATTGCCTGGATAATTACACGGATTTCACGGTTCTGGAAATTGAAGCTCATGAGAGTTCTGTGTGTGCCCAAGGATCCACGGCTAATGGTCTGCCTGACTTCAAAGTCTCTGCTCCTTCACTCTGCTGTATTGCCCCCCGGCTCACCTCTCACTTTTGAAGCATCCTTTTGCCCTTTGCCTTCAACTTGTGACAAGATTTTGGATTCTCTTAGAATGAGCGTTTCAAAGAAAAATAAATTGCTTGCACTGTGCCTCTGGGAAGTGACAAAATGCTACATGGAGAAGAGTATCAGATGTGGAGAAGAAGCTCGGCGGTTCATTCAGGCAGGAGCATATCTTGGCAAGTAGTAAAGAATCACTGCTTAAGGTGGCAAAAGAACAGTGACTGTAAATAGTTTCAGTTCCTAAAAGAGCGTAGAGGAAAATCATTGGATTTCATGATGAAGTCAACAATGAAGCAATCATTCCCCAAACTGATAATAAAATGTGGAGGTTGCCATTGTGGCTTCAATTTTCAATTAATCACAATCCAACACAACAATGTATTTTTATAAATGTAGATTGATTTTTCTTTTTTTTTTCTTTAATTTCAATTTTCCACCATCTAGTATAACAACCAGTGCTCATCCCATCACCTGCCCTCCTTAATGCCTGTTACCCAGTTACCCCTTCCTCCCAACCCATCTGGGGTGCAACACTTTATTTCCCAGAGTTAGGAGTCCCTCATGGTTTGTCTCCCTCTCTAATTTTTCCCATTCAGTTCCCCTCCTTTCCCCTATAGTCCCTTTCACACTATTCTTATCTTCCACGTATGAGTGAGACCATGTGATGATTGTCCTTCTCCTATGGACTTACTTCACTCAGCATCATACCCTCCAGGTCCATCCATGTCGAAGCACATGGTGGGTATTCATCCTCTCTGATGGTTGAGTCATATTCCATTATAAACATAGACCACATCTTCTTTATCCATTCATCTGTCAAAGGGCATCGTGGCTCCTCCCACAGTTTGGGATTGTGGACATTGCTGCTGTGAACATTGGGGTGCAGGTGTCCCATTGTTTCACTACATCTGTGTCTTTTGGGTAAATACCCCATAGTGTAACTGCTGGATTATAGGGTAGCTTTATTTTTAACTTCTTGAGGAACCTCCACACTGTTTTCAGAGCGGCTGCACCAGCTTGCATTTCCACCCACAGTACAAGAGGGTTCCCCTTTCTCCACATCCTCTTCAACATTTGTTGTGTCCTGTTTAGATTCATTTTTTAAAACTAACTTGTAGTTAGCTATAGGAAAAATGTATAGGAAAAATGTATAAAAATACATACGGTTAGGGATTCATTGCAAAAAGCAAATTATATTAATTAATTTTCATTTACACTGTGTAAATATACATATCATAGCAAGCTGAAAGGTAGCCCACAGATATATTAGCCTCCTAATTTTCAAAACTGGTGAATATTGCCTGATAAGGAAAGAGGTAAATATTATTTCATGTGGGGGAAAAAAATGTGACTAAGTGAAAGACCTTGAAAGTAGGAGTCTCCCCTGAATCATCATAATTGGTCCCAAATGCAGAGCCTGGGCTACTGACACTCACAGAGCAGGAAGCTTTGTAAAGACAGAAGCGGAGAATTGAGTGATGTGGCCATGAACCCAGGTATGTGAGCATCCACCAGAACCCAGAAGCAGGCAAGGAATGGAATCTCCCCTAAAGCTTCCAGAAGGACTGTGTCCTTGCAACATCTTGGTTTAGGATCTGGTCTCCAGAAAAGTGAGAGGATAGATTTCTGTTGTTTTTAAACCAAATCTGTGGTCATTTGTTATGGTAGCAATAGGAAACGAATACAGATTTTAGTAGCAGAAAGTAGGATACTGCTATGACACTTAGAAATATGGAGGTAGTTCTAGCATCAGGAATGAGGAGACTGGATGAATGTTGAGGCGTGGGACAGCCATGAGGTTAATACACATATTTAGATTCTGTTGACCAAAAGATTTATATTTTTCCATCAACATACACTGTATTTACTGTTGCTTCATAAGAAACCTGGCTGAGAACTTTATAACTTAAACAATAAAAACAGAAACAAGCACCTAGAAAAAAATGGGGGCTCAGATTAAACAATAAAAGACCTACATGAAAGGTAATTAAAAAATTAAACCGTTCATTCATATCAGCTGCTGTCCTAATATGCCCACTGTTACATAGCGCGTAATATACAACCTTGCCCTACCAACATGATTCTTACATACATGTATATATTTTTTAAGATTTCTTAATAGCTTTCTTTTCTTTTTCTAACTTTTTTTCCAGATGTGTTAAGGTATAATCAACAAATAAAACTTACATGCATTTACGGTATATCATGTAATTTAGCAATCCTATTTTTGGGTATATATCCCAAGGAAATGAAATCACTATCTCCAAGTGATATATGCACTTCCATGTTCATTATTCACAGTAGCCAAAATAAGGAAAGAACCTAAGTATCCAGTGACAGATGAATAAATAAAGAAAAGATATATATATATAATGTAATAGGTATACATTAATATAGAATTAATTAATATTAAATAATATAATAATTTATTAATGTAATAGGTATATATCAAATTAACTTAATAAATTAATGTGATTAACTATATTCCCTGATAATTAATTATTGAACCATATTTGCATTTCTGTGATGAATTACACTTAGTTATTATCTTTTCATATATTTTTCATAAAATATACTGCCCTAGCTATTTTTTAGTGTACACACTTCAGTGGTATTAAGTACATATATTCATACTACTGTATACCTATCATTAGCATCCATTTACAGAACTTTTTATCCTGCAAAACTCAAACTCTGTTCCCATTCAACAATAGCCAGGCATGACCCCTTCCCCCCAACCCCCAGCAATCACCATTCTGCTCCTTCTCTCCTTCTTTCTTTTTCTCCATTCTTTTCTTTCTTTCTTTCTTTCTTTCTTTCTTTCTTTCTTTCTTTCTTTCTTTCTCTTTCTTTCTTTCTTTCTTCTTTTTCTTCTTTCTTTCTCTTTCTTTCTTTCTTCTTCCCTTCCTTCCTTTCTTCCATTTCTTTTCTTTTCTTTTCTTTTCTTTTCTTTTCTTTTCTTTTCTTTTCTGTTCTTTTCTTTCTCTTCTTCTCTTCTCTTCTCTTCTCTTCTCTTCTCTTCTCTTCTCTTCTCTTCTCTTCTCCTCTTCTCTTCTTTCTCCTCTCCTCTCCTCTCTTCTTTTTTTCTTTTCTTTTCTTTTCTTTTCTTTTCTTTTCTTTTATTTTCTTTTTTTCTTCTTTTCTTTTCTTTTCTTTTTTTCTTTCCTTTCCTTTCCTTTCCTTTCCTTTCCTTTCCTTTCCTTTCCTTTCCTTTCCTTTTCTTTTCTTTCTTTTCTTTTCTTTTCTTTTCTTTCTTTTCTTTTCTTTTCTTCTTTCTTTTTTCTTTTCTTTCTTTTCTTATCTTCCCTTTACATGTATAGCTAGTTCAAATAGCTAATATTTTGTAAGGATGATTGTGTCTATGTTTAAGAAAATTATTATTCTGTAGTTTTATTTCCTTGTCATCCTCGGCTTTTAGTAGCAGGATAATGCTCCTGTAAAATGAGCAGAGAAGTACTGCTTTATCTTTTATTACTTGGAGGACATTGTGTAGAATTGCTGTCATTTTCTTCTTTGAAAGTTTGTTAGGTTTGACCACTGAAAGCCCTATGCATAGATGTCTTGTTTTGCTTTGTTTTGTATTCTTTTTGGTAAGGAGATTGAAAGGGGCCCATTGAGGCTTCACACAGGCCGTCTGGTTTCACAGTTCATGTTCTTAGCCATTTTACTTTTCCGTAAAGTGAAAAATAAACTCTTATTTGTGTTGAACATAATCAGAAAACAATTACTAAAGGTTTTCAATGATTCTCTAGAATCCTCAAGCACAACTGTAGGAATGTTAGCTGATTTCTTTTAAAGGAAAGAAAGTTTTTCCCATTCCATTTCATATAAATGTGATTTTGGAAGTGGCATTCCTGCAAGAGACTACACTTCTTGGAACAGGGATGGGACCACTTGACTAATCCTTGCCAAAGAAATGTGAGTGAAAGGAAGGGCTTTCATTTCAAGGCTGAAATGTTCCAAAGCGAGTGTGCCTTTCCCATTTTGTCTTGTCTTTCTTGGAAGCTGAATACTAATAATGCCAAGTTGTTTTTAGAGTCATGTACAAAGATGGAACAGTACCTGTCCCTATCTGAGTTTGTAAAGCCGAAATGATCCCCACATTGGCCCCAAGCTTCTATTTTGAAATTTTAAGAGCATAAGAAATAAACTTCTACATATTAATCCACTAGAAGTTTGGAGGTTGTTACAGTTGCTTGTGTTATCTTTCCTGATATAGAAGTTGTAAGAAGTGCTTACCGATTCACACAGCTAGTGGCAAAGAAATATTTATCAAAGGCTTAGGAGGTGGATACTCTTGTGCATTTGGTAAAACTGTTTCTCGAGATAATGCCGAAGACAGATCTAGCCTCCATAGCCTGCGGCTAGGGGGAAGCGATGGAAGGACAAGGTTATTGGATGCTGATGGTTACTTGCTGGATTCTGAAAGCTTTTGCATTCTGTTCTGTTCAAACATGTGACTCTGTGATGCGGATTTTTTCATATATAAGTGACAGATGGGGGGTGATGTCAATATAATGCAGAAGACACGCTGCATAATGATTTTTATTATTTTCCAGCATGTTAATAATTTGAACCACCTAGTGATAGCAACCGACTGCACACATATTAACAAAGCTAAGTACAGCAGAAACGCAGGGTTATTCATCACAGCCCTCCAGCTCACTGTCTCCCTCTTCACGCACATGGTCCAAGTGCTTGCCACATCGACGTGAGAATCTTTGTGTATTTGTCACATTTGGCTTATTCCAGCTTCCTTTGCATACATTTTCATCAAGCTACCTTTACCAAAAGTTTGAAGATGAACTTCATATGTTTACCAAAGAAAGTCTTCATTAGTACTTTACATCATTTTAGACTTTGCTGTTGTCTTAAGGGATAAATTGCTTTGTTTACAAAGTCACAGAGATTTTGGTCGGCCTATTTTTCTGTCAGAGTTTATTCATTGCTCACTCTTTCAGAGAATATAAACTTTTTCAGGAATATATATGGAATATTTTCAGGAATATAGCTGCATATAGCTGTAAAAGAAAACAAGAAAACTCACAAAATAATTGACTTATTCAAGGGCAGAATTGAAATAAGTAAAGAGATACTCAAAGTTTAAAAACTCAAAGGTTTGAAAAAGCAAACTCCTGATAGATCCCAAACAGACTGAGACAAAGTTCTACAAAAACCGTTTGAACAATGGCCTACTCAGATTTTTCAGTCAAACATAAAAATTCAAACTAAACCCCAAATCCATATGTCCATTTAGATTATATGTTTTCTTTTTTTAAAATTTTTTAATTAAAGATTTTATTTATTTATTCATGAGACACACTGAGAGAGGCAGAGACACAGGCAGAGGGAGAAGCAGGGTCCCTGCAGGGAGCCCGATGTGGGACTTGATCTCAGGACCCCGGGATCATGACCTGAGCCTAAGGCAGATGCTCAACCACTGAGCCAGCCAGGTGCCCCCAGATTTTATATTTTAAACATATATTTTCAAAATGGATATTTCATAATTTTATATAATCCTGCACTACATTAGTTAAAATATACCTTTTTCCCTTCAAAAAAAGACCAAAGAATAATGGTGTATTAATTTTCTAAGCCTGACACAACACGATGACACAGATTGGGTGGTTTAAGGAATAGAAATATATTTCTCACAGTTCCGCAATCTGGAAGTTCAAGATCAATGTGCCGGCATGACCGGTTTCTCCTGAGGCCTCTTCCTGTAGCTGGTAGACAGCTGTCTTTTTGCTGTGTCCTCGGATAACCTCTTATCTATGTGTACGCATCCCTGGTATCTTTTCTTCTTCTTATAGGGTTATGAATCATTTCAGGTATGGGTCCCCCCACATGGCCCTATCTGTCCTTAATGATTTCTTTGAAGATTCTATTCCTAAGTGAAATCCCATTCCTAGGTTTTAGGGATTAGAATGTCAGCCTTTGAATTTAGGGAGTGATCATGGAGATCATGATCGGATCTCCTTGCAATTGTTCATAACAGATGGATATGAATGTTTTTGTTTAAATATTTTTTAAATGAGATGATAAAGTATAAAGAAAAAAAGAATTTCTCAGAGACCAAGAACTAAGGAGGATAGATTAATAATACAACAAAGCAAAAAGAGCACTAAGTGAAGTTGGTTTTTACCATAAGAAAATTTAAATTGAGCTTTCATGGCTTTTCAAGAAGCTCAGAGCATGAAACAAACTATAGAGTCCATACAGGTTCTGTAATCTAATAGAAACCACTTCCCACAGAAGTATGATTACCAAAACCTAAATTCACAATATAAAAGCACTCTAAGAATATACATTTTTTTAAAGATCTTATCTATTTATTTGTGAAAGACACAGAAAGAGAGGCAGAGACACAGGCAGAGGGAGAAGCAGGCTCCATGCACGGAGCTCAATGTGGGACTCGATCCCAGGATCCTGGGATCATGCCCTGGGCCAAAGGCAGATGCTCTACCACTGAGCCACCCAGGGATCCCTCTAAGAATATAAGTTTATCCCCTGATGAGAGACATGAAAATTTAGAATAACTTATTTGGAGGTACAGAATGAGTGACTGAAAATAAGAAAGGGGATATCAAGACAGTAGGACACATTTTGAAAAACCATTTTTTTACATATCCAGATTCTTAACAATTGCATTGATAGACAATGTGATGTACAGATCGTATAGTTTGATGAGTTTTACATAGTTATACACCCAACAACCAATGTTCACAATAATTAAATAGCACTCAAAGTCTCCCCGTACATATTCTTGATCAATGTCACCTTCCTAAATGGTAACCAGCATTCTTTTTTTTTTTTTAAATTAAATTTAGTTAACATATAGTGTATTAGTTCCAGAGGTAGAATTTAGTGATCCATTAGTTGTATATGACACCAGTGCTTATCACATCACGTGCCCTCCTTAATGCCCGTCTCCCAGTTACCCTGTCCCACACCCACTTCCCCTCCAACAATCGTATATTTGCTCCCTGTAGTTAAGACTCTCCTATGGTTTGGCTCTCTCTGTTTCTATCTTATGTTAGCCCAGATGTCCATCGAGTATTGAACGGATAAAGGACGTGTGGTATATATACAATGGAGTATTACTGAGCCATCAGAAAAGATGAAATCTTGCCATTTGTAACAATGTGGTTGGAGAGAGAAGGTATTATGCTAAGTGAAATAAGTCAGAGAAAGACAAAAACCATATGATTTTATTCATATGTGGAATTTAATAAACACAACAGATGAACAAAAGGGAAGGTAACCAGTATTCTGACCTCTATCATTATCGATAGATTTTGTCTATTTTTGCACTTGAGATAAGAGTGAGGACTTAAGTGATATAAGGGCACTCGAGTGGTCCAAAAACATCAGTGATCAGAAAAATAATATTTTAATGTGATATTTTTAAGGAGCAAAGCTAGTGAAAAAGTCTGTGGTGAACAAATTTTAAATTGTGGAAGATCCCCCACCTCCCCACCCCCATAAAAATATGCAAGCCACAGATTGAGTGCTGACAATCAAATAACTAAATTTTAGCTAAATTTGTGGATGTATAATGTTATCTCAACATGGAATTGTATTTCCCTAATGCCCAATAATTTTGATTCATTGTTATGTATTTCTGTTTTAAAAATATTCTTTTTATTAATGATTTATCCAGGACTTTGGTCATTTTTAAATGTTACTTTCTTATTAACCTGTGAGAGTTCTTTACGTATAGTGACTGAATCCTTTACAAGGTGTCACCCTGCCTGTTTTTCTTTCTTTTTCATTGACTTTATGATGCATTTGATTAGTAGAAATTCTCAATTTAATGAATTGGAATGAATCTGTCCTTTCTAGCTCATAATAATTTTTAATAATTAGACTGTGCTGTGGGTAGAAAAATGCCCTATCCATTCACACAAGCAAACACACACACACACACACACAACTACATCCTACCCTGTAAACAATAAATATCTTACTTTGCAAAAAAGACTTAGCAGATTAATTTAAAAGTCTTGAGAGGTGAAGATTATCTTGGGGGTATCTGTTTGGGTCCAATGTAATCACAAACATCTTCTTAAGGGGAAGACCTAATATGAGTCAGAAAAGATGAGACAGGAGAAGGGAGAGTCCTGAAGAAATTACATTGTCATCTTTGATGGAGGAAGGGGCCATGAGTCAAAGTTGCAGGAGGCCTGCAGAAACTGGAAAATGCTAAGTAGCTGCTTCCCCCTGATGCCTCTGGAAAGATGGCAAGCCTGCTCACAGACTGATTATAGACCTTCTGACTTCCACAGGGGTAAAATGATAAATCTGTGTAATTTAAGCTACTGCATTTGTGGTGATTTGTTAAGCAGGAGTAGGAAACTAATATGGATTTTGGGTATCCAGAAGTGGAGTTCCACAAACACCTCCAAATTCACAATTTGCTTTGGGATTGAGTAAAAGAAAAGGCATGAAGAATTTTGAGAAGCCGAATAGAAAGAGGTTAGTTTGCCTTGAACACAGGGTTAATAAATATGGATATTAAGAACTTTGCTTAGTGAGAACTCAGAAAATGAGGAGCCTGGCGGAGAAAAAACTACATTGTCTAGAGAACACATAAACCATCATGAACTGACGTTCGGTAGGAATATGGACATTAAAATAACCGCTGGAGGGGCAGCTGGGTGGCCCAGTCCGTTAACTGTCTGACTCTTGGTTGTGGCTCAGGTCGTGATCTCAGGGTCTTGAGATCAAACCCGCTTTGGACTCTGCCCTCACTACAGAGTCTGCTTGAGATCCACTCTCTCTCCCTCTGCCCCTCCTACTTGTGCTCTCTCTCTCTGTCTCTCTGTCTCTCTCTCTCTCTCAAAACAAATAAATCTTAAAGAAAGAAAAAAAAGCAGTTGGAGAAGGTTCAAAAAGAAATGAGGAACACTTTGTCAGAAATTGGGTGAGAAGGAATCCTTCTGACACCGTGGAAGAAATCTTATGAGACTGTAGCTAGTAAGAGGGGAAACCTGCAAGTGGTTCCTCCATCAAAGTGGAACTTTGATATTTTGCTGAGATTTCCGAATAAAGTGTTGAATGCCTGGTCTAGTTTCTTTTTGCTACTTACCGTAAAATGTTGCTTATATAGGAAAGAAGGAAAGAACAGTACAGTAAAAAAAAAAAAAAAAAAAAAAAAAGCCAGACTTGCTGATTATGAAAATTCACAGTTTATACAAATTTTTAAAAATGCTAAAATTAGGAGATTCACTGTCAGGAAGAATGTTCTATAGAGAAAGTTAGGGATGTAGTGGACAGCCTTTGGCTAGTGCCCTGGGAGGATCAGGTTTTTCAGTAATAAAGCAGATTTTTGAATAAATTGAACATATGATTTATGGATCTCCTTAGCCATTTTAGCACAGAAACCAGAAATAGAGATAGTATTATCTGGGAAACATTAATAGGAAAACCTTTTGTCTAGACAAATGAATTCTTCTGAAATACACAGGAAACCCAGAAAGTTATTGCAAATGTTTCACTGACAGAGATACTGCCATTGTGGACTAAAAGGGATGGAAGGAACATAAAATAAAAGCAGGCTGTAAGAGCCTCAAATTTCTACATGAGGGAAATAAACTCAAAGCATTTTTTATCATATGTAACCTCATAATATTCTTCCTGAAAAAGGAAGGATGTTTCCCAGCACGGAAGTGTGAGCTAGATGATGGAACTATGAACCACAGAGAATGATTCCTAGACCTTAAAACATAATCCTCGTCTGATTTCAAAATTGTTTGATAAACGACTCCTTTTTTCCTTCTATTATTTTCATTTCTCAAAGGGCATTGTCTATAACTATTATACTATACCCGTCCCCCCATTGTATTTTGGAGCCAGATGATGTATTTTCTAGTTTTACAGCCACAAATGGAGTAGAATTTTGCTCCCGGGACAATCATACTGGTCTCATTCACACCTGATTTGGATGACAAGACTTGAGGTTTTTGAGCTGCTAGAAATTAAGTGAAATCTTAGACTATGAATTGATGCTATGATGGGTTAAGACTTTTCAGAATGTCAGCATGGCTAAATGCTCATGTGTAGATGGACATGAATCTCTCAGGACCAGAAGTTATCCCCCAAAATAGCCACAGACAAATTTCCTGAATCTATGAATTTGTCCCCATATGGGGCCAAAAAGAATTTTCAGGAGTGATTAAGTTGATAAAGTTAGGGATCTTGAGATACGGAGATTATTCTGGATTGTGTGGTATGAGCCCAATGTACTCATAAGTGTCCTTAGAAGAGGGAATCAAGAGGACAGAGAAGAGAGAGAGACTTAACAATTCTATAGTGCTGGCATTGAAGATGGACGAAGCTGCCTTCACCCAAGTATTGCATGTGACCCCTAGAAAGGGGGAAAATTCAAGATAACAAATGCTTTCCTAGTGTGTTCAGGAATGCAGTCCTGACTAAATCTTGATTTTAAGACTTCTGTCCTCCAGATTTGTGAGATATGTATTTGTGTTGTTTGGGGACATTATATTTATGGTCATTCTTGTGGCAGCACTAGGGACTTCATACTATCATGTTTATGAGACAGTTATTTAACTCAAATCCATATACATATTTCTCTCTAATTTTATCTGAAGGTATATGGTTTTACCTTTCACATTTAGACATATAATCCATCTCAAGTTACATGGATCATCAAATAGCCCAGAACTACGCATTGTTTCCCCATTCAGTTGCAATGGTATCTTTGTTAAAAACAGGTTGTTATACATTGTTGATAGTTTTTGGACTCTATTTTAATGATCCATATTTTTCTTACACTGTACTGATTATTGTTACCTTACTTCTGATAAGAATTGTTATTTTCTATTTTCTATTCATATTTTCCTTATTCTCAGTCCTTTGCATTTTCATATAAATAATGTATAAATGGAATTGGAAAAAATGGACAGTTTTCCCAAAATAGAGCCTAATCAAAAACATTTCAATATACTCTTCCTCAGGCATAAAGTTCTGAGTTATAGAAGAAATAACGAACAAAGCAGTGGTAAGTATGTTGCAAATTCTAAGCAAACATTGGCAGTATTAGACAATAATATATAAAGGGAAAATACAAATAAATGCATCAATACAATAACATACATATTATGGGAAAATAGCTAAGATAAAGCATTCTAAGTCAGATGATATGATCTATGTTTGCTAAAAGTGAAGATTTCATTTGATATGCTAAGCATGCCCATTAAAATTTATGGGCTAAATAAATTATTAATAACAATGCATAACTTTTTAGCAAGTAGATGTAAAAATTTGATGTAAATAATAATCCCAATAAAGGGAATAAATGAGAATAAGATAAAGAGAAAAATTAAACAAGACAAGAGAGGGATACCTGAATGGCTCAATGGTTGAGTGTCTGCCTTTGGCTCAGGACGTGATCCCAGGGTCCTGGGATCAAGTCCCACATTTGACTCCCTGCAGGGAGCCTGCTTCTTCCTCTGCCTGTGTCTCTGCCTCTCTCTGTGTCTCTTATGAATAAGTAAATAAAAGTCTTAAAAAAAAGAAATAAGACAAGAGAAAAGGCAAAAATATGAAATATTAAAAAAAAAACACTAGGTTGGATGACCTAAATCAATGAGTGGCTGGCTGGATACTTGAGGAACACAGATCACGGCTGCACAAAATAACTTACAACTTAACCTTTACATATTTTCAATGATGTGATCACTGATCACCATACTACTCATTCTCTAAACCTCAGTGACTATTAATTAAGATTTTTAAATGTTTCACTTCTTAAATATGTGGATTAAATTTAAATATAGGTCCATATTTTACTTTTACCTAACAACTCATAAATGTGAAGAATAGAAAGCAGATTATCTGTAGGTATGCCAATATTATGCTTCTTAAAAACAAATAAAACTGATAGGACACTTCTAAAGGTTAAATAAATGGTTAGGCAATATTGACAACCATTTAGTATACATTTAGCTTAAAAATACCAACCATTACTTTAACCAATGAGTTTTGTATAAATTTTGTGAGAATAGCCAAATCAAGGCTGATGTAAAACTCTTGATTGTAAAGAGCTGTGAGTTTCAATTTATGTTCCTCTTGATGCCCACATTTTGTTCTACCATCAAGGGAAATGTTCTGTACTTGCATGTGTGAAACACCCACAAATGTTAATGCCTATAAAATTAATTTCAGCCTCAATCATCAGAATGTCCCATTTGGATTTTTCTACAGAGAAAACAACATATGCTCTAGCACTGTTTTCCTTGATTAGTCTGGCATCTACCATGCACTAGTTTCCTTTCTTAACACACTTGTGGCTTCTTCTGAAATATTTTGTTGAGTTATTCAAAATCCCAGTAGAACAAAGTGTATGTATTTTAAATTTGTTTCCACAGAACTACTTACTATGGAAACTGTCTAGTTTTCCCTAAGGTTTGATCATCAACATTTTTTTTTTTTACCAATGGAATTACACAAATGTGTTTTTAACAGTCACTTAATAATACTTCTATATTGCTCTGAGAATGAATTATATTGTTACATTTTTCACTGTCATTAACCCTTGAATTATTGCTATCAAAATGTCATATAAAACTAATAACATTTATGTTTCAGATATAAGGTAGGCCCAAACTAATGTCACAGTGACATAAAATATTTGCTTACATATATTTTTTAATAGGCAATGATAAAAAACAACAACAACATAAAATCAATGTACACATTAGTCTTCATTACCAAATAGACTAGAGAGACAATAATTGCCCATCTGGGATAAACCCGTTGATTATGAAAGACATTTTTCAAGGTTATTTGCTAGGAGAGTCTCAGTTTGTTTTTATCAGGGTATTTTGGGATTACTGGGAACATCAGAGTATGGAATGCCCTAACAGGAAATGAGTTTACAAACTTTAAAAAGAAAAAAAAATATATATACAGATTATCTTACTTAAAATCTTAGGCACACAAATTCTGTGTCTGTTTTGGCTGTGTATCTCTAGAGTGAAACACAGCGAATAAAGAAAGAAATGATAAAATATAAGACTTGTGAAACAGAATTTCCATTGCCACCAATCCTTAACTTGAAATGTCTCATTTTGATATTGACATATATCTAAATTCAATTTAAGTACTAGAAGTAAACTTAGGGATTATCTCTAAAAATAGGATTTTCCTGTTCCATTCCTTAAATTCCCACTTTAAGTACTACTATACTCTGAGGATTCTTATTACTTTCTATCTCTCTCATTAATTTTGTGAATGCTCGGCAAAATCATCCTTGAGAGACCACGAACAATGCCTATTTATGCATTTATAAAGCAAATAGGACAAACATATAATAACTACTGGGTGATAGAATAAGTAAATGAACAAATAAAAGTCTGTGCTAGACAGTCATCTCTACATTTTTTTCAAAAATAAAGGGAAATGAGAGCCAGCACTATCATTTTAGAGAATTTACATTTTTGCCAAATGTGCCGAAGACATGACTAGACATTTTTTCCCAAAGAAAACATACAGATACCCAACAGGCCCATGAAAAGATGCTCAACGTCACTGATCATCAGGGAAATATAAATCAAAACTACAATGAGATATCGGCTCACATCTGTCAGAATGACTAAAATCAACAACACAAGAAACAGCAGGTGTTGGTGAAGATGTGGAGAGAGGGCAACCCCCTTGAATTGTTGATGGGAATGCAGGCTAGTGCAGCCACTGTGGAAAAGAGTATAGAGGTTTCTCAGAAAGTTAAAAATAGACCTACCTTATGATCCAACAATTGCATTATTAGATATTTATCCAAAGAATACAGAAGTAATAATTCAAATGGATACATACACCCTGATGTATATAGAAACATTATCAACAGTAGACAATTTATGGAAACAGCCCAACTTAGTATCAATTAATGAATGGATAAATCAGCGGAATATTACTCATACACTAAAAAGAGTGAAATCTTGCCATTTACAACATGGATAGAGTAGGGGGTACTATGCTAAGTGAAATAAGTCAGCTGAGAAAGACAGACACTATATAATTTCACTCATATGTCAAAGAAACAAAACAAATCAGTGAAGGGAAAGGAAAAAAAGAGAGACTAAGGCAAACCAAGAAATAGACTCTTACCTGTTGAGAACAAACTGATGGTCAGGAGAGGAGGTGAGTGGAGTGATGCACGGAATAGAGGATGGGGATTAAGGAGTGTACGAGTTGTGATGAACACCCGGTGATGTATGGAATAATCTATTAATTTAATTCTGTAAAATGTATAAAATGCTCCTGGGCCAACAACCATATAAGTGGCATCAGTAACTTCCTATTAAAATGTGCATGGCAACGTCAAGAGCCCACCTGACAATAAAGAAACAAAGGACACTTCATCCAAACTGTCATTGGCAAGAGCAGACTCTGCAGTAAGAATGATTAATTTAGGGACACCTGGATGGCTCTGTTGGTAAGGCATGGACTCTTGATTTCAGTTCAGGTCATATTGTCAGGGTCATGAAATACAGCCCTATGTTGGGCTCCATGCTGAGCATGGAGCCTGCTTAAGATTCTCTCTCTCTCCTTCTCCCTCTGCCCCTCTGTCCTGCTTGGGCATGCTTGCTCTCAAATAAATAAATAAATAAATAAATAAATAAATAAATAAATACTTCTAGGAAAATAATTTAGGTATATGAAAAATAATCAATGCATGTGAATGGAACAATGAAGAGTCCTACTCTGAAAAGTTCTTACCCTCCTCCTCCTCTTCCTCAAAAAACAAAACAAAACAAAACAAAACAAAAACAGCCAGGGAATTTCTGTTTTGTCATTTCTTTAACAACAAAGGAAAAAAAAAGTGTATCTTAGATATGTGCTCTACATTAAAGGGCATTGATATAGAATATGTTTTACCTAACTTTTGATATGTACGTAAGATATTGTTCGTGTATAAAGACCACAAAACCATTTTGGTATATCGCCAGTTAATGTGGCCACACAGCTCAGGGGCGGCAGGAATAGGCTCTAAAGCCCCAGCTCCTAGGTTCAAATCCTGACTGTCACTTGTCAGATGCATGAAGATGTCTGGTAAGCGGCTTTACGAGCAATTTGGAGACAATTAATGAATACGCCAGTGAGAAAAAATGTATTATAACAATCTCTCCATTCACTCATAAATAACAAAAGTAATTAATTTAAAATGGGAAATTTGGAACAAATAAAAACTGATGTGCATTAAAGTCAATGGACAAAATTAAGTGTAAAAGAATTGTGCAAACATGGGGGGAAAAAAAGCTACCTACCCCGAGAGGCCACTTTTTGTCAAAATATGATACATATATTGAATGGCTCAATTCACCCAAGTAAATTAATGTAGACTAGAAAGGTAAGAGAACAGGGATTTGGAGAATAAAGAGAAATAGCAAACAGTATATCAGATTCCATGTTATGTAAGAAATCATAGTACTTTGCTTTCCTTCATAACACGGATAGAAATATTAAAATGATGAAAATCATTAGCATTTTGAAATAGAGATAAATTCAAACGAAAATAAGCTTTTCGTTAAAAATATGAAACTAAAATATGAAAATAGCTACTGAACCATAAGATAAACTGAAATAAAATGGAAATATGTTAAATAAAACAGAAACAGTAATAATAACATCTATTTAACTATATAATACATTACATAGTCTTAGTAAAGGGAAAGACAAAAACAGAGCGTAACAATATAAATGGCGCTTAGATGAGGCACACAAAAATACGCTGGTAAAAATGTTTGAAAGTAAACATATAAAATAAAATGAATTGAGATACATCAAATAAATATGCAGAGCATTAAATGAATGACAAAATTCATAGCAAAATCACATCCAATTAAACGTGAGACTAACTGAATAATTCATATTGTTTTACTAACTATATTTGAATAATCCACAGTGAATTTAAGAAGCCTTATACACACTATAGCATAAGTATTAGAATATGTGATGTAATATCTATTTACATAAATAATGGACAGCTATAAAAACCGGACAGTTTAATAGCGTTTTGATATAAAAGACTAATAATACTGTTTGACAGATGAAGTAGAAAAAGTAAAGGACATGGAGCTTCAATAATAAAAGCAGCATATTTGATATATTGAACCTTAACCTATAAAACTGAGACTATCCCCTTTTTCATGTATCATGGAAACACTGACCAGATTTAAGCATTATCATAGCTTAAAAGCAAACCTCAATGAATTCCCCCAAGTTATAGATGTTAACAGCAAATGATTTTATGATGTTTTAAGACCAGCTGTATCTAACAGTGAATGTCCAGATAAAACCAAAGAGAAGCGAAGGTTAAATACTTTCTTCTAACCAACTTTATTGTCAAACATACATTTTAAAATGGTGTCAGAACCTATTTAGGAGTATGTGTCCCTAACACCTGATTTCTCTCAGCTCTGGGCACTGGGGTAGACCACATATCCCTTCAACCCTTCAACTGAATGTGATCTTGTAACTGAGCTCTGGCCATTGAAATATGGATCTACACGACAGAGCTATTCTAGATTTCACCCACCAAAACCTCTGAGGTGCTGTTCTTTCTTTCCCCATCCATCACCTGAGACATATATGAGACCAGAGCCACAAGAAGGATGAGGCCTCAGTTTCCAAAAATAAGCTCCTCCAAGGCTTTTATCAATAATATTTAATCTCTGTGATATTCATTCTTTTACTTATATTTTCCCAGAGTGAATCAATTTTATTCATGCTAAATGTTTATTCAATTCTCTGCCCCCACAATAGCCTCTTTAATAATGTCTCTAATGCTCCCGTGGTCCCTTAATGATCATGGCATTTGTCTTTACCACCAAAACAGGGAAATTGTGTGGATTACAATTAAGTTTTACACCTCTAAAGCCATCTGGAGCAAGTCTGCAATGCTATGTCTCCTCTTCCTCCTTTGCTTTATTATTTTTTATTATTATTATTTTTGTTTTGCTCCTTTGCTTTAAAAGGTAACTAAGATTTTGTTTTGCTTTGTTTGATAAAAGTCTAGGGCTCATGCCTAGTTATAGAGTGTTCTTTGTTCCCCCTTATTTTATGTCTTCCTCTTCATCATACATTTATCTTGATAATCATTGTCAATGACGTACTCACAGCACATTCTACCTTGGATATTATTTATTTCTTGTCCCTCAACATCCTTCCTACTCTATAATTTGTTTCAGTCACATGGGTACATTTAATCATTTTTTTTCATCAATTTAATTTATTTTACTTTCAATGTGATCCTTGTCCTAGGCTTGTTATTACTCCTTTCATTCTTGTCATAGCATCTGCCCTTTTTAGAAATGATGGAATAAATAATTTTTGTGAAATCTCTCAAAACTCAGCAAAACATATCAGTACTTGAAGAATAACAACTAGATGGCTGAGACAAAAGTGACAATAAACCATCACTAATATTTGTCAGTAGTAGATGGAATTGACAAGATTATGTTCTGGAATTTAGCTTGGTTTTAATTAAAAGAGTTGGTGAACCCAATGTTTAGAAATCATAGGGATCCTGTTATTTAGGTTTATATCTGCATTCTGTGATCTCTTTCCCCCTCCCTCCTTTTATCCAGGCATCTATCTATCCTTCCATCTATCCATCCATCCATCCATCCATCCATCCATCCATCCACTTACTTATTTACCTGCCTATCTAGCTGGGATGCTTTATTTCTCCAAATTAGATACAAATATAGGCTGTATTTTAGTTAACGGTCAAACTATACTAGCTCTGACCTTGCATTCCTTGCAGCAGCATGAAGTTCGTGTCTTCATCTCTGTTCAAATTAGTATTCTGAGGTTCTCTTGGGAACGTATGTACATACATTCCATTTGCCTTTCCTTATCTAGATTCATACATACAATAACACATAAATGTGTGTATAAATGTATAAATACACAGTGAGTAGACTTTTTTTAAAGATTTTATTTATTCATGAAAGACACAGAGAAGGAGGCAGAGACACAGGCAGAGGGAGAAGCAGGCTCCATGCAGGGAGCCCAACGTGGGACTCGATCCCGGGTCTCCAGGATCACACCCTGGGCTGCAGGCGGCGCCAAATGGCTGCACCCCCAGGGTTGCCCTGAGTAGACTTTTTTGCATGATGAGAATAATGACCATGGGTTTGTTTGTTTTTTTGGCAAAATTGGGGGCACTTCTGAGAGTTAAAGAGATGCTATTAGTAATTTTGCTGGTATTACATTCAAGTCAAGGCTGACCAGGATGCATTGAGACATTGATGAGTCATTCTAGCTATGGACACTTATTTTATAAGAGCTTAACTGAAAACCTCATAAAAACAAAGGGGTGGGGACACAGTTTATGTTCTTTTTTAATTTTTTTTTATTTTTAAATTTTTTTTTTTAGTTTATACTCTTAAATAAAAACACAGCTTGCAAGTTTAAAAAATGCTGCTTTTCTAGTTTCAATTATTTTAAATTCCAGCCTCACAGTTAAATAACAGAGGAAAAAGAACTTTTGACATCTGCAGATAGTTTTTTCTCAAAATATATGTGATTATATTTCAGGACACTAACATTTTATTTAAAATGTTGGGAAATATTGACATATGTAATTGAAATTGCTTCACAAGTACTACATACACTCTTTTTCATTAATTTATACTATTTCATAAACATGATGCCAAAGCAATACAAATCCTTTATGTAGAGGCTCAAATTCTTGTGCTCTAATATCTCTGATTTTCCTTCAGCCCTGCTTTGAAATGCATGTGTTAGCTAGGGTCTTCCAGAAACACAGAATTTACATCATGTTACATCACAGCACATCATATTACATCACATCACAATACGTTGCAGGGCTTTGTCATGTTGCATTATGTTATATCGTTATATCATGACATCATGTTGTGCTGTGCTCTATTAATTATATTATATTACACTTTATTTTATATTTTATATTAGGGAAGGAGAGAAGGAGAGAAGAAGAGAAGTTTTGAGGAATTGGCTCACAGGGTCACATGATCAGGAGGTTCATAAGTCTAAAATCTGTAGGACTAGCTGGCAGGCCGGAAACTTAGTTAGAAATTGAAGTTGCAGTCTTGAGCCTGATATTCATAGGGCAGGTTAGAACACTGGAAACTCAGGTAGAGTTTCTTTATTATACCCATGAGAAAGAACTCTTTCTTTTCTGAGAAACTTGTAATCCTACGGCCTGCAACCAATTAAATAAGGCTCACCGACATGAGCCAGACTAATATCCTTAAAGTCAACTGATTTTTCATATTCTCCTTAAAATGTAATTTTATTTACGTTTTTATGTTTCAAGTTTTTTTTTTTTTAATTCGAATTAGTTAACCTATAGTGTAATATCAGTTTCAGGAATAGGATTTAGTGATTCATCAGTACTTACATATAACACCCAGTGGTCATCACAAGTGTCCTCCTTAATGCCCATCACCCATCCAGCCCATAACCCCACCTACCTCCCCTCCAACACCCCTCACTTTGTTCTGTATAGTTTATGGTTTCTTTTATGGTTTGCCTCCCACTCTCTGTCCCCACCCCCCTTTTTTTTTTTCCTTTCCTTTACATACATCTGTTTTGTTTTTTAAATCCCACATAGGAATGAAATCAAACTGTATTTGTCTTTCTCTGACTGAAAGTCTACTGATTACATATACAAAATTCCCTCACAGCAACATCTATGCTACCAAACATCTGGCATCAGAGCATAGCCAACTTGACAAATAAAATTAATCATCACAGGATTCATGTGATTACATTGGGACTACTCAGATATTCCAAGATAATCTCTCTGTTTTAATGCCAACTACTCAGTAATTTTAATTACAGGTTCAAAGTTTCTGGGGCCTTAAATTACTTTGGAAGCCAAACTTATGCTTACTAGCGTATACTACTTAATATATTGTCAGCCCCTTTAACAAAGATCAAAACACTAACAGCACTGAAACACGATAGAAGCCCACTTCTCATGCGTGTAAGGGTCAGAGCGTAAAATAGTCAAAGGGAGTTATAACCCAAAGTATCAGGTTCCAAAGTGTAAAGATGTTTTATATGATTTCAAGTATCTTTTGATATTGAGAAGCAACACAATGACATTTGGGTAGATGAAAGGCAAGGTTCTTTCCTATTTACAGCTTTAAATAAGAGGTCTGCCAAGGAGGACCACACAGAAGGTTACATGCGGGGGCAAGGCCACCACCCTGGACATGTGAGAGGTAGCGTAGATATAGCACATGGAGTAGTGTTAGCTAGGTATCAGGGGATCCCTGTGGATTGGATGAATTGAGTAATTTCAGTAGGTTCTGAAATATAAAGTCTGTCCCTACTTGTCTGGTACCTGGCTCTGAGTCGGCTAGGCAGGTGCATAGTGGCCCTGGAGTGTGAGAGCTCCAGACAGTGGAAGAGTTGGGAGTGTGGACTTAATCACCTGTTCAAGGAGGAGGACTAACCAACATCTGTCTGTGTCGACACAGTACAGTACACAGAGAACATTAAAATAGCTATATTAAATAAAGGCGCAATGCTCCGTGTCTATGTCTTTTCTAAACTGTTCTTGTCTATGCTGCCCAAAGTGATTCATCACTGTTCTCTTCTTTCCAGTAAGCAAGACATGGACAAGAGAAGAAGGAGCACAGGACATTTTTGGTATACATGGCCTACGGGTTGTACACATCACTTTTCCTTAGAACATATTGAACTAATTTTAATCTCATGTCCACATCAAACTGTAAGGAATTCACCATCTCCTTATGAACATTTATCTGTACAGATAAAAATTCTGCCTCTACCAAAAAAGTTAAAAACATAGCAGAGGACAAGTAACAGGCTCTACTAGAGTCACTTAACAGTGGTGATAAGGACAAGCAAGTAGATTGAAGAAATGTGTTTTTGTGGTAAGGTCATTGGGCACCAAACCTTACCTGGATAAGGGATAAAAGAGAGGGCCTCAGTATTCTGAGTCATGCAATAGGATGGATGGTGGGTCCTTCCAGAGATGGGAACTCTTGAAGAGAAACAAATCTGTTCATTAGACTTGAGGAAGAGTATTTAGATGAAGGAGCACAAGGGGGCCTGACAAAAGAGGTTGAGAAAACCTGCCAAAGGCACTTTATAACACCAGGAAATTCTGATGACAGACCATCTACGGATTTTTTCTATCATGAAATACAAGTAAATGATATTGAAAATTGAATAAGTATAATAAAATGAGTGGAGATTATCGAAATTTGAAATCATAATAAGAGAACAATGGCTAATTGAATTTAAATAAAAAAAAAACACAACGGGACTACAAGATTATTACAATCCTTTTCACAAGTAAAAAGTTTAAGCTGATTTTGTGACCACTACTAAGGCTCCACTGCAAGCAAGCAGCAAATGTATAGTTGTTTTCATCACTGAACAGCACAGTCTGACACACGTCTGGGATCTAATTAGAACAGGCTGAAGAGTCTTTCAATTTAATCATTAATAAGAGCGTTATAGAGTCAATTTTATATTTCCATTCTACTGTTAAACTATGGAAACAGTAATAATACAATTTTTATAATTTTTATAAAATTTAATACAATTTTTCTGAGAAGCGTAGACATGCCATCTTGAAGTATCTGGTTTTCCAATGAACCCCGATAATCAAAAGATAAAATTAGGTGGAGATGAACTCACTTTGGAAAAAAAAAAATCTTAGTTTTAAGTAACCTCTGAATGAATTTTAGTACTTCCTTCACTTACGGAGGGGAACCATAGTAATGGCAGATCCTTTGGCTTTGTAACAAACAGAAACCACAAATATTGTCATATTAGATATTATATAGGTTGCCAGATAGCATATATGTAATCTCTGCTTTGAGATAAAGATATTATTATATCTGCCACTATTTTCACTTCATTTATAAGTTACTTATATTATGAGTATCTTATGTAAACATTTTGAACCTGTATTTTAATATAATTAATTATTTTGTGATCTATTAATAGATTTAAATGAATTCATACATTTCAAGAGGGAGCCCATTCTGCTTTAAAGAACTGCTGAAGGGATCCATGTCACACAAAATAACTAAGGACTCTTGATTTAGAGGAATCTGCTAACTAAAAAGAGAATATTAGGTCAAGAGTGAGGCAAATGTTTATATCTTTGGAAAGAAATGTTTCTTTTAAGTAACATTTTCAATAATAGTATATCTACTTTTTTTTTTTTTGATAAAGAATTTGACAGGATCTATGATGGGTATTTTGTGGAAAACATCACCTGCGAGTGTTAATAGATCTACTCATTCGGAATTCTTTATTTCTTCCAAAGTACTACTTTAAGGCTATAATCGTCTTTCCTTCAAATTATACTGGATAGTCTCATTTCCATAGGTAACATTAAATTCCAGAAGATAGGCCCCATCTCTCACCCCGTGTTTTTCCTGAGGCTGTATATATACATAACTTGAACGCGAACCTCTAAATTAGGTTTCTCCGAGGATGACTGTAGTTTCCACACAGTAAAAATGTTCTAAAGTGAGTTGCAAGCTATAACTAATATAAAGTACTAGGTTAGCTTTCAAAAATCTTTCACTTTATTAGAATGCAGGTCTCAAAACATTCCCAAATAAAATACATATTAAAATGGGTGCTCCCTTCAGGTTTTAGACACTACTTATAAGTAAAACCTATTCAGAATTGCATTTCAAAGGTAGAGAACTCTATCAGAATTTTGTTTTGAAAGGTATTCTTTAGTTTAGGTCAGGGGTGACCCAAATAGGGTGACTGTGCCCTCACCCAGGGTAGATTTGCCATGTCTGGAGATATTTCTGGTTGTCATCACTGGGGGTGGTGCTATTAGCATTTAGTGTGTAGAGATCAGAGATGCTGCTAAACATTCAACAGACAGGAGCAAGCATCCTGTACCAAGGCCTTGTCTGGCCCCCAGAGCCAATAATACTGAAATTGAGAAACTCCGGCTCATGCGTTTGAATTAATACAATGACAAAAAAATCAGGGAAGTCCTGACGAATTAACACTCATTCCCTTATACAGCATCTCTATGCTCCCTGTTAACATCTCTTAATTATTTTCCTTCATATCAGTAGAGCATTTAAATAAGTGAATGTAAAAATAAATAAACAAACAAACAAACAAATAAATAAATAAATAAATATGTGAATGTGCTTGTGCGCCTCCTGTCAAGAAAGTTTTTCATCCATCATATCTTTCCTTCAAATTGCCACCCTATGTCATACCCTCATGGTCACGAAACAGCCCAGTGCCCTATTATGTCTCCTCTTAAGACCCTTTTACTGCCTTCCAAATTGTCTGTAATTCTAGAATGTCTCAATATGCCAATAAAATTTCTTTTGCTGATATTAGTGGGTTTCTTTTACTAAATCTGAGAGGCATGGTTTCAATACATCTTCTTACTTAACCACGTAGCATATCGTTTGTTTGTTTGTTTTTTAACATGGCCACACTGTGTCCCTACCAAACTATTTTTAAGTATCTTCCTCTCTGCCTTTCATGGTGGAACAGCCTCCTCTACGTTCTTCTACTCATTTACTCCCTCCTTCTCTGCCTCCCCACCCATGTCCTCCTTCTTACTGAGCAAATACAATGTTGACTTTTACAGAAATGAGACCTATGCCTCTACTTTTCTTATTCTGCCTTTAGTAGGGTCAATATCACTTAACTCTGGTGACTTCATATACTATCGCCAGAAGGAGGACTCGCAAATCCTATCCTGAGCTTTATTTGCTGTTTTAAGAAACAGATCTTATTATGCTATCACTTTCTCGATGCTATAATGTGTCTCATGAAAATGTCCCCAGGGGACACTTGATTTTCTACCCCGAATACCCATCTCTGCCTGTGTTCCATATATTAGCAACAGCCATGATGATCTGATCAATGATTTAAACCAAACATCTGGGAGTTTCTTTTGAAACGTGCTCAATTTACATCTCTCTCAACCTCCTACCTAATCAAATACTACCAATTAGGCTTCTTTTATAACAGTCTCTCATCCCCCCACAATTCCTACAGTCCCCTTTGCCGTGACCCTGTTGTGGCCTATCTATAATAGTTGTTTATAATCTTGAGTTCTGCAAAATCCTCTGAATGCGCTCTGTGCCTCCTCTTTGCTGAAAAATGTTAGTTGCCCTACATCGGATTCACGAGTCCTATAGCCCGTGAGAGCCTGATCAGCTCAGCGTGCACTAGCCACCCACCTCACTCTACTGCTCCTGATTTGCAGGTAGAGGGATGGCCCCACCTCGGGGTTACAGACATAGGATTCTATTGCCTTAGGACATTATTTTCCTCCATTGCCATGCTAATTTCAACTCATCCTTTAAGCCTTCACATGAGATTAAATTGTCCCAGACAGATGCTTTGTTCCCGCAGACTCAACTGACTTCACTGTTCTTCCTGCATATACATGACACCCTCCATGTCTTCACTCTGATTTTTTATCATATTGTTTTATTAGTATTTAGTTTTGGTTTTATTAGACTCTAGAATTGGAACCATATATGTATATTTCCTATTTTGTCCTCGGAATCAATTACACTCTGCCTCCCCCAAAATAAATCCTCAAAATCAATTTTAATTTAATTCTTATTTATGAAACTTCTATCAGATTGTCTCTACCCAAATTGATACTACTGCTTCTGGATTCACAGCATTAACGATCTTTTTTCTGCATTTGTTCAAACCAGCTTATAATGTTCTATTAACACTCGAGTAAAATAAAACATACAGGGAAAAGTCCTAACACTTTATATTTGTTATTATATATGTATATAATATATATATTATATGTATGTATATATGTATATATATTATATGTATGTATGTATATATATATGTATGTATGTATATGTATGTATATATATATACATATTATATATATCCTCCAAAGCTGATTATTTTATTTTTTGAGAAAGTTATAAAAATGAAATGAATTCCCTAGTTGTTTAAACAATTTGATCAAAAGGATGCCTGGTGGAGAAAATTGAGAGCCTATAGTTTATAGTAATGCCTCTGTTCTCAAAACTACGTAAGATTTCTAAAATATATTGATTTTATTAAGTAGTTTTTAGGATTTTGCTTATATAAATGATAGAGGTTATCTATGATAAGAAGTTACATGTAAACAAAGGAACAAAGAAACAAAGACAGTTTACCTGCTAGTGTGGATAGACAAATCATGACTGGAATATCACAGCTCTTGCAGATACAGATATCTATAATATTTTGAATGATCTTCCTGACTAGGAAAATTTAACTGCACGGTGCAAAATTAAAGTCAGTTTAACAACTTCAGTCACATAGTCTCTGAATTACATATAAATAAACGGGCTTTTGAATTTCATGCACAAGAACAACACAATTATTTGCATGACATGCTTTTAACATATCTCTATTTTGTATATTCTATATAGTAAATGGAATAACTCATAGGCATGTGCTTAGTTACTTTTTAAATAATCACTTTAAACAAAATTTAGAACATTTAAAGATTTTGCTGAAAGACGAGCAAGCTAGTACAGCATTTCCATGTATCACACTCCCACTTTCTCCAACTAGTACCTAACAGCCTATGATGTTCTATTAACAGTCATGTAAAATAAAACATACAGGGAAAAGTCCTAACACTTTATATTTGTTTATATATACATATATAACATATATATACATATATAAATATAGCATTTAGTGTGTAATATATTAAATATATATCCTCCAACACTTGTTATTTTATTTTTTGAGAAAATTATATAAATGAAATTAATTCCCTAGTTGTTTAAAGTATTCTGGAATATTTGTTACAATTGATGAACCAATACTGGTAAGTTATTGTTTGTGAGAGCCCATATGTTATTCAGATATCCTTAGTTCTGCTTTGGGATACGATCCAGTTTCCGTATTCCACTGGGTTGTCATTCTTCCTAGGCTCCTCTTGGCTGTGACAGTTTCTCACACTTTCCTTGCTTATAACGACCTTGACGACTTTGAGGAGTACTATCCGGGTATTTTATAGACTATTTCTCAGTTAGGATTTTTTGGAAGCTTTTCTCATGAGTAGACTAGTAATATGGATTTGGGAGAGGAAAACCCAAGAGATAAAGCATCATTTTTCATCATATCATATCATCAAAATGATTTTCATTGTTGATGTAGCCTTGGTTACATGACTAACGGTAGTTCTTACCAGTTTTTCAATTATAAATTTACTCTATTACTCCCCTGTTCATACTTTACTTTGTAGAAGGAAGCCACTATGTGTAGTGGGGAGTTGAGCTCCATCTTGAGTGTGTTGTATCAGCATAAA
Organism: Vulpes vulpes; assembly: GCF_048418805.1. Taxonomy (NCBI): domain Eukaryota; kingdom Metazoa; phylum Chordata; class Mammalia; order Carnivora; family Canidae; genus Vulpes; species Vulpes vulpes. Next base: position 143,867,900 of record NC_132783.1, read on the forward strand.
TCATTTAGAATTCTTCTGCAAAGGAATTTTGTCTCTATTCCCCATGTGCTTATTTACTTAATAATTTATGTATATCAATATAGACCCATGAATATTTATTGTATACTTTGTGCATACTCACTTTGTTATCATTATGAGTTCAGGAGAGTTTTGTCTGCTCTTTGGAATTCACTACATTACAATGTCATCAACAATAAAGAAGGTTTTCTTTTATTTTAATCTGTATACACCTACCTCCTTTTTTGTTTTATTACCCTACTTAAAACTTCCAATACAATGCTGAATAGAAGTGATGGGCGAGGACATCTTTATTTTTAATCCTCATTTATGTGTAAACCCTTCAATCCTTCACCATTAAACATGATTTTAACCGTGTATATTTTTGTTGACGTTCTTGTTCAAGTCCAGGAAATTCCCATCTATTCCTAGTTTTAATCATATATAGGTATTAGGCTATTCAAATGTTTTTTCTTCATAATTTGATACATTCATATGATTTTTACTCTTTAGCTTGTTAATGTGATAGTTATGACTACTTTTCAAAGTTTGTCTGTGGTATAGACCTTGTTTTATATATTTGGGTTTGCTCAGATTTCGTTGAATATTTTTTGCAACTATGTTAATGAGAAATAGTCATTGGTAATATTCCTCTCTTGTAATACCTTTACCTTGATCTTCATATCTTGTAATATGAAATAATATCTAACATTCGGGGAGCATTAGCCTTTTAGAATGAATTAGTGCTCCTTTTGCTTCTATTTTTTTGGGAGAGATTGAAAAGAATTATTCAATTGTTTCTTCTTTAAAGAAGAATTCACCAGTGAATCTATCTATACCCAGCGATTTCTTTTTTGAAAGATTATTTAGTTTTAATCCAAAGTCTGTAATAGAAAGAGATATATTTAGATTATCAATTTCTCCTGCTACAAGCTTTGCTGTTTATGCCTCTCAAGGATCGCTCTTATTTAATTTTTTTTCCTAAATTATCAAATTAATTGGCACAAATTTGCTTAGTATTAATATATTATTATTTTAATATTTATAGTTAATTAAATTGAGGACCCCTCTTTCATTTATGATTCTGGTTCTCTGTGTCTTCTCTTTTATTTCTCATTTAGTCAAACTAAACTTTTATCAACATTATTGACCTTTTCAAAGAAGTCGCCATTCATTGTTGATTTTCTCTATTATTTTCTGTTTTGAATTACATTGATTTCTGCTCTAATTTTTATTATTTATTTCCTTTTGCTTACTTTAGCCTTATATCACTTGTCCTTCCAAGTCTTCTAAAACTGAAGATTCAATTATTGACTTTAGTTGTTTTAACTTTCTAATATATATATTTGATGCTTTTAATTTCTTTTAAGCTTTTTAAATTTCCTGTTTGTTTCATCCTACAGATTTGTATAGGTGGTATTTTAAAAATTCCTCAAGACATTGTCTTTGATTCATATGTCAAATGTTGTACTCACATGTTATATGCTAGGTGAGTGCTGATCATTTTACAGCAATATTTCTGTTATTGGTTTCTAATTTCAGTGCAGTAAGGCCTGAGTGTATATTTTCACGACTCTATCCTTTTACATTTATGTCTCATGGGTCAGAATAAGGTCTACCTTGGTGAATGTTCTGTAGGTGCTTGGGAAGAATGTATGTTTGCTCTTTTTGGATAGAATATTCTATAAAGGACAATTACAGAAAATCATAGTGCTTTTTAGAAACTGCCAATAAATCAGCCTAAATCTTTATATTAGGTCACCTCTTATCTCCATTATGAATTGAAAATAAGTGTACAATTTCAAATTCTTTAATCTTGGAGAATTTCTTCATTCCACTGTCCTCTCAAGCCTTCCCAGGCTGAAGCAGAGAAAGAGGTGACAGGTCACTGCCAGCTTGGCTTGTATCTTACAGACTGATATGCAAATTAGCTTCAACATTAAGTTAACTGGGCACAGGAGGATTTGGATGCTGATTAAGAGAGAAGTGGCATCTTAGCCAGAGTAAGTATACTGACGGACTGAGCAAGGTATTCATGCAACTCAAAGCTCCAGGAGCTGGTTTGGCATATTGCCACCTACACTTGATTTGTAAACAATGGTTGCATCTTATTTTTGTGTGAGGTACAGAGATAGTGTCTATTTCATGACAGACAACTCAGATCACATAGCTACCTTTTCCCTAGTGTTTAGATATTCATTCTTCACTTAGGCTACCGATCCGTGAGCTATGTGTCAAAAGAAGAATAATTACTTTCCAGAGACCCTAGTTTCAGAATAAAACTTTAGGGGACTATTTTTATGAGTCTTGTGTCATGACTTACCATAGGATCCACACAAATCCTATTCTGCCTCAGACATCCTATGCAACATTGGGTCCTCTAAATCTGACAGTGGGATGTTTGATGCCGAATGCATTTCCAGGTTAAATAAAGAAACTTCTCTATTTTCAAACTCTATCAAGTCTCAAAACTCTGGTAATCATTCAGTAAATCTATGAGAGCAACATATCTAATTGTGTATATGTTACTTCCAAAATCTCAAGTCTTTGCAAGCATTGCATTTTTAATTTAAGGGCAGGGGGCTCAAAATTTAGAAATGCATATAACTAAGAGCACCGCATTTACCCAATATAACATATTTTTTAAAGATTTTTATTTATTTATTCATGGGAAACAGAGAGAGGCAGAGACCCAGGCAGAGGGAGAAGCAGGCTCCCGACGCAGGGAGCCCGACGTGGGACTTGATCCCGGGTCTCCAGGATCCCACCCTGGGCTGAAGGCAGGTGCCAAACAGCTGAGCCACCCGGGCTGCCCCACCAGTTTTTTTTTTACACTGTCTCTGTACTTTTTCCTTTACCAAAGCCCATATAATTAGAATCATGCACTATGTAGGTTTTTTTTTTTAAGATAGGTTTCTTTCACTTAGTAATATACATTTAAGTTTCCTCCGTGCTTCTTCCTGCCCAAAATATTGTGACCTCTAGAAGACGCAATCTAGGTGTCATATATTATGATGTGCATGTTGCAATATGTTGGGATTGTCTCCTACCCTAAGGTTCTGACTAAGGGAACTATAGTAGCAGTTGTTGGGCTAATTTGATTGTTTTTGCTCTGCAGAAAATTTATAACGTCTGGAATGTTTAGCCATTAAGATCCCTGTGACTGAAATTATGTCCTAGAGCCCAAAGCCACCACAGTAGGCAGAAAAACCTCCCTCTCCCCACCTCAAAGATGTTCAAGTCCTAATCCCTGGAACCTGTAAATATGCAACATTGCATGAGAAAAGAGACTTTGCTGAAGTGGTTATGGTCTTCACGAAAAAAGGAATTATTTTAGATTATCTGCATTGACCAAATATAACCATAAGAGCCATAACAAAGAACTTTCTCCAGGTGGAGACAGAATATATAGCTGAGGAAGTCAGAGAGACCCAAAGAATGAGGTCTCTTAATTCAGTTTTGTGTATAATACAAGGAAGTGGTCCAGCTTCATTCCTCTGCATCTTGCTGCCCAGTGATCCCAACACAACTTGTTTAAGAGACTTTTTCTCCATTGGATACTCTTTCCTCCTTTGTCAAAGATGAGTTGATCATATAGTTGTGGGTCCATTTCTGGGCTTTCTATTCTGTTCCATTGATTGATGTGTCTGTTTTGTGCCAGTTGATGACTGCAGTCTTGTAGTCTGGAATTTTGATGCCTCCGGGTTTTCTTTCCTTCTCTTTTTTCGAGGTTGCTTTGGCTATTTGGGGTCTTTTGCGGTTGCACACAAATTTTAAGAATGTTCTAGCTCTGTGAAAGATGCTATTGGTATTTTGATAGGGATTGCATTAAAAGTATAAGTTGCTTGGGGCAATATAGACATCTTAACAATATTTGTTGTTCCAATCCATGACCATGAATTTTTTTCCCACTTCTTTGTGTCTTCTTTAATTTTTTAAATAAGTGTTCTATAGTTTTTAGCGTACACATCATTTACCTCTTTGGTTAAGTTATTCCTTGGTATCTATGGTTTTTGGTGTGATTGTAAATGGAATTGATTCCTTGATTTCTCTTTCTGCTGCTTCATTATTGGCATATAGAAATGCAACAGATTTCCGTACATGGAATTAATTGGTTCTACAAATTTGAATTCATGTATCAGTTCTAGCAACTCTTTGGTGGAGTCTTCTGGTTCTTCTACATAGAGTTTCATATCTACAAATAGTGAAAGTTTGACTTCTTCCTTGACAGTTTGGATGCCTTTATTTCTTTTTGTTGTCTGATTGCTGAAGCTAGGACGTCAAGTACCATGTTAAATAACAATGGTGAGAGTGGACACACCTGTCTTGTTCCTAATGGAGAGGAAAAGCCCTCAGTTTTTCCCCATTGAGGATGATCTTAGCTGTGGGTTTTTCAGATATGGCCTTTATGACGTTGAGGGATGGTCCCTCTCTCCCTACTTTGTTGAGGGTTTTTTCAAGAATGGATGTTGTACTTAGCCTAATGTTTTTTTCTGTACCTCTTAGGAGGGTCATAGGGTTCTTACCCTCTCTTTTATTAATGCAGAAATACTGTTGCTAGTTTAAAGACAGAGAATACAGTGTAATGTGGATTCCAGGCAATCTTAAGAAAATTCATGGAAAAACCCATCAGGGACATGGGGATTTCAGCTTTCCCACACATAGCAATAGATTTCCCACACATGCCAATGACCTGAATGGGCCTAGAAGCACACTCTCCACTACAAGCTCTAGATATGAGTTCACGTGAGCCCACAGCGGGATTTCAGCCTCTGAATCATGAGGTAGGAAAATAATAAAGGAAATCAAAACTCCTAGCCTATAGAACTATCAGATAATAAATATATGTCATGCTGGAATACCTGGGTGCTTAAGCATCTGCCTTTATTCCGGGACCCAGGGTCCTCTATCCCAGGATCTTGTCATGATCTCAAGGTCCAACCCAGGACGGAAGTCTCAAGTTGGGCTCTGTGCTCAGCAGGGAATCTGCTTCTCCATCCCCCTCAGCTACCCAACCCTGCTCATGCTCTCTCTTAAATAAATAATAAAATCTTTAAAAAAACATGTATCATGCTTAGTCACTAAGTTTGTGATAGTTTCTTACAGCAGCAATGGAAAGCCAATATAGTCATATAATTTCAGTGCTGAGAGAGGGAAACTGTACTTCCTTGCAAGATTTTAGGGAGTAAAGGCATTTCTAGAGTTTTTGGCTTATTTTAGTAGAAAAAAATAGACATTCATTAGTTACAAAACTACCCATTATGTTCCTAAAGCTCTACTGATATGAACCATAAAAAGACAACATCTGGCAAGAGCTGCATTTTGTAGCAATGATGTGATTAAACTTATAAAAATATATTGTAATTTGTACTTTTGCTTAGAAATATTTACATTTAAAAATGATTGCTTATTTTTAATCAAGACCCATGAATTCATTTTAGAACATGGAGCTCATTTCCTTGGAAACTGTCCTATAGTATTGATTTGGGTTTATTATTTTAGAAAAGAGGAGAAAGTCAAAGGATTTAATATGCTCTTACGTATCAAAATTGTTCTTAATTTTATGGTCCAACAAGACAGTAGATGGATTTATTTGGTTACTATGATATGTATTATAATGCTGAACTTTAGAACTAAGAAACAAGCAAGGATCTTACCTAGAATACTATCAAGTTGTACTTGTCAATGGTTCACATATCGCCCGAACTTTACAAAGCTCCACCCTGACTGCTAGACCTCCTTGGGAACATCCTGCTCCTATAATAAGTGCAAGATCAAAATTACTGTCTCAAACCCTTAGAGTTTATTTTTCTTGTAAAATTGCCATAATTCTGAGAAATCTAGTGGGGATATTAACAATATATGTGGAAACATATGCATGTTTCCAGAAGGGTGCTTAAGCCCTCTTCTATTCATGACTTGATGACTAGGTAAAGGCAAAGGTGTAGGAATTAGGTGACTGTAACATTGGTTCAAAATAATGTTGGAATTTTCATACTTATACCTGTCAGGAAGGACATTAGATTATTTCTATCTATTTTGATGTTGAGGCACAATAATGTATTAGTTAACATCGACAATTATAATGGTCAGATAATTCTGAATCCATCCTGTGGTAGAGTAGTATCAATATTGTTCCTTCTGGCTTTTGGTGTCTGTTATCCCAGAAAAACCAGAGAGGCCAACTGAAATGCAATGCCTTTTATGATAATTCCAGATCATTAGAGCACAACCCAACTACGTTATGAGCTTCACCAAAGTAATTCTCAAGATTCTCATGAAAGGAGTGTTTGTTGGGCTCTGTTAGTAGACATAATCCAGAGACTGATAGAAGTGTCCCCAGAGATAATATACTCCAACATTATTATTGATGAACCCAATAAATAATTGACATTGTAATTCCATCGATCATGGGCCACTCCTGAGCCTACATTTTGGCAAAAACAGGACGAAGGGTTAGAAACAAACGGAAATAAAAAAAACCATGCCGTAGGCTAATTATATGACTAAATGCAGCTTTAAGCCTAATAAAAAGTCAAGTTTTTCTTTAGTCTTAGGATTCATTCTTGCAAGTATATTGGAAAAAAATAAATTTAACAAAGTTTTGAAATTATATTATGTCTAATACTTATGTTTCAGGGTTTGACGCTGGCATTGGCCCTGAAGCTGTTCAGGTATCGGACTCTAGTTGCACAGTGCGAGGGATTATAGATTATGAGGACAGGGTGAAGAAAAAGAGCCTATTCCTATCAACTTCACCCTTAGCCTTGTAGTAGCCTTTAGGACCAAAACTTTACATCTATCCCATCTGTGTGATTTGTATTGATTTGCTTTAGATGAAAGCATTTTAACATGCAAATGATGCAAAGAATAATAAACACAACATCCCAAAGCATAACACATGCATGACCTATTTTACCATGTTTGGCTTCATATCATTTTGATTTTAATAATAAAGTATTATGGCTAAAATCTGTATAAAGTTTCTTTTTAGAATGATGAAAAGTTTCTAAACTTAAATTATAGTGCTAGTTGCATAATTCCATAAATATTTTTTAAATCGTAGAATTGTACACTTTAGACAGGTGAATTTTTAGGGCATATGAATTATACATCAATAAATATGTTTATAAAAATATTAGAGATGCCATTAAAATATCTTTTTTAATCCATCCTTGATTTTGTTACCTCTTACTTCTCACCAGTTTGCCCGTGTTCAAATGGGAATATATTTCTCATTATTGTTTGCACATTTTTCATAAATAAGTAGCTATAAAAGCATCAAGTACTAATTGTGTGGATTTAAAAATCTGTGAGGGACACCTAGTTGCTAAACAGGTTAGCATTGAACTCTTGATTTCAGTTCAGGTCATGATTTCTGGGTCCTAGGATGGAGCCCCTCCTAGGCTCTGTGCTCAGTGGGGACTCTGAGGATTCTCTCTCTTTCTCTCTCCCTCTGTCCCCCCACTCTTGCATTTTCTCTCAAATAAATTAAGAAATAATCTCTAAAAACCTATGAAAATTGTATCTTTTTGCACATATACTTCTGTAATGTGTGTATGAATAGTAATTTGTAGGCTTGTTTTTATTAATCATATGAATCAAGTTAGTTTTCATTCCTCCATATTCTTGAATTGAATAAATCAAATCATTTATCCTATTCATGGATAATATTTCAAAGTTTTCTCATTGCAAATAGCACAACTATGAACGTTCTTGTACATGCCATCCTTGTCTGTACGCATATATGGGATATGCATGAGCAACTAGAAATCTGCAGTTGAAGGCCATGCACATTGTCATATCCAATTGGTAGCAACAATATATTCTTTGTAATGTTTGATTTTGTCAATTTATGCTTATGCCAAGAGTATGTGTGTGTGTAAGTTCCTGTCCCTATGGTTTTGCTGTCTTTTACTGGGAACATTTTAATATTTTTTGAATGTTTTCCTGGAAATAAAATTTTGAGATGATTCTAATAGTCAAAGATTATTTGATGAGCAAAATTATTCAAAATAGAAGTCTCTATGTATTTAGAAACATGAGTTTATGCGAACTTTTAAATTTAATGGCATTTCAAACACAAACATCAAATGATGTAAAGAAGGGCAGGAGCCACGTCTGTGGAGAGGTTGTTCTCTGGCCCTAGATAATAAAATAGACTTCAAATCCTAGTAGTTTGTATCCAGCTGATTCACAAACTTCCAATACTTTGTTCCCATCCTGTAAAATGTTTTAAATTATGACAATCTCATGGCAATAATACATATAATAACTATGGTAACATGTAGAGTCACATGATTTGTCCATTGCTGGTGCTCAAAAGATAGTTTGCTTCTCTCTATTAGTAATTATTTCAACTGATGATAATTCTTGTTGATTTTTCTAAATCATAGTACTAAATAAATGAATATTACTTTCAAATGACAAATATTGTTCTAATTCTGGTAAAATAATTATTTTCACCCTTGTGATGCCAAGTTAAAATATTACATAAAAATCAAAGAATTAGGGATCCCTGGGTGGCTCAGAGGTTTAGTGCCTGCCTTTGGTCCAGGGCGCGATCCTGGAGTCCTGGGATCGAGTCTTATGTCAGGCTCCCAGCATGGAACCTGCTTCTCCCTCCTCCTGTGTCTCTGCCTCTCTCTCTCTCTCTCTCTCTCTCTCTCAAATAAATAAATAAATAAATAAATAAATAAATAAATAAATATCTTTTAAAAAAATCAAAGTATTAACAGAATGAATATCCATTTACCCATCAGCCAACTTTCAATGATTATCAGTTGATGGTAACACTATTTCTTCTATTCTATACTCAAAACCCTCTTTCACTTCTGGAAAATTCCCTTTTTAAGGGAATCCCAGATATCATACAATATTTTTTTATAAAAGGATATATCTTGACATGTATCTCTAGGAGATAAAGAGTCCCCGCACACACACATACCATTATCAGTCATAAATAATTAATAATATTTTTAAATAATCAAATATTTAACTAATATTAAGATTTTCCCAAATGTCGCATAAACATTTTTTACAGTTCCTTGTTTGAATCAGAATGCAAACAAGGTCCAAATGCTATAGTCACTTGATAAGTCTTCTTGGTCTCTTTTAACTAGAAATTCCATTTCATGATTTTCCTTGAAATTAGTTTACTGAAAAAATTGGTTTGATTGTACTCAAGAATTTTTTGATAGTCTTCATTTTGCTAACTTTATTATCATTTTGTCATTTAATATTTTCCTCTAATCTCTACATTTCCATGAACTTATTGTCACATGATCACATTCAGGTTGAGTATTTAGCAGGGCTCTCTCCTAGTATTCCTCTTCTTTCTTCTTTTTCCTTCCTTCCTTCCTCCTCTCCTCTTTCCCTCCCTTCCACTATCTCTCTTGTTGCTGGAAGATGCCAAAATCTCTACGATTATTAGATGCTTTTAAATGGTAATATTCTAATTATCCATCCCATGTCCATTATAACCCAGAACAACTCTATGTAAAAAATGGAATGTTCATCATTAACTATTGGTTACTCTGAGGTGTTGTTCACACAGCAAAGTAGCATATATGTTTAATTCACGGCCTATATGAGTTTTCAAAGAAAGTTAAGTTGGTTCTCTAGCTTCCTACAGAGTTAGGCAATGAGGCCATTTTTTCCTCTCCCCTTGTATCAATGATGGATTTAAATATATTTGAAGTATATTAATCTATTGCATTCTTTATTCTTATTGATGTGAAATTTTCCAACTGTTGCCTGTAGGAGCTTTTCTCAGTTGGCTCCATAGAAATCCTTTGACATGATCCAGGGGTCTTTGAAAGCTTCCTTACTTTCTAAAACAATATGGTATTTTTTGGCTTTTCTACGATTGTAGCCCAAGTCCTGGAAATTCCCAGTCTCTGACAGCTTCTGGGAAGTTTAGATACTATAACGTGGGTACTGGTGAACATTTCCCATGGTCAGAATTAAGAAATCAGTGTGGTTTATGAAAAATAAAATGCATAATGCATTTATAAAAGTAATTCTAATTCAAGCTCATAATACAAGTTTTTACAAGAGCTCTTTAATCTTATATTAGTATAACCTTTCTCCTGTGAATAAAAAGCTGAGATTTCGGTATAATTACTCATTGCTTATTCCACAACATTCATATAACAGCTTTAATATAACAAAACAGCTACAACCTTCAACAACATAATTAAGAAAAAAATCATTATTATTATAGTTTATTTTTCAAGGTTTATTTTATTAGGAATATTTGTCAAATTACTGTGTTTTAAAGTTATTTGTGAAGTTCATTTATGCATTTTATTGCCATCTAGGTTATAGTAGTTTCTTATTAACATAATTTATTATTTCATATAGATCTAAATTTTAGATTTTGAAAATTAATTGTTTTATATTTGTGTGAAATATTTACGTGGATCCAAAGCCTAATCAACAAAACAAAATATTTTCTAAAAATATCTTAAATGTAACTATGCTTCCACTCTATACCCCTATATATTTTTATTTTATTTTATTTTATTTATTTATTTTAAATATGTAACATTTTTTTAAAATTTTTATTTATTTATGATAGTCACAGAGAGAGAAAGAGAGAGAGGCAGAGACACAGGCAGAGGGAGAAGCAGGCTCCATGCACTGGGAGCCCGATGTGGGATTCGATCCCAGGTCTCCAGGATTGCGCCCTGGGCCAAAGGCAGGCGGCAAACCGCTGCGCCACCCAGGGATCCCTATATTTTTATTTTAATTTACATTTTAGATTTATGTTTCTTATATGAAACAGTAGCATCTTATTTATATTTGACTTTATTTTTTTTAAAAAACGTAACAATTTATCTTAGATACTGTTAGAAATACTAGTAAAGAGATATTCTTTATTTTTTGTATGGCTGCAAAGCATCCCACTGATGGTTACGCGATATCATTTACCTAGACTCCTCTTATGGGTTATTCAAGCTGTTTCAAATCCTTTGCTATTATTCATATTACAATAAACAACCTTGCACATATGTATTTTTCCAGGATTGTCATTGGATTCAAATAACCAATATATATATATTTTTCATATTCCATATTAAGTTCATGCGTAGGTGTTTGATTTTTCTTTTTATTACCATAAATGGATATCTTCTTCTGATATAATTTCAAGCCATTTCTCCCATATATGCAGGGGTTTGACTTTAGGTATTAATTTTAAAACATCTATATACTAAATTCTCTTTTTGGTGCACTGTTTTGTAATTGATTCTCTTGGGTCTTCCACATATGTGATCATATCAACTCCTAGGAGAGATTTGTTTACCTCTTATTTAGCAGTGCTAAATACGTAGAGTGTTTTCTACTCTAAATGGTGATGGTTTTGAACATTAGAAGAGATGTGGGATGATTTTTTTCTTGCTCTAGAGTTTAGTGGGAAAGACACTAATATTTCCTTGTGAAATAAGATGTCCGTTGCACTGAGGAATATCTGTTTACATTTTTTGGAAGTGATTTTAACATGAATGGTTATGACTTTTGTCAAATGTTTTGTTTTTATGTATGGAGGTGACAGTACAGTTTTCTTCTTATGTAATGGGTTATACTAACAGAGTTTCACAGCTGTGTTCTCGGAATAAACTACAATTGGCTGTGATGAGTGGATTATTGCAAAGTGCCTTGGGATTTTTTTCTGCCAATATCATTTTTAGCATTTATTTCATTGACAGTTACATGTCTTATAAGACTTTATTTTCTCTCTGGAGCAGCATTTGTTGGGTTGTGACATAAATGTTATATTTGGTTCAGAGAAATAGTTTGGAACTTTTCTTTATGGAATCTATGAGCTGTTTGTATATAATAGTATCTTGTTTTTTTGTCACTTTCTTTTCAATTCTTCCTTTCCTGAAATCCTTTCACTATTGAATGTGGGTAATCATATCTTTTCAAGAGGCCTTCACTCTCTGGTATTGCTTTCTTCTCCACACCTATATCCTTTCCAGGGTGCTTTTATTGATGCCATTTGGAAAAGGCCTTTCCCATCATTCTCCATGTTTTTTTCTTCCCTTTCTGAGAAATAAATTATTGGAATGATGATCATAAACATTTTATTCATTACCCATTACCTATGATACGTGGCATTATCAGATATTTTAAAACAGAATCTTAAGCAGCCTCTACACCCAGCACAGAGCCCCAAGGGGCTCTGTCTCATGATCTTGAGATTACAACCAGAGCCAAAATCAGAATTTGTACTCTTAACCTATCAAATGACCCAGATGCCCCTCTAGTCCTGGTCTCTTGAGCAATAGCCTGCCTTTGACCACTGATGCTGCAACACACACATCTGACACTCCACATGATGTTCCGTGTGTGTCTGCATCTATCTCTGGGGAGCAGGGAAGGTGAGGAGTGTCATATCTGTGCATGGAAACTGAGCATAGGGAGCAGGCTCTGTGAGCACCCCAGCTCCAGTTTTCACTGGTGTGGCTGAAGCCCCAGGTTGGGTGGGTGGTAAAGTCTGAGATCTTGAGAGAGAAGCCCTTAGGTTCAAGAAGTGCGGGGGGCAGGTCAGGGTGGGAGTCTAGGGATTTCAAGGGGCAGTGAGTGTGCAACAGCCCAAGGGGTGGGGCCACAGATGTGCAGAGCTTTGATGAGTGTGTGACCAAGTCTCCCTCCCTTTTCCCTTGGGAGATGCCTGAACTCCTTTCCTCTTGAGGCTCAGGGAACACACTCTCAGTGGCAGTAGAAGTGTGTGGGATGGAAAGGAAATTCAGCGAAGATTTCTCTCAGGGCTCAGGGTCCATATTCTGTGAGAGGGAGTAGCAAGGGGCCTGACTGTCTTGATGGAGTTCTCAGAGCCATTGGAGACCATCTTCCAGAGGTGGAGATGGTTCTTGAGAGGAGAAGGTGACCAGGAGGCTAGGAGGTGGGATCAGTGCTGCTGGATCCAGAATCAGGAAGCCTAGATGAGGCAGCTTCCCCATTCTTCCTCATCAGAAATGGTAGCTAGCCTCCACACAGCATTAGGTGTCACTGGGAGGACCCTTACATTCCCCAGTCAGACTAAAATGTACCCGGGCTTCATTCTACCCCAAGACTTCTGACCTCCCTCCCATACTGGTCCTTACAGAACCCAAATGGCCTCTGTCCACAGAGGTCCCTTCTTTCTCTGTTTTTGGAGCATTTACTTTTGAAAACAAATCACTGTCATTTCTTCACTCTTTTAAAATCCCCTTCCCAATTTTACAACCCAGGTCTGTCTTTTTCAAAGAATTGAAAGTCATCCCATTGAAAGATGTCATCAAGGAATATAGTGGCCCTAAGTCCCAATTTCTGTAGGAGGGTAGGAGCCTAATTCCAGTGGCTACCTTGCTCCAAGTTATAAGCCTGCTTCCTATCATGAAGAAAAGAGAAAAAAAAAAAAAAAAAAAAAAAAAAAAGAGAAAGTTTACCTTTCTGTGGGTAAGACAATTAGCAAATGTAGATAACCTGAGACCCCTCCCCAATCACAGCTCTTAAAAACTTTTTGGCCCTTTGATTGAATGGAGTGGAGTTCAGAACAGGTTCTAATCTCTCTCATTGCAACAGCCTTAACTAAAGTGCCTCTTCCCTGTATAACTGAATTATGTACATTTTTTGCTTTGGCAGGTTATAATTTTCTTCTGTTTTATGGACACATTTTTGTCATGAGTCCTCATTGTCTAGAGGGACCTTCTTCTGCTTCTTGGCCTTTTTTCTTACAATAGCTTTATCTCAGATGCAATTTCGATCTTTTTTCTGTTTCTTATGTTTAGGTGATATGAATTATTTTGCACTTTCAACGGGGATTGGGGCATAGAATTGCTTTCTTAGCTTCAGGGACTCAGAGTTTGCTTTTCAATTGTTTTAAAGAAGTGATAAAAAAAAATATGTCTTAGCGCTTTGTGTTATTTGCCTCCTCTGATTTACTCACCCACTTATTATCTGTTCATCTCTTTTCTCTCGTCTCCTTATCTTTATCCTATCTAGTTTAGATTTTACTCCTAACAGTATCACTTTAAGACAGGAGTTTGTCCTCAAAGGGAGCTTTCATTTGTTTTCTTCAAAAACGCATATTCCCAGTCTATGTTTGCTCTTTCCAAACCTCTGGTCCTACTTTAAAACATCCATTAATTTGAAATTTGCAAAATTGTTAATTTTGGTTGTCATGCTCATATTATTTCACATGCTTTTCAGTAACATCCTGCTAGATATTTTCATGTTCTTCAGTTCTCAAAACCTTCAAAGTCTCATAGCTGTCATTTGATTCCTCTAGCAAAGTAGATGACACTGCTTATGTCTACGAGGAGACTTGTGTATAGCACGCATATTATGATTCTTGGGTGTTATAAATTGAGTGTGTGCCCTAAAAAAAATGTTGACGTCCTAATCCCTAAGTTCATGAATGTGACCTTACTAGGAAAAGAGATCCTTAGAATGGTCCCTAATTTGATATGACTGGTATTTTTATAAAAAGAGGAAATTTCATGCACAGAAACAGACACACACACACACACACACACACACACACACACACACACAAGGAAAATACCATGTGAAGAGACATAAGGGAATGATGGTCATAAACATTTTATTCATTACCCATTACCATTACCATTATCTGGCATTATCAGATATTTTGTAATTAGGATATTTTCCAATATTTTGGAATATACAATCAACCAAATGCTATAATTCCGTAAACCCATTTTTGCTATAAAACATACTTTCTTTTTACTTATTCATTAATAATATTTATATGAGAGTTAGAAGCCATTATCAAAAGTAGGTCTCTGGACATGGAAAGAATACACAAATCTAAGACCCTGTGTAATGCTGATTCAAATGTGTGAGGTAGCACAGTGAACTAGAAAATAGTTTCTTGTCCACAACCTATAGAGCTGTCTGAGTTCTTAACAGACACCAATTCAACAATATTTAATAAACTGGCACATGCCCTTTCACTTGAAATGATTAAAAGACAATAGTCTTATAGAAAAATTACCATTTTAAGAATGAATTATTGAAACTTTGGAACAGAATCAGAGATTACTTCTAAATGCCATTCTCCAAATACCATAAAGCACTTCGATTAGAGGAGAAAATAAATATTCTAATATCAACATACAAACTCACTTATTTCTAACTATAAAATATTTATTTAGTTACTCAAGATGAAATACATTAATTAAAAAAGAAATGATTTTTGTGTGTAACCAATAATATCTCCAATGTAGGTGAGCAGATTGTAAACCATCATAAAAGACTTTTAAGGCCAGATAATTTCATAGATTTTCGGTGGCTTTTTGAATGTGTTTGTGCGAATGTGTGTATATGGACACACATACTATTTGAAAAATACGAAAATATGAAATATGAAAAATATATCCAATATCTATATAGGATCATTTTTCCAAAATAATTTGAATATAATTTAAAACACACTTAACATTGTCCAATTTGTCATGAAAAAAAGACCCTTTTTAAATATGTGTTTTATATACTTAAAAATAACATGTAAAATATTTGAATTCTTTACATAAAAGAATATGTAAACTATTTGGTGATATATGAAAGGCATCACTGAGGAATATTTTAAAATTTTAATGTATATAATATGCATAAATATACGTATTATATATTTTTATTGCATGAAAGATATTTAAAATTATACTTCTGGTCAAATCTGCTATGTGATTTGTAAATATATTAATTAGACTGAAATTTTTTATACAGGACAGGATTTTTATAAATAGATTAAAAAGTACTAACAGGAGGGGCTCCTGGGTGGCTCAGTAGGTTAAAGCATCCAAATCTTGATTTTAGCTCATGTCATAATCTCAGGGTTACAAGATCAAGCCCCACTTCAGACTCCACAATGGGCGTGGAGCCTACTTAAGATTCCCTCTCTCCCTCTCGCTCTCTCTCTTCTTTCCCCCTCTCTCTTTCTCTCTCTCTCTCTCTCTCAAAAAAAAAAAAAAAGTATAAACAGGAGTATTTGGGGATTTATAATCCTCTTATATTTTGGTCTGATCACAGGCAATCCCAAACTTGGTAATGCAGACCCCTACTGAGAGAAAACAGTTTGTGAAGCACAGTTACTTTTTCTGAATATCCAGTTGTAATATCTTTCAAATACTAGAACCTTACTTTAAGGACATGAATGAAATTATGGTATCTAACTGATGACTCAGGTTACTCATTTCAGACACAAATTTACAAATTTATTAAGTACCTCTTAATAACAATCTCAAAGTTTTGGGTAAGTTGCGCTTGTTATAATGCATATTGCAGCCAGGATACAAACATCCATCACCTACGTACCAGGTTATATCTTATTTTCCCTTGTGCCGTGTAACAAACTGCTATATTATTCCCAATTATGTCACAAACTCACTGGTCATAATGGTGAAAATAAGCAAATTGGTGGAATGTTAATACTTCCCTCTATGTATGTTTGTAAATAATTTGAATCTCTTTTCTTTTGTAAAATTCCTAACCACCTTGCACTCCCGTAGTATGATGGAATCATTGAAATCTGAAGGCCTGAACTCTGTAGGGTCTCAAGATTTCTCTGTGGACTGCTAAAGGTGCTTCACGCTCTGCAATATGGTGGGAAGGGAGGTTGTCATTTTTAGCGACTACTATGATGAAATCATTCTTATTGTATCTACATTTCACCCATTTGAAATAAAACACAAATAATATTTCATAAGAATCCTGCAATGGTTTTATCACGTCCTGAAAAGGTGCACAGGCTCTAAGATAACTAACTATACAGCTTCATTGGGTTTAGATTAGCATAATTGGCATTAATGTTTATATTTATTAGAGTTGTTTACTTCATTGCTCTTACTGTGCTGTATTATTCTGACTCACAAGGATCCATCAGGATTCAGCGATGCTTTGCTATAGCATAACATTAGTGATGGGAAGAATAACAGAACAACTGTAATGGAAAATATCATAAATGTAAAATGGTCAACAGAACTCCAAGATCTGGTAGGATAATAAAGCCTGGGGCTCCAAAAAGTTGCCCCGTCACCTGAAAAATGAAAATGCAAAGATAGGCCTGATTATGAAAATATGGAGAAAAAGATCTTCATTGATGTGGAGCTGCATTTGCTCCAGATCCCAGTGTCTTTTCTTGGCAACCATATAAATAGTAGCATGGAGCCACTAAAGTTTCATATCATTTTCAAAACAGCATTGCTTGCTGCTCTCTGAGAAAGCAATTGTAGTTTTACACAGAATAAGCGCAAAGTAACACTTGCAAGTTTAAAATGGATGAATTATATTTCTAAATGCAGAGAAGAGACCATAAAAACTAAGGCATCATGGAAAGTTGCATTCCTAGTTTAGGAAAAAAAAAATGTTATTACACTTTATCCAAAGCTTGTAAAACATAGCTGCAAATGTTATGACAAATATCAGGCACTGAGAAAAAGCAGTATGAGCTGTTGGCAAAACTCTTTTATCAGACAACATGTTGGGCCTCGCCCAACTACTATCACATTTGTCTGGCTGCAGATTTTTTTTTTTTTTTTTTTTTTTTTTTTTTTTTTTTTTTTGCTTTACACTTGGATGAAACCAATTATGTACAGGGTATGAATCAGCTCTTGGCACTCTGGTAACGTATATACAAAAAAGACGTGGTCACCAGATTTTGACTTGTTTATCCCTGAAGTGCCATGCTAGAGGACAAGAGGTTCATGTAGGTCATTCTGTTGTGAACCGTAATGTATAATAGAGGAAAAAGTGCTTATTAGGATCAATATCCATGGAATTAAGTTTTGCATACAGCAAGTAGAAAAATTATGCATATAACAACATGCTATTTTGGTCATGGCAATGATGCTGGTTAAGAATAGAGGCACTTGGGATGTCGGATGGCTCTGGGGTTGAGCATCTGCCTTTGGCTCAGGGCATGACCCCGGGTCCCAGGATCAAGTCCCGCATCAGGCCCCTGCATGGAGCCTGCTTCTCCCTCTGCCTGTGTCTCTGCCTCTCTCTGTGTCTCTTATGAATAAATAAATAAATAAAATATTTTTTTAAAAAATTAAAAAATAGAGGGACTTGTCTTCTGACTTCTTTTTAAAGAAGTAACCATTTTATAAGTCTTTGCTTTCCATTTACTTACAATTGGTAGCCTGATTGGATGGCAAACTTTAATTAAATGGATAACAGTCACGGGAAGCATGCAGAGCATTGTTCTACGGGTGCGTAGTGGCCCTGAGAGTCACCATAGCTGAGGCTCTTTGAATCTGAGTTTGCCCATATCTGTAATGAGATAACACAATTTTTTTGAGATAATACTAACAATTAATGACATTGTTCTGAAGAATGAAATGTTATGTGTATAGTGTCTAGAGCATGACAAAATGAAATTTCCTGGTAGCAAATTAATCTCCCTACCTATACATAGAAATATGAGTATATTTATATATGAACATTTTTTCAAACATTACATAGATTTATTGTTCATTCATTCATGTATTTATTTATTTTTTTAAATAAAATTTTATTTATTTATTTATGATAGTCACAGAGAGAGAGAGAGAGAGGCAGAGACACAGGCAGAGGGAGAAGCAGGCTCCATCACCGGGAGCTCGAAGTGGGATTCGATCCCGGGTCTTCAGGATCATGCCCTGGGCCAAAGGCAGGCTCCAAACCGCTGCGCCACCCAGGGATCCCTGTTCATGTATTTATTTATTGAATTTTCTTTTGTTAAATTTCTAGAAGAAAAAATCATGGATTTATAGTACATTCCACTTCAAACTTAGTAACAAAGTATTTTACCTTGATTTATGTCTCTCCCTCCTTGGGCTGAAATATTAGCTTCTAATCACATAAAATATTTAATGTTCTTATCTCATACGCATATATATTTTTCAATAAAATACGATTAGTATTGCTACTGAACATTTCTGAAGCCTAATTATTTTAGATCTTTTTTGTAAATTTGCCTTGGCTGGTTTCTCATGAAAAAACAAATCAAAACAAAATGAAAAATAACATGCAACTCCATATTTTGGACTTCAAACAATTAGTCTTTTTTTAATATTTATTTTATTTATTTATGAGACACAGAGAGAGAGAGAGAGCTAGATATATAGGCAGGGGGAGAAGGAGGCTCCCTGCATGGAGCCCAACGTGGGACTTGATCCCTGCACCCGGGATCAGACCTGAGCCTAAGGCAGATGCTCAACCTCTGAGCCCCACCCAGGGGCCCCTCTCCCGTTGTTTCTGACGACCCAAACATGATAGGTCGGAGCTGTACTGAGGTGTTCTAAACTGACTACATTCATCATTTTATATGATGATTCCCACAAGATGTTTTTTGGATATCTCTGTTAAAATTAGAGATCTTTAATAACCTGGATTTTATTTATTATTTTATTTTATTATTTTATTTTATTATTTTATTTTATTTACTTATTTTGAGAGCGAGAGAAAGAATGTGAGCAAGAGAGGGGCAGAGAGAGAGGGAGAGAGAGACTCTTGATCTGGATCTCACAACCTCAAGGTCATGACCTAAGCCGAAGTCAAGAGTCAGATGCTTAACTGACTGCACCATCCAGGCGCCCCCATAACATGAAATTTAAAGCAATATTTTACTGTTTTCCTTCTGGAAACTGATCTGTGATGATAATGCCCTCAATGGCAGCTTGACTAATTCTGGAAAGAGATTATCTGACAAGATGCCACAAATAGGCAGTGCACTAAAGGTACTTGCCCAAACCAAAACTGACTTTGACTCTCCTCCTTGTATCTGATTGTGCAGCACACAGTAGCCGAGTCAGCATTAGCACACCCATGTGATATTTCCGATCACAGATCAATAAACCTTACCTGTTTGGTTGAGTTCCTTTCCTTTTCTGAGTGAAAGCAAACTCCATGTTCATCCTGCCCACAGTTTATGGAGACACGTGGCTCTAGCTATATCAGGTGCTATCAGGATAACATTATTATCATTCTTAAATGAGAATAGTACATTTTTAAAGCCACCAAAGGACCGTAGGAACTGCACATAAATCACTTACAGAAATGTCACGGAGCACCTGTATCTGAGAAGTATGAATGTTTATAGTGATAAAATGATTGACCTAAGTTACTGAACACTTTTGGCTCCAAATTTTGCATAATTGGGATAGAACTCTAGTTTTATGCTTATTATTGAAAAGATTTTTTCTCAGTCTTTCTTCTCCTTACTTTAATGCTTGCTTGCATTTTTTTCTTTTTTCACTCCTTCTCTCCATCTCATCTTTCTCTTTCTCGTGCCCCCACTCTTTAAAATTTGGAAATACACCAATATTTCCATTTCACCAGCATATAGATGATCTTTAACAGCCAGAATTCAAAGTAAATTATGAATTATTATATTAACATATCAAACTACCATTCTCTTGAAGTATATTTGATTGATCTATACCTTTACTGTCACCACAACTTTGCATCAGCCCGAACTCTCTGCCTCATCTCTTAGATTTATTTTCAGATGATTTAAAATATTTATTTGTTAACCATTCACTTTCTACTCTTTTATTTTTTTCCTGCTTCAAAATAATTTTTAATAGATTTCACTCTATTACAATTATTTTTATATTTGGCTATTCAAGCTACAATATTAATTGATCACTATTATCTAAAGTACTAACACCCAGGAGGCCGGGGTAGCTCAGCAGTTGAGCATCTGCCTTCAGCTCAGAGTGTGACCCCGGGGTCATGGGATCAAGTCCCACATTGGGCTCCCTGCACGGAGCCTGCTTCTCCCTCTGCCTGTGTCTCTGCCTCTCTCTCGTGTCTCTCATGAATAAATAAATAAAATCTTAAAAAAAATAAAATACTAATCCTCAAATCAACACTTCCTTTTAATTCAATTGTATCTTTATATAGAACAAATGGTCATATATCCTATGACCCACTGTATATCCCAAATTATCTCTCCTTTTTTTCCTGATAGATAAATTATTTCTTGTCTGGGAATATTGGACTCATTAGTTGTTTATCTTTTCCTATTAGTAATGTCTGGTCATTGTTCCATGGCCTTCTTGCTGTAAGTTATTCATATAAGAATCTCCAACTTGTTGATCTTCTTTCCCTTTAAATTAGTCTTTCTATGAGTTTTTTTTAGGAAAAAAAGGTCTTGGTATTCATATTATGGATATACAAATATCCCAAAATACACATATCTGTAAATGTGACCTATAGTAGATTAATATTAGTACTCAGTACATATTTTTTTCCCCCTGAGGTGTTCCTTTATGGGAAAACTTTATTCTTTCCCAATCTACTGATACCCTCTTAACCCTGTAGCTTGGTTTGGTCAGTGAAATATATGTGAATGAGATCATTCCAATCAGACATCATAAGCTAGTGCTTGCTCACCAAATCTCTTTGTCTTTTGACATGAGCCTGGGTATCTTATAGGTGGGGGCCTTTGCTCTGAGCACTGAAACAGCCTTGGTGCTGAGCACAAGATGATAGAGCAGGACAGCAAGCCAACATGTTATGGAGAAAAACAAAAAACAAAAAATACTGTAAGTGTAATTTAATACTTTATCATGAGCATAGTATATGTTGGTTATATGTTTATGCCCACAAATATGCACACTCACCCCATCCCACAGAAGCCACACACACACACACACACACACACACACGCACACACACACACACACAAGCATGCAAATACATCCTATGTGTATGCATACATATTTACAAACATGTTTGAACACACACATATATATGATATTCATTACTGCTTTGATAAAAGGAACCAAGTATGTTCACTTTCTGTATCTGGCATTTATCACTTAATCTTTAAAAATTCTTCCAAATCAACTGCATAGTATTGATTTTAAACTCCTATATATCCTGTGGTTTATAAATAGTTTTTAATAGAAATGAATTGAGGTAATATATCAAAAGTCAACAGAAAAATATTAGGTTAAATAATGTTACTTCCTCTGAAAACATGAAAAGTGGTTTCCTTTATGTTAGACAAGATTATGAGTGTGAGTCCAAATTTTTTTTGTCTTATGTATTCAATAGACTGACTTCTTTCTATCTGCTCCTTATTCTCCCTCTGGAAATTTGCTTAATCATCCAAGTCTCATCTTTTAAACTCCCATTTTAAATTTTCACTTGTTTATTTTTTTTTTCTCCTTCTCATTATCCAGAACATTCATTTGGTCCTTAAAGTGGCTGTTTTCTTTTCTGATTTGTTCTTAAAAAAAAAAAAAAGGAAAATCATTTGTATTTGCTGTAGTTCTCAGTGTCTGTTTTGAACTCTAAGTTCATCTCCATATGGATGATCATTTGCTCCTTTTAAAGTACCTCTCTTTTTCTTTTTTGGTCTTTCCTGATGTGACCTACTGGCATTTTCTCTCTAAATCCATAAAATTTGAGGTCTATTGCCCTGGATTGATTCTATGAGGGGAAACAAGTTTCCTTTTCTGGAATGAGCCTTCCCCTTTTGTTCAGTTCCAGTGAGTCCATAAGCTCTTGTCTGGGTCTCTGTCCCAGTGACTCTGAGGAACCGACAGCCACAGGTAAAATCCCACATCCCACTGGATGACTTGTTTCATTGTCTTGTTGTTATTCCAGGATGGAAATGGGAGGGAGTCATGTGCATTCAAACTTCTGTACCCCTTTTAAGTAATTCTCATATTATTGTTTAATTGTATAAATGTATTCTAAGATATGTGGGAATTTCCCATGTAGTCAAAAAACAACAGTGTTGGCGTGCCTGGGATGCTCGGTTGATTAACCAGAAAACTCTTGACTTCAGCTCAGATCATGATCTCAGGGCTGTGAGATGTAGCCCCTCAGTGGGCTCCATGCTCATCTGGGAATCTGCTTGAGAGTCTCTCTCTCTCCCTCCCCCACCTTCTTTTCCCCTCCCCCTGCTTGTGCTGTCCCTCCATCTCTAAAAAAATATCTTTTAAAGAAAATAATACTGCAGGGTTACAACTAGAAATCATTCAAAGCTGCCATATTATTTTCTAATTGAAAAAAATGTGGGATGCATTAAGAATCTTTCCCAAGAATACAGAGAAGGTTAGTAGTAAAATAACTAAACACAGTCATGTGGCCCTAGGTGGTTGGCATGTCTGCCTCAGAGGTAAGATTATTGTTTTGGCAAAGCCTAAAACAGATCTAATTGCTTTTAACTATTTCAATTTAACTAATTTGATATTTAGAGTTTTGCTCTCAGCTTGTGGTCTCTATGTCTATACTTGGTCTTGATATTACTTACCCTAAAGCCACGGTTCATATTTTGTCACTTACCAGCCTTATCCTCCTGTCCTTTCTTAATCTTGCACTCCCATATGTCAAATATTTTTACCAAATTAATATAAAACCTCATCAACCTTAAAAACAGTTAAATCATTGACATTTATATGGTGATGATTTTTCTTTATATTAACTTTGTTTGGATATTAAATTGCTCTTATTTTTGTTAGTGTCTCTTAACATTCTCCGAGGTTAAATTTTACATTAGTTATTGAAATCAATGTCTATAATAACACACATAAAAACACATATTCTAGCACCTTTTGGTGCCCCGCTTTTATAGCCTAGGGGCTCTTTACTATAAGCACCTGTGCCTCTTCCTGAGGCTTTTCTCTGGGCTGCTTGAAGATAAGGCTAAGGATGCTGGTCAGTAATCTTCTGAGAGAAGAGTTGAGTTTGGTAGATTAGCACCCCAGGTTTTGCATCCCTTGGTGGAGTGACTCTGGAGCATATTTTGGACCATTTCCTAGAAATCTGCCGCCCTGTGGAGGCCAAGATGTCTTCAGTGGTCACCTCTTCATCAATATCCCTTACAGTGAATTATTTCTCTCATATCTTTCATTCTCACTATACCTTACTGATATCTTCTGGGATCCCTTTCCAAAGAAATAACTCAGTTTAAAATCTTTGTCATAAGATCAGCTCATGAAAACTCTAATCTTAGATATATGCGCACACAGATACACAGTGATCACGTACCTACACACGCCAGAATGGAAGAAACATACTTGTCTAATGGCTTAAAGTCTTCAGTCTTGATATTTAGAGTGGAAAGAAATTCCAATCTTCCTAATACGTCAATTCTATACACGGAACTTTTATGTAAACAATCCAGTAAATTTAAAAACATCTGAGATTTTTTTAAATGTCAAATTAGCAAGATTAGTAAGGTATTCTGGTTGGAAATTAGATACTTCAGCTAAGTAAGTATTTCTGTCGTGTGTTTTAAAACAGAAAAAATCCCAATAGGACTGAGTATTGTGAGATTATATAGAATTGCCATTCCACGGAAGTTCTCTATTGCTGAACAGATATTGTATAGTGAAGAAGGAGTTTCAGAAACAAATGCTTTCTCAAAAAAAAGGGGACAGTTCTTGATTATTTTCTAAGCCTTCCATTTGAAAAAGTTGTATTTCACTTTGATATGATGACAATAAATCACTCTAGACAGTTGAAAGTATTAGAGCACCTTAAAAATAAAAGTGCTATGGATGATGTACAAAGTCAGATACCACGCCCATGTCTTGTGAATACATATGTCTAGAAAAAATCTTTTAGGCAGAGCGTTAAATAATGTTCAGCAATTCTTATAAATTAAATGGTTGATAATTATTTGAACTTTAATATCATATAGCTTATTCACAGCCCTTATCTTTCTTTTTTTCCTTATGACATGATACATGTGAAAGTTAAACCGGTGAAGAAATGCATCGAATTAAATCAGAGACTGAGCACTATGCAAATCATTCTACTCCTTCTGTACATCCTCTACTGAGCCAATAAACTTCTTTTTTAAATTTTTTTCTTGCCAATAAACTTCTAATAGAGAAAAGCATTTGTCATGTCTCTGCCATCCTTGTATTAACTACTATCTTTAATTTCTGAGTATTGAACATAAATTGCTATCATTAACTATCACCTTCTCCTGGTTACATATCAAATACTAGCAAAAGCAGAAAGCGTGGCCCTGACATGATCTAATGCTCCATTGGTAGTTAAAATTTGTTCTTATTATTCTTCTGACCTTGTTTTCTGAATCTTTTTAATTTTTTAATGGCTAAATCTTTTTTTTTTTTTTTTTTTTTTAGTTTATACAGAATCATTTTTGTGAAGTGGCCTAGGAGGTTTAGCCAAGATTTTTTTTTAAGATTTATTTATTTATTTGATAGAGAGAGAGAGTGTGTGGCCGGGGTGGTGGTGGGGGAGCAGAGGGAGAGAATATTCAAGCAGACTCCCCACTGAGCACAGAGCCCTATACTAGACTTAATCTTATGACTCTGAGGTCATGTCCCGAGCTGAAACCAAGAATCAGATGCTTAACCAACTGAGCCACCCAGATGCCCCTGGCCAAGATGTTTTAATTCATAACAGAAAATATGTAGCCAGGTTTTGGTGGCATTTGAATATGTTTCCAAATTATAATCAATGCCTTCAAGATTGTCCTCTGGTTTGTAATACGGAGTAGTCATATGCTCTGATGAGGAATTTCTTGCATTTCTACAAAATATCTAGAAAACTGCAATTAAAACTTATCTCTCAACACTGACATATGAAAAAGACAGTTCATTATCCAACTCTCAGAAAAGTATACATTAAATTATAAAGTGAATGGAGATAAAGTGAATGAAAAGAACAGTGGTGTACTTGTGTTTTGTCTACTGAAACAGAGTTGTCTCTGCAAAAGAACATAAG
This sequence comes from Vulpes vulpes, assembly GCF_048418805.1. NCBI lineage: Eukaryota > Metazoa > Chordata > Mammalia > Carnivora > Canidae > Vulpes > Vulpes vulpes. The sequence goes on from NC_132783.1 coordinate 143,893,610, forward strand.
AGAACACTTGTTCCTTTTCACTGCCTTCTTTCCTTACACTGAAAAGAACACAGACAACCACCCATCAAAGTCAAAAGAGTTGCATTTAAGGCAGCCAGTAAAATATTTAGATATGCTCTTTATATTATAAATATCCATAAAACAAAAGGGAAGAAAGAGGGAAAGGGGATTAAGAATACCCTTATTATGTTGAGCACCGAGTAAAGTATAGAATTGCTGAATCACTATACAGTACATCTGAAACTAATATAACAGTGTATGTTAATTATACTAGACTTTAAAAACTAAAATCATTAACTAAAAAAGAAATAGTCCTAGAAAAAGAAAAAGGTAACTTTGGTTTTCAGGAAATACTATATGTAAAGAGATTTTTAAAAAGAGAGGGTGAGAGATTACATATCATAGGCATTCTTGACTCAATGTAATCATGACTTATATAGTCACAGGTTAAACATTGACTATTGATTTAACTCAAAATTGTGACATAACTTGGAACAAAGGGAGAGACCAGTGGGGAGTGAGGATGCTACAGCAGCAGGCATGAAGACAGCCATGGTGCCTTGGTTGCTGAGTTCCATGATGAATATCCAATGAGGAAATAGATCCCAATGAAGAAATAAACAAAGAGATGGTTATTAAACAGTTAATGGCACTTGTCCTTAGAAGAAGTGCATAAAAGGCTGGGGTTCATTTGAGAGACTGCCATGGAATAGTGTGAGGTCGCAGTTCTGTCTCTGTGTCAATATAGTTGCAAGATGTCACTTCTGTTATAACAAGCCAGAAAATCTACAAAATTGCAGCTTGTCTCGAACCCATCAGAAAGCTCAGTTGTAAAGCAACCAAGTGAACTGAATTATGAAGAGTGACAGATGGGACGCGGGAACTGCATGGATTCCCCTCTTGGCTAAGAGTGGGCTAGCTTGTAGGTTTAGAATAACAAGGAGCTCCCAACACGGGGAGGGCTTGTGCTCACTCAGAAGCTTTTATCCACTGAGGTTGGGCAACCTCTTCAACTTTGGTTTTGGCCCTGAAGTTTCCTCTTTAAAAAAACAAAACAAAACAGAAGAAAACATAGATATGGGAATTCTCAGTGGTGCATTGAAATTTGGGTTATAATCTCTACAAGCACATTGAGAGGATTGAGAGATTGATGGTTGTTTTAATGACAGAGCTAGGAACAAACCTTGATGACCTATAATTGTTTTATCTAATCTATCAATTCCCAGTAAATATGAGGTAGCCAGTGGTGGGAAGTACAAAGAGGGACATCATATTGCAGAAATAAAGATGCTCATGATCATACCACTTACATATAACTGAAACTAAACTAGTCCAAATGTGAAAATGACTGCCTTTCTCCAGCTAGGACCAATTTCAGTTCATTCACCATTTAAGTGCTGAGTCAGAAATTCCAGGACTCCAAGAGACCCTGAGGCCATTTAGTGCTATTCTACTGAGTATTCTTACATAAAACACTCTGTCATCACATTAGGATACTGCTTCAGTGGTTTCAGGCCTTTGTCTTGAGATTTCAATCCTCTCCTTGAGATTGAGTTATTTTTCTGTCAAATCAGAAGTGAAGACCTCTCCCAACAGTTCATGCAGTAGATGCAAAGCATTTGCCGGTAACCGCCCATCAACTGGCACATTTGTATATGTTCCAACGTTCTTACAACCTCTCTAAAGGAGAAGTGATTGGTAGTGATCAGAATCAATCATAACTCCATTACCCATTTGCAAAGATTAAATAAGCAGCACCTTCTGTGTTATTTAGAATCAGCATTCAACAGCAAGCTAGCATAATTTTTATACTGTGATTTCTCATAGAACAATAAAAGCATTTCATGTTCAGTTTATTATAATAATTTGAGATTCATATATTGAAGAGAGTTACATGTCGATCTTTCTAGGACTTACCTGAAAATAATAATGAGGAGCGGCTGTGATTTCTTAGTGCCAGTTTTCTCAAAGAGTAAAGAAAAGCCATTAAATGTGTTCTGAATGACAAGATCTCTAAGCCTACAAATAAAACTTAGAAAGGGCTTTCCAAAATAAATTTCACCATTTTTTTTACATATATATCTACACTCATTAATGTTTTAAGCAGGTTTAAAGCAAAACATAACTTAGTTTCTTATAATTTATACATTTAACATTAGAATATCAATATCTTCCGTTAGTAAATAATATTTAACACATAATTTCTAAATTTCCCTGGGGCTCCCACTTCATGAATATGCAACAATTGGCTCAGCTATTTCCCTCTTGTTGAAAACATGCTTTGTTTTTAGAATTAATGCTGTGAATATTTTTAGATAGGCTAGGTTCTTAGCATGAATCACTAAAAGAATTGTTGAGACAAGGGTATCATAGAATTTTACACATGTTCACATAGTTCTTACAGGCAAACTAAGCAGATGGAAAGTTTCAGTTTAATCTAATTTTTCTATGAAAGATCATTTTGTATTTCACCTCCCTTGGTCTATTCTGTTTTTCTTCACTCAACTTCAACTCTTGTTACATTTGACTCAACAAATGAGACGATCATAGTAGTAAATGCTTATAATACCTGCTAGTTGGCAGATGCTGTATTAGGCAGCTTTCATTTATTAATGGATTTAAATACCATTTTAAAGAGAGGAAATCAAAACACAAAGATATATAGTTAGCTTCCGAAGGTCCCCTAATCAAGACCTACTAAGTGTGGGTGCAAAAGGAAAGCAACTGCCTATAGGCACTATATTTGATGACGACATGGCATGGTCTCTGGTTTAAGCCCCAACACATGAGCAGATTTATGTTTTATGGGAAACCAAGATCACTGCTAGAGATTGTAGGGGATTCACATATACATAAGGTTCGTGGTTCTGAAAAATGCCTGTTGGTGTGAGGTCTTGGAGGCTCTTGAGAACACTGCTCAAAGCAAGCAGAGCTGCAGAACCTGAGAAGGCATTTACCCACAGGAGCTGCAGCTGCATCTGCACACACTCAACATCATCTGCTGACCCTGTTGATACCTATCGCATCTATTATCTGGACAAGCTAATTTTTTATATGAGCTACCTATTAATCTACATATGCCTGGGATCCCAAATAAATAATGCAGGTATATGAAACACAAAATGGCTGCAGAAAATCTCTGAAAAACTCAGGACAGAATGCTTACGAAAAATTTTTAAAATTTCAAGAACTGCCTCTCTATTATACACACTATTTATGAATGCAGAAAATGATAGGTAATATGTAAAGCACTTGTCAATTCCTAAGTAATATCACAGTTAGTTGGGAAAGTAACATGAATTTAACAGGATGGATATAATAAAATGACAATGTTTATCTTAAAGACCAAAGGATAAATTAAGGGGCAGTTAAAGTTTTGAATAGACAAATGGAAAGGAAGCATATCCTTCTCAAAATACTATCTAGGGCTGTATGATTACATTTTAAGTCCTAACGGGGGAGTAAGGGGAGTTAAAGCAATTCTAAAATTCACCTGAAAAAAAATAATTTGTTCAGGTGTCAGTTTTTCCCAGCTTGGTCTGTAGATCCAATACAAGTCTAATCAAACTCCTAGTAAGTTATTTTTTTGTCGACATTGATAAAATGATTATAAAGTTAATACAGAGAGAAAGATGATCCAGAATGCCAACACAATACTAAAGGAAGAAAACAAAGGCAGAGCACTGATGTTACCCACGTACAAGACTTACTATAAAGGTATAGTAATCAAAACAGTGTGGCATTTGGGAAAGAATAGACAAACAGATCAATGCAACAGAACAGAGAGCCCAGAAATAGACTTTTGATAATGGAACAAGGGCAGGAAAATAAGAAAGTTGATCTCATCAGTTGGTGCTGGAATAACTGAACATCCACATGCGAATAAAAATGAATCTAGCCACAGACCTTACACTTTCCACAAAAATGAACTCAAAATGAATCAAAGACCTAAATGACACATGCAAAACTGTAAAACTCCCAGTAGATAACATAGAAGAAAATCTAGAGAACCTTGGACTTGGCAGTGGCTTTTATCTATAAAGCACCAAAGGCAGGATCTGTGAAAGATGAAATTGATATGCTGGACTTCATTAAAATTAAAAATTTCTGCTCTAATAAATATATATTCTCAAGAGAATGAGAAGACAAGTCAGGGAATGGGAGAATATATTCGCAATAGCCTTCTCTGATCAAGTACAATTATCCAAACTATATAAAGAACTCCTAAAACTCAACAAAAAGAAAAAAACAACCCAATTAAACATGGGGCAAAAGGGCAGCCCTGGTGGCTTAGCAGTTTAGTGCCACCTTCAGCCCAGGGCGTGATCCTGGAGACCTGGGATCGAGTCCCACGTTGGGCTCCCTGCATGGAGCCTGCTTCTCCCTCTGCCTGTGTCTCTGCCTCTCTCTGTGTGTCTCTCACGAACTAAAGAAATAAAAAATAAAAAAAAAGAAAAGAAAATGGGCCAAAGACCTTAACAAACAACTCACCAAAGAAGACAGACAGATGACAACAAGCATATGAAAATATGCTCCACATTATATAGGGAATTGGAGAACAATAAAAACAACAACAAACAACAAGATACCACTGCACACTTATTAGAATGGCCAAAATCCAGAACACTGACAACAACAAATTCTGACAAGGATGAGGAATAGAATAAGAACAACTTTAAGTCATTGCTGGTGGAAAGCAAAATGGATAGCCACTTTGGAAGACAGTTTGAAGCTACCTTTAATAAAAAAAAAAAAATTAATAAAAAAAACTAAATATACTCTGCCATATTATTCAGCATCCTGCTCTTTGGTATTTACCCAAAGAAGCTGAAAACATACGTCCACACAAAAACCTGCACACTGCTGTTTACGGTAATTTCATTCATAATCGCCCAAACTTGGAAGCAGCCAAGATGTCTTCCAATGTATGGATAGATGGATATTACTGAGTGTTAAAAAGAAATCCGTTATCACGAAACGAAAATACATGGAGGGATCTTAAATGCATATTAATAACCAAAAGAAGTCAATCTTAAATGGCTACGCACATGCCTGACTCCAACCATATGACAATCTGGAAAAGGCAAAACTATGGATAAAACAAAAAGATCAGAGGTTTTCAGGAGTGAGGAAGGAAGAAAGGTGCACAGACACAGCACAAAAGATTTTTAGGGCAGTGAAACTATTCTATGTGATATTATAATGGCAGATATATGTCATTGTTCATTTATAAAAACTATAGAATTTAAAAAAACTATAAAACATAAAACATCAATAGTGAACCTACTATGATGCTTCATTCAATGTATATTCACTGTTTGTGATAATAGTTGATACTGGGGAGCTGTGTGTGAATGCGGGGAAGGGCATATAGGATATATTTTCCACTTAATTGTTCTCTGAATCTAAAAGTGCTTAAGAATAAAAAAAAAATAATGTAAGCAAAACCAGATAATTTTTGATAAAGTGATTTTAAAAATGTGATTAGCACTGATTTACATGCACAGAGACAGATGACAAAAAGGATAATTCTGACATAAGAAAAGGGAGATATATTAGTGAAATGAAATATTTCGTTTAGAAACAAAATTATTTCATATGTTGGATGTCTGATAAAGGCAGATTTTAAAGCAGTAACAGAAGACTTTTTTTAAGTAAAAAAAATATTTTTTTCAAAATAATTAATATAGTAAAAGTAATCGTTTGTTCTGTAATATTCATCAAAATATTTACCAAAAATGGGGGATCCCTGGGTGGCGCAGCGGTTTGGCACCTGCCTTTGGCCCAGGGCGTGATCCTGGAAACCCGGGATCAAATCCCATGTCGGGCTCCCAGTGCATGGAGCCTGCTTCTCCCTCTGCCTCTCTCTTTCTCTCGCTCTGTGTGTGTGTGTGTGTGTGACTATCATAAATAAATAAAAATTTAAAAAAAAAATATTTACCAAAAATGATCTTAAAGCCACTATAGATTTAAGTGTTTTAAACATATTAAATGGGACCACATTAAGAACATGGGCAATGATTTATGTTGCTTGAAAGTGGTATCTACAAACATCACATATTTGCACTCAATAGTTTTTGAAAATTGCATACATTTTTTAAATTATTTTTGAATCCTCACTTCCTGAAATAACTAAATGCTCTCAGGTTTACCTAAGCTTGACATTCTTTTCAGGCACAAGTATATTTATTTATTTACTTTTTTAAATTCTAGTGGGTACTAGAAAATAAATTGTGCCCATTATGAAAAGTAGAGAATATATATATATAATATATATATTATATATATATTTTAAATAATACATGTTTCCTTTCATTATATATATATATATATATATATAAAATAATACATGTTTCCTTTCACCATCACTCTTACTATACTAAACCCTTAATAACTGTGAAGTCTTATATTAATAATGATTAGGAAAGTAATGACAGAGTCCTGTGCATATACATATGTGAATATATGTGCTGTATTATATTATTCTATTTTTAAAAAGATTTTATTTCTTTATTTAGGGAAAGATAGAGTGCCAGTAGGGGGGGGTGGAGGGAGAGAGAAAGAGAGGCAGACTGCCCACTGAGCATGGAGGCAGATGTGGGGCTGGATCTCAGGACCCCGAGATCATGACCTGAGCTGGAATCAAGAGCCGGACGCTTTACCATCTGAGCCACCCAGGATCCCCTATATTGTTCTTAAAAAAAAAAAAAAGCAAACAGAAAGATCTTGGCCTTTATTATTTTTCTTTTGTCTATATTCCCTACTGAGAAATGGAAGTGATTGCCAAAATGGTAGATATATATATTGTTCTCCATGGGCTCCTCCTTTTCCCCAAATTCTCAGAAAACAAGTGAATTCCCAGCACAGTGATGTTTTAGCTTTTTACCTGAATGGTGGAATAAACAAAGTTAAGCTCATTCTCTTTCTATTTATTCTCCTTTTCAGTGTACCATTGCTATTTCCCAGTTTCCTGGCAGCTAAAAAAACATGCAAACAACACACGTTCTCAAAGTTTCCATCGTAGTTACTTTAACCCTTAATTTCTAGTTTCCAACATTTTTTTAAAAGATAAATGAATAAATTATCCATGATTTTGTCAGATCTATAATTAGAAGACAGAAATAGTTTGGTGTCATCCTTTAGCAGAAAACAAAATTTCCCTTCAAAAGTACTTAAGGGAGAATGAAATTGTCTCTCCTATTTTTAAAAATTTATCAAATTGAAAAAAGAAAGCAAAACTGAAGGTAAAGAACCCGTTACTTCAAGGACATGTCTAATATTTTGATGCATGTATTGAGTATGTCAGCCTCCAAATGCTGAGCTCCGGCTCTGCTTCCTTCTAAAACTCTTGCCCTTCACTTTTGACTTTTAGCTTAAATCCGGAAAGTCTGAAAATGAATACAATACTTGCATTTTAAATATTATTTCTCTTCTACATCCCCTGTGTCAGTGGTTTTCAAAGCTCACGGACATTGACCTGTAGGTACTCTGCAGAAATATTTTCACAGTGGGACTCAGAAAACTGCATTTTAACAGGCATTTCAAGGGAATGTTAATCCGATGATTCTTGTTCTTCGTTTTAGAAAAATGTCCTTACTTATATTACTGTGCTTATTGACACTGATGATAGGGGCTCGATTCCAGTCTTTACCCCCCAACAGCCAGCACTTCGGGTTCACACCATCATTATCCATTTCTGGTTCACATGGGAGGGTTTCACCACGGTGCTATTTTCCATAAGTAGTTTGGCCCATTCCATTCTCCTAATAAAAATCTTCCATTTTATTTTAGGAAATACAAGAAGTAAATAATCATTGCCAGACTTGTTAGATCTTCAGTGTTTTGGCTGCCTCCTTTGTAAAAAACATTGTTTTATTGCATGAGTATACAGCTCCAGCACTAACATTTATATAGGGGTTCAAGTACGCTGGAAAATCCAAAATGGCTCATTGAGCTGGCTTGCGGTTGAGGCTAGCTGGTGTTGGGGAATAGCAAAGGGACTGTCAACCCGAGTGTCTACCGGGGCCCTCTCTGTGTGGCTTGGACTACTCACACATGGCTGCTGTGTTCAACTGGGAAGGGACTGGACGTTCACATTAAGGTTATATGCAGGCCTGGCAATGCAGTTGTTGGTAAAAGAGTCAAAGGAAACAGATTCAAAGGGCTGGAGAGTCCACCTCTTGACAGAAAAGGTGGCAAAGAGCATGGATGTCTTCGGAGAACAGAATAATCTTCCACAGTCTACCACCTGGCTGTAGCAATTCTTCTCACCCTCACATATGATATACTCTCACCCCATTTCTCAAGTCCCCTAAACTCTTCCTATTTTCTATGGTTTGATGGTCTCCCTACACACCCGCTCACCCCCATATTTATATGTTGAACCCTCATGCCTAATGAAATTGTTTTAGGTGTGAAATTTGGAGGATGAAGCCCCCATAAATGGAATTAGTGTTTTTATGAAAGACACCCTACGGAGACACAGCAAAAAGATGGTAAACTCTGAACCAGAAAGTGGGTTCTTCTGAGACACCAAGTTTTCTGGTGCCATGATCTCAGACTTCCTTCCTTCCAGAACTATGAGAAATAAATGTTTATTGTTTATAAACCATTCAGTCTGTGATTTTGTTATAGCAGCCCAAGTGGATTAAGGCTTTATTATGGCATCAAATAGAAGTCCAGAATCTTAAAATCTTTTGTTAAAAGACTTTATTTGACAAGAGAGTGAGACAGAGAGAGAGAGAGAATAAGCAGGAGGAGCAGAAAGCAGAGGGAGAGGGAGAAGCAGATTCCCCAAGAAACAGGGAGCCCGTTGCGGGGCTTCACCCCAGGACCCTTGGGATGGTGATCTGAGCCAAAGGCATACGCTTCACCGACTGAGCCATCCAGGCACCCCCAGAATTTTGAAATCTAAATCAGACCTGTTGTGGGTAAAGCTTCACTCAAATATGAATCCTCTCAGTCTGAAGTTTTGTGAACGAAAGGAACAAGTGATAAAGATGGCCCCCCTCCAAGTTTCATGGTCATACAGGGAAAAAGGAACTTTGAAGAAAAGTTTTTGATAGGGGCCTCGTCTTGCTTTATGGGATTTCCTTTATGGTTCTGACTTTCATCCTTTGAGCTTTTACTTGACACTGACTCACTCTTCCTTTCAGCAAGAAATGGCCCTAAATTTATACCTCGGTAGTTGTACTTGCAGAAGGTTCTGGGTTCTCCAGCTTGCTTTTGATTTTGACTACCTTTTGTCTTCGATCCCAGATAATGGCACCTCTGTTATGAAAATTCTCTTTAAAACTGGGTTTCCTATGGATCTTTTGTTAGTAGGCACTTTTAAACAAAAAGTCAAACCTTTAAATCTTTGTGAATGTGTTCCTCCACATTGGTCTGTGAACTCTGGTGCTGGGGAAAGAAACCTCCTTAGGATTCTTAGGATCCATTTAGGAGAGAATATTAGGCACCAACTTAACACTATTCAAAATCACTTTATCTCTCAGAATCTAGAAAGCCCTTACTATTGTGTGTTTTTTTTTTTTAAGGTTTAATTTAAAAAAAAAAATTAGAGTGTGAGTAAGGGAAGGGGCAGCAGGGGAGGGAGAGAGAAACTCAAACAGACTCCACGCTGAGTGTAGAGTCCCACCTGGGGATGGATCTCACCAGACTGAGATCGCGACCTGAGCTAAAATCAAGAGCCTGATACGAAGCTAACTGAGCCACCCAGGCATCCTTTTCCTTACTGTTCTTAAAAGAAAATTTTTCTAGTAAAAAAAGTTTAAAAAGAACCCCCTTATATCTTTTTAAGATCTTTGTCAAGGATCTTGCAGCTACACATTTGATTTTCAAATTACTCTGAGGTCATGTTTTACACACCGATCCTGGATTTGAGTTTTTTCCTGAGATCATTTTTCACCTTAGAAGCATTCAACTGGATAGATTCTCCTAATCCTTCAATATGTCCTCTAAATTTTGCTAAAATATTGAAAGTTTCCACTTCTCTTTATCTCTAACTGTATCTTGCCAGATACTGCTAACTGATTGGCCTGAACTAATCTGTTTGGACCCATTCCTGGACTCACAAAGTTTTTGTTGTTGTTGTTGTTGTTGTTTCTTTTTCTCACATCACTGAAGGGGATAGTTTTGCTAAATATTGTGGCACCACAGACACATCATCATCTCTCCAGCCTCCCATCTCACTCTCCTTTTAGCTTCTCACAGTCTCCCTGGGGTCATTCTCTCTTCTGCTAATTGCCTAGGCCCTAGATTAATTTTATGGCACCATCATAGCAACTTTTCAGGTGGATCGTTCACGTGGCTTGTTCTTAGCTGCTAATTCCTTAGATGCTACTATGGAGAATCCACATACACCTTTTTCAGAGGCGAGGGCTCTCCCTGTATGGCTCCTGAGTTTTAAAAGGTAGGATGCAGAAACATCAGGGTAGTTAAGGGCAATGCCTAGACCTGACATTTCCATTGTATTATATTGGCCAAGCACTCTCAGAGCCTGCACAGATTTGGGAGAGTGGAAAGAGAGTTTCTAACACTTAGTGAAGGAATTGTAAGATCACAATGCCAAAGAGCATGAAGGATGGGAATTGGAGGAAAAGTTGTACTTAGAAAATACCATCCTTCATACATTCTGCTTAAAATGATTCCCACACCTAGGCTGCATGACTATTTTCAAACTCCACTGCAAATGCTAAGTATTATGACTAAATATTTACTAATGGTATACAATGTTTCAGAGAAAGTGTGAATCATCTTGAATATAGTGGTCAAATAATTTTAAAAAGCTGCCAAATTTAAATAACTAACAATATAGTGGCACCGATATTTACTCAACTGTGATGAGTATTATGAAATCTAAGTCTAATTCTCCTTTGATTCAAGCTGTCCTTTTGTTTGCTTTGTGCTTTTGTTGTGTCTTATCATTGAAATTATTATTATTTATACTTATTAATTTTCACTGTGGTTTGGGGAAAGAACCTTTATAACTCACTGTGCTAGGTAAAAACTGATCCCTTTCTATGTGAGGACTTTGTATTTTCAGAAAATAACAGTTGAATGTCAGTGATGAGTTTCTACTCTTAAATTTTTATGTTTTTCTCTTTTTATAATACATGTAATGCAGTTGTCAAAATGTCAACATTGAGTGATTATTTGTAGCTCTTATCTTTTCTAACACTTTTAATCTTTGTCATTTGATTCTGTCTTGGAAAATCCATTGACTACAACTGTAAAACATCTATTTTTTTCACATTGTTTTGTTTCCAACAGTTATATTTTTGATCTGAGTTTTCCTATGCCTCTATTTCTAGTACTTCTGTTTTCACTGCATTAATTTCTGATCTTATTAATTCATATGTTCTTTTTTGCCTGTTTTTTATTTAACTTGGTTATTTCCCTTTTATGCTTTAGGATTTAATTTTTTAGTTATCTGTTGATCTCCAATTGTCTATTTATCATTAAGATTGAGAAAATCTTGATGCCATCATCAGTACATGGTCACGAACTTTGGGTTAGCCTCTGGACAAGGGCAGCTCTTCCCTGAACCACTTCAGGTCTCTAGAGAGAAGAAAAGAAATGACTCTGTGGATATAAATTTTTAAATACTTTGCATAAATGAAGTGACAGTGAGTCAATTCTGAGTTTATGTCTCAAAAGGCCTCACATGTTTCTCTCTGTCTTGTAGCCCTGTCCAGCCACCATGAGAACACGCTCAGGCCTGCCAGCTAGTGGATGAGAGAGCATATGGACAGACTGAGCCCTGCTGAGCCTCCCTATACTGGATGGTTACTTGCCATGCCCTGAAAATAACCACAGATGAATGAGTCAGAATGGCTAAAACCAGAAGAAACTACTAGCTGAGCATCCCGATTGCCAAATCACAGAATTTTGAACTATGCAAATGGCTATTGGTTTAAGACACACAGTCTTAGAGAACTTTATTTTGAAACAAGTTTTAATCAATACAGTCCCCTCTACACCATCCACACCTTTGTGAATATTTTGTAACTAAATCCTCATCAGATGATGTCTTAGTGTAAAATAAATTCCTTCCTATTCCTTGATTGATATATTTGTGATCAGTCCAATTCTTAGGCAATATCACAAAAAGCGCAAAGGGACCACTGTATTCTTTTTTTTTTTTTTTTTTTTTTTGGGACCACTGTATTCTAAAAATATTTTTTTTATTATTATTTATTTATGATAGTCATACAGAGAGAGAGAGAGAGAGAGGCAGAGACACAGGCAGAGGGAAACAGGCTCCATGCACCGGGAGCCCGACGTGGGATTCGATCCCGGGTCTCCAGGATCGCGCCCTGGGCCAAAGGCAGGCGCCAAACCGCTGCGCCACCCAGGGATCCCTGGACCACTGTATTCTTAACACAGTTCATCTCCCTGTACCCCGGTCAATTGATCCCTATTAAATTCATCATCATTTGCTTTCCTGGATGCTAAATAGGAATATTTGACCTATTACAAGCTTATGACTGATATTCTTATTTTGCACATCTGATGACTTTGAATTAATTATCTGAATTTGATCAAGTTTGGATATATTGAGAGCACTGAATATTTTAAGTATGGCTTAAAGCTTAATACCATGCAGGATATTGGAAAAGACTGCCATTACCCTTATTACAACACACCCTGTTTCATCTTTCTATATTTTCAATGTAGCATAGAGATATCTTGCACAGATTTCATGGCACATCACAAGTCAAAGGTATTTTATGCTGTCTTTTAAAAGGCAAGAAGTAAATAATTCAATTTACTACTATTCATTTAGTACAGATACCAGGAGCAATTCTTAAAACATGATACACATAAGATACTTAAAATGCAAATATTGGTAGTCAGACAATGTATGTATGATTTTTTTCTTAACCAAATTCATTTGCTATTATTTATAAGTTAATAATTGAAGGAAAACAGTTTTGAGAAGTTACTATTTTTTTTTTATTTCATTGGCACTGCTCAATGGAAAACTCATGTCTTCCAAAGTCAGTTGAAATCCCTCATAAAATACCATTTCGTTATTCAATAGTAGGAATCACATTAAAAGAAATTGCAAGATACTTGTTCAAGACCTGACTCATCAGAATTTATATATGCAAAGATTTTATTGACCTCAGAGTCAATGGAACTTCAGGCAAAAATTTTGCCTGAGCAAACACAGCTGAATCAGGACCCAAATGAATTAATTTAATGCCTATCTGCAATATAGATTGGCAATCTTCCAGAATGAATAGGTAAGTTAAAAGGAGTTTGGTTTTTAAATGTAAGACTGAACTACTTGCTACTTCTCCTTAGCAATATAAGGAGAAATATAAATCTATTGGTAAGGGATGTAGAAATTCTCTGACATAAAATAGCTTTATCTAATGATTAAATTAAACCCAATGCTACTTCTCCTTAGCAATATAAGGAGAAATATAAATCTATTGGTAAGGGATGTAGAAATTCTCTGACATAAAATAGCTTTATCTAATGATTAAATTAAACCCAATGCTTTTAAGTTTAGCTTAAGGTTTTGATGTGATGATCTTATGAAAGAATTTGTTTGGTTCCAGAAGGACAAAAATTCAGAGATAGACCTGTGGTTCTCAGAAGAAATGGGGAGAGCGAGAATAAAGCAGGGGCATGCTTTTGCTAAGAGTGTAAAGCCGAGAACAAGTGGAAAGGGACAGTGTACAAGAAATGGATGCAAGGTAGTCTAGGTCATTAGAGTATGGCAACTAGAGAGACCTAACATTTATTGAGAAGTAGCTCTTTCTGCTGGCAGAGTCTGGAGAAGACTCTCCCAAATCACATCTCGGAAGAACAATAGGTCATGGCTTTGGATGTTAAAATAAGTCATACATTTTCTAAAGGCTCCATTTGCATTGACTCATTGAATACTTACACTGATGTTATGCATTAGGTGGTATTAATACCTCCAAATGACAAATGAGGGAAGTAAAGTAAGAGAAATTAAGAAATTGCCCAATGTTGTATAAGTAGTGAGTGTCAGAGCTCGGATTCAAACCCAGAGCATGTAACTAAAGAGCTCATGTTTCAATTAGTATATAATCTTTTCCCTCAAGCATAAGTCTATATTTGGCAATTGATGAATGAGAGTCAGACCAAGCACTTGACTAATTTCATATAAACGCTCTAAATATTTAAAAGCATTGTCCAAATCTCATCACACTAAGAAGAAAATTGTCTGCAGGCAGTAAGTATAAAGTATTAGTTCTGAAGCTATACTTTTTGTGCTAAGGAAACCAGGGGAAAAAAAAATAACCTACAAGAGACTTTCAAGTAAATATTCTAGTGATTTAGCAGAACCAGATCTGCTAGTAAACATACTAATGGTATTAATAGCAGAAAAGGGAGTCTCCGTCTCTAAAATTGCTTTATCAAGATATAGACCATGTATCCAGATTGTAAACACACATAGCGTTTTTGGTATGGCTGGAGAGGATGAGGCGTAGTCAGATAACCTGCTTAATGAGTACAAAATATAGATGTTTGAACATTAAAATCTCCCTTTGTGATTGGTGTTCTGCACATATTACCATTATTCTAAAGTAAAAATGTGTCTTGATGCAGAAAAAAAAAAAAAAAAAAAAAAACAGAGAGAAAGAGAGAGAGAGAGAGAAGTTTGGGAGCTCTCAGAGGTTTCACACTTCTCAAGGAAAACCATATTTTGTCTGTGTTTTGCATTTTCCACAGACCTATAGATCATTAGTAAAAATTTGCAATTTTACTTTGCAAGGCAATTTTAATTTTGCAAAATTAACATCTGTGATTCAAGCAATCTATTTTAGTAATTCAACCCATTGTACTAACAGTTGGCAGGAACAGAATTGTCTTTTATAATTATAAATCATAAAGTCTAAGACAGTATTCAGGTAAACAAAAAAAGGGGTAGGATGATAGAGGGGAACGGCAATAATTTGATGTGATACACTTCTCTATTTATGTTTTACATGAAGAGGTGAAAAACTCGAGGCAAGTTAAAAGGGAACATATTACCAATGTAATTTGGAGGAAACTGACATATCTAGGGGAATTTGCTAAGTGAATAAACACAGAATATCAAATAGAAGTGAGCAAACATAATTCTTGATGGCTATTGTTAGACATTCTGTTGGAATGAATCTAGAAGGAAAGTAATTAAAATTGATTTCTCCTATTACTGTAAATCCTTCTAATGCCACCAGTATATTGTGTAACAAAGGATCTGTAGGTCCTAAATAAAAATCAGATGAAAAAGTATTTTATGAGCTTGATTTGAAACTCCTCACATGGCTTAGTAGTGTCAGAAACTAAATTAGCCAGAAAGGGAGATGTACTTGGTCTTTAAAAAAATCAACAATTAAATGCTTTCATTGATACATACAAAATGTATCAAATAACTATTGATAAAAGAAGAAAGAGAAAAAAAAACTGATTCCCCGAGAAAATAGCAAAGATTAATGTAGGAGAAAGGGTGTGATTAACACGATTAGCATGTTTTGCATCAGATTTAATCTGATTATTGTCTCGGTGTTAATAGTTTATTCTTTCAGAGGAGATGCTGAAAGACAAGTTGTAAAAGGATGCATGAGAAATATGAGGAAGAGGATATTCCCCACGATCTGGGGTTAGGCTAGAAAGAAAAAGAGTGAGCAACAGCCCTGAAATGACCCTCCTCCTTCTGGGAAGACAGGACATGAAGGACTTTCAGTTCTCTTGCAAATTAAAATGACTTAGATTAAAGTCGTTCAAAACATTGTGAACTACGTAATAGTATTTTACAAAAAAAAAGGAACGCTCATCTACAAGGTATGTCATAGGACACACCGGTTCTTCATAGAATGTGCATCATAGACCTAGAACCTGGAGGCAGAGCTGTGAGCATAGCTACTGGAGAATGGATGTCCAGTAAGGAGGGTAGCAGACTCTTCAGAGCAGAGATGGCTCCAGGAATAGACCACGTTGCTTCAGGTATGGCTCAAAATCTTGCCTGTCATTTCAAATGAAAACATATGCTAATTTGTAAAAAAAAAAAAAAAAAAGATACTTTGTTGGCATGTATACCTGTCTCATTCTTTCATTCTCCTTTATTAAAAAAATATTTTGTCCATGTGCAATGTTCACTGCATATATTACAAATCTATAATATCTTCCTTTTGTTTTCTTTAAACCTTTGTATATCCACCTAAGTACAACATTATATAGTGTAAAATGTTAATTATTCCATCATGATCTCCTCCTGTTCTTTGACACTCTTGACCGTAATATCCTGGGATAAGCAGCTTCCAACTGTCTTTACTTCTTCTGGTTTTATTTCCATACTCTAAGCAGTAAGGTCACATACTGATTTTTATTTTGAATTTTTACGTATTATCCTTTAACGTAACTGTGGAAGAAAAATATTTTTGCTCCTTCTCCTGGTTCCCTAGCCTCACCTCACACATCATATAAATCTTATCCTAAGAGAGAAGTAAATCAATTTTTGACTAAGTCAATGTGCTTTAGTGTAATAGGTAATTACTCACAGATGAACATGTGCAATGATTACGTTTCCCCACACACGTTGCCTTCTTTAGCATTAAGAATTTCATTGTTTTGCATTGTTTTGCTCCTATTTACCGATCACCAATTTTTTCTCAAAGGCATTATTTTACCAGACACTTCAACTTTTCCTCTTGGAGAAATCCCCCCTGGAATCCTGCATCTATCCATTCTATTCTGGACTCAGCCCACTTCTGATCCCTGACATTCCACCCACCCATCTGGAACTGCCTTTATTTGGGTTTGGTTTTGGTGGAACACACATCCTCTAGCAATGTCCTTAGAAAGGGGATATTGGAGGAAAAATTGCTGAGATCTTAAATGCTTGAATATATTTTTACTTTACCTCTGTAATGAATGAGTTAGCTGGGTTGTGGATTTCATATTTCCCTTTTCCTCTCAGAACTTTCGCAGCATTATTTTTTACTTCCTTTTCAGGCCACCACTGCTAGCATTGAGACATTTGATGAAAATCTAGTGCCCAAATATACATGGTGTTTTCCCCTTTCTGGAAGGATTTGATGACTATTCTTATCTCTATTTTCTTCATTTCCTAAGGGTATACTCTAGAGTAGATCTTTTTTTTTTTTTTTTTCCTGTATGGCTTTTATTCTGGAAATCCATATGCTTTGCATATAAGACCCTTGATAGTCATAGCATTATCATCATGATACACTTACGTTTTCTCTGAGTTGTCTTCTGGGAATTCCTACCAGTCTTTCACTAGATACACTTCACTAATCTTCTACATTTCCTATTTTTGCCTATATATTCTAACCGTTTTGAAAGCATATCTCAGATATTTATCTGATCTTTGTTCCAAATATGATATTTTTGAACGTCTACTACCATGTATATTTCACTGCTGAAGAAATCTTCTCTGTACCTACTATCGTAGCATGATTTGTTAATGCAATAACCTTCATTTTCTGAAGATATTTATAAGGTAACTAGATTTAAAAATAAAATTTCACCATCTTATATTTGAATTTTATTTTTTTAAAGATTTATTTATTTATTCATGAGAGACAGAGAGAGAGAGAGAGACAGAAGCAGAGACACAGGCAGAGGGAGAACCAGGCTCCTCTCAAGGAGCCCGATGTGGGACTTGATCCCGGATCCTGGGATCATGCCCTGGGCCAAAGGCAGACCCTCAACCACTGAGACACCCAGGTGTCCCTCATGTTTGAAATTTGAAATACTTCCTTACCTTTAGTTGCTTCCCAATCTATTCATTAGACCAAATTCTCAAAATATATTTTATTTAGACAATACCTTTTCATCATGCTACTTTCTTGACAGTACTGAAGACATTCTTCACTTTAGAAAAGACTTTTAAAATTCTTATCTTAAAATTAAGGATACATAATGTTTCTTCATAAATGTACCCTCATCCTTATGTAAAATCTTCTGATTGATAAAAATTAATTGAATGTTATATATACACATACATATGTATACATAAATATGCGTATATGTATATAAATACATATATGTATATGTGTGTATATATTCTATTACTTTTATATATATTCTATTACTATATATATTCTATTACTGTTGCAACATTTTTGGTTATTTTAAATACCAGATATTGGGATGTATCTGAAAAAATAAACCATGAATGTTAACTTACAGTTTCATTATATGTAGAATTATCACCAAGAAAGGAAAGATTAAAGACAATATAAATAAATACATATACAATGTCTATTGCAGAAATAATTAATGCTATATGTATAAACAAGTGGAAATAGGAAGATGTTTTCTTTGTCGTTTTCTCTAAGTACGAACATATTGTTAGTTGTATTTCATAGTTTAAAAATAAGAGGAGAGGGAAGAATGTAAGGGAGAGAAAGAACAATGAGTAGAAGATTTTGCTGACCCCAATGTCTACTAAGTTGTCTTGGCTCGAGCAAAATGGATGCTCATCAGGTAGAAAAGACAGTTGCTATAAATCAAATCCTGTCAGGATTAAGCTCTGGATGTCAGATCATGTTTATCAGACATGGTTACAGACCAAAGCCCGTGTTGTAGGTTAATACAAAAATCCAGTGAAATATTTTACACAGAAAAGGAACTTAAAAAAAAAAAATGAACAGCCTGCTAAACTAAGAACACTTGGATTCCCTTTGACAGAGACGGGTAAGAGTTTGGTCTACTTCCAGGCCTCTTCTTGTCTGAATTATTTTCCTCATTCCTCAAGGAAACTCTTTTTTACTTACCTGTTTTCCCTGGAGACCTTATTTTTTATGTGGCTTTCTGTAGGTGTCGGTGTATCTGTCAGCAAATCGTGTGTATAATCTAAATAATACGTGTATATTTCATATTCGTTCTACCAAATACATAATACACACACATATATCTCAAACCATTGTGATTCCAGCCAGAAGTGCAGCAATAACAGAAGTAAAACCAATAAATCACTGAAGTAGTAATTAGTGAAAGTTTATTGAGTGCACGGCAACAGACAGTTTGCAAACCAGGAGCGCTCAAACCGAACTATGGAGAAGATTATTATAAAGCAGCTATGTAGTGAGAAAGCAGTGACTGTTTACTCTTCACAGTGACCGACCAGTTGACATATTAGTATTTTGTTAAATGAGAGGGATTTTATAGTAGTTATCTCATATCAACCTTGGGAAATAGTTCAAGTTCTGCTTATTATTTCCAGAGACATAAACAAGAAATGACCCTGGTGAAGTTAGTCATGCAAAGTGAGCTGAATTAGATTTTGCTTGTATGACTGAACTGGTTTTGTTCACCCAGGAGATTTTCAAGGCTGGTCTGTTTGTTTTTTATTTTAACAATAACCTGACATTATTTCCATTAATTACATCTACAATACATACATACATACATATATATGTTTAATATATATATATTTATATATATAATTTATGTTTACATATACAATAGCACTTAAAAATATCATCAAATGTAACCAGTACCTGGAAATAAATCTATTGTAACATGTACAAACTACCAAAAACTACAAAATAATGTTCAGGCGTAACTTAAAGAGGACCCAATATAATGCGAGGATACTTGTTCATATACTAAAGATTCAATAGTATTAATTAAGGTTTCACATCTCCTCAAATTTATTTATAGATTTAATGGATTCACAAGCACTAGTTCAGAAAATTGTCCCCCCAATCCTGAAACTATTTTATTCTAAATCTTGATTAAAGAACAAAGGATATAAAATAGCCAAAGTAATCCCAAAATAAAGTAAAAAAAAAAAAAAACATATTTGGAGGATTTATATTATGAAAAAAAGGAAATAATCAAGAGAGCATGATATAGATATAAGAAATAAATAGAAAAATGAAAGAGTATTGAGACTCCAGAAATAGAATGCCGTTTTATGATCGGTTGATTTTGGACCATGAAACCAAGAAAATTGAATGGGAAAATAAAAGATCTTTTCTTGAGAAATGGTGTTGGAATGGCTATTTGGTCATAAGCAGAAGTAAATAGCCTTGACATCTGCCTAACAAGTATAAATATTAATAAATATAATATTTGAAAGTATTAAAATGGTAATAATATAAAAGTTAAAATTTTATAATATATAAAAGCCAAATTGGATTATAGGAGAAGCTAGAACCATAAAACCTCTATAGCAAAAACTATCTTCACAGCTTAGAGTAAAATGAGACTTTTTATATAGGACAACTTAATCATAGAAGAAAAATTGTTATTTGTAGTTCATCTGAATAAAAGGTGTCTGCTTATGACAAGTCAGTATTAGGAAACATAAATTACAAACAGTGAAAACACATTCATAATTCATATAACCCAGAAAATTAGTTGTATATATATTTTTAAATTTTCCTACAAATCCATAATAGGATATACAAATAAGCCACTTAAATGAACAAACTTGAACAGCTACTCCACAAAAGAAGACACAGACACAATCAATAAGTACATGAAAATTTGTCAACATAACGATTTTTTCAGTGAAGTAAAAACTAAGAACATCACAGCACCTAAAAGCAAAACAACTGACAATACTAAATGTTGGCAAAAGTGGGGCTCAACTGAAATCCTGTCATTACTGATTGGAGCGAACATTGTATACCAACTTTGAAAAATGTTTTATCTAGAAATATTGTATCAGAATATTTATAGCAGCCTTAATCATAATAGCTAAATATTAGGCCATGGAAAAGAATGAAGTCTAGCTATTTGTAATGACATGGGTGGAGCTAGAGAGTATCACGCTAAACGAAATAGGTCAGTCAGACAAAGTACCTTAGGATTTCAATCATATGTGGAATTTAAGAGAAAACACAAATGAACAAATTGAAAAAGAGGGAGAGAGAGAGTCAAACCAAGAAACAGACTCTTAACTGTAGAGAAAGAACTGTTGGTTATCAGAGGGGAGGTGAGGGGAGGAAGGGTGAGATAGGAGATGGGGATTAAGGAGGGCACTTGCCATGAGCACCAGGCCATGTATGGAAGTTTTGAATCATTAAATTGTACACTTGAAACTAATATGACATTGTATGTTAACTAACCATAATTTAAATTAAACCTTAAATAAAAAGAAAAAAATAGATCTTAGGAACCAACCATATTCCATCAGTAGGAAAGTGGATATTCAAATTTTGGTATTTTCATACATTGGGATATTGCGCATCAGTAAAAAGAGATGGACTACATGTACACGCAATAGCATAAGTGAACCTCAGAAGAATCACGTAGAGCTAAGGAAGGTGGACAAAAATAATATATAATCTATGATTCTATTTATATTAAGTAGAAAAAAATAGACAAAATTAATCTAAGAAGTTAGGAATGAAAAAAACGGTTATCACTGGTTGGAGTAGGGAATGCACCAGGGCAGCAGGAGAAAGAAATTTCCCAGATGAGGCAAATATTCATCATTCTGTTTTGATTAGTTGGCAAAGCTGTCCCAACACATCAACATGAAAACTTACATATAAACTTCAATAGGAATATATTTTGCTATTAAAAACAGGAGAAAGACTACAGATATCTTCCTCATTGTTAAACATCCCATTGTTTTGCTGATTTTATTACTATTTTAAAAATTAGTACATGTTCATCATGGTTTCAAAAATAAGCAAAATTTTTCATGAATATAAAAAAAAACATTTCTTGTCGCACAGAGAATACTACTTAATAATATTTCTGATAAACAGAATCACAGAGCTATTTGGGTCTTCTGAAGTTGGAAATATATATCTGACTGTTTGTTTTTTCCTCATTGATAAATTTTAACATAACCCCACATTATAAATACTCATACAGTGTGAGTTTTTTTGAAACTGTATAATATACCATTTTATTGGTAAGTCGTAAGTTAATTACTTAAAATTCTCTTTGAGGTGTGCAGTCTTTATAATTTTGTCCCTCCTTTTTATAGAATAAGTTCCATTTTCTGGTTCTGCTTTCTGGTGGCACGGGCAATCCTCAACCATTCGAATGTGGCATGCATTCCCATCATGCCAATGAACGCGAGCTCACTAATATCAGCAGTGATCCCCTTGCTGAATTCTTATCTTAATCCTTTCTGTGGCATTTAACAGAGTTTCAACCTTCTCCTTTTTTCAAAGATGTCATTTCAGTGACATCTTCCATGGATGTTCTCTCTCCACTTATTTAATGCAAACCTTTTCTACCATCCATGTTTTATACGTTGATTTTTGGGTTATCTCATAGACCTTTGCTCTTTTTATATCCGCACATTTTCTGGATGATAATATCTGGATGACATGACCTACCCGCATATCTTCAACTACAAGCTGTTACAGCGGTGACCCTTAAATCTCCTTTCAGAGTTTCTATACTCCTTATTTAAGCCCTGGCCCATTGGTCAACATCTATAAGCACCGTAAACATTAAAGTCTCTTGTAAATTCTCTATCTAGCCTTATTCCTTTTTTTCCTCAAGTTTAAATTTTATTTTATTTAAATTCAATTAATTAAAATATAAAAATTAATAAAAATAAAAATTAAAAAAATAAATAAATGCAGTTAACTAACTTGTAATGTATTATTGGTTTCAGAGGTAGCGGTCAGGGATTCATCAGTCTTACCTAACACCCAGTGCTCATTCTATCATGTGCCCTCTTTAATATTTATTACCCATTATATCCCCTACCTGACATAGATCTGTTGACACAAATCATTAATAATATTTTTAATTCATTTCCAGTAAGCAACCTCTTAGGAGTAACTCTTATTTAAAGGTGTCCCCTTCTCTCCATTTGTATTACCAGTGTGGATTTAACCAAGCCATTAGCATTGATGTACAAGAGACCTCCCGGGGAAAAGTGTCTGGTCACAGGCTAGGTCCATGGTGACAGGCAGTGCACACCATGTCTCAGTGCTTCATCTAGGGGGAAAAAATATGATTAAATAAGAACAAGCAGAAACTATTCAGAACCTCCTGTAGTCACAGACTTAGACATCATCACATGTGGTATGTTTGCAGAGATTCAAAACCAGACGAGAGAGGGGAGTGCTCTATATGAAACAAAGGGAGGGTTTCAGGTGTGGTCTACTTGAAGGGTGCTGTCTTGGTGAATCTCGAGGCAAGCTGGCTAAAAGACTCATGTCTTAAGTGATTGGTTTGGATGCTACACGTGACTTTTTCTGGTTCTTCCTGATCTGGAAGTGGGGGCAAAACATATGGACATTTGCAGTTGTTTTCCAAGTTTTTACCTTTCTGGGCCAATTGCTGCAAAGACTGGTGTTGTCTCTGGGGCTGCTTACCCTAGAGTTTGTCATATGACAATCTGTGGTCCGGCCTTCATTCATGTGTGTATTTAGTATTTATTGGCCCTCTAAGATTTTTTGTCACATAACTTAGTCTTCTATAGGAAATAGCTTGTCTTGGAGCTACAAATCCTATCAGACCTGATATGTAGGGGTTATGAAAGACACGGCAAAAAAAGTGAATTCGGTGAACATTCTATTCTAAGAGGAGC
This sequence comes from Vulpes vulpes, assembly GCF_048418805.1. NCBI lineage: Eukaryota > Metazoa > Chordata > Mammalia > Carnivora > Canidae > Vulpes > Vulpes vulpes. The sequence continues at coordinate 143,917,119 of NC_132783.1, forward strand.
TCCCTGGACCACAGCAATGCTGTACGAAATAGAGGATGGAAAAAAATCACAAATAGAAAGTTGGTCAGCAGTGTAGGATCAGGACAGGCAACTAATCCCAACCCAAGAATTTATTCCTTTCTTTCCCTGTTGGAAGATTTCAATGTAATCAACCCCACAGAGTTGTTGATCCAAAGGAAATGAGCGCTAGTGTTAATACTTATAGTTGGCAGGTTCATTTACCAATGGCCACAGCCGAATCAGTATTAGTGAGGAGAGGCCCAAGATGTTAAACCCACGACTATCCTCTGTTACTCTCCATGGTCACACTGAACATTGTTCATGAGAGCATTGAACAAACGTCTGTGGGGGCAGGGAAGGGGGGTTGAGGAGAAGCAATCTACCTAACGTCCACAGGAGAGATCATCTTGTCTGTAATCATTAAAAACTTCTCCTGAATAATTTGACCTTTTGTGACCTTTCACATGATACAAATATCACCACATTGAGCCCATTCATAAAGGTCATTCAAATATCCCCTTTATATTAAAAGTTTCCAATCTTATTTCTTCCAAAGCCTGACACCAAATAAGTGTAAACACTTAACTCTACCATCTTTCTTTTTTATTTTTATTTTTAAAGATTTTGTTTACTTATTCATGAGAGACACAGAGACATAGGCAGAGGGGGAAGCAGGCTCCCTGTGGGACTGGATCCCACTACCATCCTTCTTTTACAGAAGACTTAAACACCCAAATGACTTCTCAAGTCCTGGTTAGGATTCTCTTTTATCATCTCCCATGAGAGACACCCTTCAGTGGGACTGTACTCATACCTGCTTTCCACATAAGGGTGGAGTCAGATTATATGAAAAATCTTTTACAGACCAGTCTTACTATTTTTCTTCTTCAGGTCACAAGAATTCCAATAAGGCCAAAGGTATAAGTTGAGGAAGAGAAGACAAAGCAGTAGTATGTGCCCCTTGCTCATGTAACTTCCTTGAGTTTTAGGATGTGGTTCTGAAGATTCAGGAGAATCCAAGCTCACGTATCCCTGCAGCCAAGGAGGAGGTACCAGCTCACAGACTCCGCTGTGTTACTCAGTGGGCCCTGTAACTCTCAGTTCATACTGGACAGTCAGAACATGTGGTCGTTTAGAACCGCAGAGTCATGCACTGTCTCTATTGGAGAACTGTGAGAAACAAAGAATTGTTTTTGTTTTGTTGTGTGTTCCTTCAAATCAAAAGAGTCTTCCTTGCAGTTCAATCAGGGCCTTCTCTTTCAATCACAGAAGCACAGCAAAAACCTACCAAAAAATTGACACAAATTGTCAATCTTTTCCTTCCTACATTTGGGATATTGAAACTCATGGATATTATACATTGTCAGACATTTTAGTAAGAATGTTGTGTACTCATTACCTTACTTTCTGATCTGACATTCACTTCTAAAACCATAGAAATTTGGCTTTCACTCTTCTATAAAACATTGGCCCCGAGATCACAACCAACAACTTTGTTTCTAAGGATGGTCAGTGGGCCAGAGCCTTCATTATAAATTAGTATGCACCATTAATCTGCCCTCAGCACTTTTTATAAATCCTTTCACCTTAAAAATTCTTCCTTGGTCTCTTTATCCTTTGTCTTAGATTCTTAATTTATATCTACTCTTCAGATCTCCTTTTTAAGTTCCAGAATCTGTCTTCTGCTATGTCAAAGCACTTAAGTAAGCTTATATAAAATTTATCTATGTCTGCCATAGTTCCTGCTCTTGTTTGAGCCCTTATTTCTTTGACTCATGGTAGAAACTGGTATTGATCTTTGACTGTTATCTCTCGCTCATCCCAAAAGCCAAAAAAATTTACTATGTTTATTTCCTATTCTTTATTAGCCTTTAAATCTCACTATGTTTCTCTTTCTCCATTGTCAGTATCTTGCATAATTCGGTATCTTCCTTCTTAGGGTTTATTTTACTAGTTTCTTGAGGATTGTTTTTGGTCCTCAGTTACAGTTTGGTCTAATCTATTATCTACTATATAATCCGAAGGATCTTTCTAGAGAATAAATGTGATGAAATTACTTCCATACATTGTAAGCTTGCTATACACCCAGTATACACAATCACAATAAAAAGGCATAATGAATGAAATTAATATATCCAAACATTGACACAATTTGTGGATATATTAAATATACTAATATCTAGTGTCTGAAAATCACATATTAAACAACAGCTATATATCTGTAACTTACCAAAATACTATTAACCACTCAGCCAATAAAAGAAAATTCCCAGATTTGATTTGAAGTTACTGTTTTGGAATAGCCTAAACTACATTGGTTTTATTGAAATAAATATAAATCTTTTAATTATACCCAGGAAATAAGATAAAACCAGCTCCCCAATGTGAGTTAAAAAAATAATTATAATATAGAAATCATTTCAAATCAATAGGAACTGTACTATAATAAAGAACATGAGCAGAAGACACAAACATACAAATAAAAGAGAGACAGAGAGAAAAACAAAAAAGAAAACACACACACAAAAAAAGAAAAATATACTCACTAGTATTATAAAAAAAAAAAAGACCTATAAAACAAACCCTCAATGAAAAATATTTCACTTATAACTTTGGTATGATTTAGAAATGTTAATGTTTAGTGCAATATTGTTGAAATAGAAATTGAAATCTGTGAAGACCAAACATTGTCTCTGACTTTAGAAATGGAATAAATCACTACACTAGAATCTAATATTACACTATATGTTAACTAAATGGAATTAAAATAAAAACTTTAAAAATAGAAATTTAATGAAATGTTTAGCATTTAGATTGGAAAGTTAATGATTTTTTTCTGAAGAAGAAGAAGGCTGGTATGTGCAGCACTATCTGCAAACTAATATAAAACCAAAATGAATAAATAAGTGTAACTGAAAGATTTCACCCAACTCAGATTAGGCTTCAACATCATAGTTTTTCCTGTGAACTTTAAAATCACTTACAAAAGCATTTTAAAAGTGCATTTAATGACTCTATTGTCTTCAGATTTTTGAAAAACTTGAGACTGTAGGGTATCACACTACATAAAATAAATTACTCTCACTCAAATTAGTGTCAGAATTGTGATAGTTTATAAACAAAGGCCCTTTTTACATGTTTACATGTTTTCATTTTTTAGCATTGCTCCCATATCAACATATATATTAGTAACCTGGATTTTCAGCATAAACATTTTGTTAAATTTTCTAGCCACTGAAAATTATTTTGGAAAAATGGGCATTCCATTGAACAAAGATCTGTGAGTTTCTAGATCATAGAATAGATTATAAAAAAAATTAATGTGATATTTCCAAATGCCTTAAATCCATTCTAGTGAAGAATCACTTTTAAGGCAAGAGGGTTTATCGTTTAGCTGAGTAGCATGTGTTCAAACATCAGAAGTGTATTACCTTTACCTTTGAGTCTTTTGGAATATGCAAATATCTAGTACATTGTATTAGGTTTTGTTTTTGTTTTTTGTTTTTTTGTAATATATGTCCCTCTGAAAACATGAAAATGTAATTTAGCAAAATAGCCAGAATTATATTAACAAAAAATAAATAAAGTGAAGACAGCATAATCCTATCTGTGCCAAAATAAAAGGAAGATAGTTTTAGAATTCAGCCTACCTAAGGGCTTCAACAAGTCTCTTCCTAAATGACACACTTTTAATCATATAGCTTCAGTGCCATGATAATTTACTAAAAATTGACTATGTAACACTGCTGATAATCTTTTTTGGCAGGCAAGCATTTCTTTTGACGTGAAATAAAAGCAAATGAGGCTTAAAAATTAAAAAAAAAGCAAATGAGGCTTTCAATTTTTTATGTAAATAAAATTATTACAAAAATACAAATATAAGACATATGGCTTTATGCAAAAATGTAGAACTCTAGTCTTATTCTAAATATTCAAGGCATAGTAGGAAATGTTTAGCTAATTCTGCATCATTATTATTGTTTTAGTATATATATATCAGCCTTCATATGGCTCTGATGCATGCTTATCTGAGGATTGTTCATTCTCTATTCCTTTGTGGTACCATGTTTATAAACAAGTTTAATATTAGCTATTATTTCATGGTGAATTCAGTTAAATAGAAAAAAAGATAGCTTTGTGGTCCATTAATTTCCTGTATGAGTAAAGTGTGTTTATATATTAATTTTTTAACCTCTTAACAGCACTACAGAGTTATGTTGCTAGCAATAATACACATCTGCTACAATGCATAGCTTATTAATCTTTAACTATAATACACTCTAATATTTAATTAATGTCCTTGGTAATTTCTTTCCTTTGCTAATTCATTGACTTTAATGGATTTTAAGACATAGTAATGGGTGGTTTATTTGCTTTAGAATCATTTCCCCTTTTAAGAGACAAGGCTTTCACAAAATATTTCTTGCATATAAATCTCACTCTTTGATGGGATGAGCACTGGGTGTTATTCTGTATGTTGGTAAATTGAACACCAATAAAAATAAATTTATTTTAAAAAAATCTCACTCTTCTAACCCTTCATCCACTCTTTCTGCCCTTTTCAGTTATTTCTTAAATTTATAAATTAAGTAATTGAATTTATAAATTACATAAAATAGTTATAAAAATTATGACTACTAAACAATAGTTTCATTAAAAGATGGAGGTTGCTCTAGAAGGCCTAGAACTATATAAACTAACAAATTATTGTGGTCAAAATTTATGCAATGAAACTGTAAAATATACATGGAATTTTAAAAGTTTAATTGAAAAGGAAACTAAAATAAAGAAAAAAAAGAAAAAAAGAAAAGGAAACTACTTTTCCAAGAAAAAAAATATATATATACTTAATTCTGGGTATTTTTTTCTTTCTCCTATAAATAAATTTCAAGGTGTGTTATTTTAATTTGTTTTTACTTAACACAAAAGCATTTTATGTTAAAGTAAGACACCTGCAAAATTATCACCCAAATAGAGCAGGGTTTTTTTGCCCTCCACAAAGAGGTAACATTAATTTTGCAAATAGCTATCTTGCTGCTTACCAAGCTTTTAAATATTATTATAGGGGATGTAGCACCTACATGTTTTCATCTTCTCATTTAGGAAGATCCTATACATCAAGGGTGCAAATGAATTTTGATCATTGTAGATCTGCAGGCCCTATCTGGATTGTTCCCTCCACTGTTACTACATAAAAATAACACATAAGGGAACTATTTAATGCTTGATTTCTTATTTTCTCTTATTTCTTCCTGCCAGTAAGATTTGTACCAAGAGTTACATTCCAAATTAGAAGTTAGCAAGTATCAGAGTAAAACTTTGGTGTTGATAAATGAAAGATTTAAACTATTCTTCTAGTCGAGAACCACAGAAAATGTGTTTGACTAATGGTTCTATAATTGACGTTTGTGACTTTTAGGTAACTCTAATTATGAATTGGTTCACGAACAATAGCTTCAGCCAAAATATTGTGACTGAGGAGAAACTCGTATTTGCTTTTGCATTTTTCCCTTGCTGTATTTTATTATGCCATCATTCTTTTTCTAAAAGCACTCAAAGCATATTTTGCTGACCCTAAAACTTGTTTCTTTTATATGCCCCTGTGCCTCTTCTTAAACATGCAGAGACAAAAGTGAAGCACATTTGATTCATATCACTTGTGCCAAATACCATTTTGTAGTAGAGTGCTTTGAAGGTTGCAATCGCCTGTATTCATCAGGCCCTCTTATACCAGATAGTAAATCATTATCAGCAGGGTCTTAAAGTTCATATAAAGGATCATGAAAGCAAGAGATCTCAATTCAAGATATTTTGAATCAAGAGCTGCTATACACACAAAAATAATTCAGTGATTAAAAAGTTCCTAAAAGCATTTTTTTTCAAAAGAAGGGAAAATATGGTAAGTAACAATTCCACATGGTAATTCAAAAATAAGATTTTACTTATTCCTCTTCCTTTCCTTCTTTCTTCTCCCTTTCTGAACAGCTCATTTCAAAAACTATTAGGTAGTGCGCCACAATATAGGCATCCACCCAGGGGGCAGGAAATGGGGAGGAGTTGCACATGCCTGTAACAGGCCGTTAAATTTGAACAGAGAGAATAGACATCGCCTTGGAGTGGGGAAATCCTGCAGAAGAGCCGACTTCTATGGTATTTTACTGAAAAACTAAACTTGTAATTCACATTCTTTATTGATTATTCATCTGCTTTGGTAAATTAACATATGTAAATCAAAAGAAATGGGTACTATTCAATAATGAACATGAACACTTTCTTTTTATTCTAAATCATGAGGAAATTTCAGGGACATCTGAGTGGCTCAGTGTTTGAGCATCTGCCTTCAATTCAGGTTGTGATCCTGGGGTCCTGGGATCAAGTCCCACCTTGGGCTCCCCGCAGGGAGTCTGCTTCTCCTTCTGCCTGTGTCTCTGCCTCTCTCTCTGTGTCTCTTATGAATAAATAAATAAAATATTTTTAAAAAGAGGAAATTTCAAAAGTTGAATATATAATATAAATAATGTATGCTATAGGAGTCACATCACTAGGAAGCATTTTGTCTCTAAAAAAGACTAGAATAAAGTGGTTAGCGTTTTTTTTTTTTTCTGGTAAATTAACTCTTGAGTAAGAGTGCTTATTTACTCCTAAAATTTGCATGGAATTGGGATTCTGCTAGAAAGTATAAAGTGTCAAATTATACATAGAGAGCTTTGCACTGAGTCAAGTTTGATTTAATTTAAGCAGTTACATTTTAAATTTTATCATAAAAATCCTCAGTGTGTGAAAGTACAACTCCAAAGTTATACTTTCCCATCACTTTGTTCAAAAAAGAGTTAACATTTGTTACAGGACTATTGTATCTTAAAATGTTTTTATTTAAAGCTTCTCTTTTTGTAGGTCAATACATTTTTTAAAGTGGGAGGATAAAAATTATCTTACTTTATATGTTATATTCTCTTTCTTTTGTTGTTCAAAAGCAAACATTAATTAGAAAACTTCAGTTTTCTATGTGGTTTAGATTTTAAATCAAGTTACAATTATATGCACTCCAAATGTTTTATATTACCTTCTTCTTGACTTTCACTATAATAGTAGCTCATGACAAGTAAAATGATTAATATAATATTATATGATCATCATATTGGTAAGAATTATAACTATACCAAAACTATGATGATTACATCATGTGCATAAATTTAAATAAATAACTTTGTGAGTAACCAATTAACAGTATGGTAATATATAAACATGGAAAGCAGGCTGCTTTTCCTAGCATTTAACTGATATCAATATAGGAAGCTGATGTATTTGGAAAAGCCACATTTTAAAGAATTTAATTATCATATCATTTGTGCCTAATGGTGATTGTCAGAGCAAAGGCCTAGGGAGGAAGTAATGAGTTATTAGTGGTTACTCAGTTCATGTGTATATTTTTAAAATTTTACTTATTTATTCATGAGATACACAAAGAGGCAGAGACATAGGCAGAGAAGCAGACTTCCTGCGGGATCCTGATTCAGGACTTGATCCCAGGACCCCAAGGTCATGACCCAAGCCGAAGGCGGACGCTCAACCACTGAAACACCCAAGTGGCCAGTTCATGTGTATTTAAATAAGGAACTGCATGGAAGGTAGTTGAACTACTTCCTATATTTGTTTTTTCCTTCTTGTATCCCACCAATTTCTGGCCATATGTAGTCCTTGAAATAGTTAAATATTCAAAATTATTTATTGTTGTTTAGACTTACCCCATAGAAATTCATACTCAATATATACACATTGAACATGTATTAAGATATATACAAAACAAACACAGAGCTTAAGAGTCTTAAAAATTTGGACACTGGGTGGCTCAGTGGTTGAGCGTCTGCCTTCAGCCCAGAGTGTGATCCTGGAGTCTAGGCAGGGATCAAGTCCCATGACAGGCTCCGTGCATGGAGCCTGCTTCTCCCTCTGCCTGTGTTTCTGCCTCTTTGTGTTTCTCATGAATAAAAAAATAAAATCTTAAAAAAAAAGGAGTCTTAAAAATTCTATCTATCTAAAACATTTAGTCCAAAATCAAGCATTGATTTCACTAAATCAAACCAAACAAAAATAGAAAGAGTAAAATGAAACCTTTCATGAAGCCTGGTATTAATTAGATACCAGAATATATGCACTATTATAAAAATGCAAACTGGTATATGTACAGTATCTGTTACTGATTTGCAAAGAATAGATGATAAAATAGATGTCATTTACGGTGTGTTTACTATTTGACAACAATTATTTTAAGACCTTGACACACATTCATTTATTAAATTATATAAGAAGAAACATTAACTCTATTTCATATACAGGAAGCTTATAAGGGGGAGGTTATATGATATAATCAAGATGATGCATCTAGGAAATGTTTGATGAAAAAGATGAGTAGAGGCATTCCAGAGCTCTAAATGCTTTCATATCCTGCATTCCCTTAGCACCAACTAAAATTTTTCCTACTATCAAACACAATGAATCAAGTAACATTTTATAAGAAAATCTGTCAGTTCTAATATTCATTAATTTTAATGATGAATAATTTTATTAATATATATTTAAAACATACAATTATATAATAAATATAATTAAGAATTAAAGTTCCCTAAAACTGCACTAATAAAAAAGTGATATTTTTTAAAATTAAAGCAGATATTCGGTACATACGTTATTAAAAAAAAAATAAAAAAGGCTGTGTACACTTCCAGTTACTGGTTTGGCACTAAAGGCAATTGGAATTTGCCACTCAATCTTAACATCAAGTAAAAATCTGAACAGATTGAAAAATCAAGAACTTTTCTTGGATCCATAAGAGAGAGGAGGACACAGGACAAACTGCTTGCCGTTGCTAAGACTGGACAGATGGATAGTGAGTTAGCCTATGAGAGCAGAAGCCCGCTAGCCGAAACACTCTGGAACAAATGCCTGGGTAGGACAACTTGAGCTGTAATTGATTGTAGGAGGCTCAGTGAAGCCAACTCTAGAGATAAAAACTGCAGGGGGTGCCCAGGGATGGTGGAAGAGGGGCACATATTGCGAGATAGACTTTTTTTAGAAAGAAATTTTTATTTAAATTCAATTAATTAACATATAATGCATTATTGGTTTCAGAGGTCCAGGTCAATAATTCATTTGTTGCTCCACCAGGTACCATAGTCAATATTAATGAAAAATCCCCTCTGGCTTCCTGAAGGGGGAGGAAAAGAAGAACCGTTTTGAGATCCACAACTGTCCTCTGCTTTTTTGACCAAGGCTTGGCCTCAGGAAAATTCATTAACCAGAGACAACCCATTGGGGCACAATTAGAACCTAACTGACCTAGAGAAGGGAAATATTCGACTCCAGCCCCCTTTACCCATCCTCTCCTGCATGAGGGATGAGGTGGGTCAGGGGAGGAAGGCAGAAACACACCTGTGAAGGTCACAGTGCAATGGCTCACTGAAAACCGAGACCTCATCATAAGTTAGAGAATGCTCCCCGCCCCCCCCCCCATATCTCATCACTAGTGACTGAAGTCCTTTATTGACAGCAGTTCTTTTTATCCAGTGCATCATATCTGGCTGTCAAGAAAAAGCTACAAGGCATACCAAAAAGCAGAACAACAACCACCACCACGAAAAAAAAAACAAAATTTAAAGAGACAAAGCAAGCAGCAGAACCAGACGTAGCAGAAATATTGGGTAACATAGACCAAAGCAGGGACGCCTGGGTGGCTCAGTGGCTCAGGTTGTGACCCTGGGGTCCTAGGATGACGTTCCACATCTCGCTCCCCCGCAGGGAGCCTGCTTCCCCCTCTGCCTGTGTCTCTGCCTCTCTCTCTGTGTCTCTCATGAATAAATAAATAAAATCTTAAAAAAAAAATAGACAAAAGCAGATGGACAGTGTCAGCAGAGAGATGGACATCCAAAGAAAGAACCAGAAAAACAACAACCGCCTAGAAATCAAAACCACTGTAGCAAAAATGAAGAATGCCTTTGATGGGCTTATTAATAAGCTGGACACAACTATGCACATAAATTCTGAGCTCGGGGATCAATCACTAGAGTCCGTGGAAACCCAAAAGCGAAGAACGTAAACTGAGAAAAACAGAACAGAATATCCAAGGCCTGTAGGACATCTACAAAAAGTGTAAGGGACTTCTACCAGAAGGTGTAAAGAAGAAAGACTGATAGGAACAGAAGGGGAGGTGTCCTGAGAATGATTGCCATGGAGGGGGCGGGTTTTTCCAGAGCACCGAGCAATTCCCAGACATCAGCTGGGTGTCCCACCTTTCCACCCAATTCTGACACTGTCTACACATAGGTAGCATTCGAATCCTCACCTTAAGGGTTCAGTCCCCCAAGACTGCTGGCCTTTGCAGATGCCAATTACAGGTCCAGGTTGTCACTTGTGCTTCTGACCCACTGACTGTAAATGAGAAGTTCCCTTGACCCCCTCCTTGGGTTTGATAAATGGATAGATTGACTCACAGAACTCAGGGAAACATCTTACTTACTAGATTATCAGTTTATTGTAAAAGGATGTGGCTCAGGAGCAGCCAGACCAAGAGGTGCGCAGGTGCCAACCCATCAGAGCAGCAATGCTAAGTCTAAAATCTCATCGAGTGATCACCAGTTCCACGTTCAAAGCTCCAGCAAATCTAGCTTATTCACAGCAGATATATGCTGACGTTCTGGGCATGATACATTCTGGGGCCAATTTTCTCTCTACCTGTGGATCTAAAGAACTAGAAAACAAGTGATCCCTTTTCCCAAAATGCAATTTCGGACTGGGGGAGCAGTTTAGACATTTCCATGTCAAAACAGACACAATTAAGGAAGTCAAGAGTTACTGGTCTCAAGCAAATTGAAAATCCAGCAGGTGAAATTCTGTTAGTTTTAAGGCCTGGGGATAATCTTCTGTGGTCAGGGGCTCCAACCACTGGGCCTGCAGCTTTGCTTTTTGAATTATTCTTTCTTTTTCTGAAAGATTGTCACATGTTTGCAGAAGAGTCGCTAGTTTAGTCCATTTCCTGCATATAGAAGTTTGAAAGTCTGCATCCTTCTCTCTCTGTCTCTGTCTCTGTCTCTCTCTCTCTCTCTTTTTCTATTTCTATTCCTTTCAGTCCAATGTTTCTCCTGATAAGACATTTCCCTACACCTTGTAGATTTCTGTGTCTGTCACAGGGATCATGTCGTTAGACGAAAGAGTGTCCACAGCTCTTTCTGGTATAATCTCATCTCTATTCCTGGTGTCTGCTGAGAGGGTGGAGGGGATCCAAGAGACACGCGCCTGATCTCTTCAACAACCCCAAACGTCTGCCTCACCAGCCTCTGATATTCTCTCCATGACATGTTTCGTTAGTAATTAATCTTTCAATTTTAACATCTTTTGCAATCTGGACAGGCTGAGACTTCAAAAAAATCAAGTCCTGGTGGTTTTTTCCCAACCATCTCTTCCTGTCTTTTCTCTACATTTTAATATAACCAATAAGAGGAAACCAGGCCACGGTTTAAACAATGTGCTTAGAAATCTCATTTAAATCCGAGTTCGTTCCTTACAAGTTCTGCGGTTCGCACCAGCAGAGAACACGATGCAGCCACCTTTTCTAGCAGTGAATGTGAAGGAATGTCTTTCTCTAGTTCCCAGAAGTATGGTCCTCATTTCCTTCTAAGTACTGTCACTGCTTTATCCTTTATATTTCTACCAGTATTCTTTTTGTGATGATACGTGGACTCTCTAATATAGGCTTTCTATACTGTGACCTCATTTCTTTACGATTCCCCAACAGCAGTGCCTTTCATATCCATATTTCTAACAGTCTGTTATGTTCAAAATAATCTAGGCTCCTTCAACATAGGCATAAAAGTTCTCCCAGCTTTGGGGCATCTGGGTGGCTCAGTCAGTTAAGCATCCGACTCCTGATTTTGTCTCAGGTCATGATCACAGGGTTGTGAGATCCAGCCCCACATTGGGCTCTGCACTGAGCATGGAGTCGGCTTGAGATTCTCTCTCCCTCTCCTTCTGCTCTTCCCCCCACTCATGCTTCCCTCCCCCCAAAAAAATTCTTCCATCTTCTATCTAATATCCAATCCCAAAGCCACATCCACATTTTTTTTTTGATTTTTACAAAATTACTTTACTTCCTGTACCAAAATTCTGAATTAGTTTGAAATGTGCTGCAGCAAAATTACGGCAAACTTAGAGCTTGAAACAATGAAAATTTATTATCTCATAGTTCTGAATATCAGATGTCAAAGGTCAGTTTCAGTGGGTGTCAGCAGGGCCATACTCCCTCTGGAGGCTGTAGAGGAGAATTTGTCTCTTGCCTCTTCCAGGATTTGATGGCTGCTGGCATCAAGTGCCACCCATGACAAGCAATCAACCCATTGAATTATGACCTAAATAAAATACTAATGGCTTTGGCTAATATTGGTGTTATGCTGTTATCCAAATTAATGCATTTGTTCCATGCTACATATTTTTAAAATAGTGGAAATTGTACTGCTTTCTTCTTTTTCTTTTTTTAAGATTTTATTTATTTATTCATGGGAGACACAGAGAGAGAGGCAGAGACACAGGCAGAGGGAGAAGCAGGCTCCATGTAGGGAGCCCAATGCTGGACTCGATCCCAGAAATAGCTAACTTATTAAGTTTGGGTGGTTGTTATACATCAAAAATTAATTGATATGGCATATTTAAAAAAAATATTTTCTTTCTTTCATTCTTTCTTTCTTTCATTTCTTTCTTTCTTCTTTTTCTTCTTTCTTTCTCTTCTTTCCTTCTTTCTTATTAATTTATATTAGAGTGAGAGAACTCCAGTGGAGGTGAGGGGCAGGGTATAGGGGGAGAGAAGGGAGGAGGAAAGAATCCCAAGCAGACTCTGTGCTGAGCAGGCAGCTTGGCCCAGGGCTTAATCTCCTGATCCTGAGATCATGAACTGAGCCAAAACCAAGAGTCTGAGGCTCAATTAACTCAGCCACTGAAGCACTCCTGGTATGGCTTTTAAGAGGTATAAATGAATTTAAGTGTAGTCAGTCTACTCCAAGAGTTATCTACCTCAAAATCATCTTTTAATGATGAAGAATCAACATCAGAAAATATATGGAATATTTTTCTAAAGTATCTGCATTTTCCCCCCAGTAGGTATAAGTAATCATTTTTTTTCTAAACTTCTATAAATGAATCTCAGGATTTCAACTCATTTTACTCTTCTGGGTATAAGTTTAATTGCCAGCTCTCTTTACTACAGAGGCTCTGTTATTTAAAATACACGTAAACTTGGGATCCCTGGGTGGCGCAGCGGTTTAGCGCCTGCCTTTGGCCCAGGGCGCGATCCTGGAGACCCGGGATCGAATCCCACATCGGGCTCCCGGTGCATGGAGCCTGCTTCTCCCTCTGCCTGTGTCTCTGCCTCTCTCTCTCTCTCTGTGACTATCATACATAAATTAAAAAAAAAAAAATTAAAATACACGTAAACTTAAAAAGTGTATGACTTACTATTTTATTTTGATCTTCCATAGGCTTTAAATTACATAGACTTACTGGGATCTGATGTTAAAATCTAGCTGTGAGTCACAATCTTAAATTCTAGTATATTATTGCAGCCTCCATACCTAGGATTTTGCTGCTCACAATAAGCATTGAACAAAAATATAACTTCTATTTTTCATAGAAATGAACTTGTCCTAAAACAAAGATTTAAGGTGCAGTTTCCATTGTGAATGTCCACTGAATTGTCAAAGATGGCTTAAGAATTGGCCATTTATTTAATCTGTAGAATAGTCTCTCGTCTTTGTGCCTCAAGGCTACTAGAATATATAGTTGTAAAAAGAAATTCTCTCAAACTAAAATGTGGGAACTTCTAATCCAGTATGTCTTTAGAAGATAGATGTATTTTGGTTCCATTTGGAAGAAAGCAACTATTTTCTAAATATTATGTTTAGACTCCATTTCTATGTTGTAAAGCTCCCAGGTACTTATGAAAGAGAGTTTCTTGCTGCTTATGATATTATAGTCTAATTCAAAACCTTTTTACCATGAAAAATAGCATACTGTAAGGTAATAGGAAAAATCCTTGAATCTCAATGCATTATTTCATTTTTAGTCCAGTAGACAACTTTTCTAAAAGAAACACATTTTCTTATCATTTATTTCTAAACATGTTAGATACTTGCACTTCATTTATTATGTTTCTTTCAGAGTATTCTTTGAACAGCTGATAATGGTGCCTAATTAAGTAGAATATCACACAAAAGGAAATTAATAAATGTCTCTGTAAAGCCAAAAAAAAAAAAAAGAAGGTGAATTTAGAAATGACTGAAGACAAATTAAATTGACTTTCAGGCATTTTTTGATTGATCTACCCATTGAAAATAACATTCTGAATGACTAAAAAATGCCATTAATACTTGCAACTCTGACAAGTAATTCTCATTCCCTTTTTCTGTAAGTTTTCTTTTTTTTTTTTTTGCTCTTTTGTAAACATTCATTCTTGTTTTAGCAACACATTTATTGAGAATCTGTCCAAGATGATGATGTAGAAATACCCCCAAATCTACCTCCTCCCAAGGACACATGGGATCTATACCTACCAGTACAGCAGTTCTGCTACAGAAGAGCTTGCAGGGGAAGGGGGGTTAGCACCTGGGATCAAGTCCCCCATCGGTCTCCCCACAGGAAGAGCACTTCTCCCCCTGCCTATGTCTCTGCCCTTCTCTCTGTGTCTCTCATGAATAAGTAAATAGAATCTTAAAAAAAAAAAAAAAAAAAAAAAAAGGTAGGACACAGATGGTAACTATGGGAACTCCAGCTCTGATATGGCAAGCTACAGTAGGGAGGGCTATCACTGAGGGGCTGCACACAGACTCTTTGCCCTGGGGCACAGTGAAAAAATATAAGTTTAAGGAGTAACTAGAATAAAGAATAAGCAAGGAATAAGTAAAGGAAATCAATTTACTAACCCTAGAGAGTTTCCAGACAGGCAGGGAACTTTGAAAAGTCTCTCCAGGGTCATAGACACTGTGATATACTATTTTTTCCATTTCCCATCTACTTTGATAATGCAGACGGGAGCAAGGTCCAGGTGCTCTAGCCTGCCTGGTAGGGATATCCCAGAATGCCCCAGGCCCACCCCACCTTCAGTCATCTTGTGAAGGTAACCCCTAAATGGCACACAGAACTGCACTGGCCCATACTCTCTCCAGATCCAGGTGTCCTGAGAAGTGGCCCTGACACAGCACATCCTAATACACTTATGGTCTGCACCTGCTCCAGTTCCAGCCAGCCTGCCAAGGCCAGGAGGCACATAGAGTCAACACAGAGGATGTTCCTACACAATGCCATTCCATTTAAACCAGGAGAAGTAGTTATTCCAACCAATTCAGAGAAACAAACACAGGATGTCAAACAAAATGAGGAAATAGAAGACTATGTTTAAAATAAAAGAATGAGATAAAAGCTCAGAAAAAAAAGGCCTAATGAAATGAAAAAGTGTTCAAAGTAATGGTCATAAAGAAGCTCACAAAATCAGAAGAATGGAGAAAAACAGTGAGAATTTCAGAGAGATAAACGATATAAAAAAGAACCAATATGAGATATGAACAATATATACAGTAATTGAAGTGAAAAATACACTGTGGAATTTTCAGCAGGCTAGATGATACAGAAGAATGGATCAGCAGTTTGGAAGACAGAAGAGTAGAAATCACACAATAATAACTCCTAAATGAGAAACAATATTAAAAAATAAAGATAATTTAAGGATCACTAGAACAACATCAAATGTACTAACGTTCACCTTGTAGGTGTTTCAGAAGGAGAAGAGAAAAGGGTGGAAAACTTTTCTGTAGAAATAATGGTTGAAATCTTGCCTAATCTAGAGAAAGAAACTGATAACAGGGTCCAAAAAGCATAGCAAGTCGCCAATAGGTTGAACCCAAACCGATCCACCACAAAATATACCACAGTTAAAGTACCAAAATTTAATGATAGAGTATCTCAAAAGAAGCAAGAGAAAACAATAGTCACAAGGAAAACCCTGTAAGACTATGAACTTATTTTTCAGCAGAAGTTTTATTGGCCAGCAAAGAGTGGCAGGATCATAGGCTGAAAAACTGGCTTATTGCTAATGCTGATGATTTGTCCTCATGATATGAGGAGCTCCAGAGTTATAAAAGGGAATTCTTCAGCATTAGTCAGTCACCTCTTGTGATTCTATGTAGCACTAAATGGCATGATGTCATTAAAGGCATTGGATAAAAGACCAGTTGCTAGCAATTATTCATGTAGACCTTACAATATTGTCTTACATATTTTGAATGAGACTTCTTTCAAGCCAAAGCTAAGTTACAGAAAACTTTTATTTTAGTATTTCCTACTTTTTAATGAGTATGGCATGTTAATCAAGTCACATACAAAAAAGGTTTAAAAATTCCCAGAATGTTTGTTTACTTAAAATTACATTTAACAAGACTGATATGAAGATTTTTGAATGGAAATAGGGCATGATAATAGGATTAACTGTAAAGACCCACTATCATTATTATTATTATTATTAATTATTAATAAAAATGTGCAATATAGGGGCACTCGTGTGGCTCAGTCTGTTAAGCATCTGCCTTTGGCTCAGGTCATGATCCCAGGGTCCTGGGATTGAGCCCTGCATCAGGCTCCCTGATCAGTTGGGGAGCCAGCTTCTCCCTCTTCCTCTGCTTGCTATTCCCCCTGCTTGTGCTCTGTCTTTCTCTGTCAAATGAATAAATAAAATATTTAATAATTATGCAGTATATAATGTATGCATATATAACATAGACATAATTTTATTTCTTTATTGATTTGAAAAGGCTTTTTTTTTTAAATTTAGGTTGCAGATGGTCTTTAGTAGCATGTTTCATAAAATGACAGTCAAGTTTGAGTTCAAAGGTACATCTGCTGAGGTGTCACCTGACATGCCAGCTTTTATATACACAAATGTGGAAACCTCAAAAATGCATTGAACAAATTTTGCTTTTAGGCATAGAAAAGTCATCTGTAGTTATGCAAAGGTAGGGTGAGAAGGCAGACAGAACTTTTGGGTGACTACACTGAGGTATTGATAATGTCATTCCCCAAAACCCACTCAATGCCAACCTCATAGTCTGAAATATGGATTAGGAATATGCTTGTAAATCTCAGAAATCTCTCCCCTTCCTAAAAATTAATGACTTGCTAGAGAGAATAATGGTACCCTGATTAAGGTGAATCAGTAAGGCAACAGAGTCTGGATTAATGGCTTTATTATTATTTTTTTGGATTAATGATTTTAGCTTAATACAAGGCCAGCACCTCCACAGGTGAGGGCTGGTATCAGCACGCAGCATGATAGTTACACAAGGAAGTCCTCTGACACCAGCACATCTAGCATATGATATGATTTTGAGAAAGTCTTGCTAAATGTATTATAAAGTTTTAAAATCTGGGGGAGCAAGCATGAATGAGATGTCACACCAATAGCTGATAGTTCAGATTTTAGTTATCTCTTATTATAGGGAAAAATATTAACTCCAGGTAGGATTTCAAAATCCTTCATTTTGAAGCAATCCATTGTACAGGAATTGGAAATTGAACCTCTTGTCAAAACACAACTAAAGGCCCATTGGTTTAAAAAAAAAAAAAAAAAAAAGGTAAAATACCAAATGATTTTGAATTCCTAAAATGAAAATCAGTTCCCACCAGTTTTACATGTTACAGAGTTCATTAAGTCACATTACTGGTTATTTCCTCCAGAATATATAATACTATGTAAATTGCTGTCAAAATAAGTAAGGTGGAAGACACAAAACCTCTTCAGATGATCAGAGTTAAGATGGAATTTGTGAATTTTCAGCACTTTTCCCCTCTTTTTTAGTTAGAATATCAAGAATTTAAAGTTCAGTTGTTTTTCCTGGTAAGGAAAATATAAGAGCTGCTGGATTTTAAATATAGCTTTCTGTTTCTCTCTTCTATGTAACTATGCTATTACAAAAAGAGCACGCTAAACATAAAATGGATTTCTAAATAGTATTACCTAAAAAATAAAAATAGTTCTATAAGTCCAAATTTCTATTAAGGAAAAAAAATGAATATTGGCCTTTCTGCTGTAACTTGAGTGGTAAAGGTATAGCTAGTATATGAGAGAGACTCAGAGTCCCTATTTAAATGAATAAAAGATTACTAATGAGCAAAAAGTGAATGAATAAAATATTTTCAATGTGATAACATCTTGTCATTCAAGATTTACCAAAGTGAGAGTTTGAATATTAAACTTTCCCTCTTTGCTTCTACCATATATATTTAAGTGCATTGGAAAACTGATGATTGGATTTGTTACATTTAAAGATGTGTCTAAAAATAAAAAATAAAAAATAAATAAATAAATAAAGATGTGTCTAAAGGAGTAATTCTTTACTTCCTGAACACGGCTTACTTTTGAATGACTTCTCAAGATCTTAGAATGTTTTTCTTGCTTTTATAAAGAAAAGACATTTTACTTTACAAAAGTTTGGATATATTATCAAAAATAATAGTTGCTTTTTTTACTTCTGTAAAATATTTTAACAATCACTCTGTAATAATTTTAACTAACCCTCTTAAAAACTAAACTGAAATCTATGTAAAATATACATCATTGAATTTCACTTTTGGGCCAAAGTAAAATTATTCCAAATATTTTCTTCTTATTTAAATAATAAGTGCTTATCATATTGTTGTATTTTCAGTGTGGAGTCAGCTTGAGATTCTCTCTCTCTCTCCCTCTGACCCTCATGTTGATGTTCT
Organism: Vulpes vulpes; assembly: GCF_048418805.1. Classification (NCBI taxonomy): domain Eukaryota; kingdom Metazoa; phylum Chordata; class Mammalia; order Carnivora; family Canidae; genus Vulpes; species Vulpes vulpes. The sequence goes on from NC_132783.1 coordinate 143,935,911, forward strand.
CCTTTTCTCTGTCATAAATAAATAAATCTTTAAAATACAATTATTTTTAAAAATGTCATTTCATTAACAAAAATTATATTTTGTTAGTAATGAATACAATATGCTCATAATAATTTCATCAAAATAGTATAAATATGAAATATTAATTTAAAACTGTTTCTTCATGCTATCTGCTTATATTCAGTCCAATTCCCATAGGCTCAATGTGATGTTTAAATTTTTATATGCATCCTTCTAAACTTTTTTTGTCTATCTGTTTAATAATGACTATATAAGAAGTAAGCCATATAAAAATATTAAGAACTTTAACACATATAAAAAAAGGCCAACTTTATATTTGAACCAATAAGTGGAGAGCATTCCACATGATCTGTTATGCTTTTAGAAAATAAAAAGAAAAAGGAAAAGAAAAAAGGAGGAAAAAAAGAACAAAAAAGAATGAAAGAATTTATTTAAACCTTAGACCATACTAGAAATTATAATTTTAATATAACCTATATTTAGTTGAATTTAAAAGATAAAAAAAAGGAAATCATACACAACAACAGAGTGTAAGTAACATATAAATTCTCCTGAAGTGCCAGGTTCTGGTGAACAGAGGAAACTGCACTCACGGACTGTAGGACCTCTTCTTCCTAAAGTCACCATGTTCAAGAGGAAAAAATACATAGCTGACCTTCCAAACATAAAAGAACAGATACAGAGAGGCAGACAAAATGAGGAGAAAAAGAAATTTATCCCAAATGAAAGAACAAGAGAAGGCCACAGTCAGAGATCTAAGTGAAACAGATATAAGTAACATGCCTGATAGAAAATTTAAAGCAATGATCACAAGGATACTCACTGGACTTAAGAAGAGTGGAAGACATGAATGAAACCTGTAACCCAGAGATGAGGCATAACGTAGCAGAGATAAAAGACTCACTAAATGAAAGAAGAAATGCACTTGATGGAATGAATGGCAGGATTGAGGAAGCAGAGGAACAAAATTAGTGACCTAGAAGACAGAGTAATGGAAAGTAATCAAGCTAAACAAAAGAGTAAAAAATAATTATGTAAAATGGGAGCAGACATAGGGAATTCAATAACTCCATCAAATGTACTAATATTCACATTATAGGATTGCCAGGAAAAGGAGAGATAGAAAAAGGGGCAGAAAATTTATTTGAAGAAATAATAGCTAAAAACTTCCCTAGACTGGGGAAGAAAACAAATATCCAGATCAAGGAAGCTAAGGGAACTGTCATCAAAATCAATAAAAGCAGATGCATACTAATACATAGTATAATTACATTGGCAAAATATATGATAAAGAAAGAAAAAAAAGACTAGCAAAACAAAAGAAGACAGTAACTTACAAAGGAAAACCCATAAGGCTGGCAAGGGATTTTCCAGAAGAAACTTTGCAAGCTAGAAGGGAGTGATATGATATATTCAAAGTGCTGAATGGAAAAATCTGCAGTCAAGAATACTGTATCCAGGGCATCCCTGGTGGCTCAGTGGTTTAGAGCCACCTTCGGTCCAGGGCCTGATCCTGGAGACCCAGGATTGAGTCCCATGTTGGGCTCCCTGTATGGAGCCTGCACAAGGAGCCTACTTCTCCCTCTGCCTGTGTTGTGTCTCTGCCTCTCTCTCTCTCTCTCTCTCTCTCTCTGTGTCTCTCATGAATAAATAAATAAAATCTTTAAAAAGAAAAAGAATACTCTATCCAGGAAAGTTGTTATTCAGAAGAGAAGAAGATATAAAGAATTTTCCAGACAACCTAAAACTAAATGAGATCATGAACACTAACCAGCCCTGAAAAAAATATTAGAAGAAACTCTTCAAGTGGAAAGGAGAGACCAAAAGTGACAGTATAAAGGTAGGAAACAACCTACCTGTTGCAAAAGTAACAAAAGTGAATATTTCTATAAAAAAATCAGTCAAGGGGATCCCTGGGAGGCTCAGCGGTTTAGCGCTTGCCTTCGGCCCAGGGTGTGATCCTGGAGTCCCGGGATCGAGTCCCACATCGGGCTCCCTGCATGGAGCCTGCTTCTCCCTCTGCCTGTGTCTCTGCCTCTCTCTCTCTCTGTACTCTCATGAATAAAAAAATAAAATCTTAAAAAAAAAATCAGTCAAGAAACTCATAAAATAAGAGAATATAAAATAGAATAACATATACCTGAAATGTAAGGAAGAGAAAAGAATGGTTTCAAACTTAACCATCAATTTAATATAGACTGTCTTATGAAGAAGAAGTTACATACAAAACTAATGGTAACCATATACAAAAAAAAAAAAAAACTAAAGTATATGCAAAGGATAAAGAGAAAGAAAACCAAATATATCACTAATGAAAATCATCAAACCATGAAAGTGAGAAAAACAAGAATCAGAGAAAATCTTCACAAGCAACTACAAAACAAATAATAAAATGAAAATAAATATGTATCTGTCAATATTACGGGTGGATTTCACAGATATATTCAGATCATCCTGTCCTAAAACAGCAGAATACAGATAATTTTCAAGTGCACATGGAACATTCACCAGAATAGATCACATATTAGCTCACAAAACAAACCTCCACAAATTCAAGATCAAAGTCATACCATCTATCTTTTCTGACCACATTACTATGAAACTAGAAAGTAACCATAAGAAAAAAATCAGGAAAGGCCACAAATACATGGAGCTTAAATAACATGCTACTATCAATGAATGAGTCAACCAGGAAATTTAAACAAGAAATAAAATAGTACATGGAAACAAATGAGAATGAAAATACAAGGTGTATGGGGATCCCTGGGTGGCGCAGTGGTTTAGCGCCTGCCTTTGGCCCAGGGCATGATCCTGGAGACCCGGGATCGAGTCCCACGTTGGGCTCCCAGTACATAGAGCCTGCTTCTCCCTCTGCCTGTGTCTCTGCCTCTCTCTCCCTCTCTGTGTGTGTGACTATCATAAATAAATAAAAATTTTAAAAAAAGAAAAGAAAATACAAGACGTAGCAAAAGTAGTTCTAAGGCAAAAGTTTATGGCAATACAGGCCTAACTCAACTAGCAAGAAAAATCACAAGTAAACCCTCTAAACTTATCCCTAAAGGGACTAGAAAAAGAACAACAAATAAAACCCAAAACCAGTAGAAGGAAGGATATAATAAAGTTGAGAGCAGAAATACACGATGCTGAAACAAAACAACAACAAAAAAGGAACAGATGGATGACAGCAGAAGCTGGTTTTTGGAAAAAAAAAAAGAAAAGAAAGAAAAAGAAAAGAAAATCTAATAAAATTGATAAGCCTCTAGCCAGACATATCAAGAAAAGAAGAAAATGGCCTCAAAGTCACAAATAAGAAAGTAAAAATGATAATCAACATCACAGGAAAGCAAAGGATCATGAGAATATTATGAGAAACTATATGCCAACAAATTATACAACCTAGAAGAAATGGGTAAATTCCTCCAAACTATAAATTATCAAAACTGGAAGAGGAAGAAATAGAAAAAATTTGATAAGTAGCAAAAAAATTGAACGAGTAATCAAAAAACTCCCAACAAACAAAATTCCAGGACAAAATGGCTTCACAGGTGAATTCTACCAAACATTAAAGAAGAGTTAACACCTGCTCTTCTCAAGCTGTTCCAAAAAATAGACGAGAAAGGAAACCTTCCAAATTCATTCTACGAGGCCAACACTACCCTGATTCCAAAACTAGATGGAAACACCACTAAAAAAGAGAACTTCAAGCCAATATCACCGATGAACATAACTGCAAAAATCATCAACAAAATACTAGCAAATCTAATTAAATAATCCATTAAAAAAAATTCACCACAATCCGATGGGATTTATTCCTGGGTTACAAGTGTGTTTCAGTATTTTCAAATCAATCAGATGACATATCACATCAATGGAAAAAATAAGAACCATATGATTATCTCAATAGATGCAGAAAAGCCATTTGATGAAAGACAACATCAACTTATGTTAAAAACCCTCAACAGAGTAAGTTTAGAGAGAACATACATCAACATGGTAAAGGTCATATATGAACAACCCACAACTACTATCATCCTCAATGGGGAAAAACGGAGAGCTTTTCTTCTATGGTCAAAAACAAAATAAGCTTGCCCACTCTCACAACTTTTATTCAACATAGTGCTGGAAGTCCTAGCCACAGCAATCAGACAACAAAAAGAAAGAGAAAGGCATTCAAATTGGTAAGGAAGAAGCAAAAGTTTCACTATTTGCAGATGACATGACACTATATATAGAAAATATATGGGGGTTCTGGAAAGTGGTGTGGGGGTTCTCTTAATAAGTTAAAAATAGATCTGCACTATGCCCCCAGAAAATTTGGTATTTAACCACAGAATACAAAAATTCTGATTCAAAGAGAAACATGTACCCTAATGTTGATAAAAGTATTATCCACAATAGCCAGATTATGGAAATAGCCAAAGTGTCCACTGGCTGCTGAATGGATAAAGAAGATGTGAGGCGTGTGTGTGTGTGTGCACGTGCATGCACACGCACAATGGAATATTACTCAGTCACAAAAAGGAATGAAACGTTGCCATTTGCAACGAACGACATGGATGGAGCTAGAGTATCATGCTAAGCAAAATAAGTCACTCCCAGAAAGACAAATACCGTAAAATTTCACTCATATGTAGAATTTAAGAAACAAAGCAAAAGGGAAAAAAAAGAGAAGGGGGGGGGGCAAATTACAAAATTACCAGAGGGGAGGTGCATGGAGGTTTGAGTGAAATAGGCGATGGGGATTGAGTAGTGCACTGGTGATGAGCACCGGGTGACGTCTGGAAGTGCCGAGTCACTATATTGTACAGCTGAAACTAATATAACATCGTGTGTTAAGTAACTGGAATTGAAATAAAAGCTTAAAATAGAAAAAGAAATAAAATGGAAGAGAGGAAAGGACACTGAATACTTAAAATGTTATTTGCGTAAAGGTTTACTCCCAAGGGATACTTATTTCAGATATCTCAAAATTTGAGGAAAAATTGTGAAAAATATTGAGAGGTTGGATATTTTAATTGTCTCCCCCAGAGATGGTGGACTCTCCAAAGTCTTGGACTTTATTTCCACACCCTAAACCAGGTTACTAATGTACATAATATTTGCATTTTCACATAAGGTTCATTACATGGAGGTTAGATCTTTATTTGATTTGGATTCTTACAATCCCTCTCTTTATCCCTGACTTGACTGACTTAATTGTCAAAAAGTTGGTGTGGTGTGTCTTCTTGTCTCTCTGCTCGTTTTCTTTTCCCAGGGGGCCAGCTGGTGGTTTGTTTCCTCTTTTTACCTTGATATGGAAAGTAACAGTCTCTAATTTTCATGCTTAAATGACAACTTATAAGAATAAATAGGTCTTTAGTTAACTTTACCTTTTATTTCCTTTGAACCCATAACTGCTGTGCTATTAGCTTTCGTCGCCAAACACTTCCATGGGCAAGCCTGGGTTTCCTCCGTGTGCACAACCTTCTTTTCTTCCCTGTGTGCGAGGCAATACTTAGTCCTCTACTTTCCATGACATAATCGGGCTATTTCTTGGGACAGATTGTCCTTCGGTTGTTGTTTCTGGAACACCATGTATTCTATTGTTCTGCAGATATATTTAAAATTTTATTTCTGGGAAAATTTCATCCATTTTTGTTGAGTGTTTTTTGTTAATTCTATTAGGGTTTTCTACATCACAGATGACAGTAATTCTATTGGAACATCTTTGTTCTCTTCATCTATTGTGATTCATCTAATTGCTTTGATCTCAGTCTTTTTCCTCTGCATTCACATCATTTTAATAGGCCTTTTCTCCACTGTGTCAGCAATTCCTTTGCGACTGCATCTGCTCTGTTCTGTGCTATTTAGCGTACATTTGTTTTTCGGCACTTACTGTAATCTCGTTTCTCAATTTGTTTCCACAGCTCTCTGATCCCCATCTCATCTTCCTGGGTTGTAGTACCATCGGGTCTTTACACTTTTGTTTCATAAATTAATGCTTTTGGTAAGTACTTACCAGTCACTTGTGGAGCATTTTCATCTATTCACTTGATGATTCAGTCGTGGCTAAGACAGTCCCTTATCTTTTGCAAATTGCGTTCTTTAATTTGCTCATTTTAGTGTTTACATTTGTTGTCAAACCTCTTCCCTTCATTTGCTAGCATGATATTTTTCTAGAATCTGGCATAATTATCCTTTTCTTCCCACTCCATCACCTAAATTTGGCTTTCCCCTCCTCTGAAAATATTCCTAGTTGACTTCTGTTGTTAAGTGTGTGTGTCAGGGAAAGTGGATGGCACAGCTCTGTGTAGGCTTCTTTGACAGAACTGGTTCCTAATGCACCATATAATATTTGAAAATAGTATTATAGTATTTAAAATAGTATTTTCAAATTATTAATGTCACAGAAATGACACGGTTGTCTTGCTCGCATGTGCAAGGCTGCTAGGGAGTCCACATCTATTCCGAGTTCTCAGGGGATGCCAGTGTGCCTAGTCTGATAATCCTCCTTTGAGTGGCAGAGATCTAAAAGGATTCACCACAGTAGAAAAAAGCAAAATCACATTGCATTAGTGAGATATCTTAGTAACTCAATGTACTGCACAATTGATTGAAGATTCCCACAGTTTGTGCCTTTTTTTTTTTTTTTAAGAGAGAGAGAGCACGAGTAGGGAGGACACAGAGGGAAAGGGAGAGAGAGAGAATCTTAAGCAGGATCCACACCCAGTGTGGGCCCGACCAGGGGGCGGGACACGGGGGGATCAGGAGGGCTCCATCTCATGCCCCTGAGATCATGACCTGAGCCCAGATCATGACCTGAGCTGAAGTCGAAATCAAGAATCAGAAGCTTAACCTACTAAGCCACGCTGGTGCCCCTGGAGTTTGTGTTTTATCAGAAAACGTCAGCCCTGTGCAGCATCTTTGCCAGTGCATCTCATTTACAGATGTTTCATTCTCTGCTGGCCAGAAATGGAAAAGACAAAAATACCCTCTGTGGCAACTCCTGGAAAATTGGTGTCATCTGTGAGAATTCTCAAGATTAAGACAAGCCTGCACTATCTCATTTGGGGGCAGAGCCAGGGAAGGACAAGGTTAGGAATTCCTTAGTTTCATGTCTCATCTTGATATCCTTCTTGTAAAGTAAAAATATGGTATTGTGACATTCTCTTTGTTTGCTAGATTTTATTTTTATTTATTTATTTTTTTTTGTTTCCTAGATTTTAAATCCTAAATTCTACATTATTGATTTTGTCAGTTAGATAATCTTATCAAGGACTAGGGACCAAATTTCAGTGAATATACTCTAATTTAAATTGTCATTTGAGGGATCCCTGGGTGGCGCAGCGGTTTGGCGCCTGCCTTTGGCCCAGGGCGCGATCCTGGAGACCCGGGATCGAGTCCCATATCAGGCTCCCGGTGCATGGAGCCTGCTTCTCCCTCTGCCTGTGTCTCTGCCTCTCTCTCTTTCTCTCTCTCTGTGTGTGACTATCATAAATAAATAAATAAAAAATTAAAAAAAAATAAATAAATTGTCATTTGAAAATTAAAATTAATCTTAAATGTTTTTTTAATGGATTCATTTGCTCATGAATGCATATGCAGTTGAACATTTAAATAGCACCATAAAATGTACATTTTTTTTAATTTAAGAGTTCTTCACAATCTTTCTAGAATAATATATATAGATACACTTTATTCTTTCTAATGGTTTAGTAGTTCTCCACTTGTTGATGCTACTATACCTTTGATGGTCATTTAAGTCATTTTAATTTTTAATAAATGCAAAACTAATCATTTTATATATTTTTCATAAACATTCAATGATTTTTAAGGAATATATCCCTAGAAGTGAAAACCTTAGCCAAATATAAACACATTGTAATAACCATTACAATGCATAACCATTATGCAATTACTTTATAATAATGTTCTTCTAATTTTCATTTTTCAGCATAAATGAGTGACTATCCATTTTTCACACCTTTTTCAGAATTATATATTATCCATCTTTATCTTTTGATGATGTAATGGGTGAAAAATGATATCTTCTGCTTTAGTTTACTTTTAATCAATTTGTATAGGATTTAAAATAATTTCATATGTTCATTGAAGATTTGTATTTTTATTTTAAAACCTATCTCTTCATAATATTTTATTAATATTATTTATTTTTATTTTACTTATTGATTTTTAGGAGATAATTTAAATCTTAAAATAGTAAACATTTACTCTTTTCTATGCATTGAGTTTAGTTTTATCAAATATACTTAAATGATACATCAGAATTCAATGTCATCAAATAAGAAGCCTAATCTTAAGAATCAACTAGAAGTGTTTTAAAAACATGTTGGGAGCACCTGGGTGGCTCAGGGGTTGAGCATCTGCCTTTGGCTCAGGGCATGATCCTGGGGTCCTGAGATCGAGTCCCACATCGGGCTCCCCGCAGAGAGACTGCTTCTCCTTCTGCCTGTGTCTCTGCCCCCCTCTCTCTCTCTCTCTCATGAATAAATAAATAAAATCTTTAAAAGAAGCATGTTACTTCTTTCTCATAATATTATATATAAGATCACCTGATTACAACACTCAGTATAGGCTACTGTAAGTTGAGCTCCATAGACTGATATACTAAGTATGGTGACATTTTCATCATCTTATAGAATTCACATTGATGAGTAATGAATTAGAAGCACTTCATGCAAAATTAAAAAAACATCCTTTAAATGTTTTGTTTAAAGTAATTCTTAAGCAGATGTGTTGAGATTTGCAAGGCATCCCTGAAGCTTAAGCATGTCTTGTGTTATACAAGCAGACACTGACCATTTGCAATAGAACCAAATACAAGAGAAACAAGAGATTCTTTTTCTTTTTCTAGTATTTTTCTTTTCACAGATGAAGGACATTTGTAACTATTCTTTCATGCTAGATTTTAAAATCTCAACAAGATCATCACATATAAGCTGAAGCGAATGGGAAGAAGAGATACACAAGAGGAAATTTTTCATTTAAAACTCCCTTATTTTCATTCTACAATCACTACTCTTTGTAAAGTAGAAGGTGAAGGGAGAATAGCTATGTGTTTTACTAAAGATACAGGGAGAATGGATATGGAAATATCAAAGGACATATTCCAAAGCAGATTCCAACCCTCACAAGATTTTCTCTTCGATTTAAAGAAATAGAAGGAATTCATTGCTCCATGAAAAAGTATGCATTCTACACTAACAATAAATTCCAATAAAATAATAATTCCTGATAAAAACATCAATCCATATTACTACTCAGTTGTGTGTCCCACTGGAAAAAAAAAATTTAGTAACATGGCCTTCAATTGAATTAGTTTCACAAAGAAACCTAGAAGCCTTAGTAGATAATCCCATAAAATAATAGATAAAAATTCCCTGAAAATGACTTTGTAGTTTGTAATCTTGTTACTCAGTTACCCATTGTATCTCTGCTTCAGTCCCATCCTTTATGCTCTGCTCTGAGATGCTGGGACTGTTTCCTGGCAAGCTCCATTTCTCATTCCCTATTCCCATCCAAGTATTGATAGAAGGTGCTAAAGAGAAGGATGAAGAAGGAAGAGACAAAATTACCTGTTCTTCTTTTTTTTTTTTAATTATTTGTCCTCCTTTTTTTTTTTTTTTTTCTGGTCTGCATTGCCCCAAAAGAGAGAGTTGGTTCCGGTCTGCAGTTTCTTTTGCCCATCCAAGAATCAGCCTCATCACCCTTCATTATAGGCACCACCAACAGCCGAGGTGTTCTGCAGAGATCTGAGCACCAACCTCCTCCCACTGTGAGGGGCCTCTGGTGGGACTCAAGCTTCTTCTATTACCACCTCTTCTACCATTTCTGTTTGCTTCTGTTATAGTCTCAAGCTTAGCTCAGGTCTTGTTCATTGAATTCTCCAGATTCTGTAAGACCATTGTGTTCTATGAAATATCTTCCCCCTCCCCCAGTAAAGGACCTCGGATGATGTCTCTTCTGCATCATGGCTGCTACTGAATCTTCATCATGAAGGTGGGACAGGACTGATTCAGCAGCACATTTTCACAGACACACAGAGACCAGATGAGAGCTCCTGCTAGCTATTTATCGAGATTTCTTCACTAATCCTGAATCTTGCTTTATCTAAAGTAGTTGGGCCTCAACAATCAGCCAGAGTTTAAGGTGAGTTTAAGTCTCATACTACACATGGGATTCAAGGCAAACCGCCTGCTCTAAATTAAAAAAAAAAATTATCAATGTTGGGACCCCTGAGTGGCTCAGTGGTTGAGCATCTGCCTCTGGCTCAGGTTGTGACCCCAGGGTCAAGGGATCAGGCACGACACAGGGCTCCCCACATGGAGCCTGTTTCTCCCTCTGCCTGTGTCTCTGCCTCTCTCTGTATGTCTCTCATAAGTAAGTACATAAATAAATAAATAAATAAATAAATAAATAAATAAATAAATAAATATCTTTAAAAAAATTATCACTGATTTCTTGACTTCACAATCACGATATGAATTGTTGACTTTTTTCATCCCAAAATAACATAAAACACTGAAAAAACAATGCAGTATAAAAATCCTTGTTTAACACTTAGAACTGACCATTTTTAACACAGGAAGCTGCTGTCATTTGTCAGGAAGTGACTGTCTGTGATCTCTCTACCCCCTCAGATTATCTTTTCAACAACCCATATATAGCAAATATTCTCGAAAGTTAGGGATATAGTCTATCCCTCCCGACAGAGCATATTTCTTTCCTGACTAGTGTCATAAACAGAGAGAATGTCTTTCTCCTCAGAGATATTCTCTGATAATAAAATCTCCTTCCCCTTCCTAAAGGAGATTGGCTTTCAGCACAGAGAAATGCCTTTCTGGTAGGGAAGATGGGCAGTTTTGCTCACAGTCCTCTATAAAATCAAGGTTTTATAAGCTCAGTGTTTCTTGAATGTGGCACAAACAGAGTGTATGCAGTGTTCATCTGAGCCCCCTTCATGTCAGTCCCATGGAACTCAGAGCATTGGATGCAAACATGAAGCTCACGTTGCCTACAATGAGTGAGTAATAAACTAAGTCCATATGGGTTCACTGTCTCCTTAATGAATTTATGAAAGACTGGCCGGCCAACCTCACTTTTCTAATTGCTGCATGTGTTTAATATATATACGTATAAGCACCTTACATATATATATGCATGTGTATAATTCCTATATGCATATGTAAATTTTATATAAGCACCTTAACATTTGTATCTATCTCTATAGCTCTCCATTTTTAACCAAAACAAAATACACTTGACATATCTTTCATAAAATAATACTAAAATATATATATTACTCAACCTGAAAATAATTATTATATCATGACTATTTAAAGATAATTCTAATGTTTTATTTCTTTTAGGTTTGTTTTTTTTTTGTTGTTTTGCTTTTTTTTTTTTTTAGTAGTATCCTTATCACTTTCACTCACAAGAATTTTCATTTTTTTTATTTTTTATTTTTCACAAGAATTTTTAAAAGAAGGAGACAATCCACTGGGATACAGTTGAGGATGAGATTTTATATGATAATGACCTTCCTTTGACTTGATCCACATTTAGACATGTAAGGATGTTTTTGGAGGATAGAGGATATTCTAGAATGTTGGGTGTGAACTTTGTTATGCATATTAGTGTCCTCTGATAATTCTCTCCCTCCTTTGAGAAGATCCTTATATTTTTATATTCCACAGTCACTGAAGTACAGTTCCAGTAGTGCTGTTGTGTGTCTTTGTTGTGTTGGCAGATTTATGTATCTTTAGAATCTTCCTTGGTTTACCAAGGTCTATTTTCACTATCAATCTGAAATAATTGTCAGAATTAACAAAATGTTTGCAAATTTCCACCGTACTTATATTTTTCAGTGTATTCCTCTTGATTTGTATTTTTCTATCTTATACTCTCTCAACATATTTTTCATTTCTAATTTTTCAACTTACCTCTTTTATAACATTCTTTTGCATGATCTTAGTGACATCAACTCTTAGTCTTAGTACATAAAATTTATTTATTAGCCTAATTTCAGTTTTTGGTACATTTAGACTAATGTCTGACTCCTAGAAATCTCCCTTTCTATTGGGGTAGACTCTGTTGTATTATTATCTTTAAGTCACAGGAAGAAAGAAGAGAGAGCCCTCAAATATGCTGTTTTGTCTATCCTGGCATTAAATTTCCTAGTCTGAGATTCTTTGCCTATTACTCTAAGTATCATTCATGCTTGGCTGTACAATACTGCCAGTTCTTTATATCTGTACATTGTATGTTGCAAATGCAAAGTAAATCATCGTGTGCTGTTCGGCTTAGTATGGACACCCGCTACCGTGGCAAATGCACTCAGTTTCTAAAAATAGTTATTTTCTGCTTCTTCCATTTCTATAGATTCTCCTTCTCTGCCAACACATCTTAACTAATTCCTTGCAGTGGATCTTTGTACAATCTATGGATTGATGTGTTTTTATAGCATGCTTACTTTTATCTTATTTTATTTTTAATTTTTTTTGCATACTTACGGGCATACTTCTGCCCTAATTGACGGCCAGGGAGATGAAAGAAATAGATTGTCTAAAATAAAAACCATTCACATATACACTCGACTTTACACTGATACATATTTCAACATGTTTTATTCTTTTTTTCTTCCTTGAATCTCATTTTTATAATCTAAGAATTTTTAGTATTGACTGAGTTGATATTAAGTGATTTTGCATGTAGCTATTATATATGTTTTTTTCTTTCTAATTTTTTTTCTAGCCTCACTTATTTGTTCTATAACTATTACTTTAAAGCTGTGCAGTTCTCAATCTCTTTTTGACTATCTTCTACAATTTCAAGCTAAGCTATGGATGCCAGGTATCTGTTCTTATCCAAAGACTGTTATGGTGAGTATTCATCTACAGAAAATTGTTATGTTTTCTCTGCAGTAACATTTTTAGAAAGTCAAAATTATAGTATTTTTTTAAAAGCAGTTTACTTGATTTTCTGTAGTAGAATTGAGAAATTTCAACCAAATCTGAGCCAGCTAAGTCAAGAAGTACATGCATCCCTAAAATAAAAAATACCAACACTAGAGAATCAATGAGTAGAAACAAATATATTGTTTTAAAAGTCAGAGATTAGAAATTTGATTTAAAATATGAAACGTCGGGACACCTGCACCCCGATGTTTCTATCAGCAATGGCCACAATAGCCAAACTGTGGAAGGAGCCTCGGTGTCCATCGAAAGATGATGGATAAAGAAGATGTGGTTTATGTATACAATGGAATATTACTCAGCAATTAGAAACGACAAATACCCACCATTTGCTTCAACGTGGATGGAACTGGAGGGTATTATGCTGAGTGAAATAAGTCAATCGGAGAAGGACAAACAGTGTATGTTCTCATTCATTTGGGGAATATGAATAATAGTGAAAGGGAATATAAAGGAAGGGAAAAGAAATGTTGGGAAATATCAGGAAGGGAGACAGAACATAAAGACTCCTAACTCTGGGAAACGAACTAGGGGTGGTGGAAGGGGAGGAGGGCGGGTGTTGGAGGGGAATGGGTGACGGGCACTGAGGTGGACACTTGACAGGATGAGCACTGGGTGTTTTTCTGTATGCTGGTAAATTGAACACCAATAAAAATTAATTAAAAAAATATTTAAATATAGACATACAGAAATTAATCCACAAATGTTTCAAAGAATAGAACCTTCAACAAAATGATAAAACCCTGAAGTTGTGAGAAAAATTTTGAGACTCACCTGAGAAAGTACCATGTTTAAAGGGTTGAAAGAAATAATAAAAAGCCTCATCAAAGAATAAAGAACCTTAATGCATTTTCTTTATATATCCATAAAAATGACAGGAAATATAAAATTTTAAATAAGATATGAAAATCAAAAAGCTGTTTACATTATAAAAATGCCTATAAAACATTTTAACAAAATATTTTCAGGAATGAGTTCTACATTCATTTTAAGGGACAAGTAAAAGAAATATCTTTGGAAATACTAGTAAGATCTTTTAGGGTAATAGTAAAATCTTGGACAGAGGCCAGTTGTGCCAACTTCATTTGCTAGGAATGTTTTCCAAAAACTTCTATAGATCATAATATCTCTAAACAACTTATGGTAATCTAAACAATTTTCAGTAAAACTTAAAGATCTGTATTATTAGCTGGTTTAAATAACTGATAAGTGAAAAATTGTTTCTTTGACCTTCACTTTAAATTTCTTCAAATAATGTGTTGTACTGCAGCAATTTCTGATTGTGTCTGTAGGTGCTGGTAGCACTCCTGATACTGACCTTTGGAAATTATTGAAAAATAAAGCAAAATAAATCTTCCTCCTGGAAATTCTAAACAGTCTTTTATTTTCAAGTGACCTTATCCAATGTTTGATCCTCTCACCTTGCCTGTGACCAGAAGTCAGGGCTTCCCACTCAGCAGAAAACAGATCATTTATTTTCTTAGCAGGAGATCTCCCCCATGTTATTAATGATTCATATAGGTCATATTTACAAGGGGCAAGTGTTTCCAAGTTTGCTGTGCCCTAAAGCAGCAACTTCCATTTTATATAAATATATTACTAGAACTTCTTATTTAAAATAATCAAGAGCAATAATTTAAGTTTCTATTTACTGGATGGCCATGGAGTGAAGGGAGAAAACAAAACAAAACAAAAAAGAAACAGAATCCTGAAAACAATGTGTAGGTAGGGGTCATATATCCATGAAGCTCTCACAGAAAATCAGGGAAGAGGTTTTTTTTTCAGCCTTCTTGATTTATAATCCACAAATACAATTGTCAGGTGTATAAGGTACACATTATGATGGTTCGATCATAATAAACATCATGAAAGTCTTTCCACTATTGAATTGATTAACATGTCTGTCACTTCATATATTTACTTTTTAGGTTGTTTTGTGTGTGTGCGTGAGGGAGAACACTGAGGTTCTACACTATTAACAAATTTCAGCTCTGCAATACAGCATTAACTATACTCACCATGTTATGCATTAGACCCACAGACCTTTTTTATCTCATAACTGAAAGTTTGGACCCTTTTATCAACATTTCCTGTCTTCACTTTTCCCCATCAACTCCCTGATAACTGTTTTTATAGTTACTAGGAGTCTGACTTCCTTACACACCTACTTACTTATTTACCACAAATGAGCGACACCATGCAGTATCTGTCTTTGTTTGGCTTATTTCACTTAGTATAATGCCCTCCAGGTTCATCCATATTGTTAATAATGATGGGACTTCTTTCATTTTTAAGGCTGAATAATATTCCATTATATCTATACCTATATCTATATCTATATCACATCCTCTTGACCCATTCATTCATTGGAGACACTGAGTTTGCTTCCATACTTTGGCTATTGTGAATTAATCTTGTAACAAATATAGGAATCCAAATATCTCTTTAAAATAGCATTATTAGTTAATTTATTTAGGATACATACTTCAAGAGGAATTGTTGGGACATATTGTAGTTCTAATTTAATTTCGAGTAAACTCCAAACTGTTCTGCATGGTGGCTGTACAAGTTTACATTCCCACTGACAAGGGCCCCTTTTTGCTGCATTTTTTCAACATTGGTTACCTCTTCTTTTTTGATGGTATCCATTCTAAGAGGTGTGGGGTGATCGCTCATCGTGGTTGTAGTTTGCATTTCCCTTGATGAGTAGTAATGTTGAGCACGTTTTATGCATCTGTGGCCACTTGAAAGTCTTCTTTGGAAAAAAAATGTGTATATTCTGTTCTTTTTCCTATTTTTAAGTTAGGTTTTTGTGTTTTTTTTGTTTTGTTTTGTTTTTGTTTTTGCTATTGAGCTATAGGAGTTATTTTTATATTTTGAACATTAACCCTAATCAGATATCTGGTTTGCAACTATTATCTTCCGTTACATAGGTGTTCTTGTCATTTTGTTGATGGTTTCCTTTGCTGAGAAGATTTTAGTTTGAGGTAGTCCCATGTGTTTTGTTTTCTTGCCTTTGGTGTCAAGTCCAGATAAATTATTGCCAAGAGTGATACAAGAAGCTTTTCCTGTTTTATTCTAGGAGTTTTAGTGTTTTAATTCTTACATTCAAGTTTTTGCTGATTTGTGTGTGTGTGTGTGTGTGTGCGTGTGTGTGTGTGTGTGTGTGAAAAATGGTGAAAGATAGAGCTTGGATTTCATTCTTCTGCATGTAACTGTCCAGTTTTTCCAGCACCATGCATCGAAGAGACTGTCTTTTTTTCCATTTTATATTCTTGGCTTTTTTATTGTGAATCCATTGACCATAAAAACATGAGTGCACTTCCGACCTCTCCATTCTGGTCCATTGGTCCATGTCTGTTTTTATGCTGTTACCATATTGCTTTGATTACTATTGTTTTGTAAACTAATTTGAGATCAGGAAGTATTATGCCTCCAGCTTTGTTCTTTCTCAAAATTACTTTGGATAGTTGAGGCCTTTTGCAATCCCATAAAGATTTTAGGATTGTTTTATTCTATTTCTGTGAAAAATATCATGGGATTTTGATAGAGACTGTATTGAATCTGTAGATCTCTTTGGGTAGTACAGATGGTCATTTTAATAAGTCTATTAAGTACAGGCTACCTTTCCATTTCTCTGTATCTCCTTTGATGGCTTTCATACAACGTCTTCTAGTTTTCAGTGCATAGGCTTTTCACATCCTTGGATAAATATATTCCAAAGTACTTTATTATTTTTAATGCTACTGTAAATGGAAGTTTTAAAAATTTATCTTTATGATAGTGTATTTTCACCATATAGGAACACAGCTGATTTTTATCTATTGATTTTAACTTTGCTAAATATATTGATCAGTTCTAACAGGTGTTTTGTTTTTCCTTTTTTTTTTTTTGTGAGGTCTTTAGAGTATTGTATTTATAATATGTCATCTGCAAATAGAAACAATTTTACTCCTTCTTTTCCAATTTGGATGCTTTTAATTACTTTGTCTTCATAATGGCTCTGACCATAGCAAAAATGTGGTCACAGACATGTGGACAAGCTTCTTCTAGGGAAATGCTAGTAACTAGAGGGAGATGCCAGTTTCCTGGTTCCTTCCTGAGGAGGATTCTGCTAGTCCTTAGATGTACACTAAGTTAGAATCAGGGCCTTCAGTCAGCAGCTTTCAGAGGATGTAGTTGGGCCCCTTTTGGGACAAGCTGGGGTGACAGGTGGGCTTCTGCACTGAGCCCTGGGAGGACAGCTGTGGCGAATGCTCATGTACTTGTTAACAACTGCTTCTCTGCTTAGAATCGTTCTGTTGCTGTGGACAAAGCCTTGTTGGCTTTCAGAGCTAAAAATAGGGGTGTTAAGTGTAGACATCAAATCCTTCACTTTTCAGGGAAAAGTTAGAAGTTGGGAGTTTTCACACGATTGTATGGAGTTTTGCTGTGGTGAGGTTTGTGGTGAGGATGTGTCTCAGACTTTTCCAGCTCATTTTGATGTGGCTCTTTTCTCATGTACCCAATCTATAGGAATCACTCAGCTCGTTTCTGGATTTCTTTCACAGATGATTGCTCTGTGAATAGCATATCTTCTGTGCTCTGCGGGAGGAGGCGAGTTCAGGACCACCTATATTGCCATCTTGGTCCATCCCCTCAATATAACTCAGGGAAGATTTTTAACATGCTTGCCTAGTCAGATTTAGGGTGCAAAGTTCATATCAAGCATCACAAAGAACAACATGACTTCACACTTCACTAATTTCTTAGTTTTTTTCTTTAATTTTTATCATTTCCTCCCTTTCTTGCAAGTCAAAAACATTTACTTCAACCACTAATATGTATATTTTCAGACTTTTCATTATTGATTAGACACTAGTCTTACTTCATATACACATTACTTATAAGATTATTTTCCCATTGCACACTTTCTCATTTTCAAAATTTGTTTTCAAAAACATTTAGAAATGTTTTAAATTTCTTTCACATTCTCTAACTTCTGCCTAAGCTAAGTAAATTCCACAGTCAAGTTTGAATGTGTCAACAGGTATTGTGGCACTCACTGAATTCTACACAAGTTAAAAATATGGATTTTAATCATTCTTCTTATTCCAAATTCCTGAGAATTCTAAGCAATGCTGTATTATCAATTCTTGTATCTGTAGATTTCATGTTGTTGCATTTATTTGGGGAATGTTGGGTCTCAAAACTGTCTTTGCTAAGTAAACCATAGATGTATCTATGGTTTTAGCATACAGTGACAAATTACTTTTAGTAAAGACTACAAGTGATTATATTTGTCCAAGTTTCCACTGACCAGGCAAATCTAGACCATTGGTTTTTTGTTTCACTTTGTTCTGTTTTTTAGGAGGTAGCCTTTCTAAGGCTCACATATATACTCTAATCCTCATCGTTTTGCTCATATTTGGCTACAGCAGACTCCTAACTAATAGGAATTGTGCCTGAAAGAATATTTAACTACTACTATTGCTAGCTATTTTCTGGTTTTGGGTTTGCTATTCCTGCATCTCCCACCTTTGTCAGCCCAACATCTATAAATGTCTTATATCAAACATTTTATCATAACAGATGATAGTATTCTACACATTTTTCTGTTCACAGAATTTTTGTTATAGGAAAATGACTAATTCTATGGAAAAATGCTCACGGGATCCATTGAATTTGTTGTGTACTCTGTCATAGAGAAGCAGTGGCTTTTACAGTATATAAAAATAGCCTCTAGAAAATTGAAGATAATACCTTATAAGTTTGGGTGCTATCCAACAAGATGCAATGTATGTTCCTAACCAATAACAAATATGATGTCTTTCACAGTAGCTGTAATATATACACCTGGGGATTAATAAGCAATAAATCAATGTTGAAAGAAATTTTTTAGTTCTGAACAAAGTGCAGTATTAAATCATATGTTCAGGGAAAAAAAAAGCATTCAAAATAGTTAAGTTGCATGAGTAAGCCTGCAAATATTGTTAGTGCTTTAAAACGTTTATAGGATCTGCTTGATTAATTGTAGATGCTACAGTTTAAAAAATACTTAAAGTAATATATTCTATTTACTGATTTTAAAAGTAATCTGTTGATTGAGAAAGCTGAGACTAAACGGGAATTACATAGAGTAAAACAAAATACTCAGTACAGATGCAGTTGTATAATATACAATGATTAAGTGTATATAGTCTCACACTAAATATGCTTTAAGTGAGAGGCCCTTGGTCAGTTAAACACTACATTGTTAATGTATTCTGATATCATAAGAACTTTTGAAACATTTCATATACCTATAATATTTCAATATATAAATATAACCACTTTTTCATTTTTTGACATTTATATTATTCACGCATTTACACTGTTATAAACAACATTTTGTTGCCTATAACTGTGTAGCTGACAATTTAAAAGTTGTTGTCTTGAGAAAAATCAATTAATTGAAACAATGGAGATACTCGACACAAAAGTACCCATATACTTTTTCAGCTAATTTTGTGTTGTTATTGTTGTTATGCAAATATTTTAGACACTCAGTCTAAGCTAATTTAATTCATGATCCTATATGTGATGTGTATTTCAAATGAGAAGACATAAGCTGCAACCTCTCACACCACAGAACAACCAATTTATAGCATGTTAGTCTAATAATTAATCTATTTTATCACCTAATCCTTTTGTAAACAATATTGCTTCTGTCATAATCCATTAACTCAAATTGTTCTTCTTAAGAGGATGGTAGATATTATTATTTTGTTAATGAACAGATTGTCACAGCAATAAGACCTCTTATCTTAGGCTATTAATTAAGAAGACCACTTTTTCTTTCCTTAAAAATATCTTCATAGACAAAGATTTTTTTTAAATGGATGTGATATGCTCAAAATTGCATTGAAATGTTCTCTCTGTACATATATTCTGACCAGTAAACATATGTGAAGAACATCCTGACATGTTAACTATTGCTGTTAGCAGATCATTAGAGAATGTAATCATGGAGGCAGAACTTGCAAGGATATGTGGTGATGTTCAAGTCTATATAAACTCAATTACTGACTGTAACTGAGCAGCTGCCTAGGGCTTGATGACTCTATCTAATATTTGAGAATGACTGTGTAAAGGACAAATCAAGTCTCCATTCTCTTAGCATCCCCAAGTATTAAATCTCTCTATTAGATCATCTAAAGGAAAAACACCTGCACAAATAATTTCATTCTCCAGAAAAATGTCTTCACTGGATTTCAATTTAACTTTGTTCCCTCAGCCATTATTGAGTCCATGTGAGAGTCAGTCATTTTTAACAGTATATCTGTGTCAATTTAAGAACTAAATTTGAGGATAATACTGAGTATGTCATCCAATAGCCATTACATAAAACTCACAGTCCCATTAATGTTTCTTTGAGTTAAGACTCAGGGAAAAATTGTGTGCTTTATTTTGTCAGATCACGAAAATTGCTCATAGCTATATGATGTTCCATGGTTTACAAAGTGTATTCAAAACACATTCTCATTTATCTCCACTAAAACCTAATGAGGTAGAAAGGTCAGATATAATTGCCCCAATTTACATAAAAACAAAACACAAGCAAATAAAAAAAATGAGACACATAGAGTTAATGTGACTTTCCCTGTTACAAGTATGTGAATTAGAACTAGATTTCAAATAATTTATCAAGCTAGATTTCCACTTTCAGGTATATTTTATATATTTTTTTAATGATGCGGTAAAGCAAAGAAAATTTACTACCGAAATTAAAGTTAACATTACAAATAGTTAAATGTGTATCTTCTACATATAATTTATTTGCTACATTTTTAAAATCAACCATTAAATTTCAAGTTACTTTAAATTATTAGATATTCAATATGTTTATAAACATATTAGATGAAGAGATCTAATCAAAGAAAAAAAAAGACTAAAAAGTATGCGAATATGTGTATCATAGCTTAAGTTAACCAACACTTAAGTGCCTATTAGTGGTAATCACTTCTTATGAAACCCCCTTGGTTTCTTCCCAATTACAAATGGAAGAATACGAGTAAAATGTAGTTGGACAAAGCATATTTTTGGAATTGAACTAGAAAGAGTAAACAAAAATTGTCCTCTGAAACATGTAACAAGGCTTTCCACACTGCCTTGAAGGCAAATATCAACCTTGAATGTGATTACAAATTTTATAAATATCACACCTTGAGTGTCTCCTTCAAATTCACTGAATATATAATTCATAATATATTATAATATATAAATATATAAACTCAGTGGTTCATTAGATATATAAATTACAACATCTTACCTGGAGAATGTAGCTTAGGGTATTTGGAAGGTCCTAAGTAACAAGTCCTCAGTGGCTGGAACTTAGGTCCTACCTAAGTTCCTCAGTGCTTCTTATTATCTAAGAAATCAGTAAACTGTGCTCTGAGTGATGGTGAGCACAGTGAAGGACAGTCAAACATTACAAGTGTGAGCAGCCAGTTTGCTTGCCTCCTTTCTAGGGTTTCTTTCCAGCCACAAGACAAATGACTAGATAAAGCAAAAACAAACACACTCACAAATATATACAGTCACATGAATTATTACGAACACTGAATCTTACTACCCCTGCAAGAGAATGCAAGAGGACATCAGTAGCCAACAGTTCTCTTTCTTTCCCCTCAAATATATAGACTTATTTCACATTAATAGACAGATCATAGCTAGATAAATATATAAATAAATGCATGTATAGAAAATCCTTTTTTCTCTAAACTATTCTTAGAGACAAAAATCCTTCTAAACATATAACATATCTTCCTATTATCCCTCAAGTAGAACTAAAAATATCACATTTGATCCTCCCACCTCCCAACCCTGTGAACATTTCTTTCTTTTACATATGGTTTTTCTTAAAAGGACTTTAACCTTAACCATAAGGGTGACATCTTATCTCCATAGCAACAGGAGGTAGAGTATTTGCAGCATAGGTCTGACCTAATACATAATCCTACTTTATCTGATTCCCACCACTATTTTGGTAACAAGTAGTGTTATTGGGCGGGGAGGGGGTGGGGGGGGTGGGGGGGGATGGTGAGGGAGCATAAGGTTATACTTTCCTCCCCTAAATGCTTTTTTCCTCTCATGGAATTTTTTTTTCCTTTCTTGGAGAGTTTCACCTGAATTTACAGATTTAATTTTATTTTTAATTCTTAAACTTGGTGGTTTTTTTTCCCCCTGCTGCACTATTGCTTTCTCATCTAAGCAATACTTTGAACTCCACAAATGCAAAGGCAAGGGCTGTGAAACAGAGCAGGAAATGGAGTGCTGTGGGGGTGCCAAGAAAATGGAAAACTCTTTGCCTTGGCCTCACTCAGACAAACTTTGTGTTACTAGATGGTGAAATTATTAAATCCCCTAGCGTGGTGCTTAGAACCCGGACATAAACTAGTTCTGTTTCATTATCCCTGTCTAGTATTTCTAGTTGCTCTTAGTCAAAAGCAAAGCTGTGAGATGATGGCTGGGTGCTAACGGAAGCATGAAGACTTTTTACTAAAATACTAAGGAAAGTGGGTAAGGGTCTGATCTGAAAGGTATGTGAGTAAATGAAAAGAAATAAGGAGGATTCCAAGTGATAAAAAACAAATCTGCATTTATTTTGTGGCTTGGTAAAGGGAAGCTACGCTACTCTGAAATGAGTTCAGCAAATATCAACCAACAGACTGTCAAGGACTATATATGTAGAGATCTAGACGGGCAGACTGTCTCCTATTTTCGATAAGTGATTACATACAGGTTTTATACTACTCTGATTGGTTCAAGAGAGTCCGTGATTGCTTATGTAAAATTTCTAGTAGATGTGGAGTCATTCACCATATAAGCATGTATAAGCATGTACATTTAGGAAGATTTTTCTTTAAAAGTGATATGATAGAACCTGATGGGATTCAGAGAAATCAAATATACAAGCAACACTCCAGGGCTTTAAAGCATTTGTAGAGCCAGAGAAATTGAAAGGAAGGCAAACACCCAAATCCCTAAGACAATCCTCTAGTCACAGGCTTATAAGGAAGAGTTTAGCTAAAAGTGGATAATTTTAAATAGGAATCGCTTAGAAAATCTCTGTATGATGTTTCCACAGAAGATAATAGAAGGCGACCAAATTTCCGACTGAAATCATTATGTTCGGAATCTAAGATCAGAACCAAAGTTAGGTTGCCTATCTACGGAATTATAGGATATAATTTATCTTTTGCATCTGTGTTATTTTATATTCCTTAATCCCTTTCCCTTTTCTACATGTGAAATTTAAATTTTTTCATTATCCCCTTATTCTTCCTCCATTACATATGGGACATATTTTGGTGGAGGTTTAATTTTCAATTAGGGCTGTAAGCTGCCGTATCAAAAACAGCAGCATCCTCACACTGAAGAAAGAAATCAGCCTGGATTTACAGCTGAATTTCACAAATGCACATGATTTTTCTTTTCTTCCTTTGGGAAATATATGAGAAGGAAAGACACATTATTTAAAGTGCAGCAATTGTGGATTTTTGTATTAGATTCCTAGGGCTGCTGTAACAAATCACCATAAACGATTTGACTTAAAACAAGAGAAATGTATTGTCTCATAGTTCTAGGGGCTGGAAATACAAAATCAAGATATTGGTAGGGTCATAATTCCTTTTCAAAGGCATTGGGGAGGATTATTACTGGTCTCTTGCTAGATTCTAGTAGTTGTTGGAAATCCTTGGCATTATTTAGCCTGTAGATAATTACTCCAATCTCTACCTCATTCTTCACATATTCCCCCCTGTGTCTGTGTATCTCTATCTTTACATGCAAATTTTATTTTGTTTTGTTTCATTACAAGGACAACAATCATTGGATTAGTGCTCACCTTAAATTAATCCTCTTAATTGCATTATATCTGCAAAGATGTCATTTCCAGAGAATGGCAAATTCACAGGTACATGATGTTAGAACTTATCTCTTTGGGGGTGGGGTGTGCAATTCACAACACATTAGTATAGATTGAAAAACATGATGTGACTTGGCAAGAAATACGATATGGGAATTTCATGTTTTAGTCTATTTTACTCACCATCCTCTTTTAAGTAGAGCCTTACAATATCTAGTCACCTGAATTGGTATGGTTTCCCATTTCCCAACTACCTGATGTGGAATTAGTCGCAAATTTCATTCAGATTGCTGAAGCAGCAAAGCTAGCTAAGGACAAAGCACAGCTGAAGTCCAGCAAACAACCCTCACCCAGGGTGGGATGTGTGTGACATTCTTCAGGAAACTTCCAGTTGTCTTAGTGTTAATGCCTTGCTAGAGGGAAAACTGATCTTTAACTTGATAATGGCAAGGCCTCTAGGTCCTCCTTAGCATATGAAAATCCTTTTTAAATCTCCCTTTTTGCTTACCCTCCCCCCAACTCTGCAAGTATATAATCAGTCATCCCTCACAGGCCCAGGGCAGCTGCTCTTCCTGCCCACAGGTCCCATCCCAGGCTGTAATAAAACTACCATTTTGCACCAAAGACATCTCAAGAATCTTTCTGGGTCGGCTCCAGACCTCACTTATATTCCAAAATTTCAAGATCAAACTTTTGTGGTTCTCCAGTAATGACATTTGGTAAAAATAATAAACATTAGAGATGGTTTAGAGTACTACTTTTTTTTCTTCATTTTTTAGCCTACATATGAGAGAAAATACTTCTCAATATTGGAAGAGAAATATGCAAGTGAAAATGTTTGAGGTCATATTCCCAAAATAAGCAAAAACTTCTGTCAAAATTGAGGCAGAATGGGACAAGCAGTGATTCTATAATGGTGCTATAAGAACCTCTGAAAATACATCCATCCAAAAAACTGTAAGACAATTGGCAAAGTATGTCAAAAATCTTTTTAGAATCCTGAAAATTAATCAAAGCTTGCAAAAATTCAGTGAATATGTATTTAAGAAAAATGAGTGAATTCCTCTACAATGAGATGTGTATTAACTTACCTCATCCCATATTCCTCTCCTCAGTTCCACAATAACATTGGAAATGGCAGCCTGAATATCAGAGTAACTGGGCAAACAGGTAGCCTATAGCCACTGGAAGGAGTAGAACAGGTTTAGAGTCCTTGGAGTCCCCAATACTCCTCTCCAAGGACTGTTAATATTTGAACAATGTAAAAAAACAAAAACAAAAAAACAAAAAAAAAAAAAAACAAAAAAAAAAATTGAACAATGTGAGAGTTCCCTGAAAAGCATCATTCATGCTTTTGTCTTCATTTAATTACACCTAGAGTTTGTTCAGTAGTTGAAAACAATAAGAGAAAACAATAGACCATCAAGCTGTTAGAGGTGGAGATACCAAACAAGAGGCTGGATAGAAACTTTAAAAGGAAAATGTAGGAAACAAGGTATCCTTAGCAGGGAGGGCAGGGCATGAAAAGCTCTGCAGATTAGTAGAAACTGGGAAGGCCAGGCATATGGATGTGGCCAAACAATAGGTCAAGAAAGATCTTAAAATGCTCCAGTGGCCTTGAGATTCTTCATGAGGCTGAGAAATAATTGCATGCTGCAGACCATGAAGGCATGACCCAACCAATACACAGAAAACATCTGAAAAGCCAGATTCAAGGCATTACAGGAAGTTTCTGTTCACACTTAGGGAACACTGACCTCAGTGGCTGCAAATTTCAAAAACAGATTTTAGGGAATTAGTCCAAGAACATCACTAAACAAACACAAATCAAAAGGACCAACTTCAAAGAGGGGAATACATTTCCCTAGTTCCCACACTATATTATTTATAATGTTCAACTTTTAGTTAAAAAAAATGAGACACAAAAAGAAACAGGGAAATATAGCCTGCGCATAGGAAAGAAAGAGAAGTCGGTAGCAACTGTTCCTAAAGGAGTCCAGAGTTTGAACTAATTCTACAAGGACATTGAAGCAATGATTATAAATACTTCAAATATCTAACTAAAATCATGTCTCATCCAATGAAAAAGCAACATCTCACCAAATCGGTAAAATCTATAGTATTAAAAATAAGCACATAGATCTTTTGGGGTGAAAAACATAACAAGTGGCAAATTCACTATATGGTCTCAATAGCAGACTTGAATTAACAAAAGAACAAATTCACAAAGTTGAAGATGTTTCAACTGGGAAGATCTAGTTTGAAGAACACAAAGAAATGTGAAGAGAGTGTTAGACACCCATGGAACTCCACCAAAGGGACCGACATACACCCAAGAGAAAAAATCTATAAAAATATTTGAAAAAGTAATGGCTGAAAATTGTCCAAATTTGATAAAAACCAATGATCTAAACGTACAAGAAGTTCAATAAACTTAAAGTAGGAAAAACTCAAAAGAGATTCACAGCTAAACATGTCTTATTCATACTGTCAAAAATAAATGCAAAGATAGAATCTTGATAAAGCAACAGAAGAAAAGTGACTCATCGTGTTCAAGGGATCTTCCATAAGATTA
Source organism: Vulpes vulpes (assembly GCF_048418805.1). Taxonomy (NCBI): domain Eukaryota; kingdom Metazoa; phylum Chordata; class Mammalia; order Carnivora; family Canidae; genus Vulpes; species Vulpes vulpes. The sequence continues at coordinate 143,962,369 of NC_132783.1, forward strand.
GTAGTTGGTATCTCAAGAGAAATCATAAAGGTCAGAAAACAGTGGGGTGTCATAGTCAAAGCACTAAAAGGAAAAGGCTGTCAACAAACAATTCCATATCCATTAAAATATCTTTCAAAAATAGAATATAAATTAAGACATTCCAAGATAAACAAGAACAGAAACTATCTGTTGCTGTCAGGCCTTACAGACAAGAAATAATAAAGGGAATTATTGAAGCTAATATGAAGTGACACTAGATGTTTGATATTTCATACAAAGAAAGATAATCAGGAACTATAAACAGATATATAGATATAAAATATAAGTTGAATTGTTTTTAATTCTTTCTTCTCCTGTCTGACCTACAAACGACTGGATACAGGAATGACTACAATTATTGTTGATGGGCTTACTATCTATGAAAATGCCACTTGCCTGACATGACTCTGCAACACCATGCAAGAAGGAGGCAAAGGAGCTCTCCGGAATAAAAATTGTGTATACTATAGAAATTGTTATGAATTCAAACTAAATTGCTTGATGTTAAGAGGTTAATTGAACTCTCCACTCCCACCACCAGGGAAATCATTAAGAAAATTATGAAAAATACATTACAAAAAATGAATTTTCTACAAAAATTGTCTATTTAGTACAAGTTATCAATAGAGGAATAGATGGGAAAAGACCTAAGATCCAAGACAGGTTTCCTGTGAAGCCTCTTGATGGTGATCGTTCTCTTCCTCTTCCAGCTTCTGGTAGCCCCAGATACTCATGGGCTTTCAGCAGCATACTTCCACCCCTGCTTCCATTTTAACATAATCATCTTCCCTCTGTTGGTGTGTGTCAGCACGTCTTCACATGGGCTTCCCTCTGGGTCTTCATTTTCTCTTGTTATCATGACAGTAGTCATATTGGACTAGGACTCTCACCCTAATAGACTATGACCACACCTTAGTCTGCAAAATCCTGTTCCCAAATGAAGGTGCATCTAAACTTATGATACGTGGGACAGCACTTCAACATGCCTTTTTGGAGGACACAGCTAAACCCATAAGAATAGCCAAAATAATCTTAGACAAATAAAAAAGTTGGCATTTTCACACTTTCAGATTTCAATGGTAACTACAAAATGTTATCAGTCAGAAGAGTGTGATACTAGCCTATATACGCACATACAAATAAATGGGATAGATTTGAGACTCTCAAAGTAAAAACTTGCATTTATGGGTAATTGCTTTCTGTTAAGGGTGCCAAAGAATATATAACAGCAAAAAGAATTGCGTTGTTTTTTTTATCCCCCCACAAATGGAGCTGGGAAAATTGCATGCTCCAAGCAAAAAAAAAAAAAAAAAGGTAATAATAGTCAAAATGTGAAAAACACTCACCCATATATCATATATCAATCAACTAAATATTAAGTAAAAATGTGGATTAGCCATATGGTAGAATTATTTAGTAATAAAATGAAATGAAGTTTTAACACATGCTACATGTTTAAAGCTTGGGAATTTTATGCTAAGCAAAAAAAAAAGCCATATACAAGTAACCAAATATTCGGTGACTCCACTTCTATGAAATATCTAAGAAAAGGTAAAAAAAAGAAGAAGAAAGTAAACTAGTCCTTGACAAAAACTGGGTAGAGAAGGTAATTAGGAGAGAATGCTAATGAGCGTGGGATTTCTTTTGTGATGAAAAGTCAATCACTTTACCAATAGAGAAATAACTTTTGTTGGTTTACCTTAAAAAATATATATATATATACATATGTGTATATATATATATATATATATATATTTATCTTTAAGGACTTGATGTTTAAAGTTGTTTTTTGAATCCAAATTGCACTGACTGTCAACATGCTTTTGTTTATCCCGTCAACGAGCAAGCAATTGTACTCGGTATTTGTTCATAGATTACCTTAATTACATTATTTTGTTACTGTATTTTCATCATAAATTTTGCATTAAAGTTAATAGTGTGGCGAACTGTATAAGTGAAAGTTATTGTGAGCCTTTGCTCTGAAATGTAATTATGCTATCGAGTTGAAAGAAACCCTTTGAACCAAAGTAACAGCCATTTTGTTAGTTAATATAACTGTTTTTAGATTATTTATTTGTTTATTTGAGAGAGAGAGAGAGAGAGAGAAGACAGCGTGAGCAGAGGGAGGGGCAGAGGGAGAAGCAGGCTTCCTACTGAGCAGGGAGTTCCATGAGGGGCTGGTTCCCAGGATCCGGGATCATGGGCTGAGCTGAAGGCAGACACCTAACCAGCTAAGCCACCCACATGCCTCTAGTGAATATAACTTTAATTCTTAAATTTTAATCAGATATAACTTGGAATTTCTTTTATTTTCAATAGGTCCAAAAATGCAATCAACAACTACTATAAAATTACAGAAACAACATACTGATATACAACAATTAAAAACAATTGAATTCTAAATTTATTGCCATAATTGTGTCAAAGAGGTTTAAAAAACATTATTTATTTGAAGTTTGCTTCTTTTTTTCCTACTATCTTTAAACAAGGTTAATAAATACATAAAATTAATTATTTCTGTTAAATGGCAGCAATAATTTCTAAATACTGTTTTTCTTATTTATTTATCTTACATTTAAAGATCCATATGACTGAGGCACCTGAATGGTTCAGCAGCTGAGTGTCTACCTTTGGCTCACACAGTTCTTCTCATAGAAATATGTCTGCTTTGTTTTGCAAAATAAAGCAAATATCACTAATGTCAGAACACTGCTTATGATAGAAAGGAATTGCCTTAATCAGCTTTTGTTACAGGCATTTAAAGAACAGTACACAGAACACAAAAATAACATGAATTATTGTGCAATTTATATCAAATATCACTTAATATGGAGCTTTGGCTAAAGGTCTCATATGGGATTTCTGGCAATAAACTAATTCATAAATTACAAAGAACAATTTATTTCCAAAGGTCTTAAACATATGAACCTAGTTATGAGTAATTACTTTAGTTCAGGGAAAAATAGTTTTCACTGGCCATTTCTTGTTATATCAGACCATTCCCGAATGTTTAGTTGGCTTCATGACTTATGTATGATTAGCATTAGGTGAATTTATTCTTAATGTGAATCCATTACAGAGATATGAAAATAATACAAAATGTAGTTTCAACCAAGTTACTAAAGTTCACAATACAAAAACTTTTACTTGCCTATTTTTTTAACAGAGTAGATAAACCTTTTCTTCGAAGCCTATTAATCACTGTCCATAGGTCACTGTAAGTAAATGTAGCATAAATTATCCATAATTTATCCTATACCAGAAACTGTTTGGCTCTGAAGTTTTTGTACAGTACAAAACATCCATTCTGTAATGCTTATGCAGAACTGTTTTAGTACAGTTTTTTTTCCGGATATATCTAAACATTTTTTTTATCCTATCTCTTTTTTTTTTGTAATAAAACAATAAGTATGATCACAGGTGACTAGCTGATGCTATTTGTCAAAAGCAAAATGACAAAGTGGAAAGTAACTGAAATTTCCATCCTCACCAGGACCATCTACTTATATTTTGAAGCTCTGTGCAAAATGAAAATTGTTAAAAAATCTGGCAAAAATGGTAAGGGTCGTACCAGTATAAAACATTTCAATCCTTCAATGATCTTTTTTACTCCCCACTTGCCACAGTGTTTTAATTTGCTATGTAATATTGTTCTAACCAAAAAAAAAAAAAAAAAAAGTAAATTATTAACATGCATTTTACCATATATTGTTATGGTATGGAATGATATTTTTAATGCAAATATCAGAGCACTTAGTTCATATGTGGAATCACCTAAATTACACAGTTTATATTTCTTGGTTCATTTATCAAAAGCTTCTCAATCTGGCTAAATGAAATGATCACAAGCTAGATTTAGAAGGTTGAAGTAGGAACAGGCTCTCTGGGCACAGGACAGGCTGAAGGAGTGCTCCTTTGAGCATGGGAACATTTGTGGGGGAAGTGCAGACTCACACTGGGGCCTCAGGACAGTCTCTCACTGACTGTCTCATAGGACAAGCTTGGGACTGAGGGGACACAAGGTGTTCCAGTTGGGGACACGGAAGCCATGTATGTTTCTTTCTTACAGACTCTGTCCCCACTCCACTGCAGAGGGGCAACCTCAAGGATATTGTAATCACCTTACCCTGATCCTCCTCATATCAATGAGAAGAAGCAGAGGTTTTTTTGGTGGGTGCAGAGGAAGGGAGGGACAGTCCACCAAAGAGAGAGGGAAGAGGTGGACAACCCAATCAGGTAGATGAAGAGGTAACAAGAAATACGACCATAGTTGTTTTGAAGCTTTAAGATTCTGGAACATGCTCTATTATCTCAACGAATATCATTTAGAAAACACAAATTCAACATAAAATTAATAATTTAAATCCAGTGACTGCAGAGCATTAAATCCCAATAATAACACCCTTCTGGCCCTATGTGGCTATACTATGCACACTTGTACAAAATCAGACCTGACTTTGGCACTGTGAAATTAGGAGCATGTTAAAAGAAACCAACCATTATGGCAGTTTGTTACAGAGATAAATATTGAAAGAGACAACTTACATGTCTAGAAGTAGGCTTTGAAAGTGTCATAATTTATAAATTTTTAGAATTGCATGGTTTGACACTATATTGGAGGCAATGTAAATTCAATGAATGTACTTTGTGTGCACAGTGCCTAGTTGTTGGGCAATATGCAAGCTAAAACAAATGAAACAATGTCCAAAATACCCTATGCAAGGTTCTCCATGAAAAAACACAAAAAGTCAAATATTTACACAAATTGGCAAACATCTAAAAACCCAGATAGTTTTTCATGAGAAAAATTGAAAACAAATATATTTGTTGACTACAAGTTTGATATTATTATTAGTTCAAATAACATCACAAATTCATTTTTATTATGTTTGAAAATATTATGTATTTATAAAAATATCTGTACATACAACATTTTTACATAATTATTATTTACAAAAAATTAAACTGAGATCATATGTGCCATCTGATACTCAGATAAAGAACAGATGAAACAGGCTTATAATTCTTAGAACAGCACACGTGGATTGATGTGTATGTGATTCAAAAGTCATATGAATATTCTCATCTAATGTACTTTCCTATAAGTAATTAATAATGGGAATAAAAATTTCATCCCCTTCTTGTAGTTTTTAATAAAAAGTTTTTTTTTTACATTCAAGAGAAAGAGTTTGTACTCATAAATACTTCAGATAAGAAAAATTAAGTTCTAAAATCTTAATTGAAGAGCTAGAATTGAATCTAAGGAATTCTGACTTTCAATCCATGGACATTTATTATCTGGTTGGCATATATCATCATTGTAGAAAATTAAACACAAACTCCAAAAACATGGCATTTTCATAAAAGATTACTTTATAGAAAGAAATATGTTTAGGAAGAAATAGTGTTAAACATTCACCTACTTCAAAAGTGAGTCCTACTTGTTGATATGTGATGGTCTTGAGACTCTGGAATGATTTTATGGAGATATTTTCATTCTGTGAATATTTGAGCTTCTTCATAGCATAGATATTTCTGAAAAGAAACAAACACAGTAAGTGGACTATAACATTTGCATCTCATTTAATGTCTTTGAGTGGCAAGGAAAGCACAAGAGAAAGGAATTTTATAAACTAAAGGATAGGTTTTGGTGTAAATTACAAGATAATGCCTACTTTGGGGAACATATCAAATATATATAGTATGGTATATATTTGGAGAGATGGACCACAATCTGTCCCAGATGAACTCCATCTGACTGGTTAAATTATCAATATGTTCTGGAACTGCCAAATGTTAGTGTTTTCCAAATAGATGGCTGACATATTGGAAGGAATTCTTACCTCACAGGATACTGCTCTGAAATCTAGGTCAAGAAAACCAAACCAACAAACAAAAAAAGCTACTTTTCAAGCATTTATTATCAACATCACATTAATTTAAGTAGATGGCAGTTTCATTCCCAGAAGTAGTTTAGTAAATTATTAGTAAAGTATATAAATGGCTGGAGTGTGGCACTGGCCTTAGAAGGGCCAATATAATTTACAAAATATTGAGAATATCATAATTCATTTTTTGTTAAAAATCATATAATGTTAATGCAGATGAAATACAAGACTCAGGAAAATATAATAAAGAAAAATTAAGGGCACCTAATATATTGTCCCTTGAATGTAACTATTATAAACATGACAGTATATTCCATATTGTCTTTCTATGTATATTCAGAAATATTTTCAGATCACTAGGATTAAATAAAATAATTTATTAAAACATCAGCACAATGGCTTATCAATATAGGATATTAAAAACTGTGGAAAATAAAATGAGATCAATGTACCTGTTTGACTAAACTTGCCATCATTTGGGATAATTTTAGGAGTCTTTCTGTTATTGATGTGTTATTCTAAATTGTACAGAGAAAATACAAGGGGTATTTATGCATATTCAGAATTATTGACCATTAACCAGCTGTGGATTTTCCACTTTCAAGTATAATTTGTATTTTGTTTTCTAATTTTACTTAAAAATTATGTAAGTTACATGTCATACAACATAAATGATACACTTGCATGTTCCTGGTATCCAGAGAACACGCAAATGATAACACACCTGTTTTAACTCATAGGTATTCTGATTCACACTTAAGTTTAGTTTCTCTATAGGTACATGAATTTCCACACTCCAACTCGGGAATAAATAACTCTAGTGTTCCGAGGTCTTGTCTTTGTGCTGTTTTCCACAGTACGTGAATTTGGGGTCCAGTTTAGTTGCAGTTCCTTTAATCTTGTTCCTAATCCTCGCTGAAGTGAAAGCCAACAAGTATGGTGCATCATAGCCAGAATCTGCTAGAGTCCAATGAGAATTTAGAGGAGGATATTCTTTTTAATGTTCCAGTCAGATGAGAATTCAGATGAAGATATGCAACACCGTAATTTAGGAAAAAAATATGGGCTTGCCTGGATTGTCAGAGCAAAGTCATGCCATGAAGGAAACCAAGACCGTGCGCTTGCCTACAAACTTTGGTGTTGGAGAGTAAGTTAGGTGGAAATAACACACATTTGTATGTATAGCAGGTGCTAACAATGCACACTGCTGAACATAACTCAGGCAGACAAACTATTATATTTTGACATTCAATAAAATGGTATCTGAGCTAAACCTTCTAAAGGATGCCATTATTTAGGTGGGAATGGAGGTACCGCTACAAAAGTCATACCTGCAAGCAATCCATATACAACTCTGTGACAAGGAATTCATTGCTAATACAACAGATGTGAATAAAAACAGGACATGCTTGTAGAGAAAGTAGCTCTGAACACGTGGACTCTGATAGCAACAGATCCAGTTTCATCAGACCTCTACCCGATGTCAGTTCTATGTTTGGAATCCAAATAGTCTCTAACATGTAATAAATATCAAGACTCGATCATGTTGGAAAAAAGTGCCATTGTTTTGTTTTGTTTCAGAAAGAGTGATGATCGAGATCTAAGTTCTTCCAGGATTTCAGTTATAGTAAGTCAAAAGAATCACACAAGTAACATCAAATGAAGTGAACTGTGGGGATTTTTGTGGCTCTGGAGAGAGCCTGTCCACGGCTGGAGGGGCAGTTGAAGAGTACAATCTGGACTCTTAATTGGGATCTTCTAAAGTGCAAATGTCAAATGTTGATAACTTACTAAAATTCTTAAAACTCTGTACTGATCTAACAGTAGCTGCCTCTTAGCTACAGGTTGATGACTTTCATTTGAATTTTACGTAGTTAAATTATGTATTCAATTACCAGAGTCACAGTAGCACCTATTTTTAGGTATGGGGAATTATATCACTTTTCCATAATTTAAGGTTTGGATTTTCTGGCTTTATTACTTAAGAAGCTTCCTATATTGTGTCATGACCACAGTCTCTGTTTTCCAACATTCTACCTGCCAAAGCCTTATCACTGCCCATCAGTGGAGAGCGGTGGTCTTCACTGAAGCCATCCTGAGCTAGACTGATGAAATTCCTGGTTCTGTGTCTGCCGTCCTACACAAGGCTGGTTTCTCTGATAATCTTGGATATTCCGTAACCCCAACACCCTTTAAAACATTCCCTTTTTCCCTTTAAATAATGGCTTTTTAAGGCGTTATTTCATTACTAAGAATCCTAAGTTTCCCACTGTGGTGTGCGTGTGCGAGCGCGTGTACCCATGCAGTTGCCTTTGTTCTCTGTTTACTTTCAAACCAAGCAGTAAGAAATTAATCATCTAAGCAATGTTTTTGCATATCACCCATTAAAAATCCTCATGGAATGGTGGAAATTGTGGGCACAATACACTGGCATATTACAAAAACATAATCTTTAGAAGTCATGTCAATAGTCCATATACATTTATGAAATGTTATAATAAAGCAATATGTAAGCAACATTTTTTAGCTCCTTTCCTAGTGAACTGTCAGTTTGGAATGAAAAGTCAATGTCCCTTTAAAAAGGGAAGAGTTCTGAGACTTTATGCTATCCAGCTTGGAAATTCTGATTTTCAGATGCTTTTCCTACACATTATTAGAAAAGCCTCACTCAATGATTATACTGCATAGACTCCAGCTTCTAATGCAATAACAGCATCCTCACATATAAATTCACTGAAAAGTGTGCAAAAAGAGTCTAAATTTTCCCCCAATTTAAGGAATATCATTTGTATACTTCATTTTTAAAAAAGATTTATTTATTTATTTATTTGAGAGAGTGTGCCCATGAATGGGGGAGGGGCAGAGGTACAAAATCTTCAAACAGACTTCCGTTGATTAAGGAGCTTGACATGGAGCTGGATCTCAAGAATCATAAGATCATGACCTGAGCCGAAACCAAGAGTCAGACACTGAGCCACCCCAGGCACCCCTTCTCTCACTACCTCTAATCGGTTATTAAGTTACCCTAAAGTATAGAGAATTTAAGCATTTGGCATACACTTATATGTTGAATATATAAACCTTGTTAGGCACTGTGGCAGGGCTGAGCAAACAAAATTATATTATATCTACTTTGTTTCTTCAAAAAATGAGCAATTAAATGAGGGAACCCTCCAACAATGTTGGCCAGAATGTAAATTAGTGAAGCCACCATGGAAGAGAATGGAGGCTCCCCCAAAAAATTAAAAATAGAAATAATGTAGAATCTACTAATTCCACTACTGGATATTTACCCAAAGAAAACTAAAACACTAATTCAAAAAGATTATATATATATATATATATATATATATATATAATATATAATATATCCCTATGTTTGTTGCAGCATTATTTACAATAACCAATATATGGGAGCAGTCCAAGGATCTATTGATAGACAAAGAAGATATACATATATTTATTTTATACTAAATATTATATATATGATTACACACAATAGGGTATTATTACTCAGCCATAAAAAAAAAGATAGCTTGCCACTTATGACAACAAATGAATGGACCTAGAGGGTATTATGATAAGTCAAATAAATCAAAGAAAGACAAATATAATTTCACTTATATGTGGAATATAAAAATAAAACAAAACAGATAAATAGACAAAAAAAGTAGAATCAAGCCTATAAATACAAAGAACAAATTGATGGTTGTCAGAGAGGTGCAGGGTGGGGGATGGGAGAAATAGGTGAAGAGATGTGATGATACAGGCTTAGAGTTATGGAATGAGCCACAGGAATAAAAGGGAACAGCAGAGGGAATATAGTCAATGATATTGTAATGGTGTTACATGGTGACAGATGGTAGCTGCACTTCCAGTGGAAAAAGCATAATGTGTAGAGTTATTGAGTCACTATGTTGTTCACCTGAAACTAAGGCAATATTGTATGAACTATACTAAAATAAAAAGAGAGAGAGAGAGACAGTGAGTTGAAGAAATAGAAATTGAGTGAGAGCAAGAAAGAGTGAAAAGGGAGAGCTCATGTGTGTGCCTGCCTGTATGTGTGCACGGACGTGTGCATCTGCTATCACCCCTTAGGTAAATGTTTGAGGAGCAGCTTGGAGTGCTCTAGGAAACACGGATTAGACAATGGGAAGGGCCTAGTTCATAAGATTTATTATGTTGATCCTTCATGTTCAATGCAAGAGTCAATAATAATTCTTTAAAAGGGCTAGATAGTAAGTAAGTACAAGTTTCTGTTTTAGTGGGCTGCCACTCTTCCTTTGCAACCCATAAGAAGCCATAAACAATACATAGTTTACCTGGGGTGTCCTCTCTGTGGGTAACCGCTCCCCTCCCCAACCTATGGCAGGCACTTACATGTTTTCCATCCTTCAGGTTTATCTTCTGCAGAATGCCATAAAAAAATGATGGAGATTTGGGGCCCAACATTTCATCTCCCAAAGACATTTAAGATGCATCCATATTGTTATTTGAACAGATAATTTGTTCCCTTGGAACAGAGGAGCATTCCACTGACCCCATATATCATTTTTTTTTTTTTTTTAGGGACAGTGATTTCATTTATTTATTGTTTAACAGTCATGAGTTACAGTAGGACTTAACCCCTCACCAGACTGGACATCAACAGTCTCTTTGTAAAAAGGCTCTTTTTTCCAAACATTCCATCCAAAGGATGAATGGTCTGTTTGCACCCAGTGCCATCCAAATGTTCAAGTCAAAAATATTTATACATTTTATACTTAGTTCTTTTTTTTTTTTTTGTCTGCTAAAAATAGTATTGCAAGTTTTGGCTTCTTTTGACATAAAATTACAATCATGTGCAAAACGCTAACAATGAAAGGGTTGATCAGAATTCAAGCAGGTTGTCCAATCTGAATGCTTTAGATTCACTTTACCCCTCATATGCAGAAATCAATCTTGGATTTTCAGTTTCTGGTGATAAGTATATGCAGGGTTTTGTGTGAATCTGTTTTCCTTTGACTTTCTTAAATACTTAGAAGTATAGTTGGGTGGTCAAGTGATAAATACGTGGTTAACTTCAAAATAATCTCTAAATGTTTTACAAAGTAGTGGCATCATTTTGCATTACCACAAGCAATAAATGACAGTTTCTATTGCCTTCTTCCTTGTCACTTATTGTGGTCAGTTTTTTGTGGGGTTTTTTTTTCAGCTATTTGCATAAATGTGTGGTGGTAGCATATTCTGGTTTTGATTTGCATTTTTCTCAAGACTAATGATGTCGAGCAACTTTTTTATATTTAATTGCTAATCACTAACCACTTCCCATATTTGCCAGAGTGCTTGTTCATGGTGTTCTGGCCATTTTAAAAAATTACATTATTTTCTAGTTGAGTTTTAAACTTTTAAATTATTAGACACTTAAAGATGTAGTTCATTAGTTTATAAAATAAGAATATAAATAGAAGGCACATAAATCAGGAGATAAATAAATTTCTGTAAAGTGATTTACACATAATATATGTTCAGTATACATTATCTATTGCCAGTGATAGTCCATTCAGGGGAAACAGGTTATGCCTCCTCACACACATTTTTTTAAAAAAAATAGATACATGGTAGGAAGAGTTATGGAATTTAAATTTCCAAGAGCTAATCATATATCATGAGTTCTTCTCTTCTTTAGGCAAACAAACTCAATGTATTATAACTACATATAGTTTGGTTATCTGTTATTCAGCAAAAAGCAAAAAAAAAGCTAGAAACATATTGTTGGAGATTAAATTACCTAAATTGTGATGACGATTTTAGAAGGCTAGGATTACAATCTTTAACTATCGGGAAAAGACATATTCCAAAATAACTACTTTTATTTTTGGTAAGCAGAAAGCATTTTTCTCTTTCATGATCCACTTGGTAGAAAGAAATATAAAATTATGAGATAGATTTAATTACAAAGGCAAGTGTACTTTTACCCTTGAAGAGCTATTCTCTTAATATGTTATATTCTCTTTGGCTCAAAACTAAAACTTTTTTATGATAAGACACTTCCCTCTGTCCATTTGACTGTATCCTATCAATGAGAAAATGGGCAATTTGTTTCTCATGTGAGTATGATGATCTATCTTTAGTGCCCTGTGGAGATGAACACATTCTGTGACCGAAGAGTGATGGAGACTCCTTAAGCAGTGACCGACATTAACACTTGTTTCTCCTGTCTCCCCAACAATGCAGGAATAATAGAGTGGAATTGAATGGCCATACTTAACTCTAGGGTATAATCTATGGGATTGCTACACAAAGATCTGGGTCATTTATCTTTATATTGTATTCTCTATCAATTTGTAGTATATTAACTCTCATTTTATGGTGAGAATTTTATTCCATTATTTAAAAAAAAATGTTTGAGAGATAAAATTGTATAAAATGTTTGAGTCATTTACATATGGATAGAGAACATAAAACTATATTTCCAAATACTTTTAGGACATAAAAATTTCTAATAAGAGGGCAATTTTATACAAACTCTACAACATGAATTGAAGCTCTAAGTCAATCCTCATTTAAACTGGTAAAATAATGTAGATAAAAATGCATTTTGGGAATGCACAGGTGCTAGTTTATACTTAACTTCAGTTATGCCTTTTGTATTTTCCTTATTCACTCAAAAATCCATGTATTCATTACAAAATGTTTTCATTCCTTCACTTTAAAATTCCTATAATGGATGTATTAACAGCAAGACATTTTATAGCAAAGTGAGTAGCTTCAATAATGACATAGATTGATTCAATTAAGAAAGCCTCATTGTAGCAGTAGTTGCTTTCCATTGTATAAAACCTAAAATATTTATTTATTTATTTATTTATTTATTTATTTATTTATTTATTTATTTTAGAGAAAAAGAGCGAGTGGGGAAGGGAGAGGGGAAAGGGATAGCGGGAGAGGGAGGGAAAATCTTACACTCACTCTCTGCTGAGCACAAGCCTGACACCCAGGCACCTCCCCCAAACTGTTTTTAATGTGGATATAAATTTGATGTATTTGTCTACCTAATTTTGTTCTAAGTATATTTAAAAAAATTTTTAAAGATTTTATTTATTCATGATAGTCAACAGAGAGAGACAGAGAGGCAGAGACACAGGCAGAGGGAGAAGCAGGCTCCATGCAGGGAGCCCGACGTGGGATTCGATCCCGGGTCTCCAGGATCACACCCTGGGCCAAAGGCAGGCGCCAAACCACTGCACCACCCAGGGATCCCGTATATTTAAATTTTAAATCAAATGTTTTCTCAAAGAAAATGTTAGCAACAAAATTTTTAAGAGTTCTATACTCATATTTGAGAGAAGAAAGAAGAAACCTAAGGAAATTAAATTCTGTCCCCCAAAAACCAATATATGAAAATCCATGTTTGAACCTGGGTCCCATAATTTCCAATTAAGTTACATAATAAATGCTCATTATTATTAACATGCTGCTTTTTAGTTTTTCTCATAGGGTTAAATTATTCCCTCTGTTACTTTAGATTATGGATATTAGAATTTTTGTTCCTTTAATAACACAGAATTTATGTGTGTTTAAGTTAGAGGTGGGTTTACATTAGCTTAATTTATCCTGATATTAAAAATCAATTACCAAATTATTTGGAGGGAAATTTATTTAAATAATTTGTAAAAGCCTGAAGTAATTAAAAAATTGCTTGCCTTCATATGTTCATCCCCCCCCAAGAATTTTGCAAGCTATAAACAATTTGGAGGCAGTTTTTACAGAAAGGCAATTTATCTCATAGAAATTAATATTGATTAGCATTATCTCATCTAAGATTATATCTAATTAAAAAAATTCTCTGGCTTACTAATGACATGTTAAGTGTTTTGCTTGATGTGCATCATTAGATCTTTGAGGCTACAGAATGACCCAAATAAATTATCTTTCCAATATTTTGTAAGAAGGACTACCTCACAATTTGTTTTTTTTTTTTATCCTTGCTCCATATTTTACATCAACATCTTAACTGTGATAATTAGATTAGAAACATTAACACCAGGCATGTCTTTTGTTGTTGTCCTTGTTGTGGTTCTTATTAAGTACACCCGACACCAGCTGAATTCCCCGCAGTGAGATTGAGACTGGAGCTGAGATCAAGAGTCTGACACCCAACCAACTGAGCCACCCTGGCACCCCAACACCAAGTATGTTTAAACAGTCATACAGTCTCAAGGGTTATTTATAACACAAGGGTGATTTATTTTTTTATATTATGAAAATTCTAAAAAGGAATTATTAAGTATATATCCTGGATAATAGCTCTTGGCTAACCATTGATGTAGACATGTGGACTACATGTAGATATACGGAAAATATGTGTGTGTGTGTGTGTGTGTGTGGAGAGAGAGAGAGAGAGAGAGAGAGAGAGAGAGAGAGAGATGTTCAAAAGCTCTAAGAGGTTTTTGGTTAAGTTTGGCTAAAGTAGAACTGATGAAGACCTTGCAGAATTTGTTGCAAGCAAGAGTGAAAATAACGTACACCCCTGTTTTTCTTATTTGAATTCTGAACCAATCAAGGTAAACATAGAAGTGAGGCACAGTGAAATCAGATTAGAGCTTGTGGATTTGTTATCAGATTTGTTGGCCTTGGTGCTTAGCAACAAGAACTTCTTTCATGGCTCCCCAGCATGCAGCAGCCATACTAAGTCAGTTACATATGGAGCAGGGACTTTATTGCTAAATTTACAACATGGCAGAAGGCAGATCAGAACTCATGCTCACTGCAGGCTGAGACATCCTAAAGAGAAAAGAACGTGTGGAGGCGGGGCCGGGGTAATTTTGCCAATCATGTAAGTCACCCACACCTCCCCATTAAGGTAAAAGTGAACTGGGGACAAGAGTAGTAGCTGAGAGATATTTGGATTTATTTCTATGTGGAGTGGGGTATATGCTTGTCAATATGAATCCAAAGGAAAAGCAAAGTAGGATGACAGGTAGAGGAAAACCATACCAGAATCATTATTTATTATTTTTTAAAGAAATTCCTTGCTCTCAGGCACAGGGACTCTGAGCTAACAAAAATTATCAAGATGAAGGATATTAGAAACTTGAGTATTGAGCAAGGGCACTGCTCCCATGTGATGCATATGTGAATCTATTGTGAGGATCATAAGAATATTTCTATAGAATATGTCTTCTATATTTTTAGAGTCTGGAGCTACTCTTAAGGGCCTCAATTTTGAAAGATGACCTCAAATTATTTTAGGTAAGAAATGCAAATGGTAACTTTTTTTTCCCTCATGGGACACAACTATGTTTCTCTTGAAAGAAGAAAAAAATGATAACATGTCAAGAATAAATTCTCAAAGTTACTGACCAGCAGTAACCAATGAATTTTGACTAAAATATTTATATGTAGATAATAATATGCAAATGAAATAATGTTATTAAAATTAATGTCCTTACACTTTCATAAATTAACATTCTAAATTCTAACAATTTATTTTATACATTCTCCAACCTCCATTTTTCCCAAGTTTTCAGAAGACATTCAAATGCATCATATTATTAAAGGGAAGCCAAAGAATGTTTTAGCTCATCAAATTAAACATACAATAGAATGAGCAGAGTTTTACTGAACAATTTTTGATAATAGGATTCCTATTTTTACACATAGATGTTTTCTCTTAATGTCTTCTGGATAGTGATTTTTTTTTAAAACAACATGGACTATTTGGGGTAAATGGTCCCAAGGATACCAATTATTCAACAGCACACAAGTGTGAAATGATTTTGGTGAGTCACATACACTCTATTTCAGGAGGCTTGGGAAAGCAGAGTTACCAGAATGAGAAGGATTTTGACTGCTGAGGATACTACGGAAACATTAAAGTCCATAACCCACCATCAAAGATTTATGAGTAAGAGATTTATATTCATTTTGTTTTAATTAGAGCAAACAACTTGCCTGTGGGGTGTCTACACTCAGAAAGATTTTGACATCACAACATATTTTATGTTCTCTAAGGAAAAATTAAAGAAAACCGAAGGATTTTCTTTCCGAGGCTTTGAATTACAAACAAAAGAGCCCGATTTATTTTGGGTTCTCAGTAGCATATTTATGTCTTCAGGGCCTATCATACTGCAACACTTCTGCATTCTAAGAAGAAAAGATTATGGTTCAAAAGTTCACATTTGTACCACTCTTGCAATTTTTCTTTAGATCTGCAGCTCTAAAAGTCATTTAAAACAAAAGTTCACTAAAAATCAAGTTTACACTTGTTTCCTGCTGGAATGAATTGCTAAAGGGAACACACCACCCTGTGGAACATAATTGTACAAAGTAAACGCTCACTGAACATATCAGATCTTTGCTAAAGTCACTTATTAAATGGCTATCGTTGAAGAATCATTTTTGTTTTCAATTCTCTAAAAAAAAAAGCTTTTAGATATAGGAACATTTACTGCTGCCTATATAAATCAAGTGTAATATTATGTATGTGTCTAATATACTTTGTCCATGCATATCTTAAATGAAGCCATCTGTATTGTTCATATTCAATGTTGAATTATTTTGGGATAAGTAAATCTTTTCCTGATTTTTTTTATTATTTTTTTTCTTTATTTATTCATGAGAGAGACACAGAGAGAGAGAGAGGGACAGACACAGGCAGAGGGAGAAGCAGGCTCCACGCAGGGAGCCCGATGTGGGACTCGATCCTGGGTTTCCAGGATCACACCCTGGGCCGAAGGCAGGCGCCAAACCGCTGTGCCACCCGGGCTGCCCTTTTCCTGATTTTTAATTTCAGTCAGTATTTATAAGAGATGACAAAAGTTAGATGACAGTAAAACTAAACTGAAGGAATTACAGAATAAGCTGAATTAGAATGTTTGTTCAAAGATTGAAAAAAGGTACTATTGATTATATTCAAAACTATTACCTGTCAGTGGCATTACTTCTTTTCCAAAGTCCTAACTTCATACAAAATTCAGACACAGAGAACCTAGATGTAACCTCTTAAGTGCTATCAATTAGTTCCCTAATTTCACTTACACATTTTTTACAGTGAATTTCTGAAGTGTCCCCTTGGAGGCAGGATGTCCACTGACATACATTCCCATGCTTTTTTTTTAAACCTAAGTCTTCTCTGAAGGCTGTTTCAGTATTTGGCTTACAAGATATTCACACACAGTAATTCCAAAGATTTTATCACACAATACAGAGAGAGGCACCTGGGCACCTGGGGAGTGCAGTCAGTTGAGTGTCCCACTCTTTGTTTTGACTCAGGTCATGATCTTCGGGTCATGAGATGCGGCCCCACGTTGGGATCTGCACTTAGCGTGGGTTCTGCTTGAGATTCTCTCTCCCTCTCCCTATCCCCTCCTGCTCATGCTCTCTCTTCCTCTCTAAATTAAATAAATAAATCCTTTTAAAATAGAAAAAAAAAAGAGAGAATTTTGCCTGCTAAAACTCTCTTTATGGTTACATTTATATGTTTAATATATAAGAGAGAGCAAAAATTGAACTTGAAAAATTAAACTTTCACTGAAGAACATGATAAGGTTTAAAACTGCTATTTTTAAATCTGACCTTGGGAATGCGGGTCATATAACTTCTTGGTTTCCTGGTTTCCTTATAAAATGAAGATAACAATATTAACTATGTCATAATTTTTTGAGGATGTAAAACACAGGAAACATTGCCTGACATGGAGTAACTGTTATGTGCATTAGTTTTCATCATCATTATTTAGTCATATTTTTCCTGCTTTAAATTATATAATAGTGTCTCAGTTTCTTCATAATGTTGTAGGGCGTACATTCAGAAATGGTTCACCACAAATGTTGAAGTAAATATCTATACATTAACCTCACATTTTATCACTTGAAGTTCTCCACAGTTTATTCTACTTGATAGCTTAAACTAAATCACATCCTATTTTATTTGGTTACGGAATAGTCTCCTGCCTTATTTCCCAGATACCATCATTTATTCACTCTTATCTTGCCTTCATGATGGTGCTTGCATATTTTGCAAAGAATACATTTAATGGTACCATTTTCCTGCTCAAAATAACTCACTGCCTTATCAGGATAAATTTAAAATTTAGTAATGGCATACAGGTTTTCTTTCTTTCTTTCTTTCTTTCTTTCTTTCTTTCTTTCTTTCTTTCTTTCTTGTGCTTTCTCAGATAATTTTCCCCCGTTGAAGACAAAGAATACAGCAGAAGAGTACTGAGAGATATTAAAATCATAAAAGAGTCTCAACATGCCAAGATATTTGAAGCATTAAAGAGATCTAACATGCTGGATGTGAAATGTAGTGGCCTGTGTGCAAAAACTATAGAGAGCCAAAACCTCCAGAAGCTAAGGGAAGCCCACTGCTGACATCCAGGATATGTTTTATTTAAGGACCCAGTTAATCAAAAACTGAGTGTTAAGTTGGTTTTAGTTGGCATATTCAGAATTAAATGATTATTCGGTTTCCACTAAACAATAGATACAAATTTAAGATAAAAAATAAGCGTAGGGCAGCCCCATTGGCTTAGCAGGTTAGCATCTTCCTTCAGCCCAGATGTGATCCTGGAGTCCCGGGATCGAGTCCCATGTCAGGCTCCCTGCATGGAGCCTGCTTCTCCCTCTGCCTGTGTCTCTGCCCCTCTCTGTGTCTCTCATAAATAAATAAATAAATAAAATCTTTAAAAAAATATATACTACTTATATTCCTCACATTTAATATATGTTTTATTTTATATGAAATATTATTTTACCTGTTGCATGTTATGAGAAATTACTTATTCTGATGGATTACAAATGAATTTCTGGTCGTGGTCAAAAATCAATTTATTATTCATTGGCTATACTATCAAAAGCATATGGAACATTAAAAGTGAGAGAATGTCTGTATATTTTTTTAACATTAGTTATCTTTAGATATTCCAATAATGGAAAATACATAATTTGGCTAGTGTTATGTATGATCAAATTACATTTGCAGGCACTTTAATAGACCAGCGTTAAACTCAGGCAATTCAAAATCCCAAGCAGAGTTTGTTTGATTATATTTTAAATCTTATTTGAACTTATAAATTGTATAACCTAGTCTTCATTTCCTACATAAGTAGGCCCCCCTGGGGCATTCTCCTCACTAACCAAGGTTGGTATCAATTTTTCCACTCAGCCAAGATTTTAGTTTCATACATTCTTTTGATAAACACTTTGCACAGCTCCATTGAATTAAATCGCATTAGGGAAACATGGGCCAAGTTAGATTTGACTTGTCTACCTAGCACTTAAAACCTACCCGAAGGGATTGCAAAACCCCTGCATATGGGCTCAAGTACAGTTAGGAACCAAGGTTACATGTAAATGAGAATGCATAGGCAGCTCTGCCATCTGTCTGCAAAGTCCTTCCTGATTTGCTTGTCGAATATGTTACAGGTTTAGTTAAAGCAGGCAGCACCAGGGGGAAAACCCAAGAAGACAGCTGCCTCCTCTCTGTAACAGAACAAGGCAACACTCACTAATAGGAGTAGGGACCTGTCTAACCTAATCACAGAAATCTCAAATGGTTTCTCAGCAGTCTATCCATCTATCACTGACACAGCTGAATCCTTAAAAATTTTTCCATGCATGAGTAATAACTAATCCTTTTACTCTATTCAAATGAGATTTTTTTTTTGCATTTTATAGATCACAGGAAACTTCCACAAAAAATAAAATTAATAAAGTGAAATAAAATATAAAATAAAATATTTCTAGTGCATTTGGCTTTGGGTTACAACAGTAAAATATTACATAGCACATATGGTATAGTTTTTTATATATATAAAGATATACAAGAGATGTCCTATTTCTATTAAAGAGATTGAAGTTGGTTCAAATTTAGTGTAAATAACTTAGACTATCCATCATGTAAACTTAAATCAGTTTATATTCCAAGATGGTGGAAGAAGTGAAGCCACCACCACCTCAGCCACAGGACAGATACATATGTTACTAGTCAGACTAAAAGACTTACACTATGTTAATATAAAAAAAAATTATATCACCTTTTTTTCTCACTCAGGCTACCAAATACGCCCCATGTATGTGAACTAATTGAGTAATGTTTCTCTCACTATTGAGCAAAACTTCTGTTTAATGGCAAACCATCACTCTTTTCAATAATCTTTTCACTGCTTATGTCATTTATAAAAATACAGGTACCTAGTTTGTCCCTCTTGATGCCAGTCATCGACCCAAATAAAAGCATTCCACAAATAAAAAGGGCTATCAGCTAATATTTGTCTTTAGGGACACCTGTCATCTCATCTGTAAAATGGGTTAATAGTACCAGTCTTACAATGTTGCTAGTATTAAATAAATGACAATAAAGTTTCTGGCATATAGGAAGTTATCAGTAAATAATATTGGTTATTCATGCATTCATCAAGTAAATTTTTGACTTCCCATTATGGAATATCTATAGTTAAATTCTGAATAGTTAATATTACTAACAAATAAACATCTATATTTGAACTATTTTCCTAGCATATCAAACAATTTGCTGAACAGAAGTCCATAATGTGCCGTAGTTTGAGCAAAACACTATTGTGGATTGTTAAAAAAAATTGTGTCTAGCACATAAAATGTAGATGATTCATGTGATCTATGTTAATCTCTGTTAAATTCTATTTTGACTATAAAACAATTTTAAATATTAAAAACTGTATTGAAATATTATTTTCTGTTTACATGTTTAAATGAACTAACAACTGATATTTACCATAACAAATCTTTATTTTACTCAGAGGTCAAGTACTAGGTTTTCCTCTTACTGTATTGTGAAAGGTCCTAGAAAATCTATCCAAAATTACCTCCTATGTCTATTATTAATAGCAAAACTCCTACTTTTATTAATTTGTGAAACTCTTTTGCTTTTTTTTAAGAATAAACAATTCTATACTGTTAAGTTATATAGCTGCTTCAGTTTGCTCCCTACTCAATATTTATTTATTTTTTAAAGCATTTCTTTTTCTTTTTTCTTTTTTTTTCCTTTTTAAAATTTTTATTTATTTATGATAGTCAGAGAGAGAGAGAAAGAGAGAGAGAGAGGCAGAGACATAGGCAGAGGGAGAAGCAGGTTCCATGCACCAGGAGCCCAACGTGGGATTCGATCCCGGGTCTCCAGGATCGTGCCCTGGGCCAAAGGCAGGCGCCAAACCGCTGCACCACCCAGGGATCCCCCTACTCAATATTTATATACTGCTTTATTCCTTCCCTTCCAAGCAAGATGCTGGCTTTGCTCTGCTGTCCACCCTCCACCACAAAGGGGTGATCCT
Source organism: Vulpes vulpes (assembly GCF_048418805.1). Taxonomy (NCBI): domain Eukaryota; kingdom Metazoa; phylum Chordata; class Mammalia; order Carnivora; family Canidae; genus Vulpes; species Vulpes vulpes. Next base: position 143,983,570 of record NC_132783.1, read on the forward strand.
TTATCAAGCTCCAGGAACATATCCTGACTGGTCTATGACCATTGTGACACTCTCATATTTATTATCATTTGTTGAATTGAACAAAAAAGGCATAACTGGTTATGATTAATAATGAGATATGAGGGCAAGTCTTCTGCATGATTTTCTTGAAAACATGTCCTTTATTCTATACTATGAAACAAATCCAAGAGTAAAGAACCTGTCATCTTTATGTAGATATTATTTACTCTGAATGTAAAACCTGGAAAGACTTGAAGAAATGTCTTTTGCTCTTAGGTTGAAGCTACGACATAAAAGACAACAGAAACAAGCAAGAGGCTGAACCTGAGGATATTTGGAGCTTACCTAATATCTAGGGATCCTATTACATGAAATAATATAGATCCCTGTATTATAAGCAAGTGTGAGTTCAATCTTCTTTTATTTGCTGACAAGATCATCCCAACTGCTAATTGTTACCCAAGAGAAAATCAGTTTTGTCATCTCTCTTCAAGAAAATGATAACATTGACACTGAGGCAATATTGGGAAGTGATAGATTAAAAAGGATATATGGTAGCAGCAAAGAAATATCAAACTACAACCTTCACAATTTCCTGTAACACATGCCCAGGAGCCAACACTGAATTTCAAACAGGTTGTTCTCAGAGCTAACATCAAAGCGCAGGTATCCTCCAAACCTTTATCTTAATAGGACTTATAAAGTTAAATAGAAATTTAAATTTTTTCTAACTCTAATCTAATAATCTCATTTGCATAGGTTAAATTTGCATGTGTTGGAATTTAAATGTAGATTTTAAACTTTTACATCTTCTTAGAGACTATCACAGTGCCTTATGTAACATATTGCAGAACAAAATTACTTATATAAAGTCCTTAAAATCAAATTATCTACTGTGCTAATGATCAGATTTCTATCCTAAATGTTGGAAGCATTCAGCCCCTGATTTTACATTTATATCTGTTTTTTTTTCTCATTCTTATAATATCAGGTTTCATATCTGCAATTTCCAGGAAAAAAAAATTGATTAAAACTAGGTTAGCAATAAAAGTAGAAGAACTCTGTGAAATTCCTCTATTTTAAGACTCAGAGAGCCTACATTTATGTCACTTTTTCACTAAATTTACAGATTTCCTAGGTACTTTGTATCAGGCACTGTGGATTGGTTACCTCAAATTCCCTCATAACCTATTCCTCTACTCCTCACGCTTCCTGGATTCTGTGGAGTTTCTTGTGCCATAACATTCATGTCTAAAAATACTAAATACTAAAATATTAGAAATACTAAAAATACTAAAAAAAGGTATTTAAGGAGTTTATATTTGGATCATCTTAAGAGTATCAAGGATCTAGGGTTTTGATATTTGCCCTTCTCTTTATTTCTTCTCATTTTATCTGCTTGGAACACAGATCGAAAGCCTTTGCCAGGAACAAAAGATTTTGAAATTGTAGACTTTATACATCAAATTTAGTTTTTATGATTTTTAAAATTACACAAGAGTTCATGACCATATTGTAATTAAATGGCAAACATTTATTTACAGAAATGTAAGAAGATCTCCATCCTTTCTTAGGAAACAGAATGCTTCCTACCTAATTGTTCCTACCCCATCACAAACAACATTGATAGCAGGACAAATGTCAATTTTATCATGACAGAGTTGAGATAGGGGGACGTAACTCAGTGTGATGTCCAATAGGAATTTCTATCTGAATCTCAGAATACGACTTACTAATTCAGGGACATATTTTTCTGGTCACAAACAGGTTTCCCCATATGGAAGGAAAATCTATCCAGGTCACAGAAACCATGATGAAGAAAAGACAAGCCTGTTCTCCCAGTGAATAGATTTGTTCCTTAAAGGAAATAGGCAGGGCTAGGCGATCCACACCTACTTAGTCTATCCAGTGAGGCTAAAAACACTAAGAATTTGAGATCTTCACTCTAGGCCTACACTCTCATCCTGGCAGATCCAACAGGGGACAGTATAGTCAGTGGGTACCTGGAAAAAAATTTTTTTTTTTTGGAAACCAGGAAAGTGCTCTATCTTTAACCTTTAAAAATACTCCTGATGGTATATATTTACATGTTAGTTTATCACTTTAAAAAAACCTTTAAACATGTAGTTGATTATCTTTCTTTAAACACGTTTAATTTACTGTAAAAAAATATTTGCTTTACCCCTTATATTTATAAATATATTTACTCCGTTATAAAATGTACACTGAGGAATTGTAGCTTTGATGATGGATGTCACTGAGCTAACATTCAAATTGCAAGGATACTTAAGATATATATGACTGTAAATAAAAAAGACATGCATGTGACCAATATTGAGAAAAATTTGCCATTTGGCTGCAGGACATAGTAATAGAAATGGGTTAGATCCATAAACCCCACATAATTATAATCGAGACCCTAGACTTTTCATGAAACTTGAAAAATAGTTCTGAAGATCTCGTATAAAGGGCATATGCAAAAATAACTGAAATGATATTTATAATGATAAACGAAGGACGTTTTGCCTCCCGTCCTAAATATATCATAGCAAGAGCCCTCACAAGTCTTAGAGGGGTCCTATATTAGGGTTGTGACTCAGCCCCTTATACAGGCTCCTGTACCGTGTATACTCCATCCTTGGCTGGGAACAGCCAGTGAAAAGCTGGCTTCCATGAAACCATGGTGATGGAATTCAGAGCACAGACCTGAGTCAGAGGCCCATCTCCTGGTCCCTCGCATGTGTCAATAAAGAAAAGGTATATTATGCTGAGTGAAGTAAGTCAATCGGAGAGGGACAAACAGTGTATGTTCTCATTCATTTGGGGAATATAAATAATAGTGAAAGGGAATATAAAGGAAGGGAAAAGAAATGTTGGGAAATATCAGGAAGGGAGACAGAACATAAAGACTCCTAACTCGGGGAAACGAACTAGGGGTGGTGGAAGGGGAGGAGGGCGGGTGTTGGAGGGGAATAGGTGACGGGCACTGAGGTGGACACTTGACGGGATGAGCACTGGGTGTTTTTCTGTATGTTGGTAAATTGAACACCAATAAAAATGAATTAAAAAAAAAAGAAAAGGTATAGCACTGATATATAACTGAAAAGGTATCAAAATGTAAAGAAATATGTTTTTGAAATTAGAATAAGAAGTATATGGTTAAAGTGGACAGGAAAACAAAGGTAAAACGGTCAAGTGATACTCGGACTAAATTAAAATGTCAACCTTGATAAAATAAGAAACGGCAGTAACAACATTTAAGAAAAAGTGCATACAAGAGTAAAATAGGTGATGTTTCTATAAAATAAAAATATTAATATTTATCATTCACACAGAATTCCCCAAGTCAATACGAAACTTCAGCATTTCATGAGGATGGGAAATGTACTGGAATATGAAAATCTAAAACAGCATTTTTCAAACATCAAATAAACTTCTGTAGTAAGTCACAGCTTGACTTGGAACATCTAGAAAAGCCTAAAATGATTTATTAGAGGGTGCAAAAAGCTCTGGATGCAGTCCAGATGCACAGACAGGGACATTTTCCTTCTCAAGGTATTTGGGGAATTCTGAAACTGTGCAGGAAGGTTGGTCATGGGGCTAAGCTAAAACCTCTGAGTAGCAGACTGGATATGCCAACAGTTACTCCCCAGGGAGGAGATAACAACCTGCCAGTCTCACCAGCAGGGTCAAAGCTGGTTCACTGACAATGGGATCCAGTCCCCTTTCAAAGGGAGAATGGGAAAGGAGAGGTTTCATTTTTATCCTCATATTCAGAAATGGTGCACGAACCCTTGTTTATGGACCTTTGGTCCCGTAATTATACATAACAATCCAATTTCTGTGGAAGAGAATAGGTTATATTGGATAAGTAAAAGTTTCTGCCCTTGCTATCATCTACCATATTCTTTTCCAGTCAGACAAAATCTAACATTTTCCTTTTTGAAAAATGGATTTTCAATTTTTTGGTTCATACTCATAATGTAGTACTCTCAAGTGGAAATAATAAATCCAATACATTTGACCCTCTAAGACTTGGAAGGCCTCTTGCTATAAAATATTTAGATAGCTGGGAAGCAAAATGCCCTTTTTTATCATTATAAATATCACTTTGTGTATTTTTTACATACATCCTTTACATTAGTTCTAGAGCATTCCACGTGTTAAGGAAAACAGTTAAAAATAGTTGCTTTTTACAGCATTCATGAAAATAAAATAAAAAAAATAGAAACTATAAAGTAAAAGAACAGTGCTAATCCTCTATAGATTTTGCTACTTTTGCTGTATTTGCATGTTTGTTTCTAAGGCGAGTTTAGCAATTTTGCAGCGTCTTTACTTTTATCTATAAGGATGGAGCCCACTATTTTGAGAACTTTATCTCTGTATCTGAGAGGTCATAGAAGAAATAATTTTCAATTTTTCTCTCCACCTCTGCTCTAGGGAATTGCAAAAGTCAAAGATCAAACGCAAAATAAGTTTAAGTGCAAGGCATGTGTGTGCACACACACTAACACAAAATCAGAGGTGTTTTATTTTCTGGGTATATAAAAGTTTAGAGCGAAGAAGATAGAACATAAGTCACTAACTTGAATATCCAACTTACAAATTTGCTGATTCCCAAGAAACGTGTCAATCCATGATTGATGAGGAGCAATATTTTGGATTCACTAACTCTATATGAAAAGTTTCCTTGAGGCATTCTGGTTGAAAGATCCGTGATGTCAAATTCCCCGCCAAGTAATGACTGCATTACTTGAGTAAATTTATAACATACTTCAAATTCAAATTCATGCAATGAATGTAAAGAACCCATGATATCTTGACGTTTCAGAAAATAATTTTTTTTCATATCGTTTTCCAATTTATGTTATATCACATAGTATAAGTAATAATTAACTTCCATTTTTCCTGGGTTTTATTTATCTATAACTCCCAATTTATACAAAAACTTATCTAAAAACAGAGGGTTTTTAAAAAATTTTAGAATACTGATTAACATTTTCATTCTCATTTGCTGCATGGTTATCTTAGACAACAGCTCAGTGCCGTTTACTGAATTCAATGATAATTATGATACTAAAAGGAACTAACAGTTGCTGGAAACTTGCTCTGTAATTTTCATTCTCCTAATGTGATTTCCCTCTGTTAGTTATGTAAGTTATTTCGTGACTTTCATTTTATCAATTAGGAAAATAAATCAGGTAAAAGAATTTAAATAACATAATCAAGATTATATGGCTAATGACAGGCAGTGATGACATTGGATTTGGAAGTCCTGTTTGAAAGGCAATGCTTTCTGCTATTCTTTTTTTTTTTTAAGATTTTATTTACTTATTCATGAGAGACACAGGGAGAGGCAGAGACGCAGGCAGAGGGAAAATCAGGCTCCATGCAAGGAGCCCAATGCGGGACTCGATCCTGGGTCCCCAGGATCACACCCTGGGCTGAAGGCAGAAGCTCAACCACTGAGCCACCCAGGGATCCCACTTTCTGCTATTTTAATTTCAACTAGTCAAGCTATTAAAATAACAAATTGAATTATGAAACTATAAATATTACTGTAAAACATTATAAAAGTAAAATATAAATGAATCCTTCACCCATGTTTTATAATATTTTCACTGACAAATGAAGCAGGAGTAAGTTCTACAAAAAATACTTATTAAATATATTTGTAGAATTTTGGAAAAAAAACAAAAAAATGTTTTTGGAAAGCATTCTATTTATACAAGGAGTTCATTTAATATAATTAATTAAATTATATTTCCTTTTATCAATGTTCTTTTATTTCCAAGTCTAAAAGAAAATTAATAGCTTGGATCCCCATTTGATTAACTGCTAACTGACCTTAGGTCAGTATCTCTACTTGGCTTTATTATATTCCAGATGAGACCCAACTCCCTGGTGGACTAATTTGAACAAATTCATGCAAAATATTAATTAGGTGTACTAGTGAATGCAAAAATGGCAAAGATTCTCTGTAGTTAAAGATCAGCTTTTCTGCCTTTGACAAGTCGAGGCTTTCTTGTAATGTGGTCTCTTCATCATAGTTTTTTTTAATCCCTGAAGATAAATTAATTATTCCTAGGCTGCCTCAACATATTTCTTGTTTATTTGATTAAGATTAATTATTGCCTAGACACTGATCTGTTCACAGAAAATTATTCTTCGGAGAACTGGAATTGAGGTAGGAAGCTTTGTAAGGAGTACTACCATACAGAAGACTTCCCTTGAATAAATACAGGATATGAAGGGGCTATCCATACCTGAAGCAAGAGGACAAAAAATGTTGCTTATGTGTAGAACTCTTTGTCATAGTCAACTGATAATACAGAAGGAACGATTACTTATTTGAATTTTAATATAATGAATTTTAACTTTTGTAACGAGAGACAAGAGTGACACATTTAAACTTGAAGTGTCCTGTGTATTCTTTTATATTTTATAGTTAGGACTTTGACTTTCCATATAAAATTTATATAGCAGTCTTTGTTTTTATCTATACTTTTTAAATGTACATTTCATAAGCTGTGAATTATTTTCATCCCCTCAATCTTAGGTGGGTGGTGTTTCTTTCTTACTCTCTTTTGTCTAGCCTTTTTAAAATCTTTATCCATCATTTCTTCTTTCCTAACTTCTTTTCTTACTTTTTCGCATTTTGCCTCTGTTCCAGTTTTTTTTTTTATTTTACTCATTTGCTTTCTCTTTCTTCTTTCTTTCTTCTTTCTTTCTTCTTTCTTTTTGTTAAATAAGAAATCTTAAAATTCTATACTAAATATAATTTAATATGACAAGTCAGATGAAAGAATAGTTAATATATTATATGTTACAATCTTAAGACGTGAAAATATTACTCTGGTAATATGCATAGGAAAAGAAAGACAATATGAAATTATTCTGTCCTTGGAAATGCTGATATGTGCATTTTATTTTTAAAATACCCTCAAAAGTGTTAACAACATTTTGAAATTATAATAAAAGTAATCATATGGATTTCCTCTTCCAACAGAAAACTTAAATTTAATTTGATTTAGAATTTTATAAATTCTATTTTCCTTGAGAGAGAGAATATCTTTCTTATTTTTTAATATTTTATTTTTTTATTCATGAATGACACACAGAGAGAGAGAGACAGAGACACAGGCAGAGGGAGAAGCAGACTTCATGCAGGGAGCCCGACATGGGACTCGATCCCAGTACTCTAGGATGACACATTGAGCTGAAGGCAGATGCTCAACCACTAAGCCACCCAGGCATCCCAGAGAGAATATTTTTCTTTAGAACCATTTTGAGTTTAGGTTTCTATTAATATTACTTTTATAAAACTTAGTATGGTTTCACTCAAAAACCCCTCCAGAACCATGACTGACTGATTTTATAGCATTCTTTTCTCATTGTATTAGAACTAGCCAAAGTTGAAACTACAATGGCTTACTTTTAATGAGAAAAATCTTTTTAACTACTCAGAAATAAATAGAATGAGAAAAAAATGGAATAAGAAATAAAAGAGTCAGATCTAGAAATACAAATAAATCAAAATCAAGGTTTATACTCAAAGGAAAAATGAAGATATAAGATATTTAAATGACTTCTATCCTTTAAAATATGATTTTCCATATAAGTGATATTTCCTGAATCATTCTCAAAATGACTAATTTTTAATTTATTACTTTTCTACAAGAATGAAACAAAAAGGGGGTTCCTGGGTGGCTCAGCTGTTTAGCGCCACCTTCAGCCCAGGGCCTGATCCTGGAGCCCCGGGATTGAGTCTCACATCGAGCTCCCTGCATGGAGCCTACTTCTCCCTCTGCCTTTGTCTCTGCCTCTCTCTCTCTCTCTCTGTGTCTGTCATGAATAAATAAATAAAATATTTTTTAAAAAGAGAATGAAACAGAAAAACATGAATTCACGTAAATATTTGCTTTAAATATTGCCATAAAATGCCATATAATTACATAGCTGAAAGGTCAAATTTTCTTCTTTTAAATTCATGTTTTCCTCAAATTTTAATTGAAGTTTGGTTGACCTACAATATTACATTAGTTTCAGGTGTACACCATAGTGATTTAACAGTTTCATACGTTACACAATGCTCATAATAAGTGAAGTTACCATCTGCCATCCTCCATTATTATAATGTTATTGACTATGTTCTCTATGTTGTACTTAAAACTTAAAACACTATACTGTGCTCACCCTAATCAAAAACATTAGTGACTAAATTAGTTTTGTGATGTAGGTTTTTGAGCAAAAATATTACCAGGGTCATTTCATAATGCTAAAGGGGTCAATCCAGTAAAATGGCACAAAGATTCTAAGTACCCATGTACTTAATATTAGAGCTGCAAAACGTATAAAGCAAAAACCGATAAAACTGCAAGAAGAAATAGGCAGATCCATGATAATCAGATTTCAATGACATTTTCTTGCTATTTTAAAAAGTGAAAGTTAGTTTTTCAATGTGAAAAACTTGAAGATTATCCAAGAAATTGACTCAACTGACACTTAAAATATACACCATACAAGGACAGTAGTATACACATTGTAAATGTACAAAAAATATTTATCAAGACGGATCTTATTATAATTAATAAAAATTTCAATAAATGTAAAAGGATTCAAGTATTAAATAGGATATTCTCCAAAGACATTAGAATTAAACTAGAAATCATTAAATCGATGACCTGAAAAATATCCAAATACATTTAAACTTAATCCTGTACTTCAAAATAATGTGATTCAAAGAAACAATCAAGGGGGAAATTAGAAAGATTTTTTTTTCTGGAGAAACATAGCACACCATTTCAGTTTGTAGAATGTAGCTATAAAGATGAGACATTTCCAGTAGTAACTACATAGATTAAGAAGAAATGTTTTAAATCATTGACTTCAGATTCTACCATAAGCATCTAGAAAAAGAAGAGCATTTTGAAAAAAAAAGAACATTTTAAACTAAAAGTAAACAAAGGAAACAATAAAAGTGAGAGCATACATAAATGAGATGGAAAACATAGCAAAGCAATAAAGAAAATTGATGTAATCCATAGTGGGTTCTGGACAGAATCAACAATAGTTATGAATTAATAATTGGATTGATGAGGGGGAAAAAAAAAGAAAGAGAACAGAAATTTCCAATATTGGAAATGGCAAGGTGACATTATTGCTGATTCTACAGATTAATAAATAATAGAATATTATGAACAAACCTATTGCAATACATTTAAAAATTTAGATAAAATGGACAAATTCTTTAAAGAATATAAATCATGAAAGCTTACTGAAGAGTCACTCAATGCCACTATATCTAATAAAGAGATACAGAAAACTGGAAAGAGGCCAGTCTTCTACCTGCCACAAGAGAATAGTTGGACAAACTGCAAATAATGACTTTTCTTGAAACTATCAGGGAACTGAGGTCACAGGGCCAAAAACTACTCAGAAATATTGAGCGACACAGAAAGCTGTAGGTAGAAACTGGGACTGAGTATTTGCTTACCTGGGACAGAAATCACCAAATGATTTATAAATAAGAATAAGCTAGAATATTTTAACAATTTCTTAAAGCTAAATAGGCTAGTGAGAGTGTAAAACCAAGGGGGGGAAAAAACAAAATAAAAAATAAAATAAAACCAAGGGGGGTATCAGGGGTGCTAGAATTTACTCCCTTTGCAGGCTTTTGCTTGACAAATATCACCAGATACTCACAGGGAAGATCAGACTAAGTCTTATAAACAACTTCCTTGCAGGGGATGGTCTGGGTCCTGGAATCACAACCTCTGCCCAAAGTGCACCCGCAGCTTTCTCTCCGAACTCTCCTAAGGATTAAAAGGCTTAATTGAGGAGGTTGTCTCATCCAAATCTGTGATGTGAGGGCATGCCCGGACACCCACGGGCACTAGGGGAAGGAAAAATCAGCTATGGACACAAATCCACCCAGACCTCCTACAACCTGTAGGAGCAATATTTTCAAGATGCCAGACTGAAGTCTCCAGGTGACTGCAGCTCTCACAGTCCCCTTGATCGTAGCCAATGAAATACATGTCAGACTTCTGACCTCTGGAAGTGTAACAGGATACACTTCTATTGTTCGAAGCCACTGGGTCGGCAGTAATTTATTATAGCACCAACAGAAAACAAATACAGCTGCCATTCTAATACTTTCTACGAATCCTTTAGAAAATCACGTTCTATCCACCCTTGTAGGAAAATTTAATCATGTCTTAACGTTTTCAGTTCTTACCTAGAAGATTCATCACTAATACTAATACTAATCTCTGTAATATCTTTGTCTGTCTGCAATTCTCTTCCACACCCGTCTACTTTTCTTTCTCACACGCAACAGTAAAATTTACTTTTTGATCCCAAGATTAAGCTCCGGTTCCAATTTCTATTCTATGTTAACCAGACAGTATGAAGTGTGTCTATTTAAACTCCCATAGCATATATCATTGGTACTCTTCAATTCACTTTGTCATAGGTTAATAGAATTGCCATTTTTCCCTTCATCTGTATTTGTCTTCTAGATGTAGGGACAGTAGGATTTGTCTGTGATAGAAGTGCAATTCAGTTTGTTGTTTATCTTTTGAATTTGTTTTCCTGGATAGATTTTGTTTTCGTAGGTCCATTTCTATCTGAGTTATTTCTGCTTATTTTTTCTTAAATTTTAACAACAGCTATTTAAGAAAAAAAGCATTGAGATGCATCTCTAATAATAATATACAAAGGAGTCTCAGAAATATCTCATAAGAGATGCTCTCCCTAAATTCAAGTCATATAAGGAGAATAGATTGCCTTTATTGTGATGATTGGTTCTTCACCTTGCTGATGTGATTAAGAGGTACTCATAAATTCTTGATAAGGAAAAAGAAAGGCCACAGTTGATAAAATAATTTATGGCAATAAAAACAGTATAATCAACATCCAGAGAAAATATGTCAAGATTTAAAAATAGGTCAGATGTTAATTTAATCAACCCATTCCATAGAATCAGCAGAATAGAGCTCTATGTTGGTGTAAATGGGCAGGTTTGTGCCTACAGACAGGAAGAGTGAAAGGGTGACCATGGGACGCTGGAAAGACAATCTCACTATTGAGATTAGTCTTCATAACTATGAAGTATGATAACATGAATTTACCAGAGTCGCAAAGCAAAGGGTACTTGTTATTTGGATACCTAGTGACCCAAAAGACTTCATCTTAGGTCTTGAAAGTCATAGCACAAAACATAAAATTGTTCAAGTTTAATCTTACAGCTATAGCATAGAAGATTGAAGAGGGAGCCTTTGAGAACTTTGGAAATATTGTTAAAATTGCCAAAGTACTAGGTTTTTTTTTATGAAAAACTAAAAACATCTTAAATATTTCCTTATGGTGGGTCAGTCTATTTATCAACTATTGATCTACCGATCTATCATCATCATCTATCATCTACCTTTATCTATCTTTCACCTATCCATCTAAATATAAGAGTTAATGGATTTACCTTGAGAAAGTTTATCATTGTGTATCAACATCAACTACATTCATGAAAATATTAGTATTAAAATGGAAGCAAAGCTGTGAGATTATGGGAAGAGCACTCTTGATAACAGAAACCTGTGACACCAGAGATTGAGTTAGGTCCCCGAAAGGCTAGACACCAATTTCATGGAAGGTGAGTCTTTCTGTGTTTTGGGTTGTTTGTTATCATTAAATAGGTACTGTTTGGGGATCCAGTTTCTTGGTTCATTTATCATCATCATCTCAAGTAGATTATGGCTAATGATGGGTAAATACGCAGTGGTGATTTGGATTTGTGAGGATGTTTATTTGTCTGTTGAACATGAAGTTTTGTTAATACAGTCATTTTTCAACCTCCCCCAAGTTGCAGTGATTTATATCCATGTAGATTAAAAAAAGTGGAAATTAATTTCATGCCATCAATTTACTTTTCCACTGAGTAATTTGGGATACAAGATGTTGGTTAAAAATCTAAGAAGAAAATTAACTTCCAGCAAAGTAATTTAGCCATTCAGTTGGACTTTATTTTTCCATTATAGAAAGAACTTCTGGGTGTGCACAAATTCTTAATCTTGCATTAAAAATAATACAAAATACCCAGGTATTAGAATTACTTCCAACCCATATATACCTGCAATTATGAAATACATGTCATTTTGTCTTATTTTGTTACTCCTAGCAGTGGATTTCCTTTTAGAGATGATTTTGTCACCAAGTGCATGTGTAAAGCCCTGTACTATATATCAGGGTAGATTTTTAAAAATCTTTTAAAAATTATTGATCCAAAATAACAGAATTCTGTTTTTAGTGTGACTCTAATATTTCACTGTACAAAGACATACAAAGGAGCTCTGATATCCATTCCTTTCTTCAAATTAGCAATATAAGTCCATCAGGAAACAGAATATTGATCTGATGTTTAGTCTTTCTTTATTCATAATGTTCATTTTCTCTAAAAACATTGTTTAAATTACTATGTTTTTTTCATCTGTGCACTATTTTATATGTATTATTCAAATATAGAAGAAACTTAACAAAATATACCTGTTAAAGCAAAAAGTATACACCAAACTCATGGAAAAGAGCAGAAACGTAATTATAGATCCTCTCTTATAAGGATGTTGCATATTATTATTTCCACTTTACCAAGGAAGTGTTTCACGTTCCTGGAGGAAGAAAATTATCAAGGATTAATTAAATAGTTATCAAAACAAATATAGTGCTCTTTCAGATCATGACTGGTGTCTGTACATGTTCATTGCCATAACTGTTTATTGCAAACATACATAAATATATTAATTCTTGATGTCTTCACTGATATATTGGAGGCTTAAAATTTATTTTAGGACAATTATATAAATGATAGATAGATGATGATAGATTGATAGATGATAGATAGATAGACAATTATATAGATGATAGATGATGATAGATTAATAGATGATAGATGATAGATAGATAGATGATAGATAGAGAGATATACAGTGCATAGAGAGATTTTCCAAGAATAAATAGTTACATTTACAAACTGTTCTCCTCTTACAAATCACTAACTCTAGACTTTGAAGAAAGTTATGAGGTCACCTTTCATAATCTAACTTTCAGTAAAGCAGGTCACACTGCCATCTCCTTTCAGCGACTTGATAAGGATTTGCAGTAATGGAGAAGCCCACTTTCACTTTCACGCCAGGTAGTCTCAGTACCAGTAGGCTGCGTGTTATACCGTGTTTCCAATAAGTTCATGTCCATTATCTTTCTGGTTACATTTTTCAGGTTGAATTCTAAGTGATTCAAAGGTATTGCTTGGCACTTAGTTATGTGGCTATACATGCCTATTAACTTTTTTAAAATTCTAAATACGAGACCTTTATTAAGGTAACCAGAAATCTCATCACCCTTAAAATCACATCCTAATCCTGCCAATAATTGGAGCTCTCTCTTTGAATCATAAAACTGTCACCAATTATATTCTCTACCCCTATACTTTCACACTGCATTTTCCTAAGTACTATGCATAGGACGTTCCCCTTTGCTGAGAGCCCGCCAAGTCTATAAAAGAGTAAATTACATTCTGTGTTCTCATCACCCCTAGAAGGAGAGTCCCAAACCCTCAGGGTGGAGCTTCTGAAAGTAAATTGAGACCTGGTGCATAAGAGAACTGGCTGTTGCCATGTTGAAAGGAAGAAAGGTGGAAAACCAGAGGATAAAATGTGAATGTTGGGAAATATTTGTTTCTGGGGTTGAACAAAATTTGAGAAAAGAAGGTATCCTTTGGAAACTTAGTGAAGCTAGGGGGAAAAAAAGACTAAGTGTTTTCAGGCAGGAACTCGAAAAGAAGTTAGTATCAATAAATCAGTGGAAGACAGACTCTCTTCCTCAAACACAACATGTAGTTTGTTACAGAAACTGTGTTTTAACGTGGCAACTGATGAAAACAATCTTGAACTAAGAAACCAAATAAACCTCTCTTATTCCTTCTCCCCATACAATTACCTTATATTGTAGGTCTCTGAAAACAAATAATCATGAATATAAAAAGGGAAAACAGAAACACGTCAAAACCAAACAACCAAACCTCATATCCATTCAAAGGTAATGAAATAACATAGACTATGAGAATCAAAACTTGCAGCAAAAAAAAAAGAGTGCTCTAACATAGTCTCAATAGAAGAAAAATCTAATATAACATGGCAATATGAATCAACTATAGCACCAAACTACTGCAAATGTGAGGATGGTGACAAAATTCAAAAACTAAAACTTAAAAAAAAAAAAGCTACAGCAAAACTGTAAAAAAGACACGGGCAATGATTTTATTATATGCAGAGCCCTTGAAGGGATGTAATGGCAGGAGTTTGAGGCTACATGTCCCAAATCCGTAGACATCTGGTCTGGACTTTTGACGTGGTGGAGCAAATTAATTATGAGCACAACAATGCCGGCGCCTGGCAGATTTGAAAATATGGCCAAAAGAATTGCTGAGAAGGAATTGACAGATCGGAATTGGGATCAAGAAGATGAAGCAGAAGAGGTGGGAACATTCTCAGTGGCCAGTGAGGAAGTCTTGAAGAATAGAGCCATAAAGAAAGCAAAGCGTAGAAATGTTGGATTTGAATCTGATAGTGGAGGGGCCTTTAAAGGTGCTAAAGGTTTGATTGTACCTTCTGGAGGAGGAGGGTTTTCTGGATTTGGTAATGGCGCTGGAGGAAAGCCTTTGGAAGGACTGTCTAATGGAAGCAGCATAACTAGCGCCTCTCCCTTCTCCAGTGCAAGGGCAGCATACTTTTTTTTTGGGGGGGGGGAACACAAATGCTCCTAAATTGGGGGTAACAAAATAGTTACAGATTAATAAAGTAGATACTGCTAGCAAGCACTTGCCTTAGAATCGGAAGATGCAGGGAGTCTCAGCTTCGCCTACTCCCTTGCTCAGTAGTTGAGCAAGCCACAGCCTTTGGAGGTGATCAGTTTCCTGCCATCTAGTTCATATTACTGTTGCTCATTCAGTCAGTCACGTAACTATTTGTCACATTCAAGAAGTCACATTCAAGAAGATGCTTTAAGAGCTAAGATACAGACCTCTGTGCTCTTTTGTGTCCCATGCCTCAATGACTAGTGTGTGTCAACCAGAGATTATCTTGATATCCTTGGCTCTGGAATGGAAGTGGATTTTTCTCTTCATATTATTCCCTTTTGCTTTAGTGCTGTATCATGTTTTACGCTTTTAGTGCCATTTGTTTTATTATTATTATTATTATTATTATTATTATTATTATTATTATTAGGTCCCATATGTTCTCACTTTTCCACATATGCAAGTGAGCACACCTTCTTGATTTCCTCTTTGACTTGAGGAAATAGAGCTGAATATTCCTTAACAACGCCTACTTCCTCTGGCTTCCATTGCCTAACCCTTGTCTTAAATTTTACTTGGAAGACGTATTGGCCTGCTTGGGCTGCCATACAACCTACTACAGACTGGGGGTCTTCACCATCTGAAATGTATTTTCTCCCAAGCCTGGAGGCTGGAAGTTCCACCTGAAGATGAGAGCTGATTGCACTCCTGATAAGTGCTCCGTCCCTGGCATGCAGATGCCCCCCCCTTCCCGGGATCTCGTGGGAACCTTCATCTGCACCTATGCTGACACCTCCCACAGATGGGCTTTCTGATGTTTGTTTTAAAAACACCAATCCTGTCAGATAAGAACCCTGCTCTTATGACCTCATTTAACCTTCAATACCTCCTTACAGGTCTCATCTCTAAAGGCGGTCATAGGGGAGAGGGGGTCGTGATTTTGACACAGGATTTTGAGAGGACACAAATGTGCAGGTCGTAGCAGAAGCTGTGGCACTACTTGAAGCCACTCATGTCTGTTCTGATAATCTGAAGAGCAATGGTGCTGGATCATTAGGACACTGGGTGACACAAGCTTAGGGTCTAGGGTTTTTGTCTCTTTTTGGAGACCCTGTGTCGCGATCCACTCCATTAATCCGGCAGGTTATTTCATTCTTCTGAATTTCATCTTGCATATTCCTCTTATCTTCATGCAATTGAGAATGTAGGTCAGGCTGTTCAGAGTGTATTTTTCAGAAATATTTGTAAATATACTCTACCCATGAATTACTATAAATGTAGACCTTTTTAACATATCTAAATTACAGAAAGGTTTATTTTTTAAATAATTGTTAGTGTAGTTTTGGAAGATCTTGTGTCAGATATTTGACAAATGCATGCCATTTGGAAAACCCTTTTAATATACTTAAAATGCGATATATTTTTAAATGGTGGGAACTATTGAAATTAAACTATCAAAACCTTCCATTAACATCCAAAATTTAAAAACAAAATAATAACAAGAAAATTTAAATTACTACATTTTACCATCTGCTTGCATTTATGTTTAATTGTGCCAAATCATAATTTGCAAACATAAATTGTTTTTTCAAGCTACATAATTAAACTTTAAAACAAAAATTCCTCATTTATAAAATACTAATGCTGACTTAGATGTTATTGAAGTTCAGTCACTGAGAGGAAGAATAGAAGAGTATGGAAAAGAATATATCACAAATAGGCATCTTAGCAAAGGCTACATAATTTTTTAAATCTAAGAATAAAGCAGTATTTTGTCATCTCAATGCCAATTTCTGAACTGGTCTTAATATTCTTAATGAGAATCAAATAATATTTTATGGATATTATTAGATAAAATATAAAAAGATATTTCACTAGTAGTAGCCTAAGGAATTAATCCAAATTGTGTGTCTTTGCAAACAATAGACATGTATTAATAGCAAATGCAAATAAACTGCATTGAGTCCAAGAAGATAAATAAAAGATGCATGACCACAGCCTTCACCCCCCTTCTATGTTACTTTCGAATGTTTTAAAAACATTTACTTTGTTCTTTGCCTTTAAATTTTATCCTAGGAAGTTTCTCTCCTAGACTGTATTTATTTGCTTGTTGTTTTGTTTTGTTTTAAGTTTGGATAGTCTAATTCTGGATTACCTTCACAGAAAATGTGTGATGTGGGAGGAAGAAATCTTTAAGCATAGAGGTCAATGGCTGTGTTGAAGGCAGCTAGAGCATCCCGGCTCACAGTAATATAGCTCTATTTCATGGAACATTTATTATTACAACAACTAAACATGGCACTGTTTCAGCTTGGCAAAAGTGATAGAATGCCTCCTATAAATATTAATAACTTCACCATCTTCATTTTGTACATGTTTCCCTTGATACCTTGAATTTATCAAAAGTATTTTTAGAATTAGAGCCCATAGTGGAAAGCATATATTTAATGTGGATTCTGAATCTAATTAATAAAAAAGCATTTTCAGATCCCGAAATATTTTATAATAGGGATCTCAAAACACTGCATATCACTCTGAATTTCTATCATGTTTTCCTTGCCTGACCATAAATATCCAAACTTAGAATGTTTTCTTACACGTGCATTTGCATTGGTTAGTGCAATAATATATGCAAATAGTAATATGTTTA
Source organism: Vulpes vulpes (assembly GCF_048418805.1). Lineage (NCBI taxonomy): Eukaryota > Metazoa > Chordata > Mammalia > Carnivora > Canidae > Vulpes > Vulpes vulpes. The sequence continues at coordinate 144,001,071 of NC_132783.1, forward strand.
TTTTATTTTATCACTCTCTATTGGTGTAAACAAAAAGTAGGTACTGATTTTGACAAATCCATGCAAATTTACACACAGTCAGTACATATGCCGTTTCTATAGTTATAATGAAACTGAAGCCTTTGTGGATTATTTTCCAATACATTTTGCGGGTCTCATAAGATACAAAGAATTATCAATTTCTTAAAGTGTTTATTACATCTGAATGTATTTGCTTTCGATTTGTGTACACACACACACACACACACACACAAAAACACACCCCCTCACCTGGCATACATCTAAATATAGATGATAGATATATAGATTACAGGAATAATGGTATTGTTTTATTTCACAGTCCAAAACCAAGAAATAGGACAGGAAAAATATATGTTTAACACAATTAGGTACATTATACATAGCTTACTCCTATTTACAAATTATATGGCATTATAAGAAGGAAATATTTCATGTCAATTTTTATTTTTAAAGTGAATTGAGATTATTTTAATACTTTTTAAAAGATTTTATTTATTTATTCATGAGAAACACAGACAGAGAGAGGCAGAGAGAGAAGCAGGCTCCTTGCACGGAGCCCGACCAGGACTTGATCCTAGGTCTCCAGGATCATGACCTGGGCTGAAGGCTGCACTAAACTGCTGACCCACCAGGGCTGCCCTATTTTAATACATTTATACAAAAAATATGCCTTAAGTGTTTGAAATGACTGTGCATTTTATATTTAATTTATTTATATTGAATTTATTATACATTTAATATATGAAGCATGTTTCTTGGTAATTCATTTGTTTGACTTAGTATTTATTATTTAATTTTGCTTTTTTTTTTTTACCACTTGCTCTCTTTTTTTAGGAGATTTGCTGGTGAGAGTGGACATTGCTGTTTTGTTCCTTGAATAAACTGGACAGCAACATGTAAAAGAATGAAAGTGGGACACTCTCCCACACCAAACACAAAAATAAATTCAAAATGAATTAAAGACCTAAATATGAGACCTGAAACCATAAAAATCCTGCAGGAGAACAACGGTAGTGACTTCTTTGACACTGGCTGTAGCAACTTCTTTCTAGATATGTCTCCTGAGGTAAAGGTAAAAAAAGCAAAAATAAACTATTGGGACTTCATCATTTAGGATTAATATTCAAAATATATAAAGAACTTATAAAACTAACCTCCCCCCAAACCCCAAATTATTCAGTTAAAAAATAGAAACTACCCTACATCCAGCAATTGCACTATTAGGTATTCACCCAAAGAATACAAAAATGCAAATTCAAAGGCATATGTGCACCCCGATGTTTATAGTAGCATTATCTACAATAGCCAAATTTTGGAAACAGACCAAGTGTCCATTAACTGACAAATGCATAAGGAGGATGTGGTATATATATATTTCCATTATATATATATATATATATATATATATATATATATATAATGGAATATTATTCAATATTAGAAAAGAATGAAATCTTGCCACTTGCAATGACATGGATGGAGCTAGAGAGTATTATGCTAAGCAAAATCAGTCAGAGAAAGACAAATACCATTTCACACATACGGGGAATTTAAAAAAAAAACAAATGAAAAAAGAGGAAAAGGGGGTGAGAGAGGCAAGTAAGAAACAAACTCTTAACTATAGAGAATGAACTGATGGTTACCAGAGGTGAGGTGGGTAAGGGGATGGGTGAAATAGGTGATGGGGAGTAAGGAATGTACTTGTGATGAATACCCTGTATTGTATGTAAGTGATGAATACTAAGTTGTATATGTGAAATTAATATTACAATGTATGTTAACTAACTGGAATTTAAATAAAAACTTAAAAAAAAAGAATGGAGGCAATAAAGACATATTTATTGTAATGGATTGAGTCCAGGATTTCTACCCATAGTAAGAAAAAAACAAAGGCTAAAGTGAAAGTTCACAGAAGACTTCAAGTATCCCTAACTGTGACACATAGAAATTAGAATTATTGCTACATATCAGTGACATAAACAATTATAAATGTGTATTTGGGGGCATATTGAGCATGTTGTGCTGGGTGGACATCTTCAATAAAAAACATATTAAATTTGAAAATAAATAAATAAATAAATAAATAAATAAATAAATAACAAAAATGGCAGAGTAGGACCTATGAAAAAACTGTTTCATAAAAGCAATGAGAACACTGGCAAAAACTGTCAGAATCAACACTGTACTCTGGAAATTAAGCAAACATTACAATCATCTAGGGAGTTTTATTCAAGAAGGGAATAAATCCTGTTAAAAAAAAAAAGTCTTGTGCATTTTCATTTGTCCTATGCCATCCTACATTTCAGCTCCATGGTAGCCTTGAAACCCAACAGTCTACAATCATAGTGAAGACTAGCAGCCTCACAGCCCCTGGCTGAAGCAGAACATGATTGAAGAGCCTCCATTATTTGACCTGTCTGGTAATTCCCTGGTAGACCTCATTTCCAGCACCATCTTTATTTATTCTGATATAGACTTAACCCAGTTGGGTATTAAAAACAAAAACAAAACAAAACAAAAAACAAAATGCAGTTAACACCATATTTGCTTCCTGAGACAGTAGATAAGAATTGGGGCAAGCCACAGCCTAACCAAAAAGTCTAAAATGAAAACTTGAAGGATAAAATAACCATAGAGAAATATGAAAATCACCATATTTCAATATTTTTGGATAATTTGGGTCTTGCACAAGGCTGTTCTCATGCCCAGGGCTGCATGTATGTTCAGAAAATAACTTGGAAGGCCCTACACCCTGGCTAACCTTGAGAGTCTATACAAACAGGAAGTGAAGGCTAAGGCAGAGTTGTAATCAGCCTCGCTGAGTGTTGAAGACATACCACAATGTGCACAATGACGTTCAGCAAAACAAGGAAAACTTATTGATTCCATGCATTTTAGGAATCTCTGTCCTTTCATTAGCTGACCACTAAGCTGACTCAAGAGATGTCAGTGGCCATAAATGAGAAAGAAAACAGAATTTTCAGGATTGTTTCATAAAAATGTTACATAAGCAAGCAAAAACATCAGCAGCAAACAGCACCAGAATAAAACAAAAAATCTGAGGATGGAGTAGAACCTGTTTTCTAGAATTGTCACATAATATTATTTAAAATATTATTTTCTAAAAAACAACATATATGGAAATGTAAAGGAGCCATAAAGTATGGCCTTGGGGTGAAAAATCCATACAAACTAGTCGTAGAAAGACCACAGATTGGAATTAGTAGAGTTATATGGTACAACATGGATAACCTTGAGAACATTATGCTAAGTGAAAAAGGCCATAAATTGTATGATTCAATTTAAATGAAACATCTAGAATAAACAAATCTTTGGAAACAAGAAGTAGATTATTGGTTGCAAAATACTGGGGATGGAGATGGGAATAGCAGGTAATGGATACAGGGATTTTCAAGGTGAAAAAATATCTCAAAAACAACAACCACCATCTCCAAACTTCACCAAAGTCAAATATAAAAGCATAAATACTAGACAATATTATTATTATTATTATTCATAAATTTGTAATGGGAAAGTTCTTTCTTTGACTCAAAATCTAGAAAATCACAAAATTTTCAGAAAATGATAAATGCAACTATATAAAAATACATATGAGGGAAAATATAAGTCAAATCCAAATTCAAAGGGAAAAATGGTGAAACAGAACTAACTAAATCAGTCATAACACAACTGAAAGTTTAATGTCTTTAAGCATAAATTGCTTCTAGTACTTTAAGGTAGCTATAGAAGTTTATATTTAAGAAACATTACATAGACTTTTCCCCCCAACATCCACATACTATTTAAATATGTAACCATGCACTGGATCAAAAGGAAGACTCAACAAATTTCAAACTCTACTTGTAAAATTGATCATAGTCCATAATCCAAATACAGATTTTTGAAAGATGAAGTAAAAATCAGAGTAAATGTGTTAGCAAATTGTATGAAGCTAAGATATGGACACAATATTTACCAACAGGATCCCAAAAGGATAAATGCACTTTGATGGTCACTATAGCATTTTTCTCAACAGCCAAAAAAAGAGAGATAATCTCAACATTCTCTGACAGATGAATGGATTAAAAATATGGTTTATATATACAGAATATTATCTAGCCTTAGAAACAAAGGAAATCTGATATATGTGATAACATGGATGAATCTGGGCCATATTATACTAAGTGAAATAAGTAAGCCACGGAAGAACAAATACTACATGATTCCGTTCATATGAGATATCTAAATTAGTCAAACTCATAGAAGGAGTAAAATGGTGGTTACCAGAGACTGGAAGGAGGGAGAATGTAGGTAGTTGGTGTTCAACTGCGACTAAAATTTCACTTAGGCAAAATGAATCAATCCTAGAGATCTTTTGTACAATATTTTGCATATAGTTAATAATAGTGTATTTTATACTTTATTTAAACATATTTTGTCTATTCACGAAAGATACATAGAGAGAGATAGAGAGAGAGAGAGAGAGGAGGAGCAGAGACATAGGCAGAGGGAGAAGCAGGCTCCATGCAGGGAGCCCAGTGTGGGACTCGATCCCAGGACTCCAGGATCACGTCCTGGGCTGAAAGCAGATGCTTAACCACTGAACCACCCAGGTGTCCCTGTATTGTATACTTTAAGTTCTGTACACAGGGTAGACCTCATACTACGTGCTCTTACATGAATAGAAGGAAGAAAAGGAAGGAAGATGAGGAAAATGCAGTAGTATTAGTAAGTTGACCTTGGAGATGAAGCAAAGTGGGTAAAGTTAGTAATCAAAGATGCCACCATCAATTCTCTCCCATGTGAGTATGCTGTTCCCCATATCAAATACGGAGTATAAATCCCTTCCCTTGAATCAATGGCTTCCTTTAATTATTGGAATGTGAAGGAGTTAAGATATTTTGGAGCTTACAATAATTAACCATATGAAATTTGTAAATTCCTGTCACTACTCCTGGAATTCTTGCTCTTTAGAAACCTATGGAAACAAATCACTATGATTTGAGAAGCCCAAGACACATGGGAGTGATTATAGAGGTTCTCCTATTGAAAACCCCAGTTGAGCTCCTTGCTGAAAGGCAGCATCTACTGCCATTTATAGGAGTGAATTATTTTGGATATTAGGTCTAGTTGATCCTTCAGATGACTATAGATACTGCCAACGTTGGCCAGTAAGTTTTTTATCACAGAAGTGAGAAGTCACCTTAACAACCTATATATGGGCAGCACGGGTGGCTCAGCAGTTTAGCACCTGCCTTCAGCCCAGGGCGTGATCCTGGAGTCCTGGGATCAAGTCCCACATCAGGCTCCTTGCATGGAGCCTGCTTCTCCATCTGTCTGTGTCTCTGCCTCTCTCTTTCTGTGTCTCTCATGAGTAAATGAATAAAATATTAAAAAAAAACACAACCTAAAATCTGTGATATTGGCTTAGGGTCTTAGAACATGTGCCTCAGGAGAATTGCCCTTACCAAGTGGCAGCCACGCTGATTCAATGCATGACAGGTTAATAGGAATCTATTAAGATGGATCCCCCAAATCGAATGGGACAAGGCTACAGAGCCATTTTTACTTGACAAAATAGTTAACTCTAAATGTATGGATATTGGGTGGTTATGACATAGGAGATTACAGATGCAAAAGAGTGACACATTGCAGAGAGATGGGAGTGGAGACTTAATATATGTAAAAGTAACAAAAATAAAGAGGTAAAGACAATGCATACAGTACAGACAAAATGCAAATGTTTCACAAATCAGGCTAAATTGGTAATAAGTATTTAGCCCATTTTCAAATTTACAAAATCTCTACTGTAAGAGGAATAAAAGTAGGGAAATTCATATAGCACACTCGTACAATGAGGGAGGGGCACGTGTACCACCTCTTGAAATTCTAGCCCTGCACATATTTACAAAATTAACTAGTAACATAAATTGCAAACCAAAGGATCAGGGGTTAGGTTGTTTGGATAACTAGGTAGTAGCTTCTGATTATGACAGTGCCCCTGCTCACGAGGATGAGCAGGGTATACACACCATGACACTCTTTGTCCTCCCTGAATGATCCAGTGATAAAATTACCTGACCCACAGGGGCGCCTGGTGGCTCAGTCAGTTAAGCATCCAACTCCTGATTTGAGCTCAAGTTATGATCTCAGGGTCATGAGATCGAGCCCTGTGTCAGCTTTGTGCTGAACATGGAGCCTACTTAAGATTCTTTCTTTCTCCTTCTTCCCCTCTCTGCTTGTGCTCTCTCTCTCTCTCTCTCTCTCTTTATCTGTCTTTCTCTCTCTCAAAAATAATTATCTGGCTCACAGTGAGCCAGTTTCTCTAAAAGAAATTTGAAATTGAAAATAACAAGGCAGCCTAGAGAAACAGGAAAAATATTGAAACTAAGCCCACTAGCAGCTATCTAGGGGTAAGATTTTCTGGGCATACTCTGTACATTCAGGCTCTTGTCATTGAATTTTGGAACTACAGCATCTCCTTCAATTTGAGGAGACATGATACTATGTTTCCTGTAATGTGTTGTGGAAAATTATGTTTTACTTGCACTTTTATTCTGTACTTCAAAATTATTTGAAGAATGTTCTACACTTTAAAGCATCATTAAAGTTTCTTTTTCTTATTCACATTATGATTCTCATTATAAATATAACTTCAAGAATCTAAGGCACAATTTTTAGTAGTGATATATATATGGCCTAGTATACCCTGAGGAATCATTTGAAAATTTTTTTTTTCCAAAAGGATAATGTACATACACATATAATTTGAAATCTGAAATATAATTATTAATCACAGATGCACACTACTTCATAATGGTCTCAAGAATAAATACAATTAAGATTGGAATTGTACTACCAAAAAAAATATATGTTGCCTCCAAATGTAGGACATTTACTTTCATTGATGATAATAGAAAAGAATGGATGAAGCAAAAAGAAGTTTACAGGAAGAAATTCAATCCCACAACTGAATTACTGGGTTATTAGGATTTTTATCTTTACCACACACTTCAATTCATCAAAAAGTTATGAAATTATTTCAACAGGTCAGGACTGGCATTTATGTTCTAGAATTTTCAAAAATCAGCTTTGTTATGGAAAGTTTCAAATATATAAAATGTAGGGAAAATAATATAAGGCAGCCAAACTGCCCATATTTAATAATTAGTATTTTGCCATAATTGTTTCACCTCATTTTTTCTTAATTGGTGTTATTTATTTATTTATTTATTTAGATTATTTATTTATTTATGTATGTATTCATGGGAGACACAGAGAGGCTGAGACACAGGCAGAGAGAGAAGCAGGCTCCATGCAGGCAGCCCGATGTGTGACTCGATCCCGGGACCCCAGGATCACAACCTGAGCCAAAGGCAGACACTTACCCACTGAGCCATCCAGGCGTCCCTAATAGATATAATTTAAAGGAAAACATTAACTATTTTATCTGCTGATGTTTCCTTAGGCATTTCTAAAAATGAGGAATATTTTTCTACCTACATATGATTCAACTATCTCACCTAAAAATTACCAATAATTCCTTAATATAACATACCAACCTAGACTGTATTCAAATTCTTCTGATTTTACAGTATAGATGGACTATTTGAATTTATTTTTGTGTATGGTGTATAAAGTAGTCCAGTTTCATTCTTTCCATGTTGCTGTCCAGTTTCCCCAACTCTTATTGAAGAAACTGTCTTTTTCCTAATGGATATTCTTTCCTGCTTTGGCAAAGGTTAATTACCCACCATATACCTGTGAGTTCATTTCTGCATTTTTCATTCTATTGCATTGATCTCTGTGTCTGTTTTTGGGCCAGTACTATACCGTCTTGATCACTACAGCTTTGTAATGTACCTTGAGGTCTGGAATTGTGAGACAGGAAACCATCAAAATCCTAGAGGTGAGCACAGGTTGTAACTTCTTTGACTTTGGCTGTAGCATCTTCTTACTAGATATGTTTCCTGAAGTAAGGGAAACAAAAACAAAAATAAACTATTGGGACCTCATCAAGATAAAAAGCTTCTGCACAGCAAAAGAAACAATACAACTAAAAGACAACCTATGGAATGGGAGATGATATCTGTAAATGACATATCCCATAAAGGGTTAATATCCACAATAAATAAAGAACTTACAAAACTCAACACCCAAAAAATCCAAATAATCCAGGTAATAAATGGGTAAAAGACATGAATAGATATTTTTTTCCAAAGAAGACAGACAGCTAACAGAAACAGATGCTCAACACCACTCATCATCAGAGAAATGCAAATCAAAACTACAATGATGTATCACCTCACACCTGTCAAAATGGCTAAAATTAACAATAAGAAACAACAGGTGTTTTCAAGGATGCAGAAAAAAGGGAATCATTTCACACTGTTTGTAGGTTAAATTTACATTCACATTTTCTCTATATATTTAGCATTCCCCTATACTTGACTTACCTCAAACTACAAAGAGAATGAATAGGATAATTATTTTTCCCCATGTGATCAACTTTGTTTATGAAAAATAAGCTTCTTTTTCTTTTAATAAAACTTTTTTTCTAATGAAAACTAGATTGTATAAATTGATGCCACCATTAAGTAAAATAACCTTAAATGAAACCTAAACAGGTACTCATGACCTTGGAAAAATTTCCATCATTTGGTTATTATTTTAAGAACAAGACAGGTCTAAAAATGAGCTCCTCTTTTTCTTTTATTTTTACAGCAGGAAATGGGCATATGACATTCTCAAGTGAAGCAGCTAATAATCAGTTTTAGTTACAATGACTGTAATACAGAGAATTTGTCCCCAAAAAGCCAGGTGCCAACCTCTTTAGAGGGGTTAAAACACTGAAAGCTCTTAGATCACATTACTGCTCCTGACAATTTTACACAGACTAGAGTGACAAAAATGTAAGTTCACATCTTTCCATTCTAATCTTAAGCATAGAATGAAACTTATTAACTTTATCTAACTAAAATACTACTTAAGGCTATTATTTAGAAAGCTCAGTTTAGAAGACAACTTTATTAATCACTGAATGATTACACTATTTGAATTAATGAAAACATTATTTGATTTTTAATTTTTTTATTTTTTATTTGATTTTTTTTAAAAAAGATTTATTTATTTATTCATGAGGGACACACAGAGAGGGGCAGAGACACAGGCAGAGGGAGAAGCAAGCTGCCTGGCAGGAGCCCAATGCGGGACTCGATCCCAGGACCCTGGGTCACGACCTGGGCTGAAAGCAGATGCTCAACCGCTGAGCCACCTGGATGTCAAGGAAAACACTATTTGAATTGAAAATTATTATATAACATTTGCAAATTTAGGAAGAAAGTACAAAACTATGAAAAGTGGAATAAAACATAAAAAGAATTAGAATAGACATCAATAATTTGAAAGCAGGAAATCAAGAGAAAAATCAACAAAATCAAGAGCTGATTCTTTGAAAAGATGGGTAATATTGAAAAACCCCCAGTAACACAGCGGTTAGAATACTAGCAAAAAAAAAAAATCAAATATTTGATACATAGAATCATCAGGAAAATGCAAATGAAAGGCCCTTTTCCCTGTTCATTGCAGCATACCTAACATCTAGGTTCTTCCTCCTTCTACCTCTCTAATTGTCCAAAAACCTAACATGTGGTGTTTTATTCAAAAAGCCAAGAACGCTAGCTATTGAGGTCATTTCCAAATACTTTCAACATTTCCAACGCAGTCAACTCTGTCTGGATTTCTCTTTGTTACAATGACATCAATTTTCATCTCAGGTCCGTCGGGATATCATATTGATTTCAAAATTTCCCCTACAGAGCTCTGCTTGGCTTAGACCCTAGTCTCTCCACACTTCCTGATTGCCTGATGCAGGAGAAAGCGGAGCTCTTTCTAATTTTATTACTACCTAACACATCTTCACCGAGGTCTCACCCAGCTCCATCTGGACTGACACTGACTACCTGGAAGCAGGTCTTGGAGAAGAGGATACAATCTTTAGCCCAGAGTTTAACGAACTATTAATTCTCAAAATACAACTGTTTATACGGGTATAATTGCAACTATTGAAGGTATCTTCCCCGGCCTGCATGGCATAGGCAACCCTGCGTTTCTAGAGTGACCTTGTCATGCCTCTAACTTTATGATTTCCTTCCATCCTTGAATATGTCTGATGTCTGGTCGTTGTAAGCTACTGAAAGCACAGATCATATTTTATTCATTTGAACTAAAGAGATAAATATTGTAGGAAAAAATGTCTTCCAGACAGACGGAATGTTACAAAGGCCCTGATATATAAAAATCTTTGACAATCTAAAAAACTGAAACATCCCGTGGCGCTGGTGCAGGTTAAGCAAGAAGGTGATATATTTGGAAAGTGAAAGTTAGGCAAGGATTGTTGTAGGGGGCTCTCAGCAGGATGGGTTTTATTCCAACTCCAAGTGAGAAATCTATTTGAAAATACTTAATCAGGAGTGTCCCATTTGAAGTTTTTCACTTTTAAAAGAACATTTTTGAATTGAATAAAGAATGAATGTGGACATGTGCAAAAGACAGACATTACAGTCTTCAGTCGAAAGACACTTATGGCCTGAATTAGCACATGGCAATATAGATGAACAAACATGGACACGTCGATGCTAAATTATGAGGTTATAACGGACAAAACTAATAAATTTGATACAGTCTAAATAAAAGATATAAATCAAGTTAACTATTATTTCTACTCTAAGGATCAAAGGAAAATGGTGGTAATTTTCCTAAAATAGCGACTGGGGGTGGTGGAGGGAGTATTGAGGGTTTAGAGAATAAAACAAAAGTTTGCATTTTATTTTAAAATGTGACTTCAAGGAAACAGGATGCCCTCAAAAGAGAGTCGTTTTTTTCCCCCCATTTGCCAAGAGTGGATTTTTGTTTTGTTTTGTTTTTAAAGATTTTGTTTATTTATTCATGAGAGACACAGAGAGAGGTAGAGACACAGGCAGAGGGAGAAGCAGGCTCCCTGTGGGGAGCCCGATGCGGGACTCGATCCCAGGACCCTGGGGTCACACCCTGAGGCAAAGGCAGATGCTCAACCACGGAGCCTCCCAGGTGTCCCTGGAATTAAATCCTTAATTACATTTAAATATTTCCTACATTTATGGAATTGAAACATACTATATTCCAATTCCCAAGATTGAATAAAGTTGATAATAATATCTTGCATAAACTCAGTTCAAGATAGATGACTTGTGTGCCAGAAAGTTAATTAGAGGAGTTGTGATAAGAAATTCAGCTGCCAGCAGGACAAAATATATACTTCCTGGGGTCAGCATGTTTTCTCCCTAGAGAGAACACTACATGACATGCCAAATTATGATCCACAGATTTCATGGTAAATGGGGAATCCAGAGGTAATTAAAATGCAATCAGACCAAAATAGGAATGTAACTGGTGTTTGTCTTTGATAGACCTAGTTCTTGAGTCAATCAAAAAGAAGTAGTTGGATGGGGGGGAAAAAAAACCCACAAAGTGAGGATGGCAGTTATTAAATTTTCTTTATTACTTAAAACACTAACTTAAAATATTGTTATATTTTATCCCTGTTATTTCAAAATGAATGTTACATTACCTACCAGCCATTCATCATTTCATGAAGCAAAAATTAAAAGAAAAACTATTGCCTGGAGCTTTGATTCATCATAATAAGCATCCAAGCCTGCTGTACATTTTTTCTAATCCGAAAGATAAGCGTGGGTTTCTTTTCAGAGTCACATTATAATTCTACTTGCTCTAATAGTATGTGAATAATGAAGGCTTCTCCCTCTGAGTGGAAACTGATTAATTGGTTGAAAACACGGGAACAAAGTTGAACCGTCTTTATTTGAGAACTTAATGATGACATGGTTTCTTTTCAGTAATGAAACCTTTCTTTTCTCAGGGAGAATAAAATGTTATATAAACAGAAGCCTGAAGATCCATGTGAACAATCAGAACAAGAGGGCACGGAGAAGAAAAATATCAATTATTGTGATTCCAGTTCTACTGGAAGACGCTCAGATTCTTGAAAGCCATAGGAAGAAGCTACTGTAAGGACCCATTTTAGTAACCATCAAAAACTAGAGGGTCCCCGGCTTCCGGTGATTTGACTTAGGATTTTTCAGGCAATGGAGCAAGAGTACTAGGCATTTGGTAGAAACCATACTTTGAATTTTCTATTTTGACCTTTTCCCAATGCACTTGTCTCTGGCTGTGTGGGCCGAAGCTCTCTGGTGGCTGATCAAGGGGCAGCAGGGGTGGCTCCCAGGGAGCCATGCAACCATGAGGACAGCAGCCAGGCCACTAACAACCCTCCTGGCTCCCTGCGACCATTCTGTTCCTCACGTTCAGTCCTGCATCCAGTCAATTACGAGACGGTCAACACTTTTTTTTTAATAAAATAGGCTTTATGTTAGATGATGCTGCCTAACATAGGCTGATGGAAGTGTTCTGAGCACTAAATCACTAAATCACTCTCATTTCTCATTTGATTTAGGCCACACTGAGCAATAAGGGTGGGTGGGTTAGCTGTATCAAATACATTCTCAATCTACTCAAATTTTTCAACGCGTGATGTGTTTATTGGGATGTAACCCCCTCATCAGTATCGGGAAGATCTGAAACTATGTTTGAAGACTTTTTTTCCTTTTGGTCACTTGTTTTGTTTTGTTTTGTTCACAGAGGGTTTATATTAGTGTATAAGATAAAAAAAAAAGTAGAGCTACGCGCTGGAACTAAAAGTTGGGTCACATAAATTTCATACTGTTTTTCATTATTTGCTAATTATCTCCTGTGCATTAGTCATCCCTCTTTAATTAAATTGTAACGTTATTGAGAAGAGGAACTAAATCTAATACTTCTTTTTTAATTTCTTCAGTAGCCGGCTTGTGTAGAAATCCAAGTAACAACTTGTTTATCTATTAGTCAAAATATATTTGTGTATAAATATTCCTAGAATATGACATAATGCAAGCACCTGACATTCTGATTCTAGGATAGTCTGTCCCCAAGCCACTTCATGAATTTATTTCTTTGAAAAAATAATTGGTTTATACTCTAGTGTGCATTCTCTCCCAGTTATATTTCCATTTTAACCATCCTAATTGGAGTATAAAAGTTTTGTTCGCCACAAAGTAATTGCAGGTGTCAAGTAGGCAGTGAATTTATAAGGGATTCAAGGTCTTGTCTTTAAAGGTTTGAAATATGTATGTGCCTTTCCATAAACAATTCTTACCTAAATTTATCTGCCTTGATACACAACACACACACATTAATAATTTCAAAGTAAATTACACATACCATTTTAAAACATCACGTGAAGATAAATATCCTTCCCCAACCCATTTTGAAATAATTGTCTCCAAGTTTCTTGGTTGCTCATTTTGCTATATTTGTTGTTTTTCTTACCTTACTTAGTTGTAATCTAGGAACAGTGGACTCAACAGAAAATTTAACAACCATCCCTTAAATAAGCTAGATTGAAAGGTAAATTTAATTTGCGAGTGAAGGGGCACCTGGGTGGCTCAATGAGTTCAGCTCATTTTTTTTCTTTTAAATTTATTTTTTTTATTGGTGTTCAATTTGCCAACATATAGAATAACACCCAGTGCGCATCCCATCAAGTGCCCCCCTCAGTGCCCGTCGCCCAGTCACCCCCACCCCCCGCCCACCTCCCCTTCCAGCACCCCTAGTTCCTTTCCCAGAGTTGGGAGTCTTTCATGTTCTGTCTCTCTTTCTGATATTTCCCACTCATTTTTTCTCCTTTCCCCTTTATTCCCTTTCACTATTTTTTATATTCCCCAAATGAATGAGACCATATGATGTTTGTCCTTCTCTGATCGACTTACTTCACTCAGCATCATACCCTCCAGTTCAGCTTCTGCCTTAGGCTCAGGTCCTGATCCTGGGGTCCTGGGATTGAGCTCTCTGTTCTGTGGGAAATCTGCTTCTCTCTCTCCCAATGTGCTCTCTCTCTCTCTCTCAAGTAAATAAATAAAATCTTAAAAAAAAAAAAAAATTGCAAATGACGGAAATCAGAGTTGAAAAACATTTTCCTAAAAAACGAAATGAGTTGGTGAAGAGGTGCAACCTGTTAAATTGGCAAAGGCAAAAGATTTGTTTTTCTAAGAGCGTGATCGTTTATCTCTGCCCATATGTGTAAATGACTCAGGATGGCTCCCAGCGTGGAGAAGAGGAAGTGTGGTTTTATGTGCTGCTGCTCCTCCTGCTGCTCAAGTCTTGGATTGCCAGCCTTAGCCGACCTCCTGCATGGGGAGTTTCCTTTTCATTTCTCTAAATCACTCTCAGAGGTGTGGCCCCAACCCTTTTCTCTGCACACTCATTGTGTTATTTTCGATTACTGCTGCAACTAACGGCCATACATTTAGCAGCTTGAAACAACACCCACTTAGTGTCCCACGGCTTTGTGGGTAAGCGCTCTGGTGTCAGTCGTCCTGGGCTCTTATTCGGGACAGAGGTCCTCTGGGGGACAATCCACTTGTAGTGTCATTGAGGTGGTTGCAGGTTCCATTTCATGGGGTTGTCAGATGAGGTCCTCATTTCTTTGTTGGCCTTTGGAAAGGAATCATTCTTAACCTCTAGATGCCACCTGCATTCCTTGGCTGGTTCACACTCAAGAGCACCAGGGGCTGGCCAGTTCCATCTCATGCTTTCTATCTCTCTGACCGACTCCTCTATTTTCCCTTACTGCTTTTACAGGTCCTCCTGTTGTCTTTGGGCCCATCTGGATAATCCAGGATAATCTTCCCCCCACTTTTTTAAACATATTATATATATTTATTCACGAGAGACACAAAGAGAAGCAGATACACAGGCAGAGGGAGAAGCAGGCTCCCTGTAGGGAGACCGATGTGGACTCCATCCCAGGACCCCGGGGTCACGCCCTGAGCCAAAGGCAGGTGTCAACCACTGAGCCACCCAGGGACTCCTCCTCCCTTTTTCAACAATATTTTATCTATTTTTTGAGAAAGAAAGAGAAAAAAAATGAATGAGTGGCATTGGCAGGAAGGGAAGTGCAAAGGGAGAGGGTAGAAGCAGACTCCCCACAGAACAGGGAGCCCAACGTGGGGCTGGGTCCCAGGACCCCAGAGTCATGACCTGAGCCAAAGGCAGACACTTAACTGACTGAGCCACCCAGGTGCCCTAATATCCCCGCTTTTTAATGTCATCTAATTAGGAACATTAATTCCATCTTTTCATCCTCAGAGTCCCTTCACAGGAGTATGTAGAGTTTGTCTGATTGAATAAGCAGAAGTCAGGAATCTTGGGGCATCTTTAGAACTAAGCCTCCCCACCACACACACGGAATCCTCATCTTCAAAGGCGAAGTGTTCTCACATGCTTTCCTGTTTGTTCTCGGTTCTTCAAATTATGCTTGAAATCTGAGAAAGGTATCAAAATTTACCTGCTTCATACTTTCATCCAAGTAGGACATACCTACTTTGGACTAAATAAAGTACTAGTCCATTGGAGAATAAAGACATACCAGTCCATTGGGGATAATTAAGAAGCCTGCACTGACGTGCAGAGCCAGCCACGACCAGCAGAAGTGAACCAATCACGTTCATTTTTTTCCTGAAATCTGTATCCCATAACATCACTTCGGTAGCTGCAAATCAGCCCCGGTAGGAGTATTTATGTCTTTGCAGAGCTGAGCTGCCATCACGTCACTGCAAATTGTAATATATCATGTTATGTAGTCCCAAGGATGCCTTTTGCTAGGTTGGAACATTAAACATCCCCACTTGGAGATGCTAACAGAGAGACCGGAGATATATCTCTCAACGCGCACGTACTGGCTAAGTGACCTTGAACAACTGAGTTAACCTCTTTAATGCTTCAGCTTTCCAATCTGTTAAATTTATCTCATGGGTTTTTTGTTCAACTTTACTAATGATTTCCGCGTATTAAGTGATATACCAAACTGGGAATAATATGGTGAAGATTACATATTTATGTTAGTCCAAAAAGAACTTTCATATGCAATATACATTGTACAGAAATTGGACCTGAGTTAACAAATAAAAGTTAATGATATTGATTTTGTGTATTTGGACCTCTAACAACTTAAAGAAGCTTGAAAAAACTTTCTTGAGAGAAATATTTCTAAGCATATATGTAAAACTTAATATGTGTTTTTTAAAGAAATCCATGAAGTATTCCATGCTCATTCATGGACTTACTTTTATCCATATAAGACATTTTGAAATTTTGGAATTTTACCAGGAAAAAGTGGAACCAAAATAATTCTTCATTTTCAAAGGCATAGTAGGGAGAACCAAGAGGAAATGTACCAAAACAAAGTGTTTGGTATGACTCTGTTATCGAACATAGATGCAGAAAAAGGCACGATATAAGAAACAATAGGTAAATCAAAGTAATCCCCTACATGGCTTCGTGTATTAAAGTGGAGAATTCAGTGTATTAAGTTCACTTTCAGTTTCAGAGTTTTCAAATTGTTGTTTTTGTCCTCTGTGTAGTATTATAAGAAAGACCTGGAACTTCCTTTCATTTTGGAGGGAATTTGCCCTAAGAAAGCCTAGAGAATGAATGGTATAAGTTTCTCTAAACCTTAGGGAGGAAGGTTCCTTTTTTCCATTAAAGTTATTTCCCTTGTGTTGATTTTTTGCTACTCATTTATACCAACAACTGTTAAGTTCTAAAGAGAAATTCATGTAGTATTAGAGCTATGTTAACTGAGTGTCTTCAAAATATTTAAATGATGCATTTTAAGTGGCCTGCAGCTTCCTAACTCTTAAATCTTTTTCTTATAAAACAGCTAGGGTTTTCATTGCTTTTTACAAGCCTGGAGCAGAAAAACATAAACTTAATTTTGAAATTGTTTTTGGAACTTTAGAGATAAATACACAACAGATTTTTTTCTTTTTATAATAAAGGAAAATCAAGAATTTATCCTTAGGCAAATTAATAGTCAAATACATTCCTCATTTTCAATTTCTTCAAAATGAATCTTTGAAAACCCAATATAATTCCATTAATATAGATAAGGTCAATTTCCGAATACAAATTTAATTTTGTAAAGAAAAACTCAATATCAAAGGCATATTTTAATTTGCATTTTTTTATTTTAAGAAACGGTAAACTTAATTTTTTAAATAAAAATCAAAGTTATCCTAACAGATGAATATATCTTTATATTATTCATTAATATGTTTGCTTTCCAATTTCATGAATATATTATGAGACTATATTACGTTTCTCTTAAGCATTATTCTTTTTCATTTATTCACTAATTCTTAGATTTAATTATTATTTCATTGCAATAAGTATTTAAAAATTATTATTTTACTTGAAATTAAAAATAAAAACTAAAAAAATAAGATAAAGATAAAAACTGTGACTATCTGGGAATAACAACGATTACTATAGGACTTTTTTTTTTTTTTTTTGAGGCTCTTTGTGCTAGTATCATAGCATAGGCATAAGAAAATAGTTTTCATGGCATTATTTAAGTTATATATTTCCATCCCTAAGCTCTATTTACATTAGTAAGAAAATGCCACGAAAATATTTGAATGACATAATAGAAACAGAATCCATAATCTTCATAAAAATGAGCCAAAACATAGGTATCATAAAATAGCAAAAAAAAAAAGAATCATAGAAAATATTCATTTTAAAGACGAAAGTATAAACAAGGTTTTCAATATGCATCTTCATATTGGGGATAAATCAATTTATGTCATTGATTGCCCAAGAGATTGACTTAGATAGCATAAAACCAAGCTCTTCTAGTGGTCATGTAATCCACACGTACTTTCAGAATTGTTATAGCTTTCAATTCAATAATATTTTTATGAGGAAATAAACTCTAATTTTAAAATCTAACTTCTTTGGGGTGCCTGGGTGGGTCAGTGGTTGAGTGTCTGCTTTCAGCTCAGGTTCTGATCCCGGAGTCCTGGGATCCAGTCCTGCATCAGGCTCCTGGCTGGGTGCCTGCTTCTCCTCTGCCTGTGTCTCTGTCTCTCTCTCTGTGTCTCTCATGAATGAATAAATACAATCTTTAAAAATAAATAAAAATAAAAATAAAAAAATAAATATACTTTAACTCCTTTTATATAATCAGAGAAACTGGAAAAAAACCTTAGACTTTGAGCTGATATTGTAATTGGTCAGGATTTGGGGGAAACTTGGGAGAGAGTGAGTATATTTCAAGGATGAGAGAGGCATGAATTACTGGGGGTTAGCTTGGGTGAAGACTTTCTTTCTGGCTAACTTCCTTGAATATACTCTTCTCCAGTTTTAGATCTGTGAGATTAAAAAGACAAGTTATCTGCCCTATTTATACCCAACCTACAATATTAGGAAATGCATACCTAACTGCCATAGAAATTCTAGCTCACAAAGTGGAAATGGAAGGTATTTTTATAGACTTTCCATGGAAATCCTGAAATCCACCTCAGCAAATGTTGGCCATCCCTTAAGTTCAGCCTGGGAATATTTATTTTTTCTTGAAGTTCCCTAACTTGACCTATAGACAGTATAATTTCGATCATAATCCCAGAAGGGTTTTTCTTGTATATATTGACAAGCTGATTCTAAGATGTCTGTGGAATACAGAACAGTAACAGCATAAGGGAAGTAATATATGAAAGGCTTACAGTATACGTTTTACAACATAAAGACAGTGTGAGATTTAAGTAAGGATTGATAAATAGATCAATGGAACACATCAGAGGCTCTAGGAATAGAACTACATTACATGGCTAACCCGCATGAACATTTCCTCTCTCTTGAGGAAGCATTGACGACAAAGCTCCCAAATCAATGGAATATTCAGTTGATGGTTTTAGTAGCTTCAGTACAGCAGATCTAAATTATTTCTCTTAGATACATCTTTTCTGATGAAGTTACTTATATCCCAATATGATACATAATTAATATATAATTAATTAATACATACATCAACAAAATAAGGGAGTAAGCAAAAAAGGAAAGAAAGAAAGAAAAAAAGAAAAGAAAAGAAAAGAAAAAAAAAAGAAAAAAGAAAAAAGAAAATAAAAAAAGGCATGGATCCACAAAGTAGGGATCCAACAAGAGAAGGGCAGTAGAATGTTCAATATATCAAAAGTCATAAGTAGCATTCTGATTAAATTAAGGTGAGGAAAGGCTAGGAGAAGGTTGCCGCAATGAAACACAAAAATTATATTTGGCCATTTAGAAGACAAAATTAAGGGGAACTTTATAGATGTAATGGAAGAATGAAAATTTGACTGTATGTTTGAACACACCAAAGCAAATGGAAATACAGAGCAAATATCAACTCTAAAAAACCCTAAAGGAACACTTTTAATTAAAAGGAAATATAATTGGGGGCACCTGGGTGGCTCAGTCGGTTAAGCATCTGCCCTCTGCTCAGGTCATGATCCCTGGGCCTGAGATCGAGCCTGCTTCTCCCTCTCCTGCTCCCTCTGCTTGTTCTCTCTCTCTCTTTCTGTCAAATAAATTATAAAATATATTTTTAAAAAGGAAATATAATTATAGTTGTACCGTTTGACTCAATAATAAATGCTATTACAGTTTGGGTTGACTAAAACTCAATTTAGATATAGATATGTGTTTTTATATATCAAACTTTTATATTAGAAAAAGTTCTAAGTTCTAAATAACTATCATCATAGAAAAAATGTCTTATATTTGTCTTTTATTACTCTCTATATCCTTGATACTACTTTATTACTTAGTGCTTCTGACTCATGGTATCATATGTTGCATTGATTGCCATAATTGATCACCAATCTCAAAAAAATCATTCAGAGAACTACCTAAGAATCCCAGTGTTTCTTTGATCTTTTCCCTCTTCCATTCCCTATGACAGTATTAATTCTTCTCCACTTTCTTCAAATATTATTAGAGTCTCTCCTTTCTACCACTCCTATCAAACACATACTCAATAGATATTTCAGAAACACTCAGTAATTTAATATTTTAATGGGTACATATTTCTTTTTTTTCCAGAGTTTAAAAAATTTTATTTTATTTTTTAATAATACATATACTTTTTAATTGGTGTTCAATTTGCCAACATACAGAATAACACCCAGTGCTTATCCCATCAAGTGCCCCCCTCAGTGCCCGTCACCCATTCACCCCCACCCAAGGGTAATTATTTCAAATACTAAACTTAAAACCAAACATTTTCTTTAAGTTCATTTATTTATTTATTTATTTATTTATTTATTTTATTCATGAGACACAGAGAAAGAGAGCAGCAGAGACACAGGCAGAGGGAGAAGCAGGCTCCATGTAGGGAGCCTGATGCGGAACTCGATCCCGGGTCTCCAGAATCACACCCCGGGCTGAAGGTGGCACTAAATTGCTGAGCCACCCGGGCTGCCCAAAACCAAACATTTTCAAATTACCCTTACTTTTGATACAACAGAGCACCTATTTCTTGTATGGATTAAATACAAATTATTTCATCTGTACCATGAAGTCCAGATCATTCTCAAATTTACATTATCAAAATACATCTTCTCTCCATTGTGTCGATTTAACTTTTTCCTACTCACGTAATAATTTCCATCAAGTTTAAAAAACAATTTTATCCATTAAAAGGAAAGCAATTTTTAGGGCCCTATTTTCCTTTCCAGGATACTTCTCCATATATTACTTGGTTATAGTTCCCATCATCAAACTTTTTGAAATGTTTTTCAAACCCACTGTGTTCATTTTCTCACTTCTCATTTGCTACACTCCGAATTGGCTTTGACTTTGCTCTGCTGAAAAGACTCTCTCCAAGGTCATTCCATCAAAACCATGTCATACATCATCATTGTCAACAATGAACCTTAGTCCTTATTTAACTGGGCCTCTCACCAGCATTTAACACTGATAACTACACCTTCTCCAAACTTTTCCTCCCTTGGACCTTTGTATTTCAAACAGTTTCTGTTTTTGTTTTTCTTATTATCTCTCCAAACCTTTTCTCTTTCCCCATTGAGGTTCTTCAATACTGGCCCTATGCCCTACTGTCTTTCCAAGATATTTTCTCTCCCATAGGAACTCCTTTATATTCAAAGATTCAATTTCCACTTATCTGCAGATGAATCTCCAATTGATTTCTAAAGCCAGAAACCCACTGAACTTCAGACCCATATATCTCAAGTTTGCCTCATTCTTGTTTATACCAGAAGACTTCATAACTGCTTAATCAAATCTAAACTTACTGTCTTCTACAAATGTGGTCAATTTTCTGATATTTTCTTTTTCAATGATTGATGCTAACATCTATCTTGTTTTTGAAATAACAACTGAGGGCTTATCCTCGACACTTGCTTTCACTTTTCCCAAATATTTACCTTTAACTAGATAACCTCACATATGATTTCTTAAATCTCTCTAAAATATCTACTTCTTCAGAGGAAACTTTGGTAAATATGGTAACACAACAACCCTGGTATAAATTATCTCATCCCTGTATCTAACTCTCAACACAATTATAATTACAAATTGAGAAAATTCTGTGTTGATGGCACTCTTCTGTGTGATGTTATGCTCCCTATATCTACCTTTACTCACCACTGTAAATGCCATTCCAGGAAAATTACCTAAAAAATAGAATAATGTGAATATATGAATAAAGAACTATGGGAGCCACCTAACTTATAAATTGAAAAAAAAAAAAAAAGAATCAACAAATTTGTCAGCCAGCTGCCCTATTGTATCCAATTGGTTTTGACCCCTTCAGTCTGCTGAAATGACACACTATCAAACCCATGATTTCTAAGAGCTTTATATACAAGAAAAATTATAACTTGGTCTCTCAGCAGCATTGGATCTGGGTATCTTATACTTCCTTTCATAAATGATCTCTTCTCTTGATTTTAATAATTTTCAAATTGTTGTTTTGGGAAAATGGATGAACTAAGGTAGGAGGACACCAATTTATTGTGTATTTTAAGGATACTCACTAATTTTTAAAGTAAGCTCTATTGATTTTGCAAATACTGTGGGGAGGTGTAAGAAAAATCAGTTAAAGATAATGAGTGATTAAGTACTTTAACATTATCACAGGTACTACGTACCTCCCAAATCTAGTAGAAATCCAAACAATTTAGGTAACAGAATTTCAATCTTCCTCTTCAGTCTTATATGTTGAAATATGAGAAAATTATTCTACACCTGACCTATGTGCTTTATAAAGCCTTCATGTTCTCAGAGGCTCAATTCATACATCTAATAAGAATAATAAATAGTAGGATGAAGTGACTTTACATATCTTTTAATCCATTTCAATTTAGAAATAATGCTAACCTATAATCTACTTAGTTATATAATCTACGTGAGCAAATTTGGGGGATTCGTGTCATCATACATATGCACTCTTTATTTTACATTTTTCAATCTGTAACATATGAACTGAATAAACATGTGCAAGTACAATATCAGTGTAGTAAATTAAGGCAGAAATGCAGTGGAAGGCCATATTTCTCAGTAAGTCATTGAGCAAAATATTTGAGCCATGCTGAGTACGAAATCTTTTGTTAAGGCTAGTTAGGTTGCAGATTATAAAATGCCCTAATAGTTCCAATAAATTAAAGCCACCTTTCTCAGAAGAAAGTGACTAACAATATTTTGTTGCTGAGTTAAATAAAATGAATGTCTCAGAACTTGGCCAGAGGCTGAGATTTTAATTAGTTATTAAGGTGTTCAGGTTAATGTAAATCAGATTTGCCTTTTCTAGCTAAAGGATCTAGATTGACAGTGGCATTAAATCTTGAATAAACACTAATCTGCCAGTGCTTGCAAAAGCCTGACCTGAAAAAAGGAAAAAATAATTGTAATAGAGAGTATTTTTTGTTAATTATCAAACTTTTTCTTTGTGTAACATTAATCAGAGAGGCATCTGTTCAAAATAGATACATAAATGCTGATAATTAAATATTTTAAAAACTGCTTGTTGGAGTTAACTGAATACTCTTGCTTTTTTCTTTCTTTGTTCCTTTCTGTTGTTTTTTTTTTTTGTCAATTTCCCTTCTTAATAACCAAAAACAAGTTTCTTAACAGTATTCCTAAATAAGGTTATCTCTCCTCACAAATTAAAATGTATTGTAATTCTTTAAGAAAAACAATCCATGCTAACATTTCTAAGTAAAGGCACTTAATTATTAGTAAACCTATCTACCCTCCTGCTTTATAAACATATGCATGCATAAGTTAAAATTTAAAAAATATGATGTTTAGTGGATCTTTTTCCTTCTCTTTCTCAACATTTACTTTCCTTTTATATTCTCCATCTATAAATACCAAGATATTTCATCTATTAACTCATCTGTTCCCTGTGCAATCGTGTACTACAATGGACATGCACATATGACAGATGGGGAAATCGAGGGACAGAGTCATTTTATAAATTGCCCAAGGACACAAATTCATCATTGAAAATGATAGCATTTTAGGATGATCGCATAATGGTTAAGATCATTGTTTGCAGAATCAGAAAAGTGGATCTAATTACTGACTAATAATTTCTGTGGCAATCAAATAAGATAATACATATAAATACTTAAATCAGTGCCATTCATGTATCAACTGTTTAATATGTGTAGGCGATTATATTCATTAGTCGGCTGTATTATTTTGGCAGATTCAATTACATTCCCACATTATAATGACCTTTGGCATTTCTACTGGAAAAACATTTACATTTTCAAAGGGATTAGGTGTTTCAAAGGGGCACTTGGATGGCTCGCTCATTTGATCAAGCATCGGACTCTTGGCTTCTGCTCAGGTCATGATCTCAGGGTCATGAGATCAAGCCCCACATAGGCTCCGCACTCAGCAAGGAGTCTGCTTGAGATTCTCTTCCTCTGACCCCCTTTTCTCTTTCAAATAGTAAATAAATAAATCTTTAAAATAAAGATAAGATTTTCTGAGTATTTGAATATGAATTTTAAAGATTAGTATTGAAAAAATTCCTGATAATGTAGCAGGAGTGGCTGCAAAAGTATTCCTTCTTTCTCTAAATAACGTATGACGTACAAGATTATTAAAGTATTTTTGTTTTGCTTGCTCTTGTTAAATAATAAAAAGGAGAAGGTAAATTTTCAAGCGTTTGTAAATTCCACTGCTTACCTTTATGAGAACATAACCTGAAAAAAAAAAAAAGGGCATACCTTGAGGGGAACGTTTTTGTGGGGAGAAGATGACAGGAAGGCAACTGCCTGAAAAGAAACTGAGGGGGTTCCAATACTGTGAGAATAAGAATACAAGCAAATTTTCTAAAATCTGGCAGACTTCATCAGAAGTCTTTATTTCCTTATTTCAAAATGTTATTTATTGTAATAATTCATTTGTTTCTGAATGCTGAAGATTCTGTAGTGATCTGAGGTTCATACCAATTAAAAATAGGTATTTGAAGGAACAAAAGGTTTAAATGAATAAAATACAGGTATATATATATACCTGTATTTTATTCATTTTATATATATATAATAAAATAAAATAAAATAAAATAAAATAAAATAAAAAGTAAAATAAAATAAAATAAAATAAAATAAAATAAAATAAAATAAAATATAAACCTTTATTTTCAAAGAATATGCTATTGGTCCACAAATAACGGTGCATGTGTTTTCTGAGTGAGAGGAGAAATCACAGAGCAGAGGAGCTATCTGTTTTCATTTATGTTTGAAAAGGATGACAGCGGCTCCTGTGTTGAATGTTGGGGATGTCAGAACCAGAGGCAGGGAAACTGATAGGGATGCTGTTGACAGGTGAGAAGTAGTGCTGGACACACACACTAGTCATACTGTGGATGCATTTTGAGGATAGTGCTAACTGGATTTTCCGTTGTGTTCAATACATGGCATGGGAGAAACAAGATTTGAGGAAAATTCATGTGTTTTGTCCCATACCAGTAGAACGACAGAGGTTCCTTGTACATATTTTATGTAACTATTTTATGAAATATGGAAGACTGTGGTAAAGGCAGATTTTGAAGGGTTGATTGAAGTATGAAAGGTCAGCAGTGCAAATTGGGGCATGTTGAGATTGTCTATTGGATGTTTAAGTAGAGATGCTGAAATGCTGGATATTTAGTTAAAAATATGAGCCTGGAATTTGGAATTTCAGGGAGTGCTCTAGACTGGTGCTCTTGTTTTAGGGTCTTCCTCATTTACAAGACACTGAAAGCCATGGAACAAGGTTTAGTAACCATGCAATGAATATGGATCAAGAACAACAGTGACAATATAAAATAAAATTAAATAATTTTTTTAAAAAGATTAAAAAAAATAAAAATGATTCCCAACTAAACTAGAAGTCTTTTAAAGTTGAGTGATTGGAGACATGATGATGAACTCACAAAGTCAGAAGGGACTCCAAGTGAGAGACAAGAGAGAGAACAGAGGGTGTTCCTGAAATAACAGTTTCTGGAAGGGGTATGTGATCAGTGCCGCAGAGAAATCAAGTAGGAAGTGAATTAGAAATTTCCATTGGATTTTCCAAGTTGAAGTTATTTGTGACATTGACAGCTATGTTTTTCTTTGATTGCAGCGTTGGGGTGCCAACTTGATGGCAATTAGTTTGAGCGACAACGAAAGGTAATAAAACGGATGTTTATGTCCTTCCCTTTAAAAAAGAATGATAATAGTAACTACTTGGATTAAATTAGATGATTTTCATAAATTTTTAAACAAAGTGCCAGATACATGGTAAACAAGTTTTAAAGAATGTGTTTAGATGTGTATCATAATTATTTTCATTATTTTTAAAAGATTTGTATTCAAATAACCAAAGAAGGAGTAGTAAGAAAGCACTGTGCCATAATATCTGAGTTTACGACATTTTTGTTATTGAAATTGCCAAATTGCTTGGAATTTTAAGTGATATGCTCAAAAATAGCTTGGATCAAAGAGCAAAGGTTGAAGTTCATTCCTTGTTATTTTTCAGATTGCACATACGTTCAAGTGAAGGGAACTAGGTACACAAGAGTCTAGTTCGGGTGCTGTAGGTTTTAGATTTGAAGGAGGATGAACTGGAAACGTTTTATAATTTAGGTGCATTTAGCATAAATCAATCAGTTCATGTGAATGAGGCTTGAGTCCGAGGTTCATAGGGTACACGGGAATGGCAGAGATGAGATGTTCCCTTTGCCCTAACACACTACGTGTCCCTCCTTCTCTGAGTTTCCTCTATCTCTGTTATGGATGGTATTTTACCTGCTTCTAACAACCATCTCAACAAATCCATGAATGTAAGAGAAAAAAAAAAAGAAAAATACTTGAATTAGTACTTTGCCTCATTAGCACCTTTGACTGAAAATGAAAACCAGCTCTTGATGTAAAGAGCTTTAATTGTCACCGGTGGCAGCACCCAGGCAATGATAAGGACTGTGTCCGTGAAAGATGCCTATTTCTCCATTTGAAGTCAACAGTGAAGGGTATGTAATGACAGAGTGATTGAAAACATGGACCTTAAAGTACCCCTTGCTGTGGGGTAACAGATATGAAATAAGCATGTTAGACTAGATGCTTAGTCGTTTCTGTGACATTGTTAGAAAAGGAAGAATTGTACCAACCCCCCCCCCAAAAAAAAAACAGAAAAAGGAGAGTCACAATCAGAAGTTTCAAGAGGATTATCCTAATATTCATAGTGCATTCGTTTGCATGATCAGACAGATCCTATATCAATGCATTTATTCACCAAGCGGTTGTTGCCACTCACTCGCTATGGTGCCAAGTCCACAGTGATGGAAACCCACAGCCCCCTTCTCATAAGAAGCTTGCAAGCATCGCAAGCGAGAGCTGTATGCAATGGCATACACACGATGGCGTGCTACATTAATGAGCAGACAGTCTTGGGAGAACAGGGAAAAGTCTATAAATCCACTTAAGATTTTAATAAATTAATACATGCACAGAGACACTCACACACACACCCATACACACACACTATGGGGAAGATTTCTGTAATCAGGATTTGCTTACTGGTTGATTATTCACAGTAAGGAAAGCAGAGAAGTTTCGGTCACCCCTAGTGTTATACATTGGACACCTTGCTGTCACAACAAACAGGGCATGCAAAAATAATCTGGAGACGAACAGCTATTTATCCCCCAGCCTTCATCAAAATTCAAGTATTTATTTAAATGACTTTACAAGTAAAAATTAAAGTGATGAAATTTAAGTAGCAAATGGTTATTTATACTTCAACACACAATTTTTTTACGATGCTACATTTCTCCTTATTTTCGTCTATTGCCCAAACCAAATATAGTGAGAACAAGGAAGTGTTGTGCGCATTTTGCCTCTCAATTAGTAAATAATATTGAAGCTGCATTATTGATGTCAGAACCTCAAAGTCTGCTCATTGGAATCAATTTCCCCTGATAAAATTTTATTTAGTTACGCATCAATGGTTCCTCCAAGGCTTGATAGCTCATTTCTTGTTAGCATTTCTTCGTCTGGGTGTACCCCAGTTTATGTAGCCGTTCATTTACTGGAAGACACCGTTTTTCCTCTAAGTTTGGTCAATTATTAATAAAGTTTCTAGAGACATCTGTGTGCAAGTTTCGGTGTGGCCATTAGTTTTCAGCTCCTTTGAGTAAATACCTAGAAATATGACTGCTGGGTCATATAGTATGAATACCTTTAGTTTTGTAATTAAATACCAAATTGTTTGTACCCTTTGTATTCACACCAAAATATATGAGATCCTATTTCTTCACCCTGCACTTGCATTTGGTGTTGTCAATGGTCTGAATTTCAGCCTTTCTGTTTGGAGGCTAGCGGTATCCTCGTTTTAATCTGTATTCACATATGCTGTGGAGCATCTTGCCATATGCTTATGTGCATTTTCAAGTGTCTGGCAAGGTCTGCTTATATTTTAATTGGGTTGTTTGTTTCGTTAAAGCTAAATTTTAAGAGTTTTTCATATCTTTTGACTAACAGTCCTACAGCACATATGACTTCTACAACGACATTTTCCTGGCCTGTGGCTTATTTTCTAATTCTCTTGCTATTGTCTTTCTCTGAGTAGCTTTGAACTTTAAGACAGTTCAGCTCATCAGTTATTTTTTTCATGTACTATTTCTCCATGTTTTATCTAAAAAGTCATCAGCATTCTAGGGTCACCTAGATTTCCTCTTGTGTTATCTTCTGAAAATTTTATATTTGCATTTTGTATTTTGTCTATGATCCAATTTGAGTTGTTTTTTGTCAAAGGTCTGAGATTGAGGTCTAGATTCATTTCATTTTTCATGTGGATATCCAGTTGTTCCAGCACCATTTGTTTAAGAGAATATCTTTTCTCCGTTGTATTATTGCTTTTGATCCTTGGTCAAATATCAGCTGGCTAAATTTACATGAGTATTTCTGAGCTATTTTTCCCCACTTATCTATATGTCTATTCTTCTGCTTCACCACAGTCTTGATTACTTTAGCTTTATAATAAGTCTAAAAGTCAAGTAGGGTCAGCTCTCCAACTTTGTTCTTTAATGCTGTGTTGTATATTCTGTGTGTTTTGTCTTTCCACATAAACTATACGATGTTTTTTCAGTTATTTTTTGGTTTTGTTAGTTTTTAGGGAGAGGGAGGGAGGGGCCGAGGGAGAGAGAGAATCCTAAGCAGACCCCATACCCAGAATGGAGCCTGAGGTGGGGCTTGATTTCACAACCCTGAGATCATGACCTGAGCTGAGATCAAGAGTCAGATGCTTAACCAACTGGTCCACCCAGGTGCCCCCCTCTCTGCATAAACTGCAGATTCACTTTGTCAATGTCCAATATCAATACAGTAATTTGATGGGAAAAAATACATTTTTAAAATATTTTTTATTTATTTATGAAAGGGAGAGGAGCAGCAGGTGAGGGACAGATAGACTCCAGCTGAGCATGGAGCGTGATGCTGGGCTCAATCTCAGGACCTGAGATGATGACCTGTGTTGAAACCAAAGATTATGTGCTTAAACACCTGAGCCACCCAACTGCTCTGAAAGAATACATTTTTAGTACTTGTTTTCCTCAACTTTTTTTCTCCCTTGACTTCTGTAAAAAAAATTACTGTTTTGTCTTCCAGAGATATCACTTTTTTTTTCCTAAATTTAAATGTATGGGAAAAACATGATTATTTCCTTGCTCTATGGCAGCACAGTTGCTGGAAAATAGTCTTCACTGTGAGAATGTTTGGCTATTTCATTCCAAATTTTTTCTTGGCTCATTTCTGTATAAATGATAGGAATGTTCCCTTTCTATCATTCATTATTAATTGAGATAGATTCTCTATGAAACAGCTAAGTGCAATATGTTCCCTTTTATAGTGTTGGGGAGAAGATGGTTTTCCTCACCAGTTTATCGAATTGCACAAAACCCTCTCCTGTTTCTGTTCTTCTAGTCACATATTAATTCCATCTCATATTTCCTTTTTGTGAGAATGTTCATTTATGCCCACTTCCTTGAGTTTCTGAACCACTTTTAGCCCACAAGACCTCCTCGAAGCTGTCTTGGTGCCCATATCAGAGTGTGTCCTCTGCAGGTCTGTTGTTTCCTTACTTGTTTGCTTGCTTGCGTGCGTGTGTGTGTGTGTGTGTGTGTGTGTGTGTGTGTGTGTGTAATAAATGCTGTGGATCTCCTGTAGACCTCACTATCTGTGGCCTGTCCTTTCTGCTTCCTCCCACAGATACTCTTATCCACTTTTACTGGTACTTTGGTAGCCTTTCTATGCATTTTAAAGTCTAAAGATGATATTGGCTCTAATTTTATTAAAAATTTAAGTTTATGTTCTTATTTCCGAACTTCAAGTATCTTCTAGATGATTCACAATATGTAAATGGAATATTTCTGATTTTTTTTCTTCCTATCATGATCAGAAGTCTTAGTAATTTGTCTTAAAAAAATTAAACGTGTGTGTTGAAAGTTGTATACATTTGGGAGAGGAGAAGGCTTTGAATTCTGGTACTTTATTTTCTATTCTAATAAAAATCTGCTATTACTTCCTCTTAAAAACATCCTGATTTATGTATCTGTGCCCTGATACTTTGTAGGTTCTTTTCCTCCTGTGTAAAACATCTAACTCATTTTTGTCTTCATACAAAAATATACATTTTTATTTTTTCCTACCAAAAATAATATGTCCTATATAAACCCTTAGTTAACTTCTTCAGAAATTAATCCCTGAATCAATTTTATTTTACTTGGTTTGCATTTGCCCATCCTCACCAGAGTATTGGCTCCTTGAAAGTGAATGCCAGGTCTCATTGCTTTATTTCTTTTTCTTTTTCTTTTTCTTTATGTGTTTCAGAGACATATGCTAGTCATTTCATGAGTTTTTTTGTTTGTTTGTTTATTTGTTTTTAATGAAGATGGTTGATTAAATAAATGTCTTAAGTACATAAGAAAAGAATATTTACCATAAAATGTATTTGAAGAAACTTCAAAATAATTGTTCTTTTTAAAAAAGTATGATATTTCCATGGTTGCCTTTATATAACCAAGGATTTTATGCCAAGACAAAGGGAAGTGTAACTTGGTAAATATGTAAGTTTTTGCTTCAAGTGGTAGCAATAGTCTTTAATTAACTTTTTTTGATGTAAACATACTGATCTTGCTGATTATCCCTGATGTTGAGCAAAAGACAGATGTGAAGCAATGAGAAGAGGGACCATTCCTAAAATACTTTTTACATTACATAACTGGGAACCTAAGCATGAGTCCTAGCTACAGAAATCATAAAGCATTTTATTTTCATCTTGCCAAAGTGATAGTGAGAGAGCTAATAGCCTTTAATAGTGTTTTAAAGAGCAGGGATGTTTCATTTACACAGCATTGACGGTAAAATTTTAAGAAAACATGATGTTTAGACTGTCATATCCAAATCCTTTTCTTTATTCATTTGAAAAGCAGATGCAACTTGTCAAGTTGACATAACTGAAAGGTGTTTCCCTGGGGATGCCATGATCTCCTATCTCCTGGGTCACATATTAGAAGATGAAAATATTTTCTCTTTGAAATGCCTTTGCAGCTTAAATTCGAGTGACATCAAATGCAAATAGCCTGAAGCAAAGCTAGCTTTGATTGTTCCTTTGCCTCAAATGATCTAGTCACTTTGGAAAAGACAACTCACATCAAGGGGAAAATGTTTAAAAATGAAATATGGAAAGAAAAGTAATATTTTAAACAACACAGATTTAGTTGCTGGAATAATGATCAGCCCACTAACTGCCCTGAGATTATTATTTCCTTTTGACTTCCAGATTATATATTATGTCAGAACACATGATTGTGTACCCAGGGCACGGGTACAAGAACACCTGGCTCCAGGGGCCCAGACAGACCATGTTCGGCCACTCACCTCTGATAAAACCCAAAGACAAAGAAACAGATGCTGGGGAAATGAGAGAAGGGTTTACTTCAGTGAGGCCAACACCAGGAAGCAGTAGAGTAATGTCTCAAAGACTGTCCCCAAAGTGCTGATGTGTATAAGGAAAATGAGGGACAAAGCGTGGTGGGTATGGGCCAATGGGCAGTAAAGATCAGTCTATCATTGTCCGGGGGTCAGTCATGTGGGGTCTTGCTGGCATCAGGCTGTCCTACTGCTTGAGGGGATAGTTTCCATTCCCATCATGGGATGTTTTGCCCACGGGATCTTCTTTCTGCCTGAGTTAAGACATAAGCTGAAAAGAATTTAATCAGTTAGATAGTACAGAATGAGATCAAAACGGAGACAGTTGGAGTCCTCGTTCAATTATTGTTATTATCGTTATTATTGTTTGAAGTCCAAGGTTACAGAGCATGAAGTCATTATCTCATTGCAACATTCTTACAGATGACAAAACTAACAACTGGAAGAGGTAAGTAATTTTTCCTTCAGTTATGTTCTTTATAAATCGTGGATGTCATCTGTGGAAAATTATGTTCAGTTCACCAAACCATTGTTTCCCAAAACGCAGTGTCAGAATCAGAGCAATGTTCCAAAAACCAAAATTATAATAGTTCTGCAAACTTTAATCCTTCTCTGGTAATACAGAGAGACACTTTCATATCAAAGGCAGTGAGAAATAAAGGAAAGGTGAAAAGGTTGCAATAGTTTAACTCATAATTTCTCAAATTTATCTGACCACCTACCTCATTTTTTTTTCCCTACACGAGTCTGTCAAAATCCAACACGGCCAGTTTCTTTGAAACCCACCATGGTGGACCTGGGAATGCACCATGTTAAAACAAAGTGAATCTTGGAAAGAAAACCCTAAAAATTGGGCAAGACTTCTTTTCTTTTCTTTCTTTTATTTTTTCTTTTCTTTTCTTTTCTTTTCTTTTCTTTTCTTTTCTTTCTTCTTTTCTTTTCTTTCCTTTCCTTTCCTTTCCTTTCCTTTCCTTTCCTTTTCTTATCTTTTCTTTTCTTTTCTTTTCTTTTCTTTTCTTTTCTTTCTTTTCTTTTCCCTTTCCTTTCCTTTTCTTATCTTTTCTTTCTTTTCTTTTCTTCCTTTCTTCCTTTCTTTTTTTCTATTTGCCCAGTTGGTTTCATCAATAACTAAGAATCCTCTACTACTTTTGGAGGACTGACCTTGAATTTTATAGTATCTAGCTTTATTTCTGTAATAGTTAACAAGAAGAGTTTGATTTTTGATAACTCATAACTGAGTAAGGGACAGGTGGGCCAAGGAGGGAGAGATAGGTAGGGGGATATGTGATCAGGCTCACAGAAATCCCCAAAATGCGGAGGTATAAGAAAGCCAGAGATAAGGGAACAAACCAGAAGACCCTGCCCCTTCAGAGGGGGGTCTTTTTTTTTTTTTAATAAGTCACCTGTGACTTCTGTAACAAAGAATAACCAGACCCCAAAGAAGTAGGCCATTAAGGATGTTATCATCAGTACTTACTCAAACTAAGACATTACAAGAATTGTTAAGGCCACAAGCTCCCTGGTCAGTTCTAAATAAGACTGTCAGTGAAGGCCCTTCTTGGCAACCCTGTAGGGACCCTTCACTTCCAAGAGCTTTTATCATATCCTTGCTTAATAAAAAATCTATCTCATACTCACTCCCCATTGTCTGCAAGATTCATTCTTCAACTCCGTGAGACTAGAACCCAGCTCTCTCGCTTCATGACCATATACAAATATACATCCGCGTTTCCTTACAGGAGAGTCATAGTAATGTTTATAATTAAGAAACTTTATCTATACAAAGTGGTCTGATTTATTCTCTCTATATATATAAAATCTTTATATTTAAAATTCCACAATGCTGGTTCAATGGAGCTAGACAACTTTTTCCTACTTCATGATGCTAGAGGTAGAATTTGTATTTTTCCTTTTCTTACCGAGAACATAGCTTTTTGGGTTTCTCATTAATGTTGATGTTTTATAGCATCTGCCTACGCACTTTGCAGTTGCATGTAGAACACGAATTGGATCAACTCATTTGTACATCTTTTATTAAGTACTTGCCTGGGGAAAGTACTCCACTGGCTTGCCTGGCAATTACTCTGTGACAAACAGCTGAATCATTTTACTTTATCTTAGATGAGCCCTACTCACTTTCATAATCTGCCTCATTTGCTACTGTCAAGGCATCTATGCTACTTACTGGGAATTCTATTTTCTCATAAATACCAGTTTGATATTATTTAAACCTCTCTCATACTATAGAAATTAACACACCATTAAAATGATCTTAATTCAAATCAAATTTATTTTGTCCCTAACATTTATTAATGCAAATCAAAACAGGTATTATGAGACATCTTATTAAAAACCGTACGTATATCATTTATATCACATTCAAAAGGAAATTACAAACACTTGTATACTACCCTCTTAAATTCAAAAGATAAGTTACTAAATGCTAATGCTGAAATGGGTTCTAAGAGATTAATGGCTTGATTAAATAATTCAAGTCTTACTGACTAATGGAGGAGACAAATTAAAAAATTGCAACAAGCTGTGATAGAAACTAAAACAATGTTTAACGAACAAAATATTAAGAAAGCACAAAGGAAACACACATCGGCTGGGTCAAAGGAAACCTGGGATCTTTCCTGAAGCTGTGGAGTTGGGGAAGGGAGGAGACACAATTTAACTGTTGAAAAATCAGTCAGGAGGAGTCTGATGAGAACATTTTATTCCCAATGGAATCTATTCAAACTTTGGAGATTAGAAAAGACTTGCCAAGGTTTCTTAGAGAACTACAGGGTGTGAATGGACAAAAGTGTGTGGCTGAGGATGAATGGGTGGTGACCACAGCAGAGGTGGCTGGACAGGTTAGGCAAAGTCTGATTATCAGTTAGTCATAGTGTTAGGCCAAAGAGTTTAGGTTCATTATCGAGAGTTGGAAATGTGAGATGTAGTTGAAGCACAGAGTGACCCATTCAGTAAGCACTGAGCATAACGATCTGAATGCATCTCAAGAAAAAGATCTGGGCACATGACCAATTTTCGGAAGCCATCAGTGTATATAGATGAAATTGAGCCTATGGAATACAGGAGAAAAGAGCTGGGAGATACAAGAGAAAAGATATATAAGACGAAAGAATCTAAGACAATAGAATTGGAAGAAGAGTAAGAAGTCCTTGAGAGAAATTGGAAGGGTCAAAGGATTTAAGAAAACTATAAATGAGGATTGTTGGGGAATGCAAGGGGAGACCATTTTCCAAAGTGCTGTGACAAATAGGCCTCAGCACACCATCTTCCTCTTTGTGAACCAAACCTGACATATGTTCACAAACCACAATGGTAGCAGATTCTGGAATGTCTCTCCCAGCTCTACGGGATAATCTGACTTCAACCAGTATTAATTGATCTAGTTTGGGACAGATTATATGGAGGTAAGCCATCAAAACTACCATGCATTCCACTGGAACCTACAAAATCCTTGTCTTTATCAGGGAGAAGGGCTGCACAAGGGAAGAGCCTCTTGGTGTCGATGCTTCGTGTCTTCCTACTTTAGAGACTCGTGTTAAGAATTGATGTGTGGAGCACTGGCAGCCCTGTCACAGCTGATATATGTACACAGAGGTCTGCTTAGCGTCTAGACTTTGGTGAGTCCTGAAGGGAGGCCTGGAGAAGCCTCCCTCCAGATTTATTCTTATATATGATGATTAAATGTCTTTGCTGTGTAAGCCATTGTCAGTGTGTGTGTGTGTGTGCATGAGAGAGAGAGAAAGGGGGGGAAGAGGAGAGGGAGAGAGGGGGAGAGTGAGAGAGAGAGCAAGAGAGAGGGAAGCATGTCCATCTTGCATCCAAATAAATCAATGAGCTATCGGCAAAATTGTCAGAAGCGCAAATCTGATAAAAGAGTAAAGGATGGATAACATATAACCACAAAACCCAAGTGCAAAATGAATCCTGGAGAAATATAATTAAAAAGGGAAACTTCTCTCAACCTAGAAAACCTCTCCATCAAAATAGCGGAGAAAGAAACCATTTTATTATTGAGTAAGCATTAACCCAGAATGTGATTCACATCACAGACAATACTCCAAGAAATTGCAGAAAAAGGAAGAAATCTCACCCTTTCATGTCACCAGACAGATAAATCTGTGACATGCAGGCTCTCAAGATGAACAATAATTAACTTTCAATTAAGATTATTTAGCAACACAATCTGTCACATGTAGTTCATCCCACATTCACCTGGTAATCGAGACGATCATCTGCATTAATTAACTGGCTTTATACAATGGAAAGGTAAACTACCTCATCATGCCTGCCCCTTTGAAAATCCAAGATGGTGGAAACATTTTATATTCTGGGATATTTAGACACTATCATCTGCCCTACTTGTTCACGACTTGAATATATAGAAAAAAGAGAAACAGATTCCATTTTGTAAAGGACATTTAAAATTACAACCACTATGCATCTTTTCTTCCCATTAGGATGATGTTTCTATTATCTTCACCATCTTCTTATTGCCTGAACTAAAGCTGACATTTAGTGTGGCTCCAAATTCACTGCCACATGCTAAGATATTTTATCAAATAAATATGGCTATATAGCTTTGAGATCTTTGGAAGGGAAAGATTTATCTTCAATATTAGGACTATTCCAAAAACTGCTGAATGTAAGCTAATATTATAACCCAGCTTCCTGGCTAAAACTGTTCTGTAAAAGTCATGGCCTTACTAGTAAATTCCAGTTAAAATTAAATCCAATTGAAGATAATTAATTCATTACCTTTCTTTTCAGCTATTATATTCACTTTCACTTTATTCCGGGTATGTTTTTATGCCTGTTGTGCTTTGGAGAATATGTGATATTTTTCTTCTACCTTTGTGACTGGTTAATATTTTTCTTCAGTTTCTCTTTGATGTGCTGACTTACACAGACTACAGAGGTCACTTTCTAAAGGACAACTTTCCATAAGGAATATTATTATTATTATTATTATTATTATTATCATCATCATCATCATTATTTTGTATAATGTGTATTGCAGATCTTGTGTATAAATGCTGGTTGAATCATCTGGTTGACATTTCTTCCTAATCATATGTGAGGGGAACATGTAGCAAACACTAGGATGTAGCACAGAGACCCCTCTCTTTGAGGTCAGCACTTCAGGGTTTGCTTCAGCTGCATTTAGAACTTTGCCTCAGATCATGGTCTTCTTCTGATCTGGCTCCAAACCTCAAGTGAGTAAGATAGGAGTAGAAAGACCTGACCATCTGAGCCTAATTTGAAGAGCTATAATTAACAACCCTAACCCCAGACCCTCATGAGTTTGGTTCATGCTTTATGGGGCATTCAGAGCACTTAGAATTCTTTTTCTGCACAATCCTCATCCTCCTTTTCCCTCCACAGATCTTGGTGCTGAACACAAATCTCATACAACAAATTCAATCTCCATGTCTGCCTCTGGAGAGCCCTTTCTTTGACAGCTCTTGTTTGGAATGATCTGAGCAAAAAGATGGTGAGATGGGTTTTAGAATTAGATTTTTGACTATCCTCCTGGCAACGAGGACCACACTACTGCTGGTGAGTTGGCTGCATAAAACAAAATCTCTCATCCCCTGCTGCAGCAGGACAAAGAAAGTGGCAGACCAAATCGAAGACCTAATCATCAGTGTCAAAAAGGGATTGAAAATTCAACCCAGGCAGTTCTTTTGTGTGAAAGCTGGGAAAACATAAGAAGAGAACCTGACATATGGGTTGGAGAATTCTGGGCAGAGAACCACATAATTTTGGAAGCCTCTTCTAAACCTTTATGTTTGTTAAAATGGCTTACTTCTTCAAAATGCTAGATAGAACATCTCCAATAATGGAAAGCAATACTCTTCCCTACAAGACAAAAAGTCTCCCTCTCTGTTCCTATGCATTAGCTCTAAACTTAGAATTAAGTCATACCGTAACTCAACAGGACCTGATATGGGAAGAAAGAGTGTTTATGCACAGTAGTTGCATGACCTAATCAATATGTGAGGTCAAGAACCAGGAAAAAATGTGGGGGATTATATTTTAATTTTTTTTCAAATCAAGAGGGCCAGAATTTGAACTTAAGATTTGATAGGAATTGGGTTCATTGATTAGAATCATCACTCTGTGTATTTATTTACTTAATTATTTACTTACTTGAGAGAGAGACAGACAGACAGACAGAGCATGCACACCAGAGGGGGTGGGGAGCAAAGGGGGAGAGAGAGAGAGAGAGGCACAGAGCATGCACACCAGAAAGGGTGGAGGCAGAGGGAGAGACAGAGATTGAGAGAGAGAGAGACTTGAGCAGTTTGCATGCTCAGTGCAGGGCCAGTTGGGGGGCTCAGTCTCACAACCCTGAGATCATGATCTGAGCTGAAATCAAGAGTCACATGCTTAACAGACTGAGCCACCCAAGTAGCCCAGAAGCATCGCTTTGTAGATAGAGAATTTGCTATCTTGGCAATGTCCCCACTTTATAGTGCAGTTGATTCTGGTTGATTCTTAGAATCATGGAAAAAATGACAACGCATGCGGAGTGAAGTTGAAATGCTCAATTACCATGACAGATACTGAAGTAAAAGATGAAGCGAACAATTCATAGGAAAGTAGATGTGCTTGAGTGGCTCTACCTCATGTGCCATATGTATCTTAAGTGCGTAATATAGTAATATACTTGTACCATATAATGCCTACCATGAAGAAGGCAGCACAGTGTCTAGAAGCCTCTTCAAGTTCCAGAGACAGCATAATCTGCATCTAGGAGTCAGTTGTTAACGCAAAGTGACGCAAAAGGCCCCCAGAGTTGACTGCACCCCAGAGTAGCAAAGCACTCTGCAGGAAATGTCGGCTGCAAGGCAAGCAGCCTTGCCTTCCAGATCATACAAATCAGCACAACCAGTGACGTCGGAGGTATCGGTGGGAATACTAGACATATAGCAGTTGTGGCAAGTGAATGAATGAATCACAATCTTCTCTTGTCTCCCTGGAAGAGTGTGACGCCTCTGCAGTAGAGAAAAATATGCCAGCTGACAAATCCCAGCTTGCAAAGGGGCCCTCGTAGAGAGAGAACATCCGATCTCAGAACACCAAGTGACAAGAATTGCCGATCCCAGGCAGCCTCCTCTTAGTTTCACAAGTGTTTAGATCAGACAGGGATAGCAACTCCATCACTGTGGGAATGTTACAGCCGGGATCAAGCACATCACAGGGCACAAGCAAGGTCTCTGGGCAGGCAGCCAAGAACCACATGACACCCATGGTTGTACTGATGGCCTTCCAGGTGTGAGGGATTTTTTTTTTAAGATTTTATTTACTTGTTCATGAGAGACACACACAGAAAGAGAGACAGAGGGAGAGGCAGAAACACAGGCAAAGAGAGAGAGGCAGGCTCCATGCAGGGAGCCTGATGTGGGACTTGACCCCAGGACTCCGGGATCACACCCTGAGCCAAAGGCAGATGCTTAACCGCTGAGCCACCCAGGTGTTCCCCCAGTATGAGGAATCTTATAAAATCATGGGGTATGAGACACAGCCTGAGCTACATGTAAAAATATGTCTTTTTGGGGAACCTGGATGGCTCAGTTGATTAAGCATCTGCCTTTGGCTCAGGTCATGATCCCAGGGTCCTGAGATCTGGGATCAAGCCTCCATCAGGCTTCCTGCTTGGTGAGGAGCCTACTTCTCCCTCTCTGGCTCCCCCTTCTTCTTCTCTCTCTCTTTCTCTTTCTCACATTCTGTCCTTTTCTTTCTCTCTCTTTCTCTGTATGAAATAGATAAATAAAATCTTTAAAAAAGTAAAATTAAAAAAAAATATGTCTCTTTGTTACCTGCCTGCAAGTGCAAAATGAATAACAGATGTGCTATACCTGCACTCATGAGTGACCTTGAAAGACAGTGGTGAGGAAAAATCTACTCTTAGCAGAACTGGGAGCAGTCATTTTGTGGATAAAGATATGGCTTGATATCAAAATATATACAGATTTATGGGTAGTGGGAAATGACCTGGCCAGCAGGTGCAGAGCAGATGAGGCAGAGGACTGGAAGATAGGAGACAAAGATGTGAGCTTGAGGCCTGTGGATAGAAGTATGGGAGTGGGGAGAGAAAGCCTAAAGACCTTTGGATCCCATGAGAGATAATCCACATGGCAGAGCTACTAACAATAAATCAAGTAAATACATTGATCCAAGGCTGGACTGATGAACATGGTAGCAACTGTGATGGCTAGATATGGGCCCCAAAACTCTGACACTCACCTATCATGATGACTGAGGTGCTGCTGCTGTCAGTGGTTCAATCTGTGAATGACCAAGTCAAAAACAGCCCACGGAATGCAGCCACTTCTCCAGTAGACAAACTACCCATTTGATGGTGAGTTAACTAAATTGGTTACTTCTGCTGTAGAAGGGCCAATGGTTTATTTACGGGGCTAGACCTACATCCTTGATATGACGTTATCATTCTCATCTGTAGGTAAGATCATTTAAAGATAGTTTTCACCAGAACGATGAGGTTTCATGGAAGCCAAGACGGGCTCATTGTTATTTACATGATCGGGCCTAAGTCTCTCATCCACCCCTTCTTTTGGATTCCATTCTTCTGGATAAGATAAATTCCTTCTCCTAACATAAGTTTCTCAGGGATTATAGAAGCCTTGGGTCTCTTCACTTGCATGAAAGGGTTGCCATTTTATGAAAGTTAGGTTATTGGGATTGTATTTAACTCTCTGAGGTCCTTTAAAGTATAATTTTTAGCTCACTCCCTCCATATATTTTGGTTCTTTGAATGAGGGCAATGGTCCCTTGTGATTTTTTTTCTATCTCTGAACCAGAAATGGAACTGACATATGCTTACCAAACCTATGAAAATGCAAGCACACCAACCAAATGCACTTTGTATAATATATAATCTTTTAAAAATGTATTTTGTGGACAAAGCCAACTGATATATGCCATTGTTTCTTTTTCATTGAGTCGGTTTATGATCTATGTTAATAGTTCAAGAATTTTTTTCACCTGAAGTCACTTGGGGAAAGATACAACTTAATGAACAATTTATTTCCATTTTTAAGAATTGGAAAATTCTGTTAAATTCGGGATTAGACTAGATTAATGGTTTCCCCTTGTATTTATTAACAATGGTAATCCATTAGTTTTTTTTGTCAACACAACAATGCTAATTTTTTTTTTAAAGTTAGAGAAATTTAAAAACCCACAAACTCAGAGGCATCTGACATATTTACTAAGTATGTGGGATTTGGCTGGGTGATTTCATCTTGGCTTGATTCATTCATGTGTTGAGGGGTTGGCTGTGTGTTGGAGTGATCTAGTGTTGGCTGGTATTTAATCCACATTCATATTCAGATTTTGTCAACTGTTCCAAAAGTGTCCTTCTAGCTATTTACTTTTCCCAAGTAGGGTTTCAGTGGGGTCGTGCAATCATTTAGTTGTCATATCTCTGTAATTTCCTTTAATTTGCAAAGCTTTCTCAACTTTGCCTTTCTTCACTTTGACATTTTGTAGTACCAGAGTATGGAAGAGTACAGGCCATCATTCTATCAAATGAGTCTAAATATTTTAATTTTTCCTTATTTTAGCCATGATTCAGATTTAGCTTATGCACCCCAGGAAATAATGCTGTGTTCTTCTTGGTGCATTGTAACAGGAGGTACGTGAGAGCAATTCATACCAACAATGGAGATGCCAATGCCGATCACTTGTGTAAAGCGTGTGCACCAGTAAATCTCTCTCCAATGTGAATCTACTATCTTCCTCTGTGTCATTCACTAGGAACTCATAGGGAAGTATTTTGAGATCATGTAATTAATTTATACCAGCGGAACTCTTTTTAAATCAAAAATATCAAACAAATCTATTGAAAGACATAAAGACTAAGAAAAAGCCAAATATTGGGTGAAATACTGAGGATGTCATTCTACATAATAGAAGCTGATGCTACTGGGAATTGCTAAAAGCTTAAGAAGCTTTGCTGAAGTTATTAATTTCGAAGACTGGAAGACCAGAATATTTATATCTTTGCTCATACACCAAACTGGTTAAGAGGGACCCTCAAAAGTGTTAATTTGGGGCTGTGGCTCCTAGGAGCTGAGCAAGTATAGGGAATTCCCAAAGCAGAAAGAAATAAAATTGTTTGAGGTGAGTACATGGTATGGTGCCGACCGCATACGTAGACGTAGCTGCATTCAACAGCAGGCCACGGAGAAAAGACACATGCATCAAAAGCATCTGCCATATGGCTCGTTTGTTCATGGTAGAAACCACCAGATCTTTCTCACAATCATCCTATTTTTTTTTAGGGATAGCGCATCACTTTTTTTTTTTTTTTTTACTGGTCCTCACTTTTGCAAAAGTCAGAGATTAAGGTGTTTTACTAGGGTCTGTGTAACTCATGGGAAAGGGCAAAAGGTCTCACCTATTGTGAGGGTTGGGGCTAGTCAGAGCAGCCTTTTTCGTTTTCAGTTTGTATCGAGATATGAAAGGTCATTCTGTCTGCCACACACATTATGAACACTTACTCACAGCGGGTTAGGACACAATGATAATTGTGTCTCCAGAATAATTATATACTTTCCATAAGAGTAGGAAATCATCCTAAACACCAAAGGTATGAGAATCCCCAAGTAGCAATAGGGACCGTTTGTATGGGTGGTCATGATTCCCTGAAGTTAATTGACCTTCTGCGATTGCTTACACCAGCCTCCTGGAGGTGCATGGGGTAGAGGTGCAGCCTGTGAGTGGGTGGATTCACCACAATTTGACATTGACCAGGAAAATAGGTCTCAGATTGGAAAGGACAAGGAGTTACAAAAGAAAATATTAGAAAGTGCTAGGCACCATTGTCTTAGAATGACAGTCCATGGGGTCTAATAAGGCAGGGCGGTGGGGGGGAGAAGGTGGGAGGACAGTAGGATGGTGACTGCCAGCAACGAGGTGGGGGTTAGTGGGGAGATGTTGGTCAGAGTACGATGTTTCAGTTACGGAAGATAAATAAATTCTAGAGATCTAAAGTCACAATGTGACTATAATTAAGTCTACGGGATTATGTATTTGGAATTTGCTACATGGGCAGATTTGAAGTGTTCTCATCCCCACCTCCACCCAAAAAAGCAAATTTTAACTATGTAAGGTGATGGATATGTTAATGAGCTTGATATTGGTGATTATTTTACATGGTATACGTATCTCAAAATGTCAACTTGTACGCATTAAATATATATACTTTTTATTGGTCAATTATACCTCAATAAAGCTAGAAATAAAACTTGGTATAACATGTCAGATGAAAGAGTAAGCTGGTGTAGGAGATATCACACCATGCTGGTGCCCAAAGAAATAGGTTTGCTTCCCCATCCCGTCCAGAATCAGTAAGTATCCATCAACCATCCCCTTAAACTCTTTGAGACTTAATGTAGTCATCTGAAACATAGAAAAATTATCCAACAGAATCAGCATCGTTTTCAGGACTGTCGCTAAATAATGTTATGAAACCTTGTGTTTTGTCTGACTTTTAAAAAAAATATTTACGTATTCATGAGAGACA
The DNA here is from genome assembly GCF_048418805.1 of Vulpes vulpes. Classification (NCBI taxonomy): domain Eukaryota; kingdom Metazoa; phylum Chordata; class Mammalia; order Carnivora; family Canidae; genus Vulpes; species Vulpes vulpes. Next base: position 144,044,061 of record NC_132783.1, read on the forward strand.
CAGAGAGAGAGAGAGAGAGGCAGAGATACAGGCAGAGGGGGAAGCAGGCTTCCTGTGGGGAGCCCGATGGAGGACTCGATCCCGGGACCCCAGGATCACACCTTGAGCCACCCAGGCGTCCCAAAACCTTGTGTTTTGAATTAAAGAGCTGGTAGCTGGTGCAATAATTTCTGATAAAGCAAACAGCCCCTGACATTCTGGAACTGGTCTGATGCTTAGACTTGCTGAAGGGTAGGGCTCGGTGTTATTACAAACTGGGTGATGCTTACAGCCAGACCGTGTCATCATCCTCGTGAACATAGACAGTCTCACAGAACATGCCAATATCAGGTCAACTCTGAGTGAATGACAAAGTCAGACAGGACGAGGTCACTGTACAACCCATCGGGTATCGAACCTCCCTTTCTGCTAAGATAAATGAGAGCTGCTTCTTTACCTAGTTTGCCCTTCCTCTAGCTAATATTTTCTGAGATTCTCAATCTTAAAATTATCCCTTTTTCCTGGCAATATCCAATCACGAGTAAAGCCTGCCTTCCTCCGACTTTCCCAGGAATTACCCAATCAAAGTTCAAATCATATAATAGGCTTTTCTAGCATCCTCTTACTGAAAGGCTCCACTGGATCTCTATGCTGTGAATTTTCCTTTCCTGCAAATAGTAATAAATCCAACTTCTCCGACTGTAAGTGTGCTCCTGGTCGCCTTTGGCTGGAGGTATTTGATGACCGGTATTTGTCCAATTTAAACAACCCCAAATGCTTTGCAATGAAAGCTACTTGAAATCAAAATCAGTGGTCATATAAGTTCTTTTCTAGTATTATTTTTATTCACAAGATTAATGACATTCTGAAATATTCATCATCTGCATTTATGTCTGTTTCTCCTTAAATATTTAATTTGTGACACAATGGAAATAGGAGTTTGCGAAGTATATTTATGTAAGACTTCCTATATGTTTTAAATCATATCACCATTAAGTCTCAATGCACAGGCCACACTTATTATGTTAATAAATCATCTAGATTTTGTGAATTTATTTCAGAACATAATTTGACTTAATATCTTACTTAGCTTATAATTATAGATGTGGTTATATTGATCTTGAAGTGTTTAAAGCATATTTTTTCTTTTTCTTCTTTATAAAGTCATTCTAAATGGGAAATCATATTTGAATTCTAAATTAGCTATTCGAAAGTCACTTCAGTTTCTAGACAGTGAAAAGTATTATTTTTGTGGTTGCATTATTTCATTATGGAAAGCTAGCTGACTGCATCAGGTAGTTCTATCCTACATGCTTTAGTATGTCACATGCTAATTACTTAGTTTGAGTTATGTAAGACGATTTTTGTTCATACTGACAACATCAGATTTGGCCAGCTTTATCTTTACTCACAGCTGACTGAAGATATCTCAAAGATAATTTGGTATATCTTCAAGAGAGATCATTAATGCATCTTTAAAACTTCATCTTTAATCCATATGAGAATATTTTGACACTTGACTTTCCTTAAATAATCAATTTCATAATTCCTGCATTACGTAAATTGTAAGTGTTTTCTAGAAATGATTGGGTAGAGATTAGAGACTATTAGTTCTATAAACAAAGCACATGTAGAAGATATATGTGCCATATCTGGTCATACTGATTGCTTTTGGTGTAAAAACTCATTCCTTTCATTCAAAATTCAAATCCCTCTCCCTTTGCAACCTGTTATATCCAGTGTAAAGAAATATCTTCTTACATAAAGTTGAAGGCTTTTTAGTACATTCTAGAGTTCATGTGAATTTGAAATAAAATAAAATATAAACTATAATAATAGAACAATAATATGTAAGGTACCTAAACAGGATTTAAATGGTTACCTTTATTTTTTAAACTTTAAACCTTTTTTTTTCTCTCAATATTTTTTATTTCCTCTATATTTTGTCTCAATCACTTATCATACCCATGATAGATAGTAATCTCGTGAAACATCACATTATACCCCTCACTGAAAGTATTTCAATCTGTTTAACTATCCAATGTGGTAGCAACTTAGTTTGTTTCAAGTGCTTTGATTCATCATATATTACAAAATATAGATTTTTACCATAAAGAGTGATTCTTAGAAAAGGATTTTGACTCCTAAGAAATATTAATTTAGATTAATTAAAGTCGAGGATCCATCAAGTTAAAAAAAATTAAAAAGGATACTTAAGAGATGCCTAGATGGCGCAGCAGTTGAGCACCTGCCTTTGGCTCAGCGCATGATCCTGGAATCCTGGGTTCAAGTCCCACATCAGGCTCCCTGCATGGAGCCTGCTTCTCCCTCTGCCTATGTCTCTGCCGCTCTTTCTCTCTGAATAAATAAATAAAATCTTTTTAAAAAGATTATGAATAAATAAATAATATCTTTTTAAAAATGATACTGATGAATAAATAAATAAAATCTTTTAAAAAATTATACTTAGAAAAAATAAATACAGGTTAATTTATGAACAGTAACCTGGGCCCATGTCTAAGGGAAATGCATTAGGAGAGTCTCACTTCTGGAGTTTTCTTTCCCTCTCTCATATTGTGGTTCTAGATATGATTCTTTTGCCTTTTAGGCTCCTCTCTTCCTTATTTAGAACAGATACCCCTGGACAACAATGACATTTGCTGGTTTTTTTGTTTTTTTTTTTTTATGTCTTTGCCTTTCTTTGCTACATTTATTTTCTTTCTACTCCTGAATCCACCACTCTCTTACCTTGTGATTTCATTCTTTCAGCTCTAAATTAAAATTATCCAGCAACAGAATTCCATTGGTTCTTTCCAGAATATGGATTGGTATGGTCTCTTTTAACAAAACAAAACAAAACAAAACAAAACAAAACAAAACAAAACAAAACATTGGCCCATTATCCTTAATAGGAACATGGTTGTACTTAACTATTCTTTTTTTTTAAAAAAAAGATTATTTATTTATTTATTTATTTATTTATTTATTTGAGAGAGAGAGAGAAACAGGCAGAGGGAGAAGCAGGTTCCCTGCAGGGAGCCTGAGGTGGGACTCCATCCCCGGTCCCCAGGATCACTCCCTGGGCTGAAGGCGACGTTAAACCCCTAAGCCACCAGGATTGCCCTATACTTAACTATTCTAATGAGATTACAGGCTGGGCAAGAACAAACCCATATTGTGGTTACTATGTAATGCATTCCCCAAGGGCAGAAGCAATAGAGGAAACTACCTCTTCTCTTGCTTCTTTGCCCACATTTTTATCACGTAAAACTGACTTTTAAAAATCTTTTAATGCTGAATGAGTTAAATATGTATTTTTTGAGATTCATATGCTATGTCTTTATGAGTCATTGGCTAACAGTATTTCCATAGTTTTTGGAAAGAGTTTTTATTCTCTTCCATCCATGCATTTCCATATTATTGTTTTTCCTTTATAGATGCACTTTAGAATCCTCCCTAACCTTCATTTAGTATAGATTCTTTTTATTATACACGTAAATAGAGCTATTTGTATTATTTAATACTAAGTATCTGCTATTCTAAAGTTGATTTCATAGACTTATTTATTTCCTGATCGTTCAACACATATAGAAAATTGTATTAGAAGAAAGCATTATCTGTTGCTACATTAAAAAAATTACCACAAACTTAATGCCTTAAAACAATGCATATTTATTTTCTCTCAATCTCTATTGGTCAAGAATTTTGATCGATTTTGACCAATTTTCTCTGCATTAGGATCTCTCACAAGGCTGAAATTGAGGTGCCAACCCAGACTGGGATCTCATCTGAAGACGTAACTGGAGATTTCTGAGTTCACTTGGTTGTTGCTGGAACTTGATTCATCAAGTATCATCAAACCAAAATTTGCTTTGCCTTTATTTCCCTGACAAATGGGTCTCCCAAAAAGGCAGCTTGCTTAATCAAACCACACAAACAGAAAGAACAGGGGAAAGAGTTTACTTGCAAGACAGAAGTTGCAATCTTTTTAAACTCAGTCACAAAAGGGACATCTAATTACATTGGTTATATTCTATTAGTTAAAAGCAAGTCACTAGGGCATCCCAAATTCAAAGACATGGTATCCATAAGAGCATCCTCGGAGAGGCCGTCTTAGGATACTGTCTATGACAGACTGTTCAATAGCAATGTTAATTTATACATGATATTGTATACATTGAAAGCTGAGGAAGAACTATTTCTCTGTTAATTTCAGCATCTTGATAGTAGCAAATAGTTTCAATGTTCTCAGAGTTAGAAATTATACTTATCTAAAACTTGTTTATAATTAAAATATCTTATGCACATGGAGACTTATTTGCTAATCACATACCTATAAGGGATTAATATCCAGAATATATAAGGAACTTCTACAATTCTATAACAAAAAACCCCATAAACAATCCAAATAAAAAAAAAAAATTAAGAGAGGCCTTTGAAAGACTTTTCTCCAAAAAAGATATATTAAAAGGCCAATAAAATTATAACATTATAAAGGATTTAACTTGATTTTTTCAATTTTATTGAAGTAAAATTGACAAATAAAAATTATATATATATATATATATCTTAAAGCTGAACAATTTGATGTTTTCATATATGTACACGTTGTGAGGTAATCACCACAATTAAACTAATTACCACAATTAAACTAATTACCATATCCATTAGTTCACCCAGTTAACATTTTGGCAAACTTTTCATGGAAATTTTATGACTTTACAGAGTCCATTGATACTGTAATTTTCTTTGATTGCCACTGAAGTGCTTATTAATAAAATAATAAAATCTCCCTAGAAAATTTGGCATAAGACCTGTTATATATATTTTCAAAAGGTATTGCAGATGTTTAGAGGAATGATAAAATTCAAGTTGCTAAGTTGCAAAGGAATTTTGATATTGTCTTGTTCAAACATACTCTGCTTTGAAGAATGCTTGTCAGTAGTAGCTAGAATATTATAAATCTATGCAAATTTCACCATAATTATTTTTTGTAAGTAATTGCCTTGATTATTAAATTGAAGATCCTTTATTTAGTCCATCTTCACCTTTAATAGTCTCACTCCCAAGCAGTAATCAAAGACTACTTGCTTAAATAAATAAGACTAGTCCTGTCCTGTGGAACTTTTTAATATCATTTTTTCTATCTTTCAAATATTACAAAAATCATCTTCCTTCTTTCTTTCTTTCTTTCTTTCTTACTTTCTTTCTTTCTTTCTTTCTTCCTTCCTTCCTTCCTTCCTTCCTTTCTTTCTTTCTTTCTTTCTTTCTTTCTTTCTTTTCTTTTTCCTTTCTTCTTTTTTCTTTCTTTCTTTCTTTCTTTCTTTTTTCTTTCTTTCTTTTCTTCCACATTCTAAAAACACCTATTGGATGTTCTCCTAGACCTGGATAAGCACTGAGTATGCAGAAAAGACCAAGAAGTATATGATCCCTGGAAGATGAAAAATTATTAGATAAATTTGACATGAAACCTTGTATAAATTAAGGGTGGTAATTTGATACAATTATATTTTAATATGATTGCCATTGTAGTGACATTCATTACATTACATGATTATAACACAATATTGCTGTCCATATTTATTATATTGTGTGTTAGATCTCTGTGGATTATATACTATTTCTTACACATGCACTTCTATGTCCTCAGTTAAGTGTAGCCTGATCTCTTGATTCTAAAGCACTCTTTATTGAATTTGGTGCTCACCAACTTAAGTACAGATTTATGAAAACAACTGCATACATGAATACTGTTTGGAAAATATATTCTTTCTCCAAATGGTAAAGTGAAAAAAAAAAAAAAAAACCACAACAGTTGATTTTGTTGGATTTGGAGAAATTTATTATACAATATATGTACACATCATACAAAAAAGTCTCTACACAATGATTGATAGAAGAAAAAACTCTAAGAAATCCTGCATAATTAATTTCACATGTAAATTGAAAGAGAAATGGTTACTAACTATAAACTATGGGTCATTTAACTTCTATTTATCACATTAGTCAAACAGAAATTGATGGTTATATTAAATACATCAGTAACTATATATAAAAATAAAACTATGCAAAGAAGTGTCCTTGTTGCCTCCATATTTGTTGATGTATATCAACTAACATTAGAATGGCAAACATATAGGACAATTGGGAGTCTAAATATGAAGATGTAAAATGGAAGAGATTGTTATTATACCAGGCTATAGTTAGTGTAGTAATAATTTTTCTGAAGCTTTTTTTTTCCCCTATCATTATAGCATTTTTGACAAAGTACTAACAATGGTTCAATTAGCTAAACAAAGTATCACTCAATGCATTTATGTTGTGGAGATGCATTAAATAAAGTACAGAGATACTTCAGGAAGATATTAACCGAATTTTGAGATGTAAGTGTCTGGTGCTTAAACTGTTCAGTGAAGTGGTCTTACACGCTCTGGAGCTGAGCCACTGTAGAACATTCCAACTATTGCTTTCAATTTAGACCATCAGCTTCGGTCCATTTACTGAGTGGTGAAATCAGAGCAATTGATTCTCCTGAATCTCTGCCAGTTATACCCCATATAGTTCATCCAAACCATGGGCATTCATCTGAGTGTTATTTTTGGACTTCAACAAGAATTGCTCTACCATCAACTGAATAGGCATAGATTTAGAATGAGGTTCATAATTTGAAGGGCTGAAATCGCTCACCCACATAACAAGTGACCCTTCAGTAAATTACAGATAGAATCCTAACCTAATAAAGGCCATTAGGATATGTAACACCTCATAACAAGGTCATTTTCCAGTCTTGTATTACTTCTCATATAAGCATTATTTGTGGATGCAAATATCGTGGTTTTGGTAACAAATATTTTCACAAGTCCTTATTAACTTATGATCCATATATTTAATGACTATGTTGTATTTTCTATATAATATAAGTGCACACTAAGTTTATTATAATCTTTGTATCTTGTTAGGTAATTATAACCAGTGGCATGATTTACAAATAAATTGAAAGGGACAGCTGATATATATGATCTCTATTATAATTTAAACCATATATTCCATAGTAATTTTTTTGAGAACTAGACAGGTATTATTTAAAAAGTTTGCATCATTTTTAGAAGAATTTGGGTTATTGTAAACATTTTCACTCTAATGATCTGTTTATTCAGTACAATATATGTACCTTAAAAGCATACGCATATATGTGCATTTACTACATGCTTGCATATATATGTGCATTTATTAAACAAATACAAGATCAGAGGAAAAGTAAAAAGTGCAATACTGAAGCAAACTTATTCATATTCTACCAACTATTGGTCATTGGGCTTAATATCCTATTTATTTTTAGAATATTTTTTATGTTTTAATAGTACAATTTTGCATATATTTGAGAATGTAGAAAATGTGTACATATGTAAGTGATATAATTCTTTTAAAATTCAAATAATATGTACGCAGAACCAATTCTAAGGAATCCTAAGCAAAAATGATTCAATCAATTGTTTTAATTCAAAAAACATCTATTGGATTTTACAAAAGTTAGGTTCTCAGAGCCAGATGTATTACTTGGAATAAGACAGAAAAGCTTCCCAAGGATTTACAAGATAACAAGATAGAATTTATCTATTTATTTTAATTTATTATTATTGTTACTGTATTTTGGTAAGAATACTTAGCATGAGATCTATCCTCAACAAATTTTCAAGTGGACAATACAATATAAAACATAGGTACTAAGTTGTACAGCAGATATCTTGAATGTGCTCATATTGTACAGATGAAACTTTATATCCATTGAAAACATATCACTTCCCCTTCCCCAGCCCCTGGTATCCACCATTGCTCTCCCTGTTTGGCTGTTTTAGAGATTTCATATATGTGGAATCATGCAGCATTTACCCTTTCATGACTGGCTTATTTTACTTAGCATGGTATCCTCCAGATTCCTCTATGTTGTTATATATGGCAGGTTTCATTCTATTTTGAGACTGAATAAGTTCAATTGTATATGCATTCCATGTATTTTTGTATCCGTTCATCTGTTGATAGACCTTTAGGCTGCTTCTGTATATTTTACTCTTTTAATATTGTAGCATGAAGCTTCTATGTAAGAAATAAGACTCCTTCTTTGCATGGATGACAAAAAAAAAAAAAAGTATCGTCCCAATCACTGTAACAATTTTCTTGTGCCCCCTCAACCTCTACCACAAGGTCCTTTGTCACAGAGGTCCTGGAGCTCTTACTCTAACTACATAACTATTTCCCATGGTGTCATAGCGTCTATTTCTCTTCCTTGAACACTGTAGCACTCTTTGTTCCCATTTACCGTCCGGGTTAATGGTTCAGGGTCAGGTTTGAAGGCCACAGCCTGGCAGTGTGGATTGGACCTTAGCATCAGCATCCAGTTCAGGTCTTGTATTTTGCTGTTGCATTTCCTAGTTCCTGTCTTTCAAAGAAAAGTCAAGTCTTTCCTGTTCATAGAGGGTTTGGAGGGAATTTGAAATCTCTCAATACATTGTTTACTGTTACATTTCAGAAAGAATTTAATCATCATTGGCTCAAATACTTTTTATATAAAACATATGACTAATTTAATTCATTACTTTTAATCATGCCTTCTTTTGAGATAAGTTCTGGAGAAGTTATAATAATAGTAATAATAATAATAATAGTAATAATATTAGCTAATATTTACTGAACATTACCTATGTGCCATGCACTGGATCAAATGTAAGGATCTATTAACTCATCTCCTGAATAAGTCATTGAGAAATGGAAGTTTTCTGTATTTCCTAAAGTCACAAAACAAGTACATTTTGGAACTGGTGCAAATTCAGAGCCCCCTGACTCTAAAGCCAAATCTCCTAAGTGCACCCTTCTATGTCTTTCCTAGTTTAACATATGATGTCATGTTAGCAAAGTATTCAGTAATCCTTATCTTACTTGGTAATGGGTATTGACTCTTCACCAATTACTGGGATGATCATATTATTTGTTTTTTATGTACTAATATGGTGAGTTACATTCATGGATTTTCCAAAATGGAAAAGAGGAGAGAGAGATAAAGGGAGAGGGAGAGAATGAAAATAAATAAAGATCTTTTACACCACATCAGTTCTCAATAAATATAGAAGAAATGATAGAGTAGGAAATAAAAATTTGGGATTTTCAATTAAGTAATTGATTTTGATAAGGATCCTTAATTCATGCTAAAGTAACTGGTGTAAGTTTGTTAGGGAAGAGGACCTAGAGTCCTAGAGGTCCATAGCATTCATACCAGTTAGCACTTCTCATTTATCAAAGAAAATAAGTACCTTTACAACAAAGAATTTTCACAGAAAGCCTCCAAATCAAGTGAAAAACAATCTTTAGCCATTGATTCATACAATGGAAATTAAGCAACCTAAGCTCTGCAATCCACCTACCTCCCCACCCCCAGAAAAACCTTAAGCTGAATAAAATCAAGTGGAAGCAATTAAGTAAGTCCCAGTAATGGAATAAACCTGTTAACAAATAGCCCAGATTACTCAAATATGTCTATGATCTGAAACACAAAACAAGGAAAGTTAATATTACATATTAATGATAAATAATAGATATATACTAATGGTACCATGGTTATGAAGATTAATGCCACTGTTCATAAAAATTGCATGCTGTAATGGTTTGAAGGAAAGGCCTACAATGATTGCAACTTATTTTTAAATCATTTAGAGTATAAACCTTCATCTGTACGTGGAAAAACAGAGGACAAATGAGGAAATATATTAACAACAGGTGAACAGTATCGTGGAATGTACGTGTAATTCTTTCAGGTTTTCTGTACAGTTAAATTTGTTCATAAGTTGAAATAAAAAAGTTAAAAGCACTCCCCATTCAATATTTAATATTCTTCAGACACTTTGTGCTCAGGCTAACTTGAAAAGTGCAAGTTGTGTCAAGATGCAGTTAATAAGGACCAACAACAAAGGAAAAAATCAATCCCTGAAAGTCTCTTTCTTTTAGATGTGGTAATATTTTAATAAATATTCAATAAATATTGTATAAAACCGTATGTTCAGATCAATGTTTAAAACTATCCTAATATTTTGCTTCTCTCCTTTCTCCTTCATACTGTTTGCCTTAAGGATTTTTTTTTCTCCTTTGCTGAAATAGGTTTTTTCCCTTTTTCAGATCTGCACATGAATTTGAATTCAGTTTTTTTTTCCCGGAAAAGTTTTAGTAACTTGATTTGTCCCTACTAGTAATTGTGTGTTAAACGAAAACATACAGAAAATATTTCCTGTCTTACGATGGGATCAATGAAAATCTAAACGTGGTCTATTTTTAGCCCTCTTTACTTCAATAAAATTTTAGCCTTCTATCACACTTTAGCGGCTTTCGTGGTGGGTGGTGTTTTGTTAGAAGTCAAGCTACAGAATAACGCCTCATAGAATTTGTATTTATATAATCTGATTTCATTTATTATTGTGCTCAGGAATGTTTGCTAATGTATAGTTGCACATATATGTGTGTGTGTATATATATATATATACATATACATACCATAAAATATACCTTTTGAGAAAATATAATGAATATTTTAGGTCTATATTTATCATCATACACTTTTACATAGAAACAAAATGTCACTGGTAGAAAACTGACAGACTGTGCCTCCAAATTATAGGTGAAAGGGTCGTAGAGAGAGGGACTTTTCACTTTTAAAATTAATGAGTTGGGACACATTTTATGTCTAAACATGTTACGTGCAATCCAAGTAATTGAAAACTGATTAGCTATGGAAAAATTATCTTTCATCGCTGCATAAAAATTTAGATAAGGGAAATTTAATATTTACAAAGAATGGCCCCTCTAGGAAGCACTGAAACTGAGTAGACTGAAAGCTATCTGGAGTTATGTATCAGTTTTCTATTGCTAACAAATTGCGACAGACTTAGAAACTTCAAACAATATAAATTTATTAGCAGGGTTTCATGGTGAAGAGATTCCAGGCATTGATTCCTGGATCCTCTCTTTAAGGTCTCACCAAGATTAAATCAAGGCATCCGATGAGGGTTGGCATTTTATTTTGGGGTCAGGACCTTTTACGAGTGTCTATGGCTGTTTGCGAATTTATTTCTTTGCATGCCACTGTGGAATGTGTAGTTGTGTCTTCAAGGCCAGCAGCAAATTGGTAGGGTCTTATCCTGTGTAAGAGCTCACCTGGTCAAGTCAAGTCCACATGGATAGCTTCCATTTTGACTAAAAGTCAATTCTCTTGAACCAAATCACAAGGATGATATCCCATGATGTTCACCAGTTCTTTATGTACTCATACTGCACAGGGTATGCCCACCAGGAGCAGGTGTGTTTGGGGACAGCTTTGGGATCCTGCCTATCCCAACTGGTATTAGAAAACCTGAGTTCAGAAACGAACTAGGGGTGGTGGAAGGGGAGGAGGGCGGGGGGTGGGGGTGAATGGGTAATGGGCACTGAGGTGGGCACTTGACGGGATGAGCACTGGATGTTATTCTGTATGTTGGCAAATTGAACACCAATAAAAAATAAATTTATTATTAAAAAAAAAAAGAAAAGAAAACCTGAGTTCAACCAGTGACTATGTCACTAGCATTTACCTTGGGAAAATAAATAAGAAGTCCCTTGAATGCTTTAACTATAAGATGAACAAGAAGATAATGTTCTAAATATTTCAGTTTCCCATGAAAACTGTATGATGCATTTAAATGCTCAAGTACTTGAGTGTTCCTTCTAAGCGTCGAATCATGACTCAGTGAAAGAGAGACTTGGTCGCTATATTTGGTGAGTTAACAATTTGAAAAAGAAATTATTATGAAGAATTTGTAACATAACCAATATCATTCTTCATATCTCCACGCATATAAAAATGCTTTTCTATATATCAACGTTAAGAGATTCCAAGTAAGAGAGGGGGGTCTTAAAATCACAGAGTATAGCAACTAGTCATGGTAATAAGGACTATCTAATTTATGTTTAATTTTATATACAAGGATTGAAGTAAATATCACAAGGCTGTTTAGTGATAGAACAGGGGGGGAAATCAGCCCATGTCTTAGAGAGATATGGTTAAGAATTCCTCCAAAGAGTAAATGGTTAAGAAAGTAACTAGAACATTGATTAAATTGGACACATATGAAGCATAAAGGCAATGATTTAATATCAGCTGAAATCAAATAAATAAAAATGTAAGACATGCTATTTTTTTTCTTAGACAGACACAGTGCATGTGTGCTGGGAGGCAGGGAGAGCAAAGGGAGACAGAGAGAGAGAGAATCTTAAGTGGGCTCTATGCACAGCACCAAGCCTGACCCGGGACTAAATCTCACAAACCTGAGATCATGACCTGAATTGAAACCAAGAGTTGGACACAACCAACTGAGCTACCCAGGTCAAAATGTATTACTTGCAATGTTATTTCTCCAAGATCTTTGGACAAAAACTTGGAATTGTCTTTGATTCCTCTTTTTCTCCATCTCAACTATTCAGAACACTTTTTTTTTTTTTAGATTATTTATTTATTTATTTATTTATTTATTTATTTATTTATTCATGAGAGACACAAAGAGAGGCAGAGACACAGAGGGAGAATCAGGCTCCCTGCGGGGAGCCCAATGTGGGACTCGATCCCAGGACCCTGGGGTGATGCCCTGAGCTAAAGTGGATGCTCAACCACTGAGCCCCCAGATGCCCCAATTCAGAACATTTCAAAATGCATCTAGTATCACCTATATTTCATTGCCTCACTTTTAATATTCATATTAGCTACCAGTATCATGGCCCTGACTAGTGCATTGGCCTCCTTAGTCTCCTTGTTTCTATTCTTGCATTTCTTCATTTTTTTCCCTCTGAACTATTACATATAAATCCAGTTGTCTCATGTGTTTGCTCAAAGCCATCTAGAGAATTTCCACCTCACTCTGAGTAAAAGCCTACTAGGCACAATAGTCCCTGTTATCATTCGAACTCATTAACTCTTCATTTCCAAACTCATTACACTTTTGTTTCATCAGCTGGCTACCCTGCTCTTCCTGTAAAATCTCTAAAATGATCTCTAGCAGGGAGGGTCCATATTTTCTTTTCTTTTCTTGGAATGTCCATTCTCCAGATATCAACATGGCTTGTTCTCTGAACAAGAAGAAACAATTAAATATATTAAGATAGCTACATGATGAGATTATATAGCCATTAAAATTGTGTTTGAAAGATTCTATAATGACAATGAGAAAGCAAAGGAAATCACGGTGATACAAAATTTTAGGGAAAAAATCAAAATTCCATAATCAACATGAAAACAACTATGTTTTCCCCAAAAAAAGTTGTTAAAAGGAATTTCAAATACCCAAAATTTAGCATTTGATGATTATTTTATTAGTGGATCTACAGTGACTATATTTTTCTTTTTTAGAATGTTAAAATTATGATAATTTTGTGGAAGAAAACAGATTATGTCAGCCCTTAATTAGAGTAAAAATAGAGATACATGTCATCTAGGTCAAAGTAAAAAAAAAAAAGAAGTAAAACTGTGTCCAAGTAAACAACGTAAAATTAGAAACCACGTCTCCAGAACACCTGTGAATATTATGAACAGGCAAAAATTCCTTCATAATCATATTTTTGGGAAAACATGGATGCAGTTCCCCAGTGACATTCCTCTGCTTTACATGGTCAAAGATCTCAATAAATTAAACAAAGTGCAGAGTTGTGGTTTAGATGTATGTTATATGTCTCTCAAATGGAAATTCCTCACTGAAGTCAGATGGTGTGCAAAAGGGGGCTAAAAGGACATTAGTGGTAGGAAAACTAAACAAAAGCTTAAAAAAAGTAAATTAACAAACATAGTAGGAAAACTGAGAATGAGTGAGTAAGTGTGCTCAGCTACTCCAGTCAAAACTGAGTGGTAGAGGTAAATGTCTCTGGTACTTGAAAAACTCCAAATGAACTCTGCCCTGGATCTCAGCCATGGGCATGATGCCTAGAAGGCAGGGAATAGAATAGATAAAAAAATAATCATGTCAAAAGTGATAGAAGCTGTGCAGTTCAGGTCCATACTTCTGATAAAACCGAATATGAATACCAATAAAAGAAGATGTGTCTTTTTTACCTTAACAGGAAAAAAAAGAGCCAGCAAATAAATTTCCTTAGGAATAGCAGAGAATTGCAATTTTGGACAAACTATGACAAACCATAGACAAGTCTAGAACAAAGGAGAGGGTTTTGCTTTTTTTGGAGGAAACGAAAACAGGACAAGAGGCTGTTCAAGGAGTTCAGGTGGTGATGGCTTCAGATTGGCCCAGTGGGGCGGCTTCTCATTGACTGAGCCATTGCTGGACAAGGAGAAATTCTCCCTTCTTCCTGTTGAGGAGTGTAAACTGCACGTCCTTCCTCCTGTTTGGGGCCTGAGTGGTAGTGCGTGAGCGCTCCCCCTTCAGAGCTTCTTAGCTCCATTTTTAAATGAGATTTCCTTTACTTTCAATTGTCCTTTTTGTTTAAAATCTTTCCTCAAGAGCATTATTGATCAAGAGCCAATTTTTTTGGTTGCATCCCTTGGTGCCAGGAAGGGCCTTTGTTGGTTGTAATGTCCCAAATGGGAGGGAAAGTGCACAGACCTGAAACCATTGAAGTGACAATTGAGAAATAAGAAAGGGCCCAAAAATCAAGGTATCAGAATGACTGCACTCTCCCCAAAGGTGCTGGGGGAGAGCTGTCCCTTATCTCTTCCATCTCTGAGTGGCTCCAGGAGTTCCTTGGCTTGTGGCTGTCACTCCAATCTCTGCCTCCACGATCATATCATCTTCTCCTCTTCTCCTCATCTCTGTGTGTCTTTTATAAGGACACTTGGTTTTGGATTTAGGGCCCACTTAGATACTTCAGGATGGTCACCTTATCTCAAGATCCTTACATTACATCTGCAATGATCTTTCTTTCAAATAAGGTAAAATTCATTTATTCCAGGACTTAGAGTATGGCTACCTCATTTTGGAGGCTACTTACTATTGAGCCTTCTACAGTGACTAACTCAAAATTTTCACTGACCAAGTGCAATCCCACAGAGGGGTGTTAAATATCCCTATCTGAAATAAAAAGTCTGATTCTTAACTGGTATGAGTTGGCATGGACATCCTGGTCAACAGTCTTCAGCATCTCTATGGTTACATTCATTCTAACGTGGTCTGTCTCTGATGGATCTTTTAACACGTTGAACTTGGTGCTATTATGTTTCTTATATTTTAATAAGCAACATTTTGAATTTTTGATTGACCCTTTCAATTCACTCTCTACTTTATTTGTCTACTTTTTATCCCAGGAACATGAAAAATGTGCGAACATATCAATACATTCTTTAGCCATCTCAATTCCTTTCAAATGTTGCCAATAGAAAGTTTTAATAAGAGACCAGAGAAAATAAAGAGATCAGTTCCCTTCATTTCGGAGATAAATGCTCTCTCTCTCTATCTATTCTTCTCTGTCTTTGAAGTACTCTGGACTGACTCTATTCTTTGACTGACAGGTAGAGCTTCTGTCCCCTGGCCTGTGCCTCAAAGCTCTTGTGTTCTTTATGGTTTCATAAAATGGGAATGTGTACAGAGCCCATGTCACTGGAGTACTGCAGGAATTTGTTTTTAAGATTTTATTTATTTATTCATGAGAAACACAGAGAGAGAGAGAGAGAGAGAGGCAGAGACACAGGCAGAGGGAGAAACAGGCTCCCTGTGGGGAGCCCAACTTGGGACTTGATCTCAGGATGCTGGATTCATGACCTGAGTCAAAGGCAGATTCTCAACTACTGAGCCACCAAAGTGCCCCCTGCAAGGACTCTTGTGGTTGCCTGATATCCTACTCTTCCCTTTGAAGAGAGAACTTGTTTCCAACTCTCCCCATATTACCGCATTCAAGTGTGGTATCTGCTTCTTGGAGGAGTTCTAACTGAAACAATATCACTCCGCTATCAAGCTCCACAAAAAATGGGAAAGAAGTCTTATTCTCTAAAAAGAGAAGACTCTGATGATAGAAGATATCTAATATTATGAAACAACCTATGTGTGAACCAGAGTGTTTAAAAATCATAGTAGATTTGGGGGAACAAACATTTCTGTTATGAATCAAAAGTAACCTTTAAGAATTGTAAGAGGTTCAGTACCAGGAAATGCCAGGCAGAGTAGAAAATGAGAATGAAACCCACGTCCTGAAACAAGATCTACATAAGAATTATTTAAACCTCCAAATTCAATCTCTGTATTTAGCTGTCAGAAATTTTGGAAAATAATAGATTCTTATTTCTGAGGGCTTCTGCATACCTACCCACCTTTATGAAATAGGAGTCTAGAAAGCCTTTCCATGGAGAATATGGAAATCCCAGAAAAAATCCATCTACTTACAAAGACATTAAAAAAATAAATAAAAATCCAGGCATCCCGTCTAACTGATCACTCTTCAGTGAAGTATGCACACACACACACACACACACACACACAACACAGACACTACTGTCAATTGACTTCCTATTATTTGAATATAAAAATATACAGTCAAGGATGTGATATGTTTGAGGAAATATTTTAATATTAGAGGAACCAAAACTGACAATCAAGAGAAAGGTCTAGGAAAGTCTAGGGAATTGGAGGAAATGGACAATTCGGGGATGAAAAAGAAAACTTTTGAAGAGAAAACACATAATATTTCTCAGAGAGTTAAAAGAAAAACTCTAGGCAGACAGCAAGAACAATATATAACATAAATGGAAATAAGAAAGATCTCAAATATATAGACATTCTTTATGACATGGAGGGTGATTTTAGGGAATTTCTCAGAAAATATAATAAAAACAAAAAAGAAGAACATACCAGAAAAAAATATAAGACAAAATAAGGAATGTGCTAGAATGTCCAATATCCAAACAGTGGAGGTTGCAAAATGGGAAACCAGATAAGATAATGTGGAGAACATTTTCAGACACAGAAGACAAGACAAATCCAATATATTTTTTAAGACTTTATTTATTTGATAGAGAGAGACAGAAAGACAGAGAGAGCACAAGTAGGCAGCACAAGCAGCAGGCAGAGGGAGAGAGTTCCCCGCTGAGCAGGGAGCCTAGAACTCTGAGGTCATGACCTGAGTCTAAGGCAGATGCTTAACCAACTGAGCGACTCAGGTGTCCCTTTACTAACATTTCTTAGTGAGAAAACAGAGAGGTCCTCCGATCTTGTGTGTGAGTGGGGAAACAAATGGCTCAAATATACAGGATCAAAAATTGAAATGGAATCAGTCCTAAGCAGGAAAGTAGAGAGTCAGGAGGAAAAAACGAGCGATGCCTTCAAACTTGTAAGGAAGAGTGATTTCCAATCTCAAATTCTATATTCAAACTATCCATTCAATAGAAGTTTAGGAAACAAAGCTCCTTTCAAACATTGAGATTCTCCAAAATTTGCCCCTGCTTCCTTCTTAAACTCCTGGAAGAAGGAAAAATTGAAAGACATCAGATTCAAGAACAGAAAATAAATACCTTTGGAACCAGAAGGAAGGGGGAGTCCTTATGTGAGTATTTTACAATAGTCCTGGGGAGAAACCAGTCCAGGAGTTAGATCTATGTGAGAATAAATGGAACTAATGGAATATCCAGATTTTTGAAGTTCTTAGGAAATATCTTGGTGTTTATAGATCTGTTGGAATATTTAAGGAAATTTAAAAATGGAAACATAAGAAAACATATCTAAGAAAAGCATATTATGAACCTCAAGGAAAGTTTTTCTTTTAAAGGAAAATATTTTAAGTTGCACAAGAAAGAATACTTTCTGGATCAGCTATTTGATCTATTTACACATTCATTAACATTAAATCATTGATTATTAATCAAAGATGACCATGTAATAATGCTAGTGGGATAAGGGAATGAATGAGAAAACTATTATGTAGTCAATTCTTCATTTACTATCACATAAGTCAATTGATTTAAAAAATTGCTCAAAATCTATAAATTATGAAATGGTCATAAAACATACATTTAAAAAATGGTGGGAATCCTGAAAGAAAAATAGATGTGTTGAAGTAATTGCCTCAAAGAAGCAGGGCTGGGAAGTGGAATGTGATCAGTTAAGATGTGGCTATTTTTGTGACTTCTTAATACCATTGAATATTGATGATGTGAATTTATTAATATGATTAAAAATTAGGAAATAACATTGTATTTAGGATAAATATTGGCAACAAAAATTACTTTAGAAAGGCCGTTAGTGGGGCACGTGAATGGCTCAGTGGTTGAGCATCTGCCTTCGGGGAGGGGGGGGGGTGGATCAAGTCCTGCATGGGGCTTCCCGCAAGGAGCCTGCTTCTCCCTCTGCCTGTGTCTCTGCCTCTCTCTGTGTCTCTCATGAATAAGTAAACAAAATCATAAAAAAATAAAGGCCATTATTTAGTTAACAATTTAAGTAGCATAAATTTCTTCACAACAACCAATTGTTGAACTGTTACGTTTGTCATCATGCTAAAACTTTGTAGATAGAAGGATAAATAAGTCAGACAATGAGTTAGATTTCTGTTAGCCTCAAAGGTAATCTTTTTCTTGATTGTGGTTTGCTCATTTTATATCCATCTGTTGTTTTTCTTACACTGAATCTGTAGCTCTCCACTCAGAGACAATATTTATCACCAAACAATGCAAAATTCACACATAAAGAGAAACAATCATCACCTTGCTTTCAGTATAATAGATTTCTAGATTTGAAAGGATGTAGAATTTAATCAGTTCAGGGAACTGATTTTAAAGATAAAAATCTGAGGCCAAGACAACTAACTAAAGTGGTAAGATTAAGGATATATAGATAGCCCTGAGAACACTTTGGAGCACGTAGTGGAAAGATTTGTATTCACTTAATATAAATATACAATTTTTGTTAGAATTACCATATAAGCATGATGAATAAACAGGCTTTTAAGTATGATATTGAATTAGCACCTGCACTTAAGAAATGAAACAATTTTTAATATACAGTAGTATTCTACTTAAGGGAGATATATTCAGAATTTGTATTGGTAATAGTAACACTGTGAAAATATTTATTGTAAGAGACTCATTACATTATTCTAAGAGACTTACATGATCGAATAATTTATGACATTCACATACAGCAAAGAATTAGGAAACAACTCATCAACACTTCCTGTGAATATTGTAGTGTAGACTTCAGGTGCTATGATCACAAAAAAAAAAAAAAAAAAGCTTATTATGTGAGGAAAATATGTTAATTAGCTTGACTGTAGTAATCATTGATTATGTACATTTATATCAAACCATCATGCTCTACAGCTTAAATACAAAGGTTTTTATTTAAAAATAAGAGTTAATTTAATTTTAAAAAATTATCAACAGGAACTAAAATTAGAAGACATTATTTTATAACACTATTTTCAGGGACAGAACTACACAACTACTTTCCATACTCTAATCATGTAACACTCTGATTCTATAAAATCCAGAAGACATAATTTGGTCCACAGTTACTAAAATCATATAAATAATTATCCCTATCCCAGTAGAATCTATTAATGTTTATCAGGTATCAGTCGTGGACTTTACTCATGTTTGAGAAATTAGAGACATGTACTCCAGCAGGCTTTATTGTTTCCTTTTTTCTTGCTTTGCTTATTTATGTGTTCCCAAGCCTCCTAATTAAAATACTCAAGATTTTGTTAATACTTATCTTTATATCAATGAACTATAATCCACATCTCAAACGCTCGTTCAAAATATGAGGCTAAGATCAAAAGCAAATGTTTTTTCTCCAACATGTTCTGTACTTTCCAGACATGTACACATAGTACAACAGACATATTAATTAAAATAAATGTGACTATGGAAATATTACCAAAAAAAAATGAGAGCAGATTCCAAGTCCATTCCCCTCAATCATTCTTCCCCTGTCCAGTGTCAGAAAGAAAATGCCCCAATATTGGCCAAAATAAGAACATTTTCTGAGTGTACCAATGGTGACCTTGAGGGTCCTTTCAATTGGCTCTGATCTTTAAATTGTTATCCTTACCACTTC